>NC_091933.1:25522502-26192332 GCF_041260155.1 Ptychodera flava | reverse complement strand
GCAAAAGATTGGCTCTCCTGCATGTTATCCTGCCAGGCATTTTGGCAGAAATCGCCCCATTTTCAGGGTAGTTTTAGCCGTACTTATACGTGTTAGACTTCGATAATTTCTACATGCCCGTAGACAGGGGAAGGAGCTCAAGGGTTGCTGCAGAAAAAAATTGAGGTCACCGGCTTTGTTTGCCCCTGGGAGTGCGTCATTTTATTGCCGTTTCATGTTTATTTTTTCGGAAATAAACTCCTTCAGTATTACGTACGTCCGCTAGGCACAAACATCACCTCACTCGTCTGTTAGTCAGAGACCCTGAGGGTCGTGCTAGGGGTGCAGCAGCACCGTCAAACCTGTCCTGTTTCCCCAGGGTAGGGTCAATTAAATACGTACCTCCAACGACTTGGCAGTGTAGCACAAAAACTACGTTTTTGCCGTTGTATTAACGACATGGCTGAGCCATTGAAGCACAGCTTCACGTAGTTTTGCCAGCTCAGTTGGGAGTTGGCTTACGAGTGTTACCGTTCATTACTGACTTAATCGAGTGGTCCTCAGTCAGGTACGGGTTTGTACCGACATGGCTTGGGCTGCAGCTAACCAGTGATAACCAGTCACTACCCCCAAGTCTTCAGTTCACTTTTGCGATGCACGGGTGCAACGCAATATGCTTCCTTGTTCTAGCCATCGACGTGTCCACATGCTGGCAGCCATATTGTACTGCTAGCTGGTTTGCATAACAAAAGCAGTCCCTGCTAAATGCAGACGGTATCCCCGTACATGTACATATTGACCTCATGTGCCCTTTTGAATTCTCTGTACGCAAACAGCGTACGTAGTTACCAATGCATCAGCAAGAGGATACGTTTGCCTGCAAACCAGAGCCAGTACTTCGGACGGTGGAATAAATAAAAAATCCAAAGCTACGTCCATTGAATGGCACGGCCAAGGCAGTGAAGGACGTTGCCTGGTTTGAACTTGCAGAGCTGAAGCCCAGCTTAGTACGTCGGACACCAGTTTGTAATGGTATTTCCGAGTCGTTCATATCCGTTCCATGGGAGGAACAAGTCGAGCCGTCCCGTCAAAAATACGTTCTCATTTTCAGTCACGCACAACTGAATAAGTGACTTTCGTCTCGCACCATCGGCATATCTGCCAAGTCGTTTGCAAGAGGTAGCCTTCTAGATTAGCATTGCCGAGTTGGTCAAGTTCGGCAGCAATCTGTATAGTGCCAGGCAGCCAAGTACGTCCAACTCCGCCAGAAAACGTCACCATGCTATCCTGCCAAGTCCGCTAAAAAGCGGTAAAAAAAACCAGCCCCCCTCGGGTGTGGGGGACTGGCGGACAGGTTTCTGCACCTTTCCCTGTCCTTGGACTCCCTGTGAACCCATTTCGAGAGCAAACGCCGTTCCTCGCCCAAAACCTGTCCTCGAACGACCCCTAGCGTGAGCAAGGGTTTGCTACACGTAGTTCCGTCGACTAGGCAGGAAAGGGGGTACCAAAAAGGAGCCCGATTTCCACCGCCTTAGGAGGATAACGGCCGTGGCTGCTCAGCTTCTAGCTACACCGAATTTCAAGCGGATTTTCACCGACTTGGCAGGAAAAGGGTTAATGAAACTATATTTTGATGTGTCCAGGGCTACCCAGGTTATCAACTTTGCTGCCAGTGCCAGGACAGAATTCTACAAGTTCTCAGCCTAAAATTCTCAACAAGGACACTCCCTCTACCATTTACTGTTTTACCAGTTCACCCCTGATTCCTTGTGAACAGGTCCACACTCACCATAGATAAAGATAGGTTTGGGACAAACCATGGTGGTGAAAGGGTTACATACTCACCCTATATATTGATTTCCATTTTCTGCAGGCATTCTAAATAATCCTTCAAATTCATCCCTGGCCCACTGGAGAGTGTGTTCTATAGCATTAGGGAAATTCTTCAATGTACAAATTGGGATAGATTTCTCTGGAGGGTCTTGTGAGGAGGAGTAGGACTCGGTTAGATTTGGCAGAACGACTTGCACATTGCCCTTTGTACCGAGTGTACCTGATTCAAGAAGTGGTTTCCGGTAGTAGACACAACGCCTGTCCATGTACATTCCTGAAAGACAACCATACCACCCATAATGCTAACCTTTTCTTGATCAAGGAAGAAAAAAGTTTAACACTTCCTTGAGTGAAGCATGGGGGGGGGGAGTTTCAAAAATTTCAGTTATGAGGCACAGACTTCATTCCATGGAAGTGTCAAATCAAACTGTGGAGCCTCAACTACAGAGCTACTCTAGGCGTGACGAGCTTCAAATTCCACAATGTTTCACCAGAATTTAAACTTACAGTTGAGGCCATTATTCTTCGGTGGGGCAAGTTGGTAATTACCTACCAATTTAGCTAGGGATATTGCAATATACCAAGGGAACTTCCTAAGCCAAACTCTGTTTTCCTATCTGGAGCGGCAAGATGAAATCTAAACAAACACAGCGGGTAACAAACTTTTACAGCCAGCAATGGTGATCTGATACCGGGATGAACCATAAATTTACTCCACTGTCCGCTTTATGTTTCTGTAATTTAGCTGGTCAGAGGGAACTTTGGTAGTGATTTTGTATGTGTGGCTCAGTTCAGCATGTAGTATGTTGAACACTGTTCTGATTGCCGGCTGGTTTTTTACAGTACAAGTATTCTAAATAAAGTATTTTGTCAATATTTTACTGGCTGCTATCAAAGGTTTCGTCACCCACAAAAAATTAAGCAAATAGTTGTGCAGGTCATGTCAAACTTTTTGATTGTGGCCTTCCAGGATGTTTTGGGCAATGGTACTGAGAATGAGATGGGCGATGTCATGCTGAAGTGCCGTCTGTTGTGCATTTATTCTCTGAGCGATATTTATCATAGTTTCAACTTCATGTAGCTTTGTACAATTTTGTCATCTTGTCTCCAATTTCGATGGAGCTTTCAAGACGGACTGTAAAGTTGACTTTTTATGAGTCGGTGATTGCTTTTGAATTAGACTCCTGTGAACCACACAGTAAAGACCAACTTTTGTAAGATCAATGAACATGGGGTGATCTCAAACTTTTGTACAAAATACCATGTTCTGTAATGATGTTACTTCATGCAGCTTTTTCAAACCTAGTTGTGTGTAATATTTGTCAAAAAGAAGACAAGGCACGATACGATCTCATTATCGTGTTTTATTCCTTGTAGTTTTCATTCCCCAACCCAGTGCCCTTTTAACGAACCTACATGAAAATGGTTCATCCCAGTTATCAGATCACCATTGCTGGCTGTAAAAGTTTGTTACCCGCTGTGTTTGTTTAGATTTCATCTTGCCGCTCCAGATAGGAAAACAGAGTTTGGCTTAGGAAGTTCCCTTGGTATATTGCAATATCCCTAGCTAAATTGGTAGGTAATTACCAACTTGCCCCACCGAAGAATAATGGCACTGACTGTAAGCACATCTGCTGTTATTGATGTATAGCGTTTACAGAGTGTATTGGTATATACAGTGAAAATTAGAAAGTTATACAGCTATAAACACTGAAATGACAGCAAGAAACTATCTGTTTGAATATAAGATCAGGTTTGCTTGGTGACCTGTAAAAAAAATTAGGTTAAGATACATGGTTGGTACTTTCCCTTTATGCAGTGTTTACCTGGTTTCTTTGTTGCTATGTCAAGCAAGGGACCACTGGAATCAAAAGGACAGAGTGAAGAGAAAGTGGCACAGGCTATCCCTACATCTGATTTTACTCAGACTAGCAAACAGCAGCACTAGCTATCAATAAGAAGTGCTAACACTTCAAGTCCGGCTTTACTCACTTGCATCAACATTGTCCAATGCGTTGGCTACACCATCTAAACTTTCAAAGAAGCTGTCATTGTAAATGTTTTCAGTTTCTGGTCCTACACGGTCCTGATGGGCGATAATGTTGACGCCTGGGTTCATTTTCTTCACAGCATTTGCTGCCGTCTCTGACTTTAATTTCTGCAAATGAGCAACGTAGTGTATTCAAGGAACATCTCACAACCTCATCATATCAAAGTTAGACTTTCATAGCCCATGTGTTATACGACTGTGATGACGAATAAAGAATACACTGTAATAGAAATTTTTTTTTTCTAGAACTGAAGCAGTCGATGGCTCCTCAAAATTTAAATATGGAAATAATTGAAATAGGTACATCTGGACTTTTTCCTACAAAAAAAATACCGTCAAGGACACTATGTGCTCACATTCGGTTTGAATTGGTCCATTCAAGAAATATTTAAACCAGAAAAACAAGAATAACATTAAAGCTGCAAGCAGCGTTAGCGGGGCCCAAGCGGTTAACACGGTTGAAAAATTTTGAACTAATGATACTATGTGCAAAATTGGAGCTTGAAAGTAGGATTTTGGACATCATCTAATAGTTACTGTACGTTTCACTTGGAATTTAATATTTTACAGAAAATCCAATATGGCGGCCAAACCACGTGACCAATCAAAACGCCTTTCGCAAACTTGAAAGACATTACACTTAAGATGGTCTATGCAAAATTTCAGTCAAATCAGTGTGTTGGTTCTGGAGAAGAAGATTTTCAAAGATTAAATCACGATTTTAGCAAAATCCAATATGGCGGCCAAACCACGTGACCGATCAAAACGCCTTTCGAAAACTTTAAAGAGATCACACTTAAGATGTTACATGTGAAATTTCGTTGGAATCGGTGTGTTGGTTTTAGAGAAGAAAATTTTTAAATATTAAATCATGATTTTCCTAAAATCCAATATGGCGGCCAAACCACGTGACCGATCAAAACGCCTTTCGCAAATTTGAAAGAGATCACACTTAAGATATTATATGTGAAATTTCAGTCGAATCGGTGTTTTGGTTCTGGAGAAGAAGATTTTTAAAGATTAAATTGGTATTTTTCAAAAATCCAATATGGCGGCCAAGGTCACGTGACCGCACGCGATTTTATTGGCAAATTTTAAAGACCTTAGGCCATGCTTGCTCTACAAAAAATTTCAAATCGACTAGACCCCTGGGTATTCTGGAGAAGCCATTTTTAGGTTTTTGGAAAATCCAATATGGCCGCCAGGTCATGTGACCAATCGAAATTTGTATACCCAGGTGCACGAGATCTGATAGGTTCCTATTAGCCCTGCAAGTTTCAGAAGTTTGCGGTAAGCGGTGTTTGAGTTCTAGGTCGACAAAAAAAGAGCGGAAGAAGAAGAAGAAGAAGAAGAAGTAGAAGAAGAAGAAAGTTGAACTCCTATAAAACCAATAGGGGCCCAGCCGGTCGGCTTGGGCCCCTAAAAAGCAAATAAGGTCTCAAACTTAGGTACTGGAGGTCATCTTTAGGAACATGCATATCAACTTCTATAGCAATGGGAGAAGCAGATCCTAAATACATAAGCAAAGGTCAACAACAAAAAATAGAGAAGGCTTGATAAAAAAAGATAAGGTAGGAGTGGGCAAAAATGCACAAGGGATCTGGTAAAAAAGTAACGCTGCATCATCGATCTTCTAGACCCTACCCCCTCCTGAATATCAAATGTTCCACCCCTTGGTATTACATAAGACCAAATGACAGGAAGTACATTTACAACCTTGGAGATTTTTAATTAATGCCATGAGTGTTATCATTCTAATGTAAACAGCACTTAAGTTAGTTACAGATAGTGAAATGCCTACCACTGTGGGCGGTGATTACAACATCTGGACTTATCCTGGATCCAAATTTCTCATCAGTTCTTGTATGTCTTACATAGAAAAGTTGCAAAAATTGGTCAAAAATGAAAAAAATCACCTCAGCTTTGTTTTCTGGATCAAATTTTCCTACAAATTGGTACCAAATATGACAAAATTATGTTCACAGCCTTCAAAATTGTCTCACAACATATCCTGGATTGGTGTAGGTCATTTAAGGTCAAAAACTGAGAAAAGTACCTAAAATATACAAATTTTGGGGTTTCCCAACACTTTGAGCAGAAAATTTATCTAATATCATCTTTACGGACTTTATACCAAATTACAAAGCTATCAAACAAGGGACTTTATACCAAATTACAAAGCTATCAAACAAGTAATTTTGAGATAAAGTTTTCTCGACCAAAAATGACAATATTGTCTTAAAAATACAATTTTTTATATTTCAGGACAATTTCCACATATCTAACTTTTGTCATCTCTGTATGTCTGTGTACCAGATATGAAAGCTGTCTGTCCAGTGGTTTTAAAAAGGAAATACTGTCTAAGATTTTTTGACCAAAAATGACAAAATTGCACAAAAATAGTAATTTTCCCAATTTTGTCATAATTTCAACAAATTAGAAGAGTAACACCCTTGCAAAGAGACAACCCAAATTTGAGAACAATTGGGCTGGCGGTTTCAGAGAAAAATAATTTTTACTGAAAATGAGAAAAATCACAAAAAAATTCAGCAAAAATACAAAATTAAGGATATCTGCACAATATTCATAAAACTGTATAAGGCTCACCTAAGGTACTTGCACACAAATTTTCAAAGCAATCAAAACAGCGGTTCTTGAGTTATTAATTCTTAACCATTTTCACATTTTGTAAGCTCATTTGCATAATTTTAGCAATGCAGACTTCATTTGAACAAAATCCCATCTATAGCCCAGGATGCATCCACACACCAAATATCAAGCTGAAACGTGCAGCGGGTTTGCGTGTTTTTGATGTTGACGGACATACTGTACGTACGTACATACATACACACATACATACAGACGCCATCGACTTCAGCCTATACGATAAACTCACATTGGTAAAACCAAATGTGAGCTAAAAAGTACTGCGTAAAATTTCATCGTCATTTGTACAAAAGAGAAAGAAGTCAGAACCAGCAACCTCTATTTAGTGTAAACTAAATATTAAAAGCTGTTGAACTATCTTATTATCAAAAATATGTTTTGACAAAACAATTTGAAAATTGCCCTGAAAATTTTTACACATGTGAATTTCATAAAAATTTTCGACATCACACTACATCATTATCAGAAACCTATCAATACCTTTGAAAGCTATTATGACAGCAGTTCTGGAAAATATGTTGTTTTGACAAAAATACCAAAATAGGCCCAAATATTACATATTAAAATTTCATCTTCATTCAGACACACAACAATCAGGTCATTCCAAAAACTCCAAAATCCAAATTTGTTTCCTGACGAGATGACTTTAGATATAAGGTGGAAAAATATTAAAAATATACAATCTTGTGCTAATTTACAAATGTGCTGAACCTAGCAACAAATGTTCTTTCTTTCTTTTATGAATTTGCCTTACCTGTACATCGTGTGGTCGAAAGAGAAACTGTCTGTTTAGATTAGATTTCTCTATACTGTCCATGTCAGTGACAAAGATATTTCCGCCCTCACAGCAACCTAGTCCCATCATAGCAAAGTTCTTCAGCATCTCACAACCAATGGCACCGGCACCAACCTTTAAAGATATTTACAAGTACGAGATATCAGCAAATGAAAAGGACTATCCCATTTTGTCACACAGTTGCACCTTTTCATGATGTTACTTTTGTTTAAAGTAGTATGCGCCTCAAAAGTGAAAGACTTAAACTTTTGCTCAAACTTTCCAAAAGGAATATGTCAACCATTCCCTTTCAAATCAAGAATAAAAATTGGGGCTAAATGTGCAAAGTTTGGTACCAGAGAAATGAATTACCCAAGATTCACAGATATTTGAAATTCAAAATGGCTGCCATCCCAGTGTTAACTCTATGGAGAAAAATAAAATTTTTGATTTTCGAAAAACTGAGACTGTGAAAAGTTTTCTTACATCAAGAACTTTAAAAGGAACCCCACACGTAGTAGATCAGAAAAGAATTGTAAAATTTTGAGAGTCCAAATATCTGTCCCCCAGGCGCATTCTACCTTAAACGATTGGTGTGGTTACAGTCATTGTATATCTATGCGATTCACACAAGGACTCAACAAGTATCTTGAGTGATGCACCACCATGATTTGGCCAAAATGCAATGTTATCAATGGTGATTGTGAACCTTTACACAGTAGATTGGGAAGGGGTCCTATTATGGCATCTCACGTCTTTGTGGCAATTGCATTGAAACGACGGATGTTTGTTACTAAAGAAACTACTGAATTTGTATCATCCACTGCTAAAAACTGCCTGTGTATGATCAAATCCTTGTTGAAGCTCTTTAAGTATTACTAGGCACTTCTTCATCAGCAAACAAGGAAAGCAGGGACCTTCCTTGAAACTCTTCATCACTTCTTTCCCATGGAAACCTATTGACTGGCTTGTTCTGCGTGAGCTAATTAAATGACCAATGAGAAAAGAGTCCAAAACTTACAACAAAATACTTCTGTGATCCAAGTTTCTTCTGGAAGGACTTTCCAAACACAGCAATCTGACCATCATACCTGCTGTTTTGCTGCACAAGATAAACATATCAGAGAAATGACATATTGTGGACTCGTACTGGCCTGGTCCATTTTTCTACTGTAATGAATTACCAGTAACAGTCGATCCAAGTTTTTGCTTTATGTCTGATTACAGGTTAGTCACTTTAATGGAACACGAAAGGTATTTGTGGATGGGACCTTTGTTACACTGCTATTAAATGTATCATAAATTCACTAGACAGACATTGTAATATAGACATGAAGTAAGTCACACTCACTGGTTGACGCTCTTCTTCCGTTATTGATTCTGGATTATCTTCAGGAAGACACTCGAGAGCATCAAAGTACAACCACTGTGAGATGGGGTTGAATTTACCACTGCATGCCTGGATTTAAAGCACAACGACAACATTCACCATAGGTCACAAACACTGATAACAGTGTGTCATTAGAATACATTTCTCATTAAAGGTACTCTATGAAAAAGATGAGTATGGTTTCTATCTGTTAAAATTCATGCACACATCATTTACACTGGCAATAATTTTCAGAGTGACTCTGTGAGTAAAATGATAGACGTTTGGAATCACAATTACAACACTATAATAAAAGATGGCCATAAATCTAACAATTTGAAAGTTATCTGACAATTAATTTTAATATGAGAGAAACATTAAACATTTCGTCTCTCTTTCCTTGTTAATACATTTGCTCACTGCTACAATGAATTTAAGATTAGCACTTTGCGTGAGACAGACATGTTGCACGTACAATATAAATGATTGATTGGCTTGGTTATAAGAACACATTTAAAACTGAAATCACTATATCCATGACAGCTAAACTTTTGTCCATAAAAGAACTGGATAGCAGATCAAAACACTGGGACATACACTGGTGCATTTGAAACCGAAAGTAATTAAACGGCTCTTTTATACATTTTGGTGGATGAAACGAGAAGACAACAGACCTTCATGACTTCCTGGGCTGTAACACCACCAAAGACTGCCTGCATCGCACACACATCACCAACAGCATTGAAGGCAAGACTGGTCATCAGCTTTTCATCAATGGATTCCTGTTTTGCTGCAGCCGGGGCTTTCTCATTTATCTCTTTAGCAATGGCAATGAACTTCTCAGCATCGGCCTACAAGAAGCGATTTCCATTGATTATCAGTATCATCTTATTGCGTTTGTCATTTTTTTGACCATAATTTTCAGTTTTGAACTCATTCCATGTTGTTCAATGTATTTCGGTCAACAGACATAACATTCTTAATGACATGTCACATACCCATACATTGAATACTACTACAGGTTAATGTGTTGCAATCATATTATTGCCATTTACTACTAAACCCTTCATGTGATATTTCAAGTCTGAAACCATGTAGTATATTCACCTCAGAAATTTATGTACATGTTTCAATCAGACACACTACCATCCTGTAGGACTGTGGATAATATAATAATATTTTGTGTTTGACCGCAAAACTATTCACCTAGATGAAAGTCTGGATAGTGCACAGATGATGACATGATGATATGAACTTACGCTAAATATGATAAATTGCCAGAATAGGTCATTTGAAGTTTAAATTGCCAACAAGTTTTTAATAAACAGACATTTCAGAACAAGTTCTGAATGGTTAATGATTATCACTCGTATTAATCAGTGTGACTCTATGTACAATAATTGAAACAGCAAGCCCCCAACATTAAGTTTGGTTTGTGTGCACATGCTCCATTAGTCCATGGTCCTAAAATGTGTGATTGACCCAGGCTGAGGTTGCTTCTGTAACTTAACATGGCAACATACTGTGGTGTTGTGACAGACAGTATTATATATCAAGCTAGAAGGGTCACAAGATATGGGATACATTTCAAGTAGTTGTAAATCTCCTAGTGACAACCATGATTATTATTTTTTTTACCTTGTTGCCAGGTTTTGGTGGAGAGCCGTTCTTCTTGATGTATTCATGCAGGGCTTGAAATCCAATGTGTAACTGTCCGGGTCTGTCAAACTTGGCGAAGTCCGTGATCAGAAAATCCGGCTCAGCCAACGATGCGCGCAAGGATTTCTATCAAAACAACAATCAGTTTATGCATCAATAATGACCTGTTGTTCAATGATTATATGCTGTGTTCGCGCTGCCCATTCGCCACGTTCGCAAATGCGAATCGAAATCAGTAGTGGCGAAGAAAAATCGATCCTAATTCGCCACTGTGGCGAAAGTGATTTTTGTTGAAAAAATTCCGCAAAATAAACAAAAACGTGGGGTTTTTTAGTCTTTTGTTGATCTGCGCTTCTCTTTCGGCGATTCGCGAAAAAACTATATCTACTTCCGTATTGTTCTCTCCGACGTACGCAATTGCAATCGAGCCAAGTCTCGCGAGAGATTTGACGTCATTTGCATAGCATGCATAGTGTACAGCATGCACATAAACGACTATCGCGAGAGCTGAAAATGCAGGCAGACGCAATCGAGCCCTAGTCATGCTAGTCTCGCGATAAATTTGACGTCATTTTGTCTAGTGTACAGCAAGCAAAGCGAACACTCGCGAGAATTGAAACTTTTGCTTCAGCAGACATACGCATTTTAATCGTGGTCACAACGTTCGGTGTTGAAATTTATGTGCATCGTGGTCTAGACGTTCCGTGTTGCACATTTTTATCGAGGTCTTATTTTAATGGTAGTCGATTTGCATTGCGGTCCTCATGGTCTCGTATTGATGTTCATTAAAATCGCCATCCCAACGACGCATTCCGTGTTGTTGTCGATTTGCATCGCGGTCTCGACGTTCCGTGTTGTTGTGCATTAGAGAGGTTATAATCTAATTACGTGTACGTCTGAAGGCACACAGTGGCGTACGCGTATCCATGCTCAGTTATGATTTTTTTGGTTGATTTTGCAGTATTTTTTCAGAAACATACGAAATTCGTCTAAGTTTTAAGAAACGATTAATTTCTCTACGCGAGGACTATTCAAGTTCGTTGTATCCTCGCATTAAATTTACCGATTTTCTGTAATACAGTTATTTATGTGGTTTAGGGAAATCTTTGTGACAGCTTCAGGTAAACATAGGGCCAAAGTCCCTGAAGCTACTATAGACATGGATACAAAATTAAGTATTTCCTGACTGTATGAAATTATCTCACTTAGGTCATCCTAGGGACTTGTAAACCAAATATTAAAGCTGTCTGACCAGCGGTTTTGAAAGAACAAGCAACTCAACAGTTGACAGAGCTCTGCTGTGTTATGTAGGGAATAACCTTTTGTGACACATGGATTGTTGAAGAAGGTGGATATCTTTGATTAACATTGTATTAGTGAGTTCTGTTGAATAAGTTGAGACTGTACATACTCAGAAAAAGCACACTGAAGAGACAATTGTTTGAAACTTAAGAAGTTCAAGGTCACCAAAAGCATTATAAGGCATCATGTAACTTTCATTGCACTGTTTACACAGATTGCATAATTGCTATAAATAGCACATGAGGAATCTTACAGCCAAGCTTTACCATAAAAACCCTATCACTTTGACCACTCTTTTAATTGACCACTCTATTTTTGTCCTCAAAAAGTAATTTTATTTTATCCTTACCAAGTCAACCATAAATGGAAATTAGAACTTTCTCTATCTCTATCTCTATTGACTATTTTGAGCAATTTCTTTTAGATAACATACAGGGCACAATAAATGACCGTTCAGAATATGTCAAAGTTGGGATTCAGGAAAGTTGCCTTTATATGTTTTAATCCTCCATGATGGTAAGCATTTCACTATGAACTGTCAAAAAAAGTTGAACTTTCTGATAATTCTACACTAAAATTATTTTGGCTTTGATGATTTCCTAATTAAAATTCAATTATTTAAAATCATATTAATTATTTTTTTCTGGGTGAATTGATAGGGTTTATACAGTACAACAACTACATACAATGTAAGTCAGATTTTGACCAAAAATGACCAAAAAATTCCTTAAAAATACACATTTGCATATTTCATCACAATTTGAACAAATCTAAGTTGAGTTGTCCCTAAGGACCTGTATACCAAATAACAAAGCTGTCTGACCAGCGGTTATGAAGAAGAAGATTTTTTACCAAAAACACCTTTTTTGGGATTACTTTGCCTATTTTCAACAATATCAAAAAATTAAAAAAAATAGTTTCTCAAAATCATATTTTTCAGCTACACAACAAATATCAAATCAGTAAGTACTGCGGTTCTCAAGATATTTGAGTGGACGGACGCCTCACAAACGGACATACATACATACATACATACATACATACATACATACATACAGACTGACGACGGACGCCGGACGAATACCCATCCCAATAGCTTCTATAGACTATAGTCTATAGTAGCTAAAAAGCTCAATTAGACGACAACATTTCATTTATGTCAGGAAATCATAGCACGTACGTCTTGTACAGGTGAACTCTACTGAATTTTCTGATATCAATGATGTCTGCTAATTTACAATGATACTCATACTTGACGAGATTTCCTGTCTAAATTCCCGCAAATCACAAAGAAAATCTAAAAATTACAACACGAAATTAAGACTACGTGTAAAAGTGTCGTTTGATGACGTTCCGAACGTCTGTGCCACATGTACGCGATGTCTTGTATGACGTGACAAAGACACTACGTGTACTGATGGAATGTAATTAGGTGTAACCAAACTTCTATTTTAATCGCAGTCCGAACGTTCAGTGTTGCTGTCATGCCGTTGATTTGCATCGCGGTCCCAACCTTCCGTGTTGCAGTTCATTTTAATCGTGGTCTCAACATTGCGTGTCGACTTGCATCGCGGTCCAGAATCAAGCAATTTCCAGTGTTAAAATGAAGACAATTGGATACAAGGTTGATGTGTTGATAGTTTATTCTTGTGCATGCAACCGACATTGGAGATTTTAGCATTAGGCCTATAGAAAGCTTTGTTTTCGTAAAAATGTGTGGCTAATAAAATTTGTCTGTGGCTAATAAAAATTTGAACTATTCGCCACAGTGGCTAACAGCTTTCCAAACCCAGCGCTAACACAGTATATGTAACTGCAACATGGTCGCTATTTTCTGCTTAAGATAATTCTGATCTCTACTCATCTGCAACTACTGTGTGTTTATAACAGATTCTTGTAAAATAAATGTTTGACATTCAAAAAGTTGATTATCTATAGTTCAAATGTTATGCATGGTGAGCAGCTTTAAAAACACTACATTGTCAAATCTTACTCCCCATTCTACACTGTGACACTGTCATCTGACAGCAAAGGTTTTCTAACCATGGGCAACAATTTTGAGCCACTGAACTTCTTGTACCCTTATCTACTCATAAAATGGTAACAATTTCAAAACAAGAGAAATATCAACTTACAAATGAGATTGTCTGCGGCATCTTGACCTGTGTGACAATTCCACCTCTGACGTAATCAGATAAGTTACTCGTGTCACCAATGCTGAATGTGTATGGTCCAAGAACTTTGATTTTACGGGGTTCACTTTCATTCAGTTCGGTCATCCCCTGAATATACAAAGCAACACAAATTGTTATGTTCATCATTTGACACTGCCATCACGACAAGAGACTGCATTTCCACTGAATTTCCTCAAAATTCACAATTTCTAAGGTTACTGTAAATTTGGAGACGTAGCAGATCAAGCAATACATGCAGTACACTTATATTGTTAGTGCCATTTAAATTTCTGAGGAACTTGCATATAAACATTTTGATCTACTACTTGCACTTTATTCTAATTCATTGATAAAATCTTCTTGGATGCACGCATCTATGGAATTTGATGCTGACAAGTCACTGACAATGGGTTAAATAACTGACAACGCTGTGCAGGTTAACTGTGTTGGTTCAAGTCCAAATAAAACTTGACAAGTCCAGCTATACTACACAAGTCCACTGAAAAACCACCATATACGGAATGTCAGTCAAACACATACAATGAGCATGTCTTTTGTCTCTTTTGCGCAAAAGCAAAGGCCTTCATCTACTGTTTTTTATTACTGTTACTAACCTGAATTTCAGAGAAGGTCACATAGTCACCACTCTCATAACTATGACGAGCTTCATCAAGACATGTCACAACGCCTTCAGCATCCTGTGTGAGACAAGAAAGAATGAAGATGTTTGAAGACTGGATATATAGTCACTAATACAACATTCCACTACACCCATGAAAATATTCTAACTTCTGCTTGATATTCATGGCATGCATTTCATTACATCACTCAGCCCAAATAAAAACAAACAAGATTTTGACATAGTTTTGAAATAAGTGTATTCACCACATGTCCTTAAAAGTTCACTTTTCACAATACAAGATGTTCATTTGTGGCGCACATTGTATTCATAGTTCAATTTTTTGGAATGAACGAAGCTGCCTGCATTTTTACACTTGTCAAGCTAACTTTCCATCAGATGCAAACTGGATCAAATGCTTACGAATACATTCATCAATATCAACACCATTATGTTTGTATTACACATTATAAAAAAAGTGCAAATACTTTTTCCACGAAACTCCTAAAACATACGCTTTTGTAATATCTTCAGAATAGGTACATTATAGAGAAAGTTCATCAAATTGATGCTTACTGAGTACACACAGAAATTGTTGCAACTTTTCACAGAAATTTGAACTATTTCAACTGTGACACACAAATGATGTAGAGAGGCTCATACCTTAGTTACAGAAGCAATCATATTGCTTATGGGCTGTTCTCCAGTTGTGTCAGTCACAACAAACTGCTCTCCAAAATCACAGAATATCTGTCCAAAGAGACCCCTGGTGTCTGCCACTATCAGCTTGATTCCTTTAGAGTGGCAATAATCACCAATCTTCAACTGGGACTCCAAAGAGGAGTTAGTCAACACAACCACCTGTAAGTATAAATGCAGAAACACAACTTTCACACATCAAGATTTATAATTAGGGATAACCCTAATCTCACTGAGTCAGAGGAAATTGCATTGATTTTCAGGGGCTAATATCCTGTGAAATTCAGTAATATCACAGATGCAATAGCTAGCCAACTGAAGTAAATTTGAGCTGGTTCAAATTGCTGAGCTAAGCACTTTATGTTCTTGTATGAGGGACACACTGAGACAATGAAAATGAGATTTGGTTTGCAACGGCTTTTTACTAACTATGCAGGATGGCAGCTTAAAGGCAAGGAAGGAGTTATTATCATAGGAAATACTTCAATTGAAAATCTTAATCCCTAAATGTTGTCATTGATATTTACATTGAACTTGGAATTTCTTCAAGTTTGCATCATTCACGTAACATTGGAAAGTCTGGGGATATTGTACTAGGGACATACTGTGACTTCTGCATGTCACTGATTGGGAGATTGCAGAATGGCAGTACTCATGGATGTGGAATTGATGAGTATCTGGTACAATATATATAACGCTTGGGGTAGAACTGATTACAACATCATAGAATAGGCAGAAAATCTTTCAAATGTTATCTACCATATGTGACCTCACAAGAGAGGGAGATTTTGTGAATGAATATGTTTGTTCGACGAGTAAAATGTTGCTTGCAGACTTTCAAAAGAGCATTTAGAGTGATTCATTTTAGTATTTTGTTGCTTCTGAGGATAACCTTGCAGAAGGTTCATGGCAACTTCAACTGGCATCAGCAGAGTGGTAAGAACAATGGTGACATCAGGATGATTTACAGTTCAGTAAGGAAGGATGATGGGCTGAACCACACCATCTTGATTATCCATGCGTTTACAACTATACCTGAGAGCATGAAAAGTTTTGAAAATGTCAAAGGCACAGCTGCTCACCTGGAATTTACTGATTAACTCTTCTGTGAGAGGTCCAGAATGTGCAGTAACAGGAACATAGGAGTTAAGCTCTGCCAGACGTGCCTCTGTCACCTCGCTGCGATTCTTTCCGATGTCTTCCTTCTGGAGGAAAAACTGGGAAGATAGGTCTGCCAGTGCCACCGTTCCCTCATCGTGAATAGTGACGGATTTCACACCTCCAAGGACCACATTTTTGGCAATTTCAATGCCAAGACCTTTCATTCCAGACACAAGTACATTGGATGCACCCATACGACGCATGGCGTCATGACCAAGGACATACCTAGACCCAGAATAAAGTATCAGTGTTATAATTCAATGTATTGTCTTTGCTCAAACTTTCATATTCATCAAGAGGAGACAATCGCTGGTAACCCTGAACTATTACTTCTGTTTCAACGTGAAAAATTACTCTGCACTTTTTATCATGCATGCCAATTATTATACTCAGGGGCTGTAGATTCTAAAATCAGACACATGCAAATAAAAAAATCCTTCATTCTGGTGCTGATAACCATCCACCTTGCCATATCATTGCTTCCCAAACCTAAATGAAGAGACATGTGGGTCAGTTTCTATGATCCAAAATGCCCTTAGGGCTGTGGATAATTAAACATGCGAACGGTAAATGAAACTAAGAGCTTTGATCATAACCTCCCCTCCAACGAAGTTTGAAAGTGTGAAAATCCAACCAAGCCTCACACTGTATCAGCATACCTACAATCGGTAATTATGTCACTATGAAATCACGTATATGCTACCATATCCCCATACCCCCGCTAAAATCAATTTTTGTTCAGCGCCAACTAGACAATGACGCGACCAACAGAATGAGATGAATTGAAAGAGTGTATCCCAAATGATTGTTATGTTACTAGTATGCTGAACCACATGTATGTCAAAGGAATGTGGGTATATAGTGCCGGTGCTGCACTGGCTTGGTACATGGCCTCTTAACATATTTTGCGATACATAAAAGTGTGGAGCGGGATGTTGTGATATTAAAACATGTAGTGCAATTTTTGTGCAAAATACAGCAAAACCCCCTCCCCCTTAAACACAGAAAAATTGCATTTACCATGCGCATGTTTTAATCATCTACGGCCCCTTAGTCCTCTTGTCTACTTTCACAAGTTTTGGAAGGCTGTGTTCATAGAAGTTGGCAGAAATGAGGGGGAGTCTTTTCGTAGAAATACCCAGGAAGTATTATATCACCAGCAAGATGTATGCTCAAAATTAGGGTTCAACAGTCTATCTGATTTTCTTGCAAATTTTCATACCACTTCACCAGAAATGCCATCTATTATTATTATCATCAATTGTTTAATTATTAAATCAGTAACTGCAGAAATATATACATCTTGTGATGGAAGATTTCACATAATAATAGCGAATACCCATCTCCCACAATTTGCATTTTAGTAATTATATCTCGTGTGATTTGAAAAAAAATGCACCTACGACTTCTGTTCGTGGCAAATTTAAACATAATGACTGGAAATTCCCTACTACTACAAGTGTTTAAATTTCTGATGAATGAATAGTGTTGCTTGCAGATACAAAGTTGTCATATCGGACACTTCTGCTTGAAATGCACACAGTTCATCAGCATTGCATAGTGGCTGTTGCTGCAGCTTGTAGTCTGAACTGTTAATATCTTTTAGTACTCATAGTAACACTAGCAGTTGCAAACGAAGACGTGTTTTTGTCATTCTTGCATGTGTAATTTCCAGACGAGCGATCTAGAAACGTGGATAAACACTGAATTTTGCATGTTATGGCAGAAAAACAATGTAATTTACGCACAGCCCTAATAAAATGTGCATCTCACTGTAAACAGTATAGTATACATAAAGACCACAGTGAGTAATATTAAATGTACTTACAGCTGCCTGGAATATAGGCCCTCATCGATCTCATCTGTTCCGTTGGCCGACATATTCACCTACAAGAGTGCATGGAGGTATAAAAAGAGAGTATGAGTCAGTGTCTGTTTTTGGGGATGACTGGCATGGCTTTGTAAAGGCTATCCACCAGCATCTTGTACCGGTCTTTGTTTTCCTTTGTTACAAAGTGAGACCCTACAGAGTGCAAACAATGGCCATTGGCATGTAACGGACTTTGTGTGAACTGTCCTAATTACAACAAACATTGTCAGTCTTACGTGTTAATTAATGTTGAGGTCTAAACGTTTGAAACCGTGCAGTGTAGGTTCGTGCTACTCATGCCTATTTTCGGCGTTCGACACAACTGCAGTCGACACACGACTGCAAACAAAGAAATCTGTCCTTTGATCACAGCCACAGCAGCATATTACAAAGAAGGATGAAAACATGGTAAAGTTGACTACTTTCGCTCGGTTTACATTAGAAAAGCACCGTTAAAAAAGAAATGTCTCTCGGCCGCAAAAGGCCAATGGAGTAAACCAGCAGACCAATACTGTTTTTGGACACGAACAATTAGCTGTTGCGCAAAAGTTCTCGTTTTGTGTGGCACGCATGTACCTTGTATAAACTTCGGCCTTCTTGCTCATAAACATTGAAAATCAAAAAGCAAGCGTTAGAAACTACACATTTACTCACGTTCGGGGAAGGTGTGACAGAATTCTGCGATGTACACTTAGCACCCGTATTGCCGTTTTCTTGAGTTTTCAATTTCTTCTTCGGAGGGGATGAACACTGGTCACTTTGATCTTCGGGAACACTTGACATCTAAAAAGTTTGACCACGAAAACGGTGACAACTGTTATTTTAACGGAATTGTTTTCACACTACACCCTACTTCTAAATTCCCTTATATCCGAAAGAACCGTCCCAGTTCTCATCTACAGAAAATTAACGCGAAAAGGCGAGAAAATTGCGAACAAGTATTTATCCACCAGTAATTCATTCGCGAGCAAGATGGCGGCTCTGAGCTCTGTACAATGACGACACGTGGGAAGATGGCTAAGGAGAATTCACAGCACGAATCCCTCCATTTGCTTCCCACATTACCTAGAATGTTAGAAGGCTTCGAAACTGTTCGAAATACTTTACGTCTTCGACGAGTAAGAGGTGAAATTAATGGAAAATTTACATCTGTTTTGACCCAGTGATGCGGCGCGCCGTGTCTGCCGACTGTACTCAAATTACTTTCTCCCACGTGACCAAACTCCCCTGAACCGGCACTGTGTGTGTTACACTATGCGCGTTGCATTACTATACCATGAGCATATGCGCTGACATAAAAAACTCTCAACACTCACCTAAATGTTTAAAAACACCCGTGCTGTCTTCTATCCCTCGACTTTTATAATATAATCATCTACCAGCCGTTTTCTTGGAGGTGAAATGAGAAATTATGATAAAATCTTCCAGGCGTCCTAGTGTTTTATTCCCAACAAACCCGGAAGTATATTTAAAAACCCTTTATCCTAAGGTAAAAATGTAAACAGGCCGACTGACGAGGCTGCAATCGGTGGCGGACACTGCAGGAATTTCAAGAATTCATTCGATTGCGGTTTGCTTCACGCTCCAGATACATAGCCTACTATTGAAAATTTTTAAAACGTGTCCGTAAAAGTCATAAAATGCCGATAATTTTTACCAGTACGTCATTTAAATATATAGCACATTTTCTTTCGTTATCCTAGAGAGTCTATTAGATCATATCCGAAACGAGAACTAGCTGACTCATGAAGATCTCCGTGACTGTCACGGCACACACCTGTTCAGTGGCCGCCGGCGTTGCACATCGAACAATTGTTAATGAAACAATCTAAAAAAAAGACGGTTATCGCAAAAATATCAATTTTAAAGTCAAATTAACGTGACAATTTCGTGATAATAGTAAATTATATCTAAATATAATATTAATCGATATCACGATTTCGGGATCGATCGAGGTGTGTAGAATTTACTAGAAATAGAAAATATGTTTTATTTGGATAGGCCTAAGGTGTGAAAAGAGTGAAACCGTATGTCCACTGTGTCTTGTTGGCATGATAATCCTATAGCTCACACTGGCAGGCGCACTTCCACTTTCGCTTTCTATTCTCTGCGCCTATTAGTATTATTCCGATAAGCTACACCCTTAACGTTTGACCACAGACAGTGTCATTTTCTTTGGATTGAGGACTCACACTTTGTTTTGTGTTGCCAATTTACCGCTTGGCGCACCCTGGGTTAGGTTCACGGAGAACAGCCCTTTGTCTACAAGCACGTCCGAGTGTGGGTATTCCTATCCCTGTGCTGGGCAAAGTTACTGTTAGGAAGCCAATATTATTTACCGGAGGGGGAGGGGGCACTCAACAGACTGAAAGCTGAGGCCTGAGGGGGTTGCTCAAAATGTGAAGAGGAAGAAGGAGGGTTAGGCCTACTCATTTTTTTGGAAATGTACTGAAGCATTTATTGCAGTTATAAAACGATACAAATATAATGGAAAAGAATGAAACACTTAGATTAAAAATGGTACAATTTATAAAACCTGGTTCAGTTGATATATATGTATACCACATACATTGACTTTTATTACTAAGTGAATATTTTTATTTTTTAGTATTTCCTGATAAAAATAGTATACGTGCCTGATCGAGCATGAGAAACATCTAGTCTCTATTTTGTAGGGTACTGACTGTTGGGGAGAATGTCTAAAGAAAGTTAATTCTACGAAGTATATAAAGCGGTAGACTGACTCGATAACAAAACCATCTATTATTGCATGAATAAGTTGTCATACTATTGGCCAAAATACCTGAGCGATAGAGATTCCTTGTATCTTTGAACAAAATGTAGATTTAATCTCTACATTAATTTTTTTGTTTTCTTTGTCTTGTTTATTTTCTCTGGCCTCGTGAACTCAGCTGTCTACGACCAAAACAGCTAGATTTGCCCAACACCTGTGAGTTCAATAATGTCCTATGAACTTGAAGCAATCAAGTTTAGCAAAATATGTTCCTTTTCCAACTTTCCCGATTCCTACTCGCCTGTTGTTTGAGTTGTGCTTGTCGTAACAACATGTCTAGTGTTATAAATTCCACGTATCTTGTATTGTTAAGTTTTACAGACCTTGTATTGTTAAGATTTTTACGCCTGTCAAAATTGGCTATTGACACGCGGGAAGATTTCCGCCAAAATTCACCACGTTCTAGCGAAAAAACTGTCCTCCATCCACTTAAAGAAAGAGCACATCGTTCTGCCATGTAAAAATGACAAATTAAGTTCCAATACGTCACAAATTCAACATACAATAGCATTGCATTAGGCACGATACTGTGCATGTTCTGCACGTGTATTTTTTAGAAGTTATGAATACGATCGCTAAATGTCGTATATTAAACTTTTTTCATTATACAAGCCTTACCTGTGTCGGATGTCACCTATTACTTTACCCTCGCTATTTCTGTATAATATCCGAAGAAAACAGCCCATATCTTTTAGTTATTTCTTTCGCTGATGCCATTTATTAATTTGTTCTACCGATCACCAATGGAGGTGGTGGGGGTTGAGGTGCCTTATCTCCCGACCAAATAACTTGTTAGCAGCTCATAAGTAAAATGCAGAGCTGTTAACGAGTTATTTGGTAAGGGAGATAAGCCCCCTCGTTGGGAGGGTAATTAAGAGATATAAACTGTTTTCTTTGAAATGCTATACTGAGATAGCAAGGATAAATCAATCAATCAATCAATCTTTTATTACTCAACACACACTGACAGAGAGTGTGGTATGTGTGGTAGTGTGGTATGGCGTGGTAGTGTGGTATGGTGTAGTGTGGTATGGTAATAGGTACTCACTCAACACAGGTAAGACTTGTAAATTGAAAATAGTTTAATACATGATATTTATTGATCATTATTGATCATATTCATAAATTCTAGATAAACAATGCCTGCAAGACCCCGTGGTCTGACAGACCACATGGAGACTGTGGTCGGACGTTATTTGGAGTCGATGATTTGTCAGGACGAGGTACTCATAAATATTACAAATTGGTATCAGGCGAGTTGGTATCGGGCGAGTTGGTTTCAGGCGAGTTGGTATTGGTCAAGTTGGTTCTGGGCGGATTGGAAAAGGTGCGAGTTAACTGGTACCCTCCGCCTTGCTTTATTACGTTTAAAGTGAACGCGTCGTGTTAGTGTGAGCCCAAAATCCATTAGAGGCTAAGGGAGCCGTCATTATTTACGACATGGGGGTCGGAGGAATTACATTAGGATTTCCAAAATTTCGAGCCAACAATTATGAATTTGAGTAACTCCTCCCTTCTGTGACAGAAATTTTGACTTACCCCGCCCCCCAACTTGGAAAAGTTAAATATCAATACAGGTATTTGTATGATTTACGGATACCCCAACTTGGAAAAGTTAAATATCAATACAGGTATTTGTATGATTTACGGATACCCCAACCCCAACTTGGAAAAGTTAATCGATATAGGTATCCGTATGATTTATGGATACAGCAAAGGTAAAGACCTTTCTTGTCCTTGTTTACCTCTTGTCCTTGTTTACCCTGCTAGATTATCAGCAGTTGCCTCATAAAGTTCAAAAAAGGTGAAATCACCAACATGAAATTCAAAGTCACAACAAAGTATAGATATAAAAGCTCACCCAATAACCAGTATCCAACCATATAGTATTGTTTAATTTAGATGGGTATGGTTCAATGTCAAAACGGTTATTAACGTTCTGTGATAATATTAAATGTGTAAAATGGTGAATCCACAACAATTCAGTTATGTCCTAGATCCTGTACACTATTAATGGTATCTGCTGAGAGCATTACTCCATGACCCAGCTCTCCTTCCACCTCTTGTCACAACTGATGGATACAATTGTATGACATCATCATCACCACTGCGTGTCCTCATCTTCACTGTCACAGTGTCATTGATGACATGAACAACATGCTCATCATCACTATCTTATGTTTCATAATCAGTCAATCTGGAAGCGGCTCCTACTTGCAGTTTTTTGCCTAGCATTATTACTTATATTAGAATGTTTCAATTACTCATGGGAAAAAAGAGCTGACATATAATTTACATTTATCCACCATTTTCGTCAAATATAAAGACTTGCAAGATTAAAGTGAGGAAAAAGTTCATCCGATTCGGTTTGAAGCTTTACATGTCAAAATAGCAAAACTTTAACGAGAATATAAATGCATTACAGGTACCTGCTAACCTGTTGATCATTATCATATTCTGGTCTTTCATGAAGTCACGCTTGCTTTTATTATAAACTTACCTGGACACGCCCTATAATGCTTTGTCAAATATAATTCATACACGTTCGGTGTTTTTTTCAAGTATTATCGCTGAGCAGAAAGAAAGCTCAACCTTGATGACATGCTAAGAGTTGTTTTAATAATAATATTCATATTTATGGAAGACCGGTCACGACATGCGACATGCGAGTTTTTTTAAACTGCGACCTGGGAGTTCTTAAACTGCGACATGCGAGTTCTTAAACTGCAACATGCGAGTTGCAAAACTAATATGGCGTTTGCATACATGTCATTTCGTTCTCCTCCTAACGATGGATTACAGAGGTAGAGACGAGCTTATTTCTGCATACTTCTACAATGAATACACCGTGGGAGAAATAGCGGCCACGTTAGGACTCAGACATGTATGGAAGACCGGTCACGACCTGCGACATACGACCTGCGTCTTTAAACTGTGATCTACGACCTAACCCTAACCCTAACCCTAACCCCTAACGCTAACTAACCCTAAGTTATGCCGTTCCAATTTTTCCCTCCTTTGACCTAACCTCCAGGGTTGAAAGCGAAGTAAGGCTTTTTACGAGAGAAAACCTTAAACCTAAACCTAACCCTAACCCCTACCCTAACCCCTAACCCTCACCCTAGCCGCAGATCGCAGTTTTAAAGACTCGCATGTCGCATGTCGTGACCGGTCTTCCATACATATTTGATATGATAATAATGATACTATTTACGCGTAGTGGACCTTAGCATATGCCTACACAGATATGGCGCGCGTCAGGACGCCCGAGGGCGCTGTCAAGTCGATCTTATTTTCAGTAGTCCAGCTATATGTGCCAAACAGGCGTTTGTGGACCGGGTAGGTTGTAAAAGTGTAAGTTTATGCTGTGAGTTTATGCTAGGTTCCGACGTACTGATACGTACCCTTCCCACTGAACGTCGGATCGTAGCATAAACTCATAGCATAAACTACAATTTTACAAACTACCCGGTCCACATAACGTCTATGACATGCCAGACCTTGGTGGTCTCTCCATGAGCCTTATATAAACTGCAAACTTTCAAGCCTTATTCTAATGGATTAGATTTTGATGTTCACAGAAGGGTGATTGAGTACGCCGCAGGTTGCATGATCAATAATTACCAAGCTGCTACGTTTATTCAGACTATGTGACTGTGATTCAAACACCAAAATCAAACACAAGTGATGTTGCTTTCAATAGTTCAAGATGCACTAAAAGGAATTATGTTTCCAATAATGTTTGGACCATGTAGTTAAACAAGAACATTATAACTGACCAAGAGGTTATAACGATTGTAAGATGGGACTATTTGCAGCAGTTCGACCATTTGGAGAAATAAAGAAGTGAAGTCCACAAAGGTGGAAGGACAGGCCACTCTTGGAGTATCCATGAAGAAAGCCTGACCATTTTACAGGTGTCTGTTGAGTTGTATGTTAAAACAAATGACAGATGGATGGCCCACTGCAAGTGGAAAAGTAGAAAGTTTTACTGTTCAATGTTGAGAGTGTGAACTTATACCAGGAAATGGGGCTGTTGCACAGATAATTCTTGCGAGCTTATGCTGCTGTGTTGAAGTGACACCAAACTGGGAAAACTGCAATATACAATGATGACCTATGGTAAGCATACTGCATGTAATGGCTGGCCAACACTTCGGGTCTCTCCTTGTAATTTTTTACTGTATCATGAAAACAGAAACTGCATTCATGCGAATCAGTGTGCATTGGTACCGGGGTTATTTCAATGAGCCGTGCAAACAGAGTTCCTGAGAATCTTTCAGTACATACCTAAAGCTTTGTGTACTGGACATACTCACTATATCAATTGCATAGAGCAATCTTCTCAACATCTTGCATTAACAGATGACTAACACACTCATTACCACTTTTAAACTAGTCTTTTGATTTCTAAAAAGACTTAAAAATCTAGGAAGTAGATTTCCTGTACAATGATATCTGATAATTAAACATGGGCCATTACTGGGACAAATTTTTCGGAGTCGATCACTTAATGGATTAAATTCCTATCAAGCTCACCCTGCAATTTTTAAACCGTTTCAGCACCTTGTTGGTGTTCATCAGGTATATCCTATTTGATGCAGCAATCGCTTTAGTTTGATTGTTAAAAAGGCAAAAAAAGGTCAGATAAAGTATTTTTAAGCATTCTCAGGGGTGGTAACTGACATTTTGATTTCTAATGGGTGGCACAGGGGCATCATTTCTGGCTACCTCCTACCACCTCAACATTCCGTTAAGTTGGTCGTTGACAATTTTTGGTGTACAGCTCAAACATGTTGGTTAAAACGATAAGCAGGTTGCCTGTTTTTATTTAAAAAGAAGGAAGACATAATCTCCTATCATGAGAATCACAATCACTGGATACTTTCTGTTTTGATGTTGAAATCAGCCACTATTGATTGAGTGTTAAAATTCAGTTTAATTCATAAAAACCATGGAAAGCTTCTTACAGACCACTTTTTGTATCTTGGCATCACAAAATCAAAACTCATGTTGGAATGAAAACAAAAAAAACCTGCCTAAAATACAGTAAAAAAAGTGAATTATTTTCCAGACAGGGGGTGACACTCCTGGCTCCTTGATGCAACTTGAGAGTTGTTGCTTTGAATTGGGAATTGCATCCCTAGTTTTGTGACCTCACCACATGTAAATGGGAGGTGGTCATATAACTTTGCTTTACTTTTGCTTTGAACTGTATTGCCACAGGGACCTGGAAGTGTGACCCCCTAACTTGATGTATTAATTTATATTATGCCAGTATGGCTTATAATAATCACTTGGAAAGGTATGACTTGTTCAACTATAAGAAAAAAAGTCTACATAATAAATTTAAACAGACTATATTTCATGAGAATGAACTGAAGGGAAAAAACAAAATCCTATCCCTTGTGGTGACTCGTGTGCTATATTACAAGCAAATGTTTCATTTATTTTCCAAGAATTCTTAACTTAATAAAAAAAAAAAAGAGGGAAAAAAATTCACACTCTCAGTGTTTGAATTATTCACAACTTGATTAAAAAGATCAAAAAGGGAGAGAGAAAACAGTGGTGGAAGGAGTCAGGTCTCTTCAGTGAGGATCAAGGAGAACACACGGTGCTAGTGAAAACAGAAGGGTTGTAAAAACTAATACCTAAAGGTGTTTTGACATACTCTCAGGGTCAATGTTTTCCATCTTACACTTGATTGAAAGCACACATATGAAAAAATTGTAGAAGTGAGATCTAGACTACGGATTGGAGATACACTGAAAATTTTACAAGAAGTATATACATGTTAGTCTTTGTGACTGGCGGGAGACATGAAGCCTCAAAACAGCAGCTAACCGCGCTGCCTTTGCTCTTCAGTTAGAATCAACTTTTTTCTTCTTCTGTTTATATTTTTCCAAGGGGGGAGGAGGAATGCTACGATTTTTTAACCAAACTTTCAACAGACCGAAAAGCTAACTCATTTACGTAAGTAAACTAAAAATCGAATTGAGAAATTGAGATATCATGTGTACCCTTAAAAATAAAAAGTTGGCAAAAAGAAAATTGTTTGCGACCAATTCAATTTCAAAGACAAACTGGAGCAAAGAGGTACAGTTCTTTAGATGAGCCTGGTGTCTTTACAGTTAATACTTTGAAAAACTGAACAAGTAAAAGGTATTGCTCATTGTACAAAAAAAATTATGATGCAAAATATCATGAACTATTTGAGAACTACTCTACTGACGGCCAGGTGCTCTTAATATTGTTTGAAAACACAATTATCATCTAGATTACCACAAGACATAAAATACAAGTTACATCTCACTTCAATTATTAGTAAAAGGCTTGTGGAAAAATCATCTACTCAAATCAACTCGTCATCAAAACTCCAGACATTTTATTTAGTTAGTTAATTTTTTTTTGTGACAATGATGTTTAACACACCTAGAGAATCAGATTTCCAAGAATCATTTAAATTGTCCAACAACAAGTAAATTTCTACGACCACACACACTCCCTAGCCACAAAGGCCAGCAAAGTTCAAAGGGTCAGTGACATTCTATCCTTCAAGCAGTGACTCATAACAACCGCTATGCTTCAAAAATAAAATACACTACTGAAATACGAAAAATTTACAAAGGTATGCTAGACACATAACTTGGAAAAAAGAGCGTATTTTCAAAGCTAACGAAGTTGTGATCACAAAAGGATCACAAAAGATGATACTTTGAACAATATCAGACTGTTGAAAAAACAGCAATTACAATTTATCAAATCAACAATGTATATGAAAGACTTCCAGCATATCTTTACCCAAATAACTGGCTTGTTCATGCTGATGGCCACATACTGGGAGTGTACACTGACAAACCAAAGTTACAAGAAAAAACCCCAGTTGAGGTTTCATTTAGTTTGTAATGCACGCATCCAGAATGCAGCAATCAGTACGAACAGAAATAAAAGTTTTGAAAGACATTTCAATGAAAGAAACAATTACCAAGTGAAATTAACATCATTGTGATATGTAAAAAAAGAAAAGCAAAAATGAAAATAACCATTTTATGCACTCCTGAGAAACATAGCCAATATAAATAACAAAAAAGTTTCTTTTGTGCAATTAAGTTGAAGGTGTCTGTAGATTGCTACTTATACTGACAGTACACTGGCAAATTAGCAACTTTCACTGCGTAATATTTTGGCCACCCTGGCAAGTATGATATGATTTCGGAGAAACCCTGTTTGTATCTTGTTGAACTTTAGCTATAGCGAAAGTATTCTCCGAAATTCTTACAGTACTTGTAGTACTGCTGTTAAATTTGACACAAGGACAGTGTGTTTGAAGTTTCATCCGCACTGCCTAGTATATAGTTTTGCAATGTTGCTAAGATCACTTGGTTTGCTCTGTTATTGATATGCTTCCACTGTACTGGATCATTTGGCAAAACCAACTGAGAATCAGAGTACCTTTGTGAAATGACCAGTAGATTCTTAAATTCTTTGTTAAGTTGTCCACATAATCTGCATTTACGACATACTGACAGTATATTTAGCAAATTTGACACAGCAGTGAGCATAACTCTCCTGCAATGTACCTAAACTGACAGTATATACATTGTCAAGTAAGAACATTCTGTGCACTGACGATTATACAAAGCAGCAAATACAAAAGAATTGCACATCGTGTAGGAACAAACAGGATTCAGAAAAAAAGTGGAGACTGTAAAAATTCTATTTACTTCAAAAACATAAAGTTCACAACTTATTGCTGTGTGATCTTCTGAGAATGAGAGCCAAATGTATGGTTAAGTTCTGGAGTACATTTACAAAGATTCAGTCAGAATGGAAGTTTACGGGGAGGAAAATGTCACTTTTCAAGGAACAATGTCATCTCGAGGGTAAAGTTGGCGTACATTTTCTTTCATAAGGCTACACAATGACAAAATTACACAGATAGTCTTAATCAGATGTAAATTAGATGCAAATCATTTGCATATATTTGTGTCCAGATAGCAAGTTCACGAGACTGATTTCACACATACAGGATGTGCCCGGTATGTGTGTGCGTACATGTGTGTGTATGTATGTGTGTGTGCCCACATGTCAGGGGGTGTTTTTCCATTCTGACTGCTGGAGGAAAACTCAACCATTGAATAACACAGTCATAGGCTTTTTTTAATAATCAACTAGGGTAGCCATCTATTCTGAATGCCTGTGTATGTGAACCCAATAAAAATGTATTCTTACAAGTTGCATATCTCAAGTGAGGATATGAAAAACTTCTCATGTTGCATCTGTAAATGATGGGACAGTGGCTATAGAGATATACACACCACACACACACACACGCATACGCACATACATACACACACACATACAAAGTATTTGCTCCCACTGGGCTACCCTGCTACAAAAGACTCTACGTGTCCACCTACTAGCAATCTACAGCTTTTACTACTTTGAACATCATTAACATGGACGAAAGTCACAGGCAGAAATGTTTCTTTCTAAAAATATCTGAAACGACTGAACTGACATATATATATTGACAGTAATGCACACACTCACAGACACACACACCCTGTCAAACGTACACACACACACTCTCTCGCACATACTATTCTAACTCTGCCTGAGTGGTATTTTTTTCAATATCTGTTTAGTTCTTAGCATGATCAGAAGTTGAAAACTATTTACAAAAAGAGAGAAGTCTGGGTTCCACATCAATTTTTTTTTGAAACTTTTTTTTTGTACACACACAAAAGGCGGCTCAGATCAGACAGAAAGGTTTTTTCACAAAAGACATGCTGAGGAGGCTGACAATACATGCCTTCATCTATTAAAACAACAGTCCAATATAGATGCTGAATACTAACGGAAGCTGATGAGGTCCATTTCAGGGAGAAGCAGAAAGAAACTTGAATGAAAATTCACGGGTTTGGAACTACCCCAAGCGTGCCCCTAGGTCAGAAACCATGACATTATTTGTCCATTCCATACTACACATGTATGAAAAAAAAAAAACATGCACGAAAAAAAATAAAGTCGATCAAGTATACAACTATTCCATAACAGGGAAAAAAGACTTACTGAAAATGAACATTATGCTCTGATAGAAAAAATATTACAAACACTTTTATACAAAGAAAAAAAAAATGGAAAAAGCAATGATTACAGACCGAAGGAAAAAAGATAACATGTTTCATAGGGGAAAGACAAATAAAAGCAAGGTTGAGAGACTGAAGCTCCATTTGGGGCGATCCCAAACTGGTTGGCAACATTGGCATACCACAGAGGCAAATCCTCCAAAATGGATTGCATCAGAAGGCCCGTCAAGGAAGCACCCATACTAAACGGTTGTTTCAATACTATGAAGGTTGGCGTCAACCTCGTCTTGGTTGTTGGATAGCCGATACGAGTCACTCGTGATATGGGACATGAATTCGTGCACAGAGTTGACGCTCTTCTTGTCGGACATTCTCTCGAGTCCCGACTGAAACGCGTTCACAACACGGATCTGTAAATGTTGATGAACAGAGAAGAGAATTATTTTTCATTTTCGGGGCACAAGGTTGAAATCTTTTCAAATTATTTTTGTTCTTTTTGCTTCATATGAGAAGTTTGTTTATGTTGTTCTGCTTACTGAATCATGTTGACTTATCAATCACCAGAGCTCTACTCACACCCTGCTTAACACAAACAACATGTGTATCTGCTGATGAGTCACTTGCTAGTATGCACCATGAGTAATGTCATAGAAGCATTTCATATCTACAAAGCAGGAAGGGAGTAGAGATCTAAGCACAGACAACTAAGTCTGTTTCAGAAAGCAGAACAACATGAATAAATTGCTCACACTGAACACAAATAATTTGACAAGACAGTGATTTTCTAAATGTAACAAGCAAACCAAGTGTAAATGACAGGGTTTCAGTTTCAATCTACTTCTTGTTTCCCATATTACTGACATTCCTACATGAACATGGTGACAGATGTCTCTGCCTAGCCTTTGCTCATTTGCAAAAAAATCTGTCCCCCTGACAAAACTTGATCCATCTCACGATGTGCAGCTTTCGTGATGAGAACTTTACCTGCCTGAATACTCTGTTGAAATTTCATAAAAATCTCTAATCCCACGAGTACAACATTTCAAACACCTTGCTGAGACGTGACTCAATTACCAGAGACTGAACCCTGCCATGACCTCAGTGCAGCTTGCCTGCATATGATTTGTCTGACGCGCTTCGATTTTTCAACATTGCCTGTTTTTCATATTGTCATCATCACCTATAAGGTACGTATGTGCCTCGAAATTGAAAAACTTGAACTTTTGCACAAACTTTTCGTAAGAAAACTTTTAAACCATTCCCATTTGAATTCAAGCAGAAAACCCTGGTCCCCATGCAAAACTGGGCACAAGGAGAGAAATTACCCACTCTTGAAATTCAAACTGGCTGCCATCCCTCTGTTAATGCTATGGGGAAAATTAGATTTTTGAGTTTCACAAAAATATGCCAGTTAAAAATTTCATTTACTCTATGAGCTTCTACATAAGCCCCAACAAGTGGTAGACCAAACCAGTACTGTAAAGTTTAAGAGTCCAAATATATGTCCCCGAGGCGCATTCTACCTTAATATAACATCATCATTACACTCATTTTCATCATCACTGGTAGAATCACGTTCTATGAAGTAAATTTTTGCTTTTAAAGATGCAATCGACCAAACTAAGGTGGACGGACTAGGGAAATGCAGAAATCGGCTTCTTCTGAAAGGAGTGATGGACAGAATATATTGGAGGTGGGTAGGATTGGAGTGGAGAGGACAACTGTTGTTGTAAACGTGTCAACCCTCTCATCCAGAGAATCTGGGCTCTCTTCATCTCCACTCTGTTGAGATCACCGTCATCCACTTCAGTAATACTTGGTACTTCTTGCTCTGATGCACTGGTTCCGTAACTACAGAGGCGGGGGAGTTTGTCAGTCGGTATGGTACACAACAGCTGGGCCCAGAGCAGCTCTCCGACTCCCAGGAATATACACCACATCCAGTGGTCGATGGAAAGAGGCACAGTGTAGAACACTACGGTGCCGTACTCCACTAGAATGATCTGAGGGAAATGAGGGAGAAAGGCAAAATATAGACGCCATGAATACTTGACACAGTGTGGCATTTGCTTTCATGTTAGTGATTTATACCAACCACCTTCTTATGCAGTGATTCAAAAGTTTTGTTAGAGCGAAAAACATCAAAGCCCTCTGTCCATGTTACCATCACAGTAATATGATCCTGGTATTTGACGGCAGGTTTGATGAAGATGTCAATGAACCCGTGTAAAATGGTCGGCCACTTTGCTCTCTGGCGATGCTGAGTGAGAGTGACAACAATGCCCGCGCAGAACACACAGACACTGGACAAGTTTGAAAGTCAACTGTGAGGGATGTGTTAGTGACGAGCAGTCTGCTAAACTCAACAAGCGTTGCACCTTTTGGACAAACTGCTTTCTGTTCGGGACCGCAAAGACAATGCTCTTTCCTACAAGTAGGTTCCAGCAGCTTTTGGATGGTCTAGAAATGGTATTGTGAAGACAAGTGAGATTTACTGAGTGTACCGGTAATAGAGAGCATACAATGGTCTCTTTTGTGTGGTATTTGTTTGCTGTCTGGAAGACTCACAGCTGAATAATCTGCTTCCAAAGTGAAGGGGTTGGAGAAAGATCTTGAGGAGGATTGGAAGTGGGGGAGCGTTCTGGTTGGCATTGGACACAAGATCATGCCAGTAGCCAATTCAATGGTCAGCAAATACCTTGCAGGGAAAAGGACTGACAGACTTGTTCAGTGTCTACTGACACTGCATTGTGTTGACTTACAAACCCTTCCACGGCTTGGCAGACGAGATCACAGATAGAACAAAGGGATCGATCACTTGCAACCAAGCTCATTAACATCTTTATCAAACTTACCCTCAAATCTTGGCTTCAAACTACTGTAACAAGACCTGGACTGTCACAGTTTATCAGTCTGATTATTTCAACAAAGTTAAAACAGTGAAAGTGAAAAACTTCATTGCAAATGTGTTACCACTTTTGCTTGCTGAAAATTACTGATATTATATGATATTAGAGAGTGCACCGAATGTGCGACATTCACATATTAATACTGTTTTACGAGTAAGTATTTGGCCTTATAACTTGAGCATATCAGTACTTTATTTATTTAAAATGAACCAAGGAATACACAAAAGTTCAGTTCTGTCTTAACAAAACAACACAAAGTCATGTATTTACAGTAGAGGCATGCACTATCAAAAGGTAAGCAGCGCTTTATAAAAAGTGAGCATGCTTAGCAGCGTTTTTCGAGTTACATGCAATATGAGACGTGCACAATACAACAACCTGATCAGCTCCATTCACAATGAAGCAAGCGTATGCGATACGGCATAATAATGAAATCATACGTTTACCACAAGGGCGACAACAGCATGATATTTTGCTTAAAGCAGGTACTGAGACAAAAGAAAAAAACAACTATAGATTTTAAGGTGAGAAACATGAAAAAAGTGAAATATGCACATGACGATGACGGCAAATGAATCCGGGGCGATGATTCTTGGGTATTACTATAAAAGTCCTTTGAGTTTCTGTCATTTTTGCTGCGACCATGTTTCTGCTGTCATGCAATGTACACTGTGACGGGGGGATGGGACACAGGTGGGACTGGAGTTAAATTAGCTGTGCTTAAAAAAACACATGAAACTGGAGGTGTCACGTTTTGGAAGAATCAAAATCTGGAATTGGATTTTTGGAGTTGACAGCTTAAAGGACACAGGAACATCTTGACCTTGAACCACTTGCACTGCAAAGCTTTTGAATTTTCCACTCTTCAAAATGAGACCCTCTTTAGTCTATTCTAAATGATCCCAGGAAAGAATTTTAACTTGCCATCTTTCCAGTCAAGCTGTAATTCCACCACCTTTCAAGGCAAAGCTTATACGTTCAACTGAAACTTGCTGCTACCAGCAGTCATGTCTGCATCAAAGTTTAAAACAAAACAAAACACCACATGCATATTTTTAAAACCCATGGCAGAGTTTATCCTTACGTATACTCCTGACAAACAAGTTAAATGAAACTGTGGCAATAATTCTTTTCTTCTTCTTTTGCCAGCAAGAAACCATGTAAGATTTTTCACCCTGGAAAATTCAAACCCTTACCTGTGCGGCAAATGTACCAAAGAGAATTCCGATGAAGATCGGATTTCTGTGCATTCCTATGAAGACATTCCGCTCGTCATGTATCTTTCTGGAATTGACCTCATTAAATAGTTGCATCATTACAAAAGTATTAAAGATGAGTGTAAAATGTGTTGTTGGATGCTTCACACCTATTCCGCTATCAATATCAAAGATACTAGGACCTAAAACAAGACAAGAACACATAGGCAGATGTAAGCAATGGTGTTGTTGAAAACTGATCTCCTTATCAACCTGAGAAACTGATGACAATGCAGATGTCTGATTTCATTTGAATTCACTATCTCTTGCACAAAATTAATTTTTTTGCCGCCCAAGTCAATCACGTTATCATACTACTCGATGCCTTTAATAGCATGTGCCTTGTGCTGGGGGCTCAAACTGGATGACATTGAAATGCATTGTGGGTAAAAATTCGACTTCTCACCACAGCAAGAGTTTGACATAGTGATCTGTTAAATGTTTTAACTGAGTCGTTTTCATGGCAAGAAGTTCTGCTTATTTGTGAAAGTAGCTGAACTCATGCATATTTTCATCATTTTATGCGTTTCTGAGATTAATTCATGCATAACCTTACACTTTACTTCAGCTTCTGTAATCTTACATGTTTTACCTGTAGAAATCTGCCATATTATAAATATGATTGATAGCCTGAGATATCTATGACTCACTTAGGTGGCAAAATTGTGTTCAAGGTACAGACAATAATGCAAATAATGGTGAGAGCTACAATGGCAACAAGCGGAACAAGGTTGCCAGTCAAATCAACAACCACTTTTATAATAATCCTTTTACCATCATAGTTTTCCCCCACACTCATTGGTATCAATGGTGAGTCAAGGCCTTTTTACAGGGACTGGGGGGGGGGGGGGAATGGGTTAAAAATTGGAAAGGAACAGAAATACTCTAGATATATTTATTGTAATGGTAAACATGACTATTCCTCTTGCCTACAGAAGGTGAGTATAATATAAAGCGCCCTCGTGTGACAATCTCTGTATTACAGATATATTACAGAAACTGTTTTCAATGGCAGTTCATTTTAAATATTGCACCAAAAACAATATTTGTGAAATCAGATAAAGTCCCACTTTGTAGACAAGTTCTACACAATAGTACTTGTACATGCAGTGGTCCTTCAAGCAGAGTTAGATGTACAGTATCATCAAGAAATCAATTTGAAAGCTCATGGAGTAAAGACAGTTTTCACTGGCTTATTTTTTGTGAAAATTGACAATCTAATATTTCCCCACAGAGTTATCAAACTCAGGGTTGGCGGCCATTTTGAATGCTAGTGTTGGTAAACATTGCATAATCTGTTTCTCTAATACCAAATTTTGCACTGTGATCCCCTAATTTTTATTCTTGATTTAAAAAAGGAATGGTTTAGGATTTTTTTGAGTTGGATAAAAGTTTAAGTCTTTCAATTTTGGGGGTGTGAACTACCTTAACCCTTTCACCACAGTGGTTTAGCCAAAACCTATTGTTAGCAATGGTGATTGTGGACCTGTTTACAGGGAATGAGGGTGAACAGCTTAAAAAAGGTAATCCAGACCTGGCAAGTTAAACACATGGCAGAGAAGTAATTTTGAAGATTGTAAGAGGCAATAGGCTTATGGGACCAAAAGTTTGGTAGAAGGCAACCATTTGAAGAACAGAAAACCTATCACAGATCAACTGACCTGCATAAAGTATGCTGAACATAATAACCAGTTGATAGACTGAATGCCCTAGGATGTTCTTCATCATCGTCTGGGATATCAGTGGTGACGTACGACCATACGGTTTGCGCAAAAGCAAATCTTCTGTGGGTGGTTCGGTTGCCAGAGCCAATGACGCAAACGTGTCCATTATTAAGTTGACCCACAACATTTGAACTGCTTTCAATGGACTATTCTGTGAGGGTACGAAAATCAACAAAAAATTATTTTTTTTTCACCGAGACATATGGTGCATTTACTGAAAATCATGACACTACTAGAAACCCACACTGGTTGACCTAATGTTGAAAGTCAATTGAGATGCTTCAAGCTTAAATTATTAAAATGGAAAGAAATTAGAAGAGTATGACAGAGCCTGTGTAATTGTTCCCTGATAGAACTTTGCTGGTGGCATAATTGTTTGCTCAAATTTACATGGATGTTCATCAGCCAAATCACTGTAGATTAAGAATTTGGACTGCAGTGATTTTCTCAAGATGGAACTGACAACTTCTCCAAGGCAAATCATTTGCCAGAAGACATTCAACATGGTGAATATTGAAGTGCTTTTACTGATATAAGAGACCATGCGCACATGCCTTGGGAACTACAATGAAGTTTTGAATGCTGTCTCCACGCATGATCCTTCCTTCATTTTCATGAAGGATACCAGTCTTTTAATGTGCATAACAGAACAAACACTCCTGTTTGTAAATATTTCACGATTCTCCCTTGAAAAGGACTCTTTCCTTGTCTTCTGGGCTACTTACCTCAATTGTACAAGCACCAATAAACGCCAGTGTCACGGCAACCACGTTGACAGTCAGTTGGAACTGAAGGAACTTGGCAATACTATCGTAGACGTTACGACCCCACATGACTGCCTTGACAATGCTGGTGAAGTTATCGTCTGTCAGGATGATGTCAGATGCTTCTTTGGCCACATCTGTACCTGCAATGCCCTATAGAAGAAAGAAGGAAACCATCAAACTGGACTTCACGTTGCTGACCAGTATATGCACAACAGTCGAATCAACAAGACAGAGACACAAAATACTGATACAGACAGTGCACAGAAGTTGTCTGAGTTACTTGGGGAACTCTCTCAAAAGGCGGTGACTTTTAAGGCGAACACAGTAAAATTTGTATTGGCCACTCAGTCAGTTGCACATTTGGCGCCCATCAAGCGTTGCGAGTAAATGTTGCTCTTCACACTACTGGAGAATGTAACTGTCAAAATCTGACAACAACAGGTCAATATTGCTTGGGGTTGAGTAAACTAGAACTGTGGGAATTTCCATCCTTGAGTTTTCTGATTTCAAAGTGTGTATGCTACTTGGTATGACAACACAACTTACCATAGCAAATCCAACATCAGCCTTCTTCAGGGCAGGGCCATCGTTGGTACCATCCCCTGTGACTGCTACCACTTCCCTGTTAGCGTTGACTCTACTGTCTATGATGCCTTTGACTAGGGTGTGTTTGTCCGTTGGTGAGGATCTTGCCAGCACTCGCAGCCTTGGCCAGATTTTGTCAATTAGTTCTTGTTGAATCTGGAGCACAGAGGAGCAATAATTTCAGTAACAATTGACTGACTGAGAGAATACCAAATATTCTCATTTGCCCCTTCTGTTAAAATTGCCATATTACCTTGATTGTATGGTGACATTTTGCAAAATTACAAAGATATTTGCCATGTGATTAAGGTAGAGTGGATACTTGTCCTCAAAATTTTACAATAATTTTCTGGTCTACTGACTGTATGGGCTCACAAAATGTAGTTTTCAGTGCCTTACTTTTGTGAAAATTGAAGATTTAATTTTCCCCATAAAGTTAACACAGGGCCATTTTTAATTCAAGTGTTGGTGAACGTTAGGTATTTGTTTCTCTATTGCAAATATTTTGACAGTGACCCCACAGTTACATTCTTCTGATCTTGAAAGAGAATGGAAAAAAGTTTCTCGGGGGAAATTTGAGCAGAAGTTTGTGTCTTTCAGTTTTGAGATACGTTAGAACTGCATGTACCTTGAGATGAATGAATAACCATTGGTGTACAGTGGGAGGCACAAGAAGGACTATCAGCAACTCCTACTAGGGCTGTTTGCGGTCAGCTTTGTTACTAAATGAAGCTGCATGCACTCAACATTGGACACCACTTAGAATTTCGGACTAATTTTTTCAGTGTTGCGCATGCAAGGTGTTTGCTGCACCTTGTAGTCAGAGTCATTAAGATGTCTTTTCTAGTATTCATTGTAAAATTGGCAGTAACCTATGAAGTTATTTTCGTTTTTTTTTGCATAATTATGAAATCTCCAAAAAAGCAATCTAAATTTGCAGACAAATATTTTTTTCCCCTTATCAGTGAGAGAACAATGATGTCATTTGCGATCATTCCTATTTCTACTCTGGGCACACTTTTCTTCTGGAAACGTTTTGAAGCTATTGATGGATTAGAAAAGCACACTTACAATTCCATACTTATCCCTGATTCTTCTATTGAATTCTTTTCCTTCGAGAATTAGGAAATCTTCCCTTGGATCCAGGATGCCGCATTTGGTTGAGATGGACCTGGCTGTGTTGATGTTGTCCCCAGTAACCATACGTACTGTAATTCCGGCACGTTGACATTTCCTGATCGATTCTGGAACCTGCAGACACAAATATTTACTCTAGTCATATTGCTGGACCAAAACAGCACACCGGCCAAAAAGTAAATGACATGGATTTATCACTTATCAATAAGAATGTTTTTAAAATACACATAGACTGTAGTCTAAAACCTCTCTGACATTAAGGCATACGATCTCGCCAAATCTTAAGTCTTTAATATCATACACCGAAACTTCGGAGAGGTTTTAGACTTAGCTGACCCTCTCAATGATGAAACTTCTCTGCTGGCATTTTCTACATTTATCGCTATTTTCTAGAAGATAAAATTTCACTTTTAGCCTTTGAACCCTGCCCTCCCCCTGGTGACCTACGACACATTAAAACCCTGACCCCTCCTGGTGACCTATGAACCCTGGCCCTACTGGTAACCTACGACATACTATGGAAACTAACACTCACAGACGGCTCATAGGGTTAATGCATTCTTGGTAGCATATGTCAATCCTACAGTGCTAAAAAATTCAAAATGGGACATCAACATATAGGACATAAAAATTTTTAGATGGCTTCTTTAAAAAGAATGAAGAATAGATTGAAATGAGCTTGCAAGTATGACGTATTAAAGGCATCTGAATGTGGCTATATGTTGGGCTGAGTTTTTGTCTTGCAAACAGAACCCTCTACTACTGATTCTCTTTGTTCACGCTGAAGTGAAGGAATCTTGAAGGAGGAGAAACAAGAGCTCATCAGCTGAATTGTGATTTTGTTACGTGGTCTGAAAAGTTATCTAGGACTAAATATTCAGAGTGTATGAGAAAGCATTCTATGATAAATGACAGCATTGAACTTTGACCCTTTCACTCCTAGATTTGGTTTCTCATTGTTGATATATACAGGGGAAATGGTGACACACAGGCTAAACAAAGAAATAAATGGAAGGAGAGGACATAAAATCCTCTGGTCCACAATGCGACATGTATAAGCCCATTGACAGCCAAAACAATTATACGAGATCAGTCATGGGTTCTCTTTGCTATACATGTATCCCATTATTAAAAGATGTGCTAGATATTGGGTGCATTTGGTAAAACTGCTATTTGAAATAAGCATGTATTAGGTTACTCTTGAAATGGTGCAGCTAACCTTGTTAGTAGAGCATCTTAAGAATACCATGGATTCGATTGGAAATCCAAGTATTTCATTAAAAGAGAAAGCGTCTCATTTTGAAGTGCCATCTTATGAATGATTGACATAAAAGCAGATTGGAGGTATATGTGTGTGCACTTGTGCGTGTGCATACGTCTGTTCATCTTGTGTGAGATGTAAAACACGAACACATTCACAAAAAGTGACCACCTCCACACACTTCACCGACCTTCACCTCACTGTCACAGGTAAATAAACCAGACATGAACAAGAGTTTACCACAGAGAAAGAGAACACAGCCATATATACACCAATAGATACAGATAAAGTGTGAACACAGTACGAGTATGAGCGACTAAACCTGAAGACACTAGATCCAACAGATCAGGTGTAAATCGAGAACAGAGGTTGACAGTCTACAGGAGTATTTATGGTGATCGGAGCAGAGAGTGGAAGAGTGGTTTAGAGATGCGGGGGGAAAGATGGTCAGTTTGGTTGAAGGACTCTATTGGAATCGAACAAACTATGGAGGGTGCTAGGTTGGTTCTATTGGGGGTTTGAGTGGTTTATTTTTCAGGGTTTTTTCCCTGTTGTTTTTCTTATACACTAGATACGTAGAATTGTTTCCATACCTGGGTATCAAGCTGGGTTGGATGGATGGATGCACTTGGAATGGACGTACTTACTTTTACATATCCCCCTTTACTTTATGTCAAACCCTCTGACTGTGGTGTTGTGTGCGTGAACACAATGCATGCCTGATCAGAGAATGAACTTTGCAAGAAGAAACATGTATGACGGAAAACTCACATAAAAGAAACACATGGCACACCGGAACACTCTCATCACACTAAGCTAAATGTTGCTCCCAGGGAGATGGAGACCAAAAATAATCCTTCCACATACAAACACAACATGCATGTACTCACTGAGCCTTGAAGTGTCTAATGCCTTTACATTGATTTTCGTCTTTTTATTGTACAGTATTAATTTATTCAAAAGGCCAAGGAGAGAGAAAGTATATTTGCTGGATTTTTTGAGGAAATTGATAAGTCAAAGTAAAGTTGTAAGTTCAGAATCATCTACATAGCATTTTTGAAATTCGACTATGAATGCTCCTTTGATAAGAAATCACTTGTTATGGAAAGTCATGTGGGTTGTTAAAGACAAGATCGCTTGTATTCCATTTCCTGGTTTTTCGACTTTTTTAAGGCTGTTATTAATTTGATTTCAATAACAGACAGGAAACCTGAGTACTAAAAATTCAACTGCCATTTAAATGTAATTGTGTGCTGACCACTGCTGCATTGAAAGTGCGTTTCAATAGGATTGCACGATAAACATACGCATACAGACACAATACACAGACACACACACATACATACATACATAAATATGTACACACACAAAATAAGACAGGGACCCATGCATACTTAATGCACACATATAAGACACACACACACAAAGAAATGAAAAACAAACGGTCCTGCAAAACAAACAGCTTTATGTGTGCAGATGCACTGAAGAAGATAGGCAAACAAATTCTGTGTGAATAAATGGACAAAATGGATGCAACGAGTGAAATGTGAAAAATGTTTAAAAAAATTACAATGAAGCTGTATGACTGATTTGTTCAATTTGCTCATTTGTGTCTTAGTAAACAATGAGCTGTAACCACAACACAAGGTTTCACAAGGTTTTGATGAACAAAAGTGGTACAACATGACAAAATGATTCCACATCTCTTTGGTTTGCTGCTTTTAATATGCCAGTATCGGTGAGCAATGTTGACCATTTGGAAAAATGATGGGAAGTTCTCATGAATGAACGCTTTACCTTGGGCTTGATAATATCAATTGTAAACTCAGACTTTTTTCCTATTTTCTAGATGCACAACTAATTGCTCTGCACAAACACAAACTAACGAGCCCAAAAACTCTTACCTCCGGCCGTACAGGGTCTTCAATACCGACAATAGCAATACAGGTAAGTTTGGAAACAACGATGTGTTCCTCATCCCAGTCAGGTTCTTCATCCATGAAATCCCGGTAGGCAATACTCAGCGTCCTGAGCCCATGTGAAGCCATGGGTTCAATTACATTCCGTGTGACATCTTCCTTGTCCGTGTGGAGAAAAGGCTGCGGCTGGCCATCGGCATCCAGAATTAATGTACATCTGTTGTAATGACAAAAAGCACACATATTCCATCACAAAATCTGCTCAAGAATTAAAATAGTCCAATTTTCACACAAGGATAGAAAATCAAAGGGGTTTGAGAGTGTATAACAATACAATGCAATGAAATAACAATGCAATGAAAAGGTCCCTTTTTTAACCAGTTCACTCAAATTCCACTCTAGACCAGTCCACAATTACTATTCACCATCACAATGTGGCTTTTCTTTCATAACCTCTATGGAGAGGTTAGACCATATTTGTGGAAAGCAGGGGTAATAGAACAAAACTGATGGGAAAGAAGTATCCTGACAATGGTTAGCATGATACCAAGATCCAACATTTGGCCTGTACAATACATTTAACCAGGTTGGTAAGTGGGAAGTGGCACATTACTGTACACTGGGGAGCAATTCTGTCAAGCCAACGGAGCATTTTCCAAATACTAAGACAGAAGGAAAAGAGACGTTGTGTTGCTGACTTTGGTAAACTCAGAGGTGCTCTCCCACGGGCAGCTCTCACATCATATCACAAAGTTCTGCTCAGACTTACTTTTTGAGAATAATTTCTGAAGCACCTTTGCTGAAGAGTCTGAATCCTCCACCAGGAAGAGGTATGGCCGTACTCATTGACTTGCGCATGGAGTTGAATGTGTAGACATGGTGAAACTTCTCCTCTGGCCATTCATCTCGGACAGCTTGGTAGTCATAGTCCAGAGCTTGTAAGAAACCTAGTAGAGCGCACTCAGTCTTGTTACCTATTTGCTTTGGAAGCTCTCCTTCTTGCTCTGGCGGCTTTACAGTCGATGGAAAAGGAAGGCAGATGGGAAGCAAGAGTAAAGTAAATATCAAACAAACAAACAACCAGTCTGACATTTAACATGAAATGGTAGTCAATAGTACTGCATTCGGAAGGATGCATCACAAGTGTGACATTTACAGTAGGTTTCAATTCAGTGCCACAACTGTGTGTGTGAGACAGACACATCGTATGCACAACATAAACAATTAGCTTGGGCATCACGACACATTTCAAAGTCACCGCCTCATTAATTAGTTACAGTAAACCAGTATGGGGCAACTCAGTCTGGACTGACAGCCGAACAGTTGATTGCACATGATTGATTGTGTAGCTGTCGAGTAACGATTACAGCTGAAAGTTAGAAGTTTTCTCAGCTAAAAGTGTCTCAAACGCAGAGTTGTGGCACCAAATTGAAACCCACTTTATGTACTCAAAGCAGCTCCGTTGTATCTTTCATAAACACTTGATGTTCACCCGGGTTCAGGAAAAATCATATTCTTGGGGAAGAACTGCACAGTAGGTCTCTGTCAGATCATTGTTTCAATAGGAATATTCTGAACAAATATGAAATCGTAGTGGCGGTGTCCTCAGTTTCATCAGCTTGCAAATATGCTTTGATACAGCGATGTCAGGAGTAAATGTCTTTTGTATCAAAAAGAACTTTATTCAAAAGATAAAAATATGACCTTGAAGTGAAGTGCAAGTACTTACAATGACCTTGGAGGAGTAACCACTATTTATTGATATTGAATGGAGGAGAAGATCTCGAATTTTCTCATAGATGTCATCCTTCTTTGGAACTTCTTTGAAGTGGGTTCCACCTATGTATGCCTGTACAACTGTCATTCTGTTGGTTGTAAGGGTCCCTGTTTTGTCGGAACAAATGGCTGTTGCGTTTCCCATAGTTTCACAGGCATCCAAATGACGCACTAAGTTATTGTCCTTGGTCATTTTCTGTTGATTTGAAGTAACAGAATAGATGCTATGTTAACTTTACAGTTACAATGGAAAATCTTCCTTCAAAATAATACTTACCAAGTTTTTCTTTTCTTGAGAAGAAATATTGAAGAAAAGGATCAAATAAAAGTCAAAAAAAGCTTTTGGAAGGATCAGTGATTTTGTCAAAGGAGTGTATCGAGTCAGCAAGTTTTTGTGCAAGTACCCATCCATTGTCACCACAGCCTTAAATGGCTCCATCCCTCCAGTCACCATCCCTAAGTTAGGAGATCCAACTTTTACCAAAGAAAACAAAGGGAATAGGCCAAACCATTGGGGTGATAGGGTTACTGGGTAAATCTGCAGTGTGACTTCTGAAGGCTTGCCATGCTGACCGAAAAAGAAAAAAATCCTCCAGGGAGTAACTTACAGTGACAGAATATGCCAGCGAGAGAGTGACAGCTAGTGGTAATCCTTCAGGTACAGCTACGACCAGTACAGTAACACCAATGATGAAGAAATCTATGAATTCAGACCAGTAAGTGTTGCTCCAAGACTTGCCCTCTATGGCGAACGTTTCTATGCAGAACCGCAACACCAAAACTATGATGGTCAGCACAGCGATGGCTGAACCTGTGAATTGAAAGTTCATGGTTAGTAGACATCCTAGCACTTAAAAGGATCTTTTATAGAATTACACATTCACTAAAATCAATCAATCTATCAATGCAAATGTATATACACAATGTATACAATGTCCAATACCACTGCCAGAGTGTTTTTTCACAGGTGGTTTTTGGATTATGAAAAGAGGAAACCTGCTTTACATGTGCTTATATGGTTTATCACAGGTCATCACTGAGGACACAGTCCCTGCTCACACCATTAATTGATATGCACATGCACACTACAATACAATGTCTGTGTGCCAGGTTTGAATGAAATCTGTTCAGAGATAGTTGAGTTATGGTTAAAAAACAAGAAAAAATCGCAACAAAATGGTTGCCCGTTGGGCATATGGGATCATATCGCAAAATAAATTGACGTGCATATATATGCCATAGTAATTTATCTGTGTATCAACATTGAACGAAATCAGTTCAGGGATATTGAGTTATTGTTCAAAAACATGAAAAAAATCACAAGGCGGCCATATTGGATCATATCGTGAAACAAATTGACGTGTATATATATGCCATAGTACTTTATCTGTGTACCAACATTGAACGAAATCGGTTTGGGGATAGTTGAGTTATGGTTCAAAAACATTAAAAATTCGCAACAAATGGCCGCCCAGCGGCCATATTGGATCGTATCGCGAAATAAATTGATGTGCATATGTATGGCACAGTACTTTATCCTTGCACACAGTTTGAAGAAATCGGCTCAGGGGTGACAGAGAAACAGCTGCTGACGGACAGACTGAAGGACGGACGGACAGGACCCAATCTATAAGTCCCCAGAGAGACATCTTTTGAACTCTGAGGGAGGGAACTCTTTTCAAATGGCACTAAATTCAGATTGTGAATATCAATTGGAGGAAGACTATTGAAAGCTATGTGGTTGTCTGAAAAAAGTCATTTGAGGGCATCCAGGATTGAAAAGAAAATATGAATATTATCCTGGCACCTCAATAGTAACAAGTCATCGTTGATGACACAGTCCCCACTTGGTAATGGGTATTTTGATTACAGGTCCTCAAAGAGGATAGAGTCCTCTTCATTAGGTCTGTGATAAAAATACTTTTGAATGAATTCGCTTGATACATGTCTGAGTTATGGTTCAGGACATGAAAAAAATCGTAACAAAATGGTCGCACAGTGGCCATATTGGATCGCATCACAAAACAAATTGATGTGCATAGCTATGACATTGGTCGATGTCCTTGTACCAACTTTGAATAAAATTGGTTGAAACATGCGGATATGCCTGAGAAATGGCTCTGTACATGAAAAAATCGTAATAAAATGGCCGCCTGGCGGCCATATTGGACCGTATCACAAAACAGATTGACGTGCATATGTATGACATAGGTTAATGTCCTTGTACCATTTTGAATAAAATCGGTTGAGATATGCCTGAGTTATGGCTCTGTATATGAAAAAATCGTAATAAAATTGGCCGCACAGCGGCCATATTGGATCGTATCACAAAACAAATTGTCGTGCACAGCTATGACATTTGTCAATAAGCTTGTACCAACTTTGAATAAAATCGGTTGAAACGTGCCTGAGTTATGGCTCTGTACATGAAAAAATCGTAATAAAATGGCCGCCTGGCGGCCATATTGGATCGTATCATGAAGCAAATTGACGTGCATATCTATGACATTGGTCAATGTCCTTGTACCAACTCTGAATAAAATCGGTCGAAACATGCCTGAGTAATGGCTCTGTACATGAAAAAATCGTAATAAAATGGCCGCCTGGCGGCCATATTGGATCGTATCACAAAACAAATTGATGTGCATATCAATGACATTGGTCAATAACCTTGTACCAACTCTGAATAAAATCGGTCGAAACATGCCTGAGTAATGGCTCTGTACGTGAAAAATCGTAATAAAATGGCCGCCTGGCAGCCATATTGGATCGTATCACAAAACAAATTGACGTGCATCTGTATGACATTGGTCAATGTCCTTGTACCAACTTTGAATAAAATCAGTTGGAACATGCCTGAGTTATGGCTCTGTACATGAAAAAATCGTAATAAAATGGCCGCCTGGCGGCCATATTGGATCGTATCACAAAACAAATCGACGTGCATCTGTATGACATAAGGAGTAATCCTTGTACCAAGTTTGAATGAAATCGCTCCAGGCATCTCTGAGATATCTGCGTGAACGGACGGACGCACGCACGGACGGACGGACGGACGGACGCACGCACGGACATGACCAAACCTATAAGTCCCCCCGGACGGTGTCCGTGGGGACTAAAAAGCAATGATTTTTGAATGTGCACAATAGCATCGTGAGGAAATAGATTGAACAGAATTTTTGAAGGTTCTTTAAATTGAAGATTCTGAAAGATTCCACCAGAATTAGTTTTGAACCACAAGTTAAGTTCTAAACGTTGATTGTTGGATTATGAGAGACATTGAATAGGAAGCTTTTGAGATGTTAGAGATACATCTTACAGTCATGTGTCAAAGAAAGAAAAGGTAAGACATAAACTTCAACATAAAATAGTGTCAGGCAGCTTAATGATAGCAACAGAGCCACAATGATGGGTGGATGAAAAGTACAAACCTGCATAACCAATCTGAATGGCCAACTTTGTAAGCTTCAGTTGGAGCACAGATTGTTCTTTTTTGGGGAAGGATGGCATTTTAATTTTGGCTTTTTTCACTTCAGAGTCCTCATCAGATTCAGAATCAGAATCCTTTTTGGCATCATCCAGAGCACCATCAGCTTTGCCATCCAACATCTTGCTCTCTGCTTCTCCATCAGCATGCTTTGCATCTGTCGATCAAAAGATGATCAAACAAAAAAGGGAAATTTTAAGAACAATATATTATGTAGTCATCGGAATAAGTAAGTTTATTTTTCCTCCGTCCAAGAATCTACTTGCACTAACCTATACACTCTAAATTTTTTGTTTGGTTCAAATGATAAACCAACTGGACATCTTAAAAATACACTGTATCGCCATTTTTCTTTATACAAATTTTGAACACAAGAACATTAGACTACGTCAGTTATCTCTAGAATGGCATGACGTATTTCACAGAAAACACATGTTAACTGAACTGTAATGGATAGATAAACATAAAGCGAGACATTTCCAGTGTATTCACCCACACATGTGTGGTAAAACTATTGTGACACCTGAGAAGACTTTATTGCAATAAAATTCATGTTGTACTTAAATGACACCATTGGGGCTGTTTGTACAATGCGGACAATACCGTTGGTACCCTTTGCTATGTCACATGTTTTCAGGAGAATATTTGCATGGTGCCAGTTGTTGATACACGCAGAATGTCTCTGTCTCGTATTTTGCACAACTCATCATGAATGTATGTCATTTTTCACCACCAGCTGGTTTCATGAATGGCTCAATCATCAATTCATGTAATTTCCATGGTAACCCTGGTTCATCTTGACTAACATGAATTTAGGCGCCTGAGCGTAAGCACAGCATGAGAAATTTGGACATACAAAACGTAAATTAGAGATACAAATCTGATTTGAATGAGTTGACAATCAATCATTTACTCTGAAGCTTAAAGCAGGAACAAAAATTATCTCCTCAGGAAGTCAACAATGTACCTCCATGTCCATGAATCTAGCTATTCTATCAGCAGTTTGACATCACTGAAGTGTTGCTTGTCTGAGTTTGAATCTGAAAATAACTTCATAGTCACCTTTAATCAGAGGCCGCCCTGCACCTGTGCCTCGAAGGCTTGCGGAGTGATTGACATGGATGTTTTGCGTTATTGGCAATATTTCAAGGGCAAGGCGAAGTGCCTCCATTGAGAAAATGAAAAGCATATCACATTATCTCAAAGCCTTCATTTTGAAAGTACACGGAAATGTGAGCATGTGCTTGCATGCATCTTAAATAGGTTAGGGTACAATCCACATTCATCATCATTCGTCATCAAATTAAACACAACAACAATATTTGAAGCACAAATTGAAACCTTTTGCGTGGGAGATGAATTTGTCCTGAAATTGTTGATGAAGAAAATTTACAGGGATAGACCTGGAGGGACGACTCCAGCAGAGCAGAGCCAGATAAGAACAATCCATGTTTCTAGAAAACCTTTAAACTTCAAATATTACAAGGTCTCCATTAGGATAGTGATTGAAAGCCTCCCTGATAAGAACTCAGAATTTCACGGCAGCAATAGCTTTCAAGTAATTAAGGCAACTGGAGCATTTGGCAAACTAATCACTAAAATTAAACGCTGGCAGATTTTCTATGCTGCCAGGTTAATCACCTGCTGTGCCTGACTGGGGCTCAAGTTTAAGCAAGTTGAGAGGTTTGCATTCTTGGCTCTAATACACATGACGGGGGAAGGTCATGGCTTGTGGCAGAGCACGGCCCTTGTGATACTATATCATATGTTCTGTTATAATAAAGTGCAAAAAGGGTAACTGCTAAGGCAATGCTTCATTATGAGGATGTCATGTGTGTGATTTCGAAAAAAGATTGACACCAACGGGATGTAATATGATGTTGAGCATCTGCTGTGAAAGAAAGCTGTTATTAAGCACTGAACCCCTTTTCCTTCATTAACATTCTTGTGAAGTATATTTTTTAAATGTTTTGAACAGCACATATTCAGCTATTTTACCCTCACTTCCCTGTACATATCCACAAAAGCTATTGAAATCAATGGGAATTTACAAGTGTGGCAGTGAAAGAGGGTGATATACAGTCACAAACCACTGTATAGGTGTGTGGAACACCATGCAAAACACGTGTCATTGGAAATCTCATGATTTACTTTGTTTCTGGACATCATGACACTTCATTTAGAACACACAGCAATAAACTTGCAGAGTTACACTATCAATCTACTCTACAACAGAAAGCATACTCTGACTGACTTGATGAACCACTGGTGAGCAATGCCATGATCTCAGATGGCTCTATTTTTAACATTGACAGGTGCTTAGACTACAAAATGGCAACATGCTTTACGTTTTGTAAAACCTGCATGTCATCTTATGTATTTATGCATACATCTTACAGAAGTAACACTTTCACTGCGTAATTAATTTTTATACATGCATTCCTGTGCGTAGTTTTCTATGGAAATAGAGCCTTATAAATATTGATTTACATGCATGACTGTATCTTTGTAATTATAAGAGTATTCAGGACAATTTTTTCAGTGAGTATTGCAATATGACAGAGCATCATAAAAATGCACAAAAAGTCATGTGACACACCTAGAAGGTCACGTGATCATGGCGGCCATATTGGATTTTACAAAAATATTCAAAAAATGTTGCATTTTTTTAATTTCAATATATGAATATATTTTTTTCAGCGTAACACTTTAGAAATTACTACTTATATTTCATTAACTCAAATTCAGTAGGGGGAACACATACTCTAAACATATTCCACATAAATGAGGTTAATATGCACATTTATTACAAGTTCATCTTCGAACAACAGGTATCATCCGGCATTCAAAAGACAGCTATATTATATATAAGCGTATATACTGGTAGCTACTCCGATGTGTAATTGTCATTGATAGATTGATGTCGTACAACATCCACAGGATACCCCATCAACGTTTGTGATGTCGGTCACCGGCCCTTTGTCGCACTTTTCTCTCAACATGCTCAGGTGGCCTACCTTCCTGTCTTGCTTGCAATCTCTGTCTTTGCTCAACGGTTTGGGAACATATTCAAGTTCGGTATTAGAGTTGTAATTTGAAATTTGACTTCCGCTATCTCCGTCGAGTTCAGTTTCACGATCAGTGACAATTCCACTAGCACTGTCTAGAAAAACATGCTCAAGGGCTTAGTCAGTGTTAAACTGTGCCCGAGTCGCCATTTTAAATACTTCTGACAGAAAAACAACAACCAATCACACGATTCTTACAAATCAAGGCGGAGAAATGACCAAGTATGGCGGCATTTGTTTACAAATTTGGCACGCATGCTCATTTAGGTTTGACCTCTACCTCGTCCGCTACGCTAGGCTTGAGGAAATAGTCAACAAACATGATGTAGATCAGACAAAGCCAACGTATATCGAACGCATGTAAACGCGTACTTTCTTGGCGCATTTACGCGCCCCCCCCCCCGCAGTCTGGCTGTTGGCGCAGAATGCGCCCTCCCACGATGAAAGTGTTAAGGAATAACCCTTGATGTAGGTGGGTGTTGGGTGAAGGGTCTCCACCAGTCTGCTTCCAAAGCAAAGGTTTGGATTGATACATGAGATTGGGTACAATATGTAACATATATATATATATATATATCAGTGGCTTGGTGTCAATTCAGGCAATGTATAGTGCTCGATCACATCACTCTGACGATTGCCAAGCGCATGAAACAGTCTGTAGAGTAATCACGACAAGTTCCACGTCTAGCAATATATATATATATATATATATATATATATATATATATATATAATATATATATATATATATATATATATATATATATATATATATATATATATATATATATATATATATATATATATATATATATATATATATATATATATATATATATATATATATATATAGCAAGAGCCGCTGGTTAAGTGATATATTGAGGGAACTGTCCCCAAACCAAGTGTACCGGTATATCTGCCTGCGAAGGGGCTTATTGCTATTATATTACATCAACATTTGTATTTATGGCATTAAAAGTTGTTTCTTCCGCAGTTTTAGTACAAAAAAAAGGAGAAAGCAGAATCAAATATTGAGTGATCGTCACTGAATGGAAATCCAGTACCAGGGACCTAAGTGTAGCATTATTGATGGAAGGATACCGGTACATAGCACGTGTACTTGGCAATGGCAATGATAGCAGAGCAGATAAAAATAATGCGGCTGATTTTGCAAAATACAAAGTGACTGCTCCAGTAAGGCAGCTCTACAGGAAATATCTTAAATATTTACACCACTCTTGTCATGATTGCCATGTATTTAATAATTTGCTTAGAGTTATAGCATCGTTTTCTTTGCTATCTTTATGCTCTCTATCACCACACTAAGCTTCTGTGCAGGTTAAGGGGCCAATTTAGCACCAGTTGGTAAAATGTTCTTTTACTACGGCTGACATATGCTCTTGTCCAATCAGAATGATGCATTAGCATGACTAACATGCTGATATACTATTATTCATGTTTGAAACTTCAGGGAGATATCAACACATTGCAGTATTGCCAGTGTCATGAATTTACAACGACACAATGTAATGCCAGCTAGGAAAACACTCTGTGTCCCCATGTTCAAACTCAGTATACCGTTAAAGTCATTTTATAAGACGCGTCTTTTATTATGATGTTGCAAATTTTGAACTCGAATTATTTCTCCAGAGAAGGGGTGCGACTTATAATATGTACTTTTGTGTTTTTTAAAGAGGTATACTCCTTCGTCAACCAGTAGGTTGAGAAACATGTGAAGTACATTAATACAATTTTATTAAAACACAAGGAACAATAAAGTATCAACTTTTGATGAACGGAGCCAACCTAAATGGTGGCCGGTAGTGTGACAGATCTGCTGAAAAAGGGGTGCGACTTATAATGCATACATTCTCCATTTTTGATTTTTTATAGATTTCATCCTACGCAACTCAATCAAACGAGAGTGCGACTTATAATGCAGATGCGTCTCATAAAATGACTTAAACGGCATGTTAAAAATTCTGGACCCTAGTTTATGGTTCTAACATTCTGTGGGTGACCAGTAAAAATCTCGTTCTTCATGGTCACATTGTCAGTGGCATTGCAAATACATTTTATATATTTATTTAATTTTTACAAAATTCTTCTTGTGCTCCGAGAAAGAAAATGACAGAAAAGGCATCTGCATTTTACAAGAGCATATGAACAGGAGAGAACAATATAATAAGACTTCCTTTGGGCCTCCTGTACCTGAAACCAGTTTATTTGGAAGACTTTCCTCAGAGAAAATGCATCAAATCTACTTTGAAGAGGTTAAGAGTTAGGGTTTGAATTAGTCTGAGAATTCATGGCATATATCAAAAATAAGTAGCCGTATATCTTCATGGAAAAATGAGAAAATGTCAGGGGGTAGGGCAGGTGGGGTCGTGAGGCAGTCTTGCAAACGATAATATCAACAAAATGAAGAAAACTTTCCATTTCTGAAATATTGCAATTTTCGTAAAAACTTTGAGAGGAACAACTTTTTCAAAAGTTCTGATTTTCATAAAAAAGCAGAGATTTGAATGAATCATTATAGAGGATAAGTGAAGGATGCACTGGGCAGACTGGGAAGCACAGGAAATTTTATGACCATTTGCCTAGCTAATACCATTGTCCTTGTCATCTGCAAGGCACTGAATTGGCAAGTTTTTGAATAGTTTGTAGAAATTTTAATGGGAGGAAAACACTGACAGGTGTTGGAAAAGTGTGTATCAAATAACCAGCTGCCATGAACAGCAAGATATAGGCTAATCAGGTGTCAAAAAACTATTTCACAGTGTATTACAAATGTTCTTCAAAAACTAACCAACATAACTCAGCAAATTATCATAGACAATCTAAATTTAATAGCTTGCACTTTCATTCAACAATTCAAATTTTTTCCCTCTTTTTTCAATTGCACAGCAGATCATCTGGTACCATTTTACAAGTGGTACAGCCACAAACTGTTGACATCAAATCGCCGTACACAATACACAGTGCCACAATTACAAGGCATCTGTGTTTGTGTATGGCGATTTGACATCATCAGTTTGTGGCTGTACCACTTGTAAAATGGTGCCGATCATCCGTACCTGTACAGCCATGAGAAGTAAAAATAGCATATTTAAATTTCACCAGAAACATGATAGTTTTACATGGGTGACTCATTGAATTTCAAACCAAGTAGTGGTGTCAGTGTCCATGTGATTAAAGCAGGTACCAGCCAGTATACCTGATTTGACTGACAACATTTGATGCACAGGCAACTGGAAACCACAAATACAGGGTTGCAGCCCTGATGATGCTGTGGAATAAATTTTGGTAGTGAGAGTGCACAGTACGTGACCATAAGGATATTGGCATATGTTCATTTCTGGAGAACTGTAACTCACTCTGACAGGGCCATAAGGAACTTGGCATATGTTCACTTCAGGAGAAATGCAATTCAGCCTGAAAAACTGTCAGTTAGTGAGGCTAGAGGTTGGCAAACATATGTCTGATGCCCTATGGCCTGTCATTAGATACCAAAAAATAACTTGTAAAATATAGTCCAGCTTTTCTGCAAGGATATTTCATTTCCTTTGCTGTACATTAGTCCATGTCTGTATGGGTTTCTTGGCAAAATTCTTCATGGCGTCCTCCAATGACCGCAAAGATACTAAAGACTTTGCTTTGATTGTGGGGAAACCCTCTTGCCAAACAATAAAATCATCTCATACTGGCCAACTTCAAAGAACAGTCCTAATTTTCTTGGCAAAATTCTTCATGGCATCCTCCAATGACCGCAAAAATACCAAAGACTTTGCTTTGATTGTGGTGAAACCCTCTCGCCAAACAATAAAATCATCTCATACTGGCCAACTTCAAAGAACAGTTCTAATTTCAAAGCTAAGCACACATGACGTGCAAGGGCTTCCTGTCCATGTCAAATGTCTATATCGCAGTCCCCAAAGCAGAGTGACGTCATGCCCACTTTTACTGCAATAATTTGAATGCACTGAAGATGACTGCAGATACAAATACACATAAACAGTCTTTTCCAATATCCACTGAAGCGGTTTGTCTTTTCACTGCCAGCAAATGCAGAGTCGCCTCACCATCAATCCGTTGTACCTGGTCAGTTTTTACGGCCTTCATAAATTCACCTCATTCATTTACAATGAAAACAGTTCAACATAGATTGCTCTTCATTTCTTCCATTTCGACTTTCGCATGGCCTACACTGTGCAGAGCTGCACTTTCTTCACTAATGTATCCACCTTTCTCAATTTACTAATTATGATGTCACAAAAGTTTGATATCTTTCATCTACAATAAAAGCGGTTTTTTTTGCAATCAAATATAATGACCTACTTAGGATATCCAATGGAGAGGAACACTTAGTGTTTGCATTTTCATCAGAGATTTGCTTGGCCTGATTTACTATTCTTTGCAATCTATAATTTTGGGAGCAATGTTTCACCTTGAAAACTGCAAGATTATTCAATATCATTCCAACAGGAATATCAGCCAGCACTTGCATTCATGAATCATCAGAGATTTCAATCGACTGTTAAAAAAGTTGATTAATTTCAGAGAAATCACAAACCATTTAAAATGCGCACACACAACCAAGGCATTTTATGTAAAGTTGAGCAATATCATGGAAACATTATTGAGAAAGCTGATACTTGGAGAGACATCATACAGGTATTTAATTTTGCAGCAATCATCAACACATTATCTGGAACTGCTGACCTCAGGTCACTACAAGGTCATCCAGGTCAAATCATTCACAAAAATCAAACCACTTAACATGTTGAGCTACCGGTACATCTATCTATATTGCAGAATCTACTGGGAAATGCTAGTCTAGGTTCTGTTATGTTTACTTCACAAAACACAGCCAACTCCTGGGACTGAATGCCTATTTAAAATTTCAAGAGATCTTTTTTACTCTAATAGTATTGATCGAACTGTCCTTTATCGTTCTTTTTGATACGGCTTGCAAGGACTACACATGCCATGAGAGAACTATGTCTGTTTCAAATCATCTCACTTGTCTATGTGGTGAATGACAATAAGCGATTGTCGTTTGACAAATTCACCTAGAAATTATTCATGACCTGAAGACTGTAAAAAAATCACGGCACGTTGTGACATTTTACGACAATCACCAAAGGAGTTGCACATGAGACCTTCAAAATCTAGTTAGAATTGCAAATGGGGAACGTCTGTAGGATGAGGAATCATCCTCAGAGATTGTACTTCGGCGTCCGATACGCATGGTGGATTTTGTTTAAAGGTCAATGATGAATTTGACTACACTGTATATTAGCCAGTTCACAGCTGAACTTTGATGACGTCATTTCTGCTGATGATCATGAAAGAGGCACCAGCTATCCTAGGTACTTTCAAGGCAGGAGGTGTTTTTAATTCAAAATAACCGTACTTTTATAATAAAATGGCAGAAATATGAATGCGATGTTGAATTGTGCATCACATACTGGTACATAATGTTTAGGGGAAGATTAAAATACCGGTATAGTGTCCAAGTTGTTGTTTCCAGAGCTACAGTGGTATGTGTTGAACCACTGGCAACAAGGGAACTAGAAATACTGTCTAAATTGAGGAGTTGCGAAAAACCGTCAGGTGTAACTATCGTCTGGTGGGGTGGTAATAATATCAGTCGATCATAAAGAAATCAACGCTGCAGAAGCTGAAACATTGTCTTGAAGGAGGTCACAAGTAGTCAAAACACACTCACGTGTCAACATACATTCCACTGACTGTCCAGAAGGCATAATTTTGCAGCATTGTTTGTGCGAATCTGATGGTGTTGTTTTGAGTATGTCTGACCGTCTTGCAGGCAATGCTTCAATTTTTGCAAAGTTGATTTCTTTGTGATCGACTGATATTATGGCTGGACGACAGCTTCACCTGACAGTGTTGGCAACTCCTTAATTTAGACAGTGTGTCTGGTTCCCATATTACCAACGGTTTGACACAAACCACTGTATTGTACAAAGGTTTCTCTCATGCCGACAATAAAAATGATAAAAATATTTTTAGACCCACAATGTTGATGATTTTATTCACCACTTCAACAAATTTGAAGAAAATCATGCCTAGGCAATTAATATCCAAAAGTCACCCCATTTCAAATGTCTTTGGGTGAGAAGTTGATATGGGACCCTGCATGTATGACAATGAACAGCCTAGTATTTGACAAGCAAAGACATTACAAAAAGCAATGTAAAAACTCCCTCAAATACTGAAACTGTGTCAAAGATCAGTAAGTGTCTGGTAGCAATGCTAAAATGAAAATCACTTTTTCCTGTAAACCAAATAGTCTGCATGGAATTCCATTCAACAGAGAGGCATTGATGGTACGCTGCAAATGTGCGGCGGATATTTTACCACTTCTGATGTAACCTACTAACATATTGACCTACCATCTCTATCTTTCTCTTTTTCTTTCTTCTTCTTCTTCTCATGGTCATCTGACTCTTCCGTGGCGCCCAGCAGGGAGAAGATGATGCCACTTTGTGAGTTCAGGCCTACGGCTGCTACCACCATTTTCCCACTTCCTTCCATAACGTGAGTGCCTATACGAGTCCAATGCAAATAAATAACAGAAAAATATACACATGAAACGTTGTCTGTTAGAGTTTTTTTCCCACACAGTTCTATACAGCCTTTGTATCTCAAAAATTGGGAAAGAACACCAGTAATTCCCATCTGGAAAAGTTGATTCTGTGATGCCAGGGATGGGGGAATGGGTGAAAGGATTGCAAGCCTCAATGAGTCTACATTTATTGAAACATTTTTTTTGGAAGTAAAAGTTATGGCAAGTTTCAAGTCTGGCACAAATGAAATTACACTGTATTTGGCTTTAAAATGAAACTGACTCTGCCAAAACAGACACACAGAGAAACACATCATAGCAAACAGACAGACTTCACTCTGGGATTTTCAATTGGATGGGAGGGTTAGAAGTTTCAAAGTGAAGAATTTACAGGGAAAAGAGGAAAAGAGAGATAAAACTTTATAGCATTGATGTGAGATACACATAGTTTTAGCATAATTTAGAGACAACCTCATCTACTCTCAGAGTAAAATACCATAATACTGTATTCCCAACATACTCTATCCTGGTTGAAGGGGCATACCATTGGGGACAAAGGTTGGACAGGTTACAGCTGTATCTAAGATCTCAGAGTACAGAAGTACATGCTCCTAGAAAACTGTCTGAGGATTGTTTAACTACTCTCCCTTATTTTCGTTTTGTCAAAATCTACAGAATAGACATCTCCATGGAATGGTGGATTTTTTAAGAGAAAGAAACCTTGCCCACTTTTTTAGCAGTAATATTACACTTCATGTATTATGAATGGTGTGTACAAGCTGTTTTTCTTCTGAATTTTAAAATATCACAGCAAGTTGGCTACAGAAGATTGAATTTTACCCATCAAACCAGAACATCCGAGATCAAATACCTTTATTTACAGCTACCATAGAAAACTAATGATTAAATATGGAATGTAGCCATATTTAACTTCATATGTCAATAAATTTTAGATGTTTTGTTTCTCTAGTACTAAAATTTACATTTTGATCCCCTAATCTTGATTTTGGAAGAGAATGGTAAAGTTTACTTGAGGATAGATCAAGCAAAAATTTGGAACTATCAGGGCAAGTTCTACTTATATAGGTGTACATATAAAATTCATATGAAACTGACAGCTTAATGAAATGCTTTGGAAATTTGTGAGTCAAAAAATTTAGGTTCTGTACGCTTCTGTCTTAACTGAATGCAGTACTATTTAACAACTCCATTTATTACGAAAACATTTGGGGTTTTTTGGGTGAAAAGAGACAAAAAATCTCTGCAAACAGAGCATTTATATCACCTACGGATATTTCAGACAGTTCTGGCATTCCTTGGCATTCAGACAAAGTGTCCGTCTTTATTAACGTTTTGATTTTTACGATTTCTGCATTTCATAAATCTTGTAGCTAACATCAAATCTGCCACATGCCAATAAGTACTAGAAAGGAAATACTCATTGGAAAATGGTATCAGCTGAATCGTTTGGTGACAAAACTGAAAATTGAAAACTTTATGTGGGAATATTGAACTGTTGGCAATTCAATACGACTATTATCAAACAGATGAGATTTACAGACTAAAATATCGAGCCAGGCAGGTTTATTTTAAGACGCTCAATTTATTACTCAAACACGTGTATTGTATGTCGTAAATGTATTGATGACATTTTTTCAATAGGTACAGAGTGTGTGGGAAATAGAGTTATCAGTGATGGAGGTCATCTACACAGAAAGGAAATATGATTATGAAAAGCATTCATCGAATGATGAGGTTATTACGGGAGATTCTCTCAATCCCACACTATGATTGTTGAAGGTAAAGACTTAGCATTAACTCCCACATAGTCTTTGTAGCGTTGTTCATTGATATTAACAGTGTATAATAATAGTTGTGGCTATATTCATAAATTTTTTCAACATATCTGATGAAGCAATCTCACTTTACTTCCTCGAGCTTAAAATCAATTCTCATTTAAAGGGACAGTAGCTGTAACAGTGTCAGTAAAATTTCATTATTCTCGCTCCAGAAAACAAGCGCATTTGATTTCTCCTTCTCCCCGAAATATGTTGAAATGGTAACATGTATCCACCCATCACACATGACACATTGTGTAAAATACAAAATCTTATTGTTGATTAATAAAGTCTAATCAGGACTACAACAAAGTCCCCACACAAAAAAAATATGGAACATTACACATATGCAGACCACTTTCATAAACTGAATACTAGGTATTTGAGATGATTTTGAGAGTAGAACAAGAAACTTTTTTTAACAAAGACAATATTGATGACGGAAAGCACATCAAAAGTTCTAGCTAAAGAGATTTAAGAATAGCATACGTAGAAAAACTTTCCAAGAAATGATTTTGGCTGTTGGACATGATGATGACGAGCATAAAACAACAATCGCAAATTTATGAATCTGTGATTGTGTGTACAATCAGACTACACAGTCAAAATGTAAACATTCATAAATGCTGACTCAGTACTAAATATGAAATCCTGTCATATTCTGCTTCAATGGGGGAAAAAAACATCAGCAGTTTCAATAAATCTGTCGGTTCAGACTGTTAACCAAAGAGGCTGTCAGACAGTCCGCTGGCACAGGTGAACAAAGAAATCTGAAAACACCTGGACAGAAAACAAACACACTTTCCACTGATCTAGTTTTTCAATAAAATTCCACACTTAATGGAAAATTTATATCAACAACAGTTTATGTAATCACACAGATGTTGGGTCTCTTCCCCTAATAAATCCCATTTCCACACATCAAAGTCAGGGCAGAGAATAAAACTACATCCAATAATCAATATGTCCATCAACATTCTTCATTTTATTTTAAAAGAGTCTGTCTGCTGATTGTTTACATTTTATTGCCTGGAGCAATTTGAACATCATTCTTCGAAAACAATAAGACAACACATTTGGCTGACAGCAAAATTGTGACGCATGAGGACCGCTCTGTCACATAAATCATGGCAGTTGTTCTAATTGTCGACATCAAGTTACCTTGGCGCAATACCAAGAGAGAAAATGCAAAGACAAGCCAAAAAGCCCTGCCAGTTTTTTTATATTTTAGTTTTTACAATCTTTAACCTTACAGCAATGGCACTTAGGATGAGGACTCTGAATTAGAAGTCTGCTACAAAAATATTGCTGCGAAATGTTTGTTTTATTTTCAGTTTTGTTCGTTTTTTTTTAAGCAAACACGATCCAACTACCAACGTGAAATCCAAAGATTGGAATGCTTAGACGTAGTGGCAATTCTGACATAATGTATCATGACAGTGATAACTTCACTTTTCAGAACTGATCCAGCAGATAATATGACACATTCTGCCGTGCACAGCACAATGCCGTCTTTTGACGTTTTAATTTTTCAATGAAAGCCAACATAAAAATGAGGCTGTTGAAGATAGTCTAGACCAATGCACTGGAGGAGGGGAAAACAAACAACTTTTCTTTATTTTGGTCTTTGTAGTGTTAACAGACTCTTCATCTACCAAAGCAAAGTCAGCGAGTGAAAGTTAGAAAAGTTTTGGTTGAATGCATACCTGATAGTAGATGGAGATCTCGCTCTTTGCCCTTTTTGACCTGGTCTGACTCCCCTGTCAGGGAACTTTCATCTAATTTCAAATCATTGCTTTGGATGATGATGCCATCCGCAGGAAGTAAATCACCTGAAGGGAGACAACAATCAAACAGAAAAGCTCTATAAATTCACCATAGAAAGTATTAAAATGGGTGAAACAGAGAGAAAGAGAGAAACAACAACCATGTTCTCCTTGCTTTTAAAAACACATGATATTTGAATCTTTTTCAGTGCTCACATCCAACTTTGTCCTTGCAGTGGTGATGCGACAAAAGCACTGTCTTGTTGTGAGAGCTCGCAATGAACACATTCAACATGTTAACATCACTAACTTCATATGTAGTAGTATCATATATTAAACGACAATTGAAACCAGTGCACTGATGGGTCAATTTTGTCTACTGGTGAAAAACATTACTAAACTATAGCACCATATTCCGAGAAAAAAGATCCCTACTGCATGTCTCTATACAAACACATTTGATGGACTTACCGTATTTAACTAAACATACATCTCCTACGACAATTTCTTTGTTATTAATTTGCTCTACGATTCCATTTCGTACCACGCTGAGTTTCTGTTCCTGTTCTATCCTATCCTGCAGACCTCGGAACTTCCTTTCTTTATTCCAGTCATTGAAAGCTGTTACAAAAACTACTAAAATGACGGCCACTAGGATAGCTACAGCTTCTATCCAGCTGGACTCTGATTCACTTGGATCGGTTTCTGTGAAATGCAGGGGAAGAAAAACAAATACACTTAGTTCCTGGCAGGGTTTCTGTGCGTGTCAGTGTGTCTGTGTGTGTGTCTTTGTGTGCATGTGTGTCTGCATGCCTTCATCTGTGTGTGTCTTTATGTGCATGCACATGTTAACATACATATGTCACTGCCTGTTTGACTTATTCCTATTCATTGGTACGACAATCATCAGTTGTATGCAATCTATGATCTCAGAATCACTTCATTTCAGATTATAGGATCAGCTTTGTTACTTGACTTTCACCAGATCACCCAGAGAGTCAGAATACATTGGGAAACATCATCTTAGCCATGGTCATCATCATAATCACTACATCACTACAAATATTATTATTACCATCATTATTTTTATTGTTGTTGTTGTATTGTCAATTGTTATTAATGTTGTTATTGTTGTATAGGTACCAAGTGTAATTTAGAAATGACAGTATAGTAACAGAAGCGTATGAAGTTGTACTTGTGAGAGATACTGCTACTTCATGACAACGAACACTGTTACTAACAGCACCATCAAAACTATGCCGATGAAAATTTCATGAAACCATGAATAATTCAACTCCTCCCCGCAAATTTTCCTTCTCCTGGGCTCAGAGAGCAGTATTAAACATTCTTTCCTTTCACCTTCCTTCAAATGCATTTACTCATGAGACTTACAAAAGTGTTCCAAAACATCTAGCCATTAGCCATATTAAAACTGCCACTTGTGAACACTTCAAAAAACCGAATAGTTGAAAGAAACCTGGTCTGTTTGAATAGACCAATCATTACAAGCCTTTCCCATTTCAAGTGAGTCTCGGTAAATGGTCTGGTTTCTATAATTCACATGGTTTGTCAAATAGACAGATTTGGTGCCGTGTTCTGGGCTGAAAGCTGGATTATTGGGTAATTGGGTAGGACAATGTGACCGCTTTGATGCTCTATCAAGACTTACAAAGACATGTAACGCATTGGCATTGGGATGGCCGACAACAACCTTTAGCAGATCAGAACACCCAGTTTCATTCTCTGATCTAAAAATAAAACATCACTTCAGCCAAGCAATTACAAAGAAGCCACTTAAATGCACATATCCTGAGAGTTAAGCTGAGACAATGCTGGTGCCTGGTTCACATTCACATTGATCGATACATCATCTCTATCTCAGACACCCCCACCGATGACTCAGCTATGGAATAAATTTGATTTAAAATTTGTGCAGTCAATGGTCTTAGAATCCTTGCCCCTCCGAGTTCAAGATTTTTTAGGTATTGAAACTTACCAAACATTTGTTGGTCACACAATTCTCTAAAAGTCAAACCAACTAGCATGACAAATTCACCCTCTTGTTTCATATTGAAGGCTACAATTCAACTCTCCGCTCAACGTTAAGAGGTAAAATAACACTGTACGTATCACAGTGAAAAAATTGCTGTGTACAGTAATTATTGCAGAGTGAGTGTCTGCTGTACCAGTATATCTCCAATTTTATTTAACATGGCTTAAATACCTTGTAACTACTGAACTGTTATCTTTAGTGGTGATTTCTACTGATATTTTTATGTCAGCATACTTGAATCAACACGCTGAAAAAACCCACTTTTTCTCCTTGCTAGTTCTATCAACTTTAACTACAGTATGTACTCCGGGGATGCTTTCCAAAACAGTGTGTTTGCAAAACTGTAATCACTCCCTAACATTAAACTACAGCTTAGGTTGTCAGTCAAGGAAAGTCATAAAGTTTCAATGTTAGAGTACCAAGATTCAGTGTTACTGTAGAACAACTGCTGAGATGGGTATTTGTATTCTCCTACTGGACAAAGCTGTGGTATCCAACTGTCGCCCTTCGAAAATACTACTACCAGCTAATTACTCAGTGTGCCAATCATTGTGTCAATCATGTCAATGATAAGATGACCTGGTTATCACTCCTGTGAGTACAAACTGTATCATGTAGTATCCCATGACCTTTGACCTCTGACTGACAAAGTCTGCTTCTATGATGAAACATATGGAGTCATCCATTAGGAGAAAACTCAATAAGGTGGTTCAGAATCACTTCAATGAAAATGAATTTTGAAATATTTAAAATCTGAATGCTACTTACCTAGAGACTCATCTGAGGGATGGTAGAAGCTCAATCCTAATGAAATAATAGCAGCAATTTCTAAAATAATTAAAGTTGTGTCTTGGAGTGCCTCCCAAACTAATCTTAGGAAGCTCTTGGGTGGTTTTGCTGGAATAACATTGGCACCAAACACCTGTCTCCGCCACTCCAAATCAGCTTTGTTTGCAGACACACCTGTAAGATAATCAGAATATCCATGCAGAATCAGTTGCTATGGCAATAGATACTGGCTTTCATGTGAAGTCCATTGGGATTTCGTTATATTTTATTATTTCTCTGTTCCACTTCTCCCCATTTCAAGGTTATATGGGTCCATCCATCCTATTGAAAGCTATGGGACTGTACCGACCTCTGAAAAGGTGAAAGGGTTATACCATTGCATCAATCCAGAGTATGTAAATTCCATCCTGGATTGTGTAATGTGTAAAATCAGAGTAATATCTCTTTCTGTCTCCTTGTGTTCTACAAGATCCCCAAGCCATCACTTTGCTATGTGGTTAAAGCTGCGACATCATTAACTATTGATATACATGTATTTTAAAGTATTTTTTTCGTATTTTTTAAAATACGATTTCTGCCACTACTCCCTAAATCATGCTGCAATGCCAAGTGCTCAACTTCCTCGCAGAGATAAGGGGCCGTCGATAATAAAAGCTGACGCACGACAAACGTAATTCTTTCGTTTAGGGGGGAAGGGGGTAAAAGCTCATTTCGTTTTGAGTGCGTCAAAATCGCAGAATTTTCGTCTATTGTTTTCGAAGTGTGACTTTGCAGCGAGAACACAATACTACTGGTATCTTGCAATACTATATTTGAGAACAGAATGACAACAAAATACTGAGACAAAAAAGACAACGAAAAGACATAAGTGTGAAATAAAACTTGTAAGTTTTTTCAACGTGAAACATATACATGAAACATTTTCCTACATGCGAAATACATTGAAATGTTCTGTGTCTTAAAAAGTGAAACGCGTAAAGTGAAGGTTTAGTAATTAATGTGAACTTCCGGTGTTTTTCATGGGCGTGCAGATCGCAGAGGTGTGTGTGGGTTTGTGAGAAACAGCATCATAGTTGATTTCGAATAAGAACTTTCGTTTTGCGGGGGGAGGGAGGGAGTTTCAAGTAAAATGAAGGAATTACGTTTCTTGTGCGTCAGCTTTTATTGACGGCCCCTAAGCAGGACAAATTCTTGATAGACTGAATTGTGAGATGGTGTGTGTAACAGCCTAGCTATTCAAAACATTCTTGCAATGGCGTCTGGATATTCCACTTTTGAGTTCGTCTGTGATATCTGCTCTCCAGATTTCAAACGTACTTGCTATTGTGGCTGAAGTCACTCATCCCTAAAGTGCACATAATCCTGGCATTCAGACAGAGGGATTGTCACAGCTAAGGCATTCAATACGACACTAATCCCAATGTCAACACACAGTAACTGCTGCAACACAATAGGGCCGTTCACATTAGCCAAAAAAGACTAGGCCCTTGTCCTAGCCAGGTTCGTGGCCGACCAAAAAAACAGGTGTGAACGTTTCTGGCCGGTCACTGTCCGGACAATTTCTGTCCTAGTCGAGAGGGGTGGTTTGTGGCCGACCCAGGTCTCTGGCCGAGCAGTAAACAGCGTATGTGAACGCGTTTTGTCCGACTCAGGTCCCAGTTGACGCCCTCTGTAGTTGACATGCAGTGTAGTCTTTGACCTATTCGACGATTTAGTATCATTTTAGACATGGCGAGTCGAGGAGTCAACTGGGCTACGGAAGAAATCAAGTGTCTTTTAGGCATTTGGAACGAAGATATGGTGAAAAATCTGATGGACGGCACGTCAAGGGATCGAATCGCCTACAATATCATCTCACAGCGTTTGTAATAAAGGGAAAGCGGCTGCACACATCGCCTACACTATTTTTTCGTTCTCTGTGTTTGTGTTTGATTTTGTGTGTTTGGCTATTGGTGTAGATATAAGCCATGGCGAGACGTAGCCGTAATCTGGCTGTCGAATGACAGGGTGATCCTTTGACCCCGGCCTTTGACGCTACGTTTCGAAACCAGTGTGTGGTTTCTTCCTCAGTCGCTTTTCTTTGGAGATTGCTCTCCTTAGATTTATGTTTCACTGTTTGTGGTTCGTGGTTCGCGATAATTGTTGGTACACCCAAGCCCCAATATACTTAGGGAAACCGCTGGGAATATACCTACATCGCAAAGAGATTAGCTGGCAGCACTATCGCTATGTGCATGAAGTTTGGCAGATCATCTTTCAGTCTATTTATCAAAACACCGTTCTATGAAGTTAAATTGCTTTTGCCTACATGTATGTGTATCACCACGTCTGCGGTAAATGTCATTGATTTCCTATTTTCCTAATGTTTTCTTGACCGTTTTGTACGAATGACAATTAACTCGCACTTTCTCCAACTTGAACAGCCAAGAATCAACTCGCCCGAAACCAATTCGCCCGTTGTTTGAGATTTACACGTTCTACCGCGTACCTATGCACCCTCCGTTGTCGATTTAGTCTAGTAGAGGGTAGAATCGAGACTGATTTTATTGGAACAAAAATATTTCGCTTGATTGACTAACACAGCCAAATTTTAAGCATTTTCTTCAATTTTAGAAAATAAGTCATCGCCTTTCCTTGACATTTCTGTTTCGTTTGAAAATGCTCTGTCCCCATAGTCGGTGTGAACGCTAGATTTGGCCGTACTGACTGAGATATGGCTCCTTCTTTAGCTATATTTCAGAGTTTCGAAAAGATGTCGCCAACTATTCCTTTCAGTGCACACTGCAGGTCTGTCTACGTTTGCAGGAAAAGCTATCGTTGCCTTCCCAACAAATTGAATTCGGGCCGGTTGTATCGGGCCAGTTGGAATGAGTTGGGTTCTGAGTCATGAGTGGTTTGAAAAGGTACCAGTTTTGCACTGGGTAGATCAGAAGCGAAAGGAAGGTTATCAACAGCATCGATGAAATGCCTTTTTCTCACCGTGTTTTCTCATTTCTCTGTATTTTTTCAGTGATGACAATTGAAAATAGTAATTTCGTGTCCGCTGATCGTGACGATTTGATAGCTCTCAGAATTCGAAGTACGAAACGTCAGTGCCTCCGGGCCATGCCAGGCCGCGGGAGACAAGACAACACATTTTCAAACTTTGAGTCATGCCAAGTTTACTTTCTCGATTGGATACGTTGAGGTCAAAATACGAACTTTGCCATCGATTAACGATTAAAAACTATGGCATTTCAGCATTCTTTGAAATTTATGATATGACTGTCCTTTTCCGTTTTATATTTCTTGAGAAAACTCTACTATGTGCCCACTTTAGTCCGATAACCCCCCCCCCCCCTGAATAATGATATTATCCGTATGACGCATCCAAATAAATGTGACTGAACAGTGACGTATGTCTGCTTGTGTCATGTCAAGGCCGAGACTCGCACAGGGTGTACTACGAGACGACATCGACTTTGCCTCTAAGCCGAGGTTGTCAGAAATATATCCGAGAAAAAAAGGTCTTCTTCGAAACCACGAAAGCCGTCGATGAAAACTGGCAGAGGTTTATATGGCTGACAGTTGAAGAATGTTTGTACGTGACAAATTCCCGCCACGCCGCGGACCAGCAGCAACGACTATCCACACAATAATTTCAACTTGATAATCAGCTCATACATGGAACCGTCAGAAACCCAAACTTTTGTCTGTATTACTTGTAGTTCTCACAGAATTTCGCTACGACATGTCGGATAACAGAACCTCGAAGCCTGGAAGTTTTACAAGTAGTAACTTTTTAGAAACTACATCGGTGCACGGCCGATAAAATACGGGTTACTTACACAACTGTCTATTCTCACTGTCACTCTAAGAATACGCATCTACTTTAAAGCGGTCGGTCGGCAAATCGGTTTCTTCGAAACGAGATTATAAATTTAGAGACTTTGAATTTCACTCAAGGAAGCCGTCCGTTTGATGGAAAATTGTCGAAGTACATGCTTGAGGTAAGATGACATATCGCTCGATGGGTGTTAAACGTGAAAAGGTTCATGTTGTACATCATATAGAAAAACTACGCACATTGTAAACCTCGACGTAAACTGATCACTTTATGAAAATAAAAGTTAAAAATACGGATTTCACCTCAATGCCGGACGCAAATTACAGTTTTTGTGAGACAGTGGTAATGACGGCATTTATGATGACAACGCCTGTACAACGAAACGAAGTCAAAGTCATGACAGTACCTATCGTTTTCTCTCCTGCACTTTTTCTTCAGGGAAAGTCTGTCGAATTTGGTTGCTTCAACATGTTCCCTAGGCAATGGAATTTACCACAGCAATTCAACAAAAACTGGCAAAAGCAATGTAACTTTACTTGTAAAAGTTAATCCTTTCATGTACCATCGTTCACGCCACAGGCGCTCCTTAGCTGGGTAGTCTGCTAAGTAGATCGATTTTCGGATCGATCTATTGATCCCATAGTCGATATGCCCGCCACTGCAACCTAAATACTCACAAGGTGTGCAACACAATCACTCAAAAAACACACCACCCGATTTGTCAACTGGCCGTGCGCTCGCACAAAACATTCAGAACTACACTCCCATATACCTAGTTGGATCACAAATTTAACCATCTCCTCGAAAATCACGCCGATGGAGGTGTTACTCGCATCATCTTGAAGAAATCGGCCGTGGTTAAGACCAACGGCAGTGAAATGTGGCCTGCAGAACGATTCTACCATATGATGTAATTATTCCACTACTGATTGGCTAATCAACGGCCAAAACAAAGGTCACGGCAAGGCGTCACTGGTTAAGTATAGTTGAACCAATCAGCAGTGGAAAAAATGACGTCATATGGTAGAATCGTTCTGCAGGCCGTATTTCACCGCGCTTGGTCTCAAAACTCGGCCGATTTCTTCAAGATGATGCGAGTAACACCTTCATCGGCGTGATTTTCGAGGAGATGGTTAAATTTGTGATCCAACTAGGTATATGGGAGTGTAGTTCTGAATGTTTTGTGCGAGCGCACGGCCAGTTGACAAATCGGGTGGTGTGTTTTTTGAGTGATTGTGTTGCACACCTTGTGAGTATTTAGGTTGCAGTGGCGGGTATATCGACTACGGGATCAATAGATCGATCCGAAAATCGATCTACTTAGCAGACTACCCAGCTAAGGAGCGCCTGTGGTTCACGCTATATGAACGGCTTCTGCAATAGTGTTTTGTCTAGGGGACACCGCATACGCACCCCGCAGTGTTTTCGATAAACAAACTGCAAGATGATCTGGTGCACTAGCAATACTGTTGCTAATTAATTTGCGATATAGGGATATTCGCAGCGGTTTCCTTAATTATTGTCAGTGTTTTCTTCGTCTAGCAAGGAGGCTAGAATACTTATGTTTGGGTCAGTTTGTTGTGTTTCATTGTGTTCGGTCGTTCTCTAAGATTGTGTACTTGTGCATTATGAGTGTGTCGCCAATTTTGGATTTCTTTTGTAAGGGATGATCGGTTTCATCGTGAATAAATTATTTAGTGTTTGGTCTTTTTCTATTTCTTCCAGTTCTTCAGGAGTGCTTGTTTGATGTCTTTTGTTTTGATGTGTGGACTATATTTGGTAGCAAATATCAATTTATTTGTGTTGTTGTTGTGCGTTGTTTGTGATTTAAATGTGTTCTTCGTGTGTAGCGTAATTTGTTTCCGCATTGATGTTTGATATTTCTTGTTGTGGATATTCTCGCAGTAATAGCTTTTCATTAAATGTTTTGACTTTGTTGTTGAAGTCTTCTTCATTGTTACATGTCCTCATGTACCTTAATGTTTCGCCTTTGATTAGGCCCTTGAAGGTTGATTTTGGATGACATGATTTTCTATGTAGGAACTGGAATGTATCTGATGAATGTATTTTGACCTGTATAAGGTCAACGGTCGGCTAGACGCTACCAAATGATCTAGGCTAGGACAGCGTTGAACGTAATGTGAACGCGGACAAAAGATTAGCTTATCTTCTCACATTCTGCCGGATTAGTTCTGGCCGGCCCTGGGCCTAGATGTGAACCCCATAAATGACAGATCAAAGGTAATTGAGAAGCAAGGAGGCCTTTGCAGAGATGTGACTTGATATTAACTACTTGCATATTTTCATCAACAGGACATTTCACAAATGAAAGCAATTCTTTTTTTAGTTTTTCAAAGAAATTTTGGTGTGTGACTATTGTTTTTCCTCATGTAAATACCCAATCACAGTAACCGATGAAGTTTTTTCTTTGTGATTTCAGTGGAAAGTGCAAGTTGCTTTCATGCACGGCCGAAAATAATTCACAGTGATAAATTTGTGAGAAACAACTGTCTGACAGAATATTAAACATGACAAATGGGCCTTACAGTAAATCTAATGATCAACAGAAACAAATGGGGTTTTTTTTGCAAAGGTTATCACAGCTCAAGTTGCATATTACAGAGTGTTACATAAAGCTTGCTGAAGTGCCGTGATGCACAGTACATATACCGGTATGGTGTGCATAATTTATTGAAAATTTGTACCAAATTACCTATGTGTCAAATTTGCCAATCACTGGGAAGGAAACACCAGATGTGAAAGGATTTAAATGTCTGTAATGCGTAAATCTGCAGCCTTGGCGACATTTACAAAGTGATATTTTAAAAGTGTCACAGAGGATAGTTGTTTTGGTTGTGCTCCAGGCATTGGAAGTACACACTATCAAAGCCTACATTTTTTATGCCTCTTTCATTGTCAAAACGTAAAACATTCATAAATAATGCGGAACTGTAGCAAAACAGACAGTCATTTCATCTTTCAGTAGATTCAGGAGCCATGAATGAGTGTATCGGCTTCAAAACTGTCCTCTGGGAGTGATGGAACTTGTTAATTTTTCATGATTTAACGTAGAAGATGACGGTTCCAAAACAGATGCCTGGCTCCCAGGTACACTGCCTGTGAGGGCAAATGGATATTTGTATATTGACAGCTTGATTCATCAAAATGTATTGTAAGAAATGATTTGCATATTATCGTGCTATAGACCACTGTGCAAGTTTTGGTCAAAATTTGATATATTTTTCTTATTTGCAGGAGTGCAGTGAAGTTAATCTTTGCTGATATTAAATTCTGAAGTAAAGAGACGTGTCTGAAAATTCACTCAAAAAATGTGTAAACCGTTAACATGACAAGAGAAAAACAACAGCTGCAGTCACCTTATTACATTTATTTGATAACAAACGATGTATGATTTAAACGACCACAGCTATCAAAGAAACATTATCAGAACCTTTCATTTTGCTCAGCTGGACATGAACTTCTGCCTAATTTCGCGATGCATACCTCACTTCAATACAATTTGCTGAAGTTCACTAGTACTTTAGCACAATGGATTTAAATGTCTTGTCTTGTAGTAAAATCCACATGCCCTTAAACGCAGCCTTCCCAAGGAACCAGCTGAAAATAATTTTGCCTGCATGGTTAATGGCACAAGGAAAGAAAAGTAACTTGTCTGTCAGAATTTCAAATTATGTTTCTTTGCACTTGCCCTGAAGAAAATTCCACTTGCTACAGGCATAGGGTGGTTAGAATTATTGAGGCCAGAAAAGAGTCAATTCCAATCCATGCTATGCTTGCCTCTACAGCATTTAGCATATCTCAATGGAACGCGTTAAATTTACATCTGTCTTCACAGTGACTGAACATGTAGTATGTGATCAATGCTGAAAGTTGCTTACCATCTGTGGTGAGGTATGAAGTCTGTTGCAAATTTCATGGACATCACCATATTTCTCCTTGATGATTTCGAGTCCTTCCCGGCCCTTGTTTCATAAGCTCCCGGAGCTCCTGTGTTGTGCAGCCAAACTGGACCTCCGGTGAGTCGGTTCGGCTGCCATGGTTACAGTGTCCTACCGGCTCACCACCTCTGTAAAATATCAACAGACAACAAAAATTTTAACTCCGTTTCTTCAAACTCGTGAATGAAAATAATTAACCGTTACAAAAACGCAAGCAGTCAGCACAGATACTGTGCATAGTGCTACGCCATTATGCACATCTAATGAACAGCCTGCAACATAACTTTTCATGTATTGACAACCAATATATCCCCATAATTCAAAATTCAATACTGGCAATGAAAACCCCTCAACGTAATTTCTTCTTCAAAAAGGCATCTATGGCAATACAAGAACTCTATTCTCACACATTAGTTTCTTGCAATATTCGTTACGACTCATGTTGTTACTTGCGTGAATACGCCTGTGGGCAAATTAGTTACACATTTAATGGAGTCAGTTCAATAGTTTAAGAAGTGAATATAATGTGAGGAATAGGTATTATTTGTAATGATGCGAAAGCTCAGTCATTAATATGCCAAAGAACGAAAGATCATCAGAAATATTTGTCAAGACTTTTCTGAATTACGATCAAAGAAATGGTGCAATTGGTACTTTCAAATTGTTTAATAACTCTCATATTGGGATCAAAACTGCAAAACTCACAGGTCAAGTGAGAAATAAATATAGGCACAAAAAATTTTACAGACAAACTTTGTCCAAATTTCTGTCAGCGGCAGCAAATATCGCATCCATGGTGCTATATTTAGCAACAAACGTATGATTACAAACACCGCCATGTGGTTTTGATGAAACCAAGAGAAGTATGCTCAGGGATGTGTTGCCAGTATGGCGTACAAATTATATCAACAACATCTGATTGCTGACGACGACTTTGTGAGTGTGTCTGTCACCCTATACACATCACAACAAACAACATTGCCAACCACCTGTGTTGACTCTCGGCTGACCAATATGGAACAACTTGACCTCGTGAGAGGCAAAGACAGGTCAAGCCACAGCTTCTTGTCGTAATCTGCTCTCTCTCTCGTTCTCCATATCTTTTAAATGCCATGAAACATCTATGGCGAGACTGAAGCACAGACATAAAAATAACACAAGTACAGATACACATGAACAAAACAACAAATACAGTCAGTTCAATGTACGTCTGATGCCAAAATCCGCCCAAATCAGTAATTGTCAGTTTATCTCATTCTCTTATTTGAAGTACAATGTAACAAGCATTGTGGGAAGAAAGCAATGACACTTGACAAAATCTGGCATTGCCATTCATCAAGAAAACAAAGATACCTGTCACATCGGTTAATGAACAATGACATCAAACGAAGCACACTGATACAGCGTCATGCCGCAGAGACCTTTTCACGATCTAAAAATGTGTATATTGGCTCTCTGTCTCATCTCTATAATTGCAAGATTACCAGCAAGATAAAATGTCCTGAACTTCATTTCACAGACATGACCTGTGAGTCATTTCCTCAGACGGATTCATTTCATGCATTGTACCTATCCTCATTTCATGCCCGTATGTCTGCCGCCTTTCATGCTTTCGCATTTCGTTCTGTCATTTGATATGAAGTAATGATTTAGCGATGGAAAGGAAAAAAGGAACTCAGTTGAGCAAATGATACTCTGGTTTAACGCACAAAAAAGCACTGCTTCTTTTCATGGGTATCTCGAATCTGCTCTATTGACAGAAAAGAGATTAACATTACCAGTCTTCTATACACAGTGTACGTACCATGTCAGCCACATGTGGTTTCATCTTCAGTAAGATCATATAAACTGACTGAAACTGACGTAACCAGCAATAGAGTTAAATATTCACCTGGTGATTACAAAGTTGTAACGGATTCTAATTCCTCACAGTTGTATCACAACAACCAGGCTAAGTGGCGATGAAGCCTGACATTTCAAAAATGCATAACACTACTGTGTATTTTCCTTGCATGTAAATAGTAAGACTCTGCCATGCCCAGCAATCTTTACACGACAACGACTGTTGATCCGAGGTGGCTCATCACAGTATACTGTAAGTCAGTTTAGTAGACAACCTCTCTATAATTTTGGTGTACTGTAGAATAAGTTTTAGGGTACCGTACTACACAACAACTATAGAGAGGTTCCATCCAAGATACATGTATAAATTTGGCTGCACAGTTGTAGCAATGGGGCTATCCAGCTGTAGCTTCAACAGTGAGGAACTCAAAGCTCATTGATTGACAGTCAAAAGAGTTAGCTCACACTGAGTATCAGTCTGTATACGATGCAAAGTATTTAAAAAAAATAGAGAATACAGTTGAGAGGAACCTTTGGCTAAAAAGAGGCTGAAGTCTGCCTTCCTAAAATGATGTCTGTTCATTTAATCCTAATCTTACTCTCATCTTGATCTGGAATTTCACATCCTTTCCAGTACAGCTTTACAAAAAAGACCTTCAAGGGAGGCTGGATCCGAAAAACAACTGTACTATCTGACAGGTGCCACATGTGAGGTGCCGTTGTCTATGGTAGACATTATGCAGCCTTCTAGTTGTGAGGATATACCTTCATGCTACGTATTCAGAAAGGCAATTACTGGAAACGACATTTGAAGGTGTCTCACAATCCAGGAAAGCTACCACTCCATCATTACAACAGTCACGGACACTCCCTTTCCTATCCAACCCACGTCAATTTAACTCTACATTGAAATGGACATGACCTCAATCCCAATGAGACAGATTGCATCCTTTCACAATTTTCGAAGGAGATTGTCAAGGCCAAAGTGTGCCCCTATCACGCTAAAGTCCGCTATCAAATTTGACCAAAACACTCTGCAACTAACTAGCAATACAGCTTGGCAATTTAAACTAAATGGCCTAAATTGTTTTATTACTGTACAGGTACACAACAATGTTCCAAAATAACTTCCCTCTCCAGATTTACTTTGACAATTTCACCCATGTACTGGTGTGAACTTTTTGACCTACAACCGCCAATTAATCCCACTCTTTTCCATTAGAGTAATGCACTCACAACGGTAAAAAATGCGTAAGAAAATAAATCTTAGACATAATGAAAAATACATGAATGATAAAGTTTGCTGTTTTCCATGATGTATCTGATATCACTCATCTTTAGAAAAATACACAAACATACATACATGTACATGCACAGCTCTCTTATATGAACTTTCATTGACCTAGGGGGAGTTAACCAGTATCTAACACGAAATATCACTACCACATGTACCAGTAACATTTACTGGGCAGGTAAATAATCCTGAGAAGCTATGCAGAATTGTCCTCAACACCTGTGTGAACCATGACGTATCTTACAAACACACATTTTGTATTTAAATGTCAATCACGTGATGACCAAATGGTTAACAATATTCCAGGGTTTCTTTTACTATAATACTTAATCAAAATGAAAACCAGCATGCAAATATCTGCCTTCACCTTGACTACGTTTAAAGTAAAATGCAAACCACGGAAGAAAGCGCTGTTAAAGGGTTCAGGTAGCTGATGCTTTGATATTTTTATGACAGAACTATCCAGAGTTGACGGCTGCATCACCACGTCACAACACTGTCAAATCCATCAATATGATACCTTCAGATGACACATATTTTGAAACATTTAGGTGCTCATGCATCATGATTTTCCAGATACAGTTTGATGTCTTTTGATGTGATTATAAACAGCACTTCTTGTGCTCTGTCAGTAACCTGGCCATTTTCCCATTACAGTGACACGCCCCTTACAGTTTTCCTTGTTTCTAGTTTTTGTTCAGTCCATATTTCAAACAACATGAACATATGTGCAGAGATAGGGCGGTGCATAAATTACCATGTATTAACTGTACCTTGGGGAAGCAAGGCCTGCTACAGGTAGAAGCCAGCACACATACTCACACCTGCAGCTTAAGGCAGACCCTCCACCCAACTCTTCAATCTGAATGCCACTTTGCTCTGTCTGGCAGATTGATGAGCGTGTTAGACGTGACATGGACTCTCTGATTACACCTATTATCAGACTCACTAACACTGTCCACAGAGATATATCACCTTCAGCAAATGTCTCTTCCCACCTGCGTATCCAGAACCCTCAATGAAATAGATGACACTTCATCAGCTACAAAACACACACACAGAGCATCTTAACACTCCATGTCGTAATATCATACACTGTAACCTTTGAACCCTGTGATGGTAAACGACCAACTTCACCCTGTAACTCTTGTGATCTTCCATCTCTGCACAAACTGAAAGCCAAACACTTTTAATTCTTTTCATCTCAAAATACTTCAGTCTTATATTCTGGTTCTCTTACTTGGTGCGACGCGACCTAACATATGGAACATGCCATCTTTCGCATTGTAACTAGTTTGGTATTGCAAACATGGCTATGCCAATGTACGCTACTTGCATGAAATACCAGTCGCCGAGACAAGAGTCTATTACATGTGACAAACATACCAAAAGGGCCTCAGTAAAAAGTGCTCCCACATCAAAATCACCACAGCTGTTCATACCCGTCAAATTATAAAGTTGAGTGCATTGACACTGAACAACTCATACTGTCATACAGGACTTCAACATCACTCGTTATTTTTCTCTTTCGCCCTTTCTCCAGACTTAAAAATAATATCAGTGAAGCCCGTACTTCTGATATGTAAGCTTGTAGTTTTACAGAATAACAGTCTAGTCACTGCACTATATCGGCTTCATTATACCTTACATTCTTAAATTGAAAACCACAGTTAAACATAAATAACAAAGTATGCATGTCCTAATTCTAAGCCTCATATAACTGTCACTTTGCAAAGTATCACGTGTCCCGACCATACTCCATGAAAAGTTGGCACATGTACGTGTTGAAACAATATTCAACCAAAGAGCGTCAGACTCGGAATATATTGATAAGTGCTGACATGATATTGCTACAGTGCAATACATGTGCTGCCCTTGGAGCTTTCTGGTCAGTTTTTTGGCAGTGAAAACTGCTTGAGTAAATCCAGCAGCAGATAACTCCAAATTAACCGAGGTAACCTGCCTAGGGTTTGATAAACATGTGACTGTATGAACAGTACTAATAGAACGTTCTACTCACGTGTTGTCATTAGATTCATCATATCATGAGACTGCAATTAGAAAAGCAGAGTCAAATTTGCTTTAGCAGAGACATATTGTAATTAATCAAAAAATTAATGAATAAATCAAAATTTAATTTAACTTTGAAATCATCACCACATCAAATGGCATCATCGTATCACATCCCAATACAGAGCTTTTTAATACATAGCCATTAAAAGGAAAACTCTGTAGATATGGGAATTAAACATTTCATCTTTGAAAAAAATTTATGCAACTTGTAAATTGTACAGTGCATCACTGTGATAAATCACTTGTATTCTAATCATAATAGCTAGCTGAACAATTCCCACTGCTGCTGAAGTGCACCCGTCATATTTTTGTTGATGAACTTTTGCAACAAACCTCGCCTTGCCCTTGTCTTATCGATCAATGCCAAGTCAAATTGGGCTCCTCAACCTTTCACCGGGCAGATGAGATAAAAAATGCCCATCTCAGAGAAGAGAGATGCAGCACACCGACACCCACACAATTCAAGTCCTTTCTGTCAAATCTTGATGAGAGGCATGGGCTTGATGCAAGAAAACAGATAAAAGGGTTCATTAAAATGCAAGTCCACGGTTGGAATTCTGATTGTTCATCTTATTCTGACCCCGAGTATAAGTCAACATCTGAAGATCCTGACTTTCCTTGTGTTCTCCATAAATCCTCTTCTTTTCTAGTGCATCTTGGCAATTAAGTATCCTTTGGCAACTCCATGAATAATGATTAGCCCTAGATTTTCTCCTCTTGCACATCTAAGGTGTACACGTATATTGTGCTGCATGTTAAATTCCGATAATAAAAAGTACTGGTTTTTGTGTCCGAAAAATTTATTCTGACTCAAAACACCATCTGATTGCAAAGTCAAATGTGGGTTTACACGGTATCACTCAAAGAAAATTGTCATTATCTGTAAAATTTTGGTAGCTTTTCATTGATATTTGGCAAATGACTTCGAGACTAACTGCATCAACTGTCCTCTAGATAAACACTAAGATCTGCAAAGGAAGTACCTTCTGGGCACACATTTATTTTGACTCCCATTTCAGTAAATTTTACCTACATCCACACAAGAGTAAAGAGTATACATGCACATATCACAGCCAACATTTTCAATTTTCGGGTCTGACTACTTGCTCATCCACATCAACATAGGTGTCTGAGAGATTCAGGAAACCCATTCTCTAACTTCTCGCTACCACCAATACCTGCTATGGGCAACATGGATGCCACTTTGAGCATGGAGATGAACTCTGTTATGTATAAGGTCATGAAGGGTCAAAGGTAATTGTCGATGAACCAAGGAGTTTATAACGGGTCCCCGAACACATCCTTGTTCCTACAGACATTTGATACTGAGTCAGTGGGACATTTATTTTAGACTCATGGATCACAAACAGGAAGTCCGACAATTCTGTGTTGTCATTAACCATTCACAGTTGAGGAAATTCTAGATTTCTTGTTACATGGCACAATGCTTTGCTGCATCAACATGCCCAGAGAATTGAGAGAGAGAGAAGTACAAATTTTTTCCCAGCTCTAAAATCCCACAAAACCAGATTTCCTACTGAAGCTGGGGGCCCTGTTCGTGGCAAGCTCTCGTTATAAAATATGCAGTTTCCATCTCACCTCTCATAACGCCCACTCATTGTCAGATATTACTAATTGTCATTCGCATTGATGGTTTCCATTATATCCATATACTTTTTTCCCCCGGATTTACAAATGCAAGGCACGCATTTCCAGGGTCAGAATAAATCTCTATATATCATGGGTTGATTCAGTAATTGAAACGTAGGTAACCAGATTGCCTACAGTAATGTAATGCCTTCAATTTTATCTCTGTATGTACCAACATACACAGATCTATCCACCCATGATAGTCACCAGACTATCTCCCTCCATGTTCCAATCCACTGAACTTTATGAATTTTACACATTTTCTCTTCCTTAAATTATTTATATTAGATTCGTTTTACAGAAAAAGGTAAATAGCTGTCAAAATCCTGGAAAAGAACCTAAATTCCCATTAAAAACACCATTATAATTGCAGTTCTGATTTCATTTATAAGTTCATTGAAAATCAAGGTACATTAGGAAATGACAACTTTAACTGTTTCTAAATGATTTGCAGTTTATATTTGAAGCTTTCTAAGTTTATTTTTAAGTCAACCACGCCTCTCCGAGTGCTACTACATGCATGTTTGTAATCTGTGCGATTCAATACTCACAAAAAACTGGTGAGCAGTTGTGCTTGAAAGCTCCTAGTTATATTCTAAACTTTGTTAGAAACATAGGCAATTCCAAACTACCTTGTGCAAAGCATGTGCACTGGCAAACAATGGCCTGGATGTAGAATTTGAATTCAGAGTAAAACTAAGAGAAGAATGTGAGCTCTATTGCAATGGTCATTCCGGTTTCTGTCCTGCCTACTGCTTGTTTGGACTCTCAGCATAGAATAAAGTGTTATTACATACCATCTAGACTAGACTATTCCAATACATAATTGTTCAGAAACCTTGCCTCACACAATAGGAACCCTGATTGATCATGCATGAAGAAGATTTAACCAACCTGCGCTTGTCTCAAAACAGGTGAATACTGCAATCGGTCTGGGGCCACAGTCAATTGAACATGCATGGATTTTCACTGGGGTGCACATAGACCATACTGTTCACACTATTCCAAGAGCACTGTGCAGGACTGTGTTTGATGAGCACTACCAATGTCATCAACGGGGGAATTTAGAACCTCCCTTTGAAATGCTAATGAATTTTTAAGTACTAATCTTTTATGAAGACCGCCGAACAATTAATGAACAATTAATAAACGCTGTAGAGAAAACAATGAGTCTTGATATCAGCGCTATTAATGAATGCAATTCGTGTCTGATGAGGATTTAAAGAGGTGGGATCACATTTGTTAAGAGAGTGCTATCCAAAATGGTATTTCTTACATCATTACTGCCAAGCCAGATTTGTCCTTTATTTCTGTCTGTTGATCAAAATTTACAGTGTGATTCACTGCACTGCATGCATCATGAAAACATGAAGAACAGTTTAATATACATGTAAATATTATCAATATTCATGGTTAACATTGCTGTTTTCATTTATTTTGTTCTATATATAAAACAAGGTAACATTTCTCATTCTCCTCATTCATAGTGAAAGACAGGGTATTGGCCTTGTAAACACACAGGCATGATGCACAATATGAAATCTTCTAGGCCAGACCTAAATTCAGTTGTTACAACATAGGATGCTACACGCAAAGCGGCTACTTAAAAATACTAGGCATTTCAGAATGGTTTTAGGAGCCAAACAAGACATTGTATTTTTCTAGATCTAAGATTCTGGGAAAATACATCAAAAGTCACCATGAGTGGTCAGATTTAAATCCTGTGGCATGATATGTACATACTGGTGTCTGTACACAAATACGCACTGTCTCATTCACAGACACATTCACATGCATCACTATTTGAGTACCTTCAGATTTTGACAAATTCCGATTGGTCATCTGATACCTGTGAGCTGTGGTCATTTGACATTTTTAGAGCAAATGATTGGCTGTCCCCCAACAGAAACCTGAGATCTGTTTAGCATACATATACCGTATAAGCCTATCATTCAAATATCAAAATGGCCCAAAAACACATTATACAAAACAAACTTGAGTGTGAGAACACCAATGTGAAATTGGTAAAATATCTAATGACCATAGCACAGCTGCAGATAATGGTTGAGTATTAAAATCCTTTTAATGCTGCACTTTGAGACAGAAATACTCCACACCACGATGATGGGCCCCTGAAAGGTAAACTGTGACTAATTACACCATCTCTCTCTCTCTCTCTCTCTCTCTCTCTCTCTCTCTCTCTCTCTCTCTCTCTCTATCTCTCTCTCTCTCTCTCACACACACACACACACACACACACACTCTCTCTCACACACATACACATACACTCACAAATTTACTGAACTTCAAGAAATTCCTGACAAATTTGGAACCTTTGATTCAAACGAGTTCCTTTTTTTTAATCAGATTATGTAATCATCCACAGAAAACAATTCAGACAAATTATAGGGGGAATTTATACCTTTGTTGTCGAGGGTGTTATCATCTCTTTGAAACAGACTACATACAAAGCCATTCCTCTTCAAAGGGGTCCCTGCACTGGATTTTAAAATTCAACACAGAGCTGAAAAAAATGCTCAGTTCATTTGAGAGCTGCTATGCAATATAATGCCCTCTACCCAATGAGCCAAAATGTAGAGTTTTGATTGATTACGGCCATTAAAAAAGCCTGAACAAGCAGGTTTCAATTCAACGTTGCTGATACAGCAATACAGCTTTTTATGGTCTAGTACTGTAGCTTACTTCTCATGGTGCACCGATCCTCTGTAAAACTTCATTTTATCATAAAAGAGAACGCATACTACTCAGTGTGATTTGCTAATATTGCTGCAATACTGATATCAATAATAGTTGAAATCTTTGACTACTTTGTAATACCAATAACACAAATATGTATGCACCTAGTTTTACCAGTTCCGTAATAACCACCTGTTTGTGAAATCTAAAGAGGTCATTCTATTTTACGACAGCTTGTTGATGATTCCTGAAAGAATTTCAAGGAGCTGACAGGACCCAGCTGTCAGCAGCTGTCAAGTTTTTATAGTGATAATTTGTGGCATGTGCGGTTGTCGCATGTCCAGCCATCTTCACAGCCACAATGGCGTTGTCTGGAACGGAGACTTCAAATTCACACATGATAAGCATACTTAAATTTGGCACAGCAAGCCTACCTGTGTGACAGTACAACGGAACAGTACATGGATCTCTTTGAATTTTGCTGGGTGTCATCATAAAAATACACAAATCGGACATAACTAAACAGCAACATTGCAATGACATTCAAGCTAGCCTTTGATTTTTTCTACTTTGTGTATTCTCTGACAGTGGTACCACTATGACTCTCTCATTTCATCCTCACTTCAAAATACTGAAGTTTCTCCAGTGCCTGTGTTATGCCTTTGAATCCCTCGAACTATTACAAACTGACAAACAAATGACTATTTTATTACAGTAAGTGTTATAATATTTCCAAACTACACAAACTACTGGTGATGCAGAATGGAGGAACTCATCCTACCAAACATTGAAACAGAACAGAACTACTGGAGGGGGTTCATTTGGATTGCAAGGGGCAAGTCCTTGATAACTGGGCATGAGAAACTTCAACCGGAAAATTTTGACCGGTAACCATGCACTGGGGCGATGGAACTGATGACTAAACTTGAATTTGTGTGGAAAATCTGTGACTTGCCAATTGATTGCAAAAATGAGGATTGAAGTATATCTTAGAAGAATAAAGTATTCTACCATCAGCCTAAACCCTTTGAGTGCCAAAGTCAAGTTTTGTAGCCTATATCAAAATATAGACCAGTCAATTTTTTTCTTATTTTTGCCAAAATTTTGATAAAAAGCTGAAGCCAATAAAGTGTGATGTTCATTTGATCCAAAATTGTCAAAAAATTACAGAAAAATTCACAAAAGTGGCAAAATGTTGCACACTATAATTTGGTGGGAAAAATTGCAGTGCTCAAAGGGTTGATACTTGTACCTTCAAAATGACTGAGCTTGCGAGGAATCTGCAATTGATTATTAAAATTAGGAAAGTACTCAAAAGAACAACGCTACATTCTGTCTTCAAAATAATTTTTCTTACAAGGCATTCATACAATTTGCAAGCCCCAAAACAACGTTGTAATTAGTAAAACAGATTTCTAAAATGTAAATATTAACCTAACTTCTTTGAACACACATTCTTGGATGGTATATTAGCAAAGATTGAGAAAGGTTTCTTCCTTGATTATTGGCAAAGAATATCCTGAATAGTTGAAAGGTAAATGTTTATCATCCCGTCATATTCATACTTAGGTGTAACCCAAACATTCACCATATATATTTGCAGATTATTGGGAAAGAGGTAGCAGGGGTTTTAAAGCCTACAATAGCCCAAACGATGGCATCAAAGCTGCTTGCCCTTGCTACTGAAAGCCTCAGAAGTTCCATCAATCAGATATCAATGCTCAGGAACAGTAAAAATAGCTCTGTAAAAAATGTTTGCATGAGATTGCTGTGGCCTTGTAATTCACAGATAAATCAGACCATGCTAACGTCACTCTTCACACACAGAAGCTTAAATCGGAAAGGAAATTTCTCTATTGAACTGTCCTTCAGCAGCATGTTAAATTGCCAGTAAAGGGGGTTTTGATAGGAGTCCACTGTTTACTCCACATTTTAATGGTTTTTGTCACTCACAGAAATACTGTATCACCTGATTGTAGGTTTTTCCCATCATAAATTTCATGTGACCGTGGTCATTGCCATGGCAACCAAGGTAATGTGTGGGCTGAATCGGTCTCTTATCATCCACTTTTCAATTTTTTTTCGTTGAAAATAGAAAAGGGATGCTGAAGACACTACGGTTGCTGCATCACTTCTCAAGGAAAACTGAAGCAGCCATACACAGAATACATCAGAATGAGAGTGCCGAATAAATCTCAAAATGTCAAATGTCTTGAAATGAAATAGTTGGAGTGTTATTATGAGAAAATGTAAGTCAGTGCAAATGAATGATTTTCATAAGGATGTACTGTCGTGATTACTGGACAAAAACTTTAATCTAAAACATGGGTAATATGCTTTCTGTATAAACTTAAAAATGTTTTCTTCATGAATTGATACACATTTTATTTGATGACGGTAGGCATCACCAGGTTAGACCTGATCAACAAGCTGTACATGTATTTAAATGTCATACAAATACACAGTATAGCTGTTGGATAGCCGAGTGCTTCACAAACAACCTCCTCGCTTGGTTCAAACAGATTGTTATTCCAAGCGAGGCACTCGATGGCAAATTGAAAACCCAAACACAAGGTAATCCTTTCACAGATGTTGGAAACACTAGATCCATGTTGACACATGTTACTGGAATTGTCGCTATCTGTCTCTTTCATATTTGATGATCTCTCTCATGCTATTCAGTGTTTATACGTAACTGTACACTGACCTATCTATTTGTAATTTTAAGCTTTGCGGTGGTGGATTGAAAACAAGCATCATGGGTGTCAGCTTCCACAGGTGAGAGGAAAGAGGAATGACTGTGTTTCTGGCCACAATATCTTTCATCCTTTTTCACCCAGTGTCCTAGAATCATTCATGTACTGTATACATGGGTCAGTCAACTGCAGTCAGGGTGAGGAATGCTGTGAGATGGGTTCAGTATGAACTCTAAATGTGGCATCTTGTGAACACCAAGTGACCTTAACTGAGGCTTGACTCATCTTCGGGATACTATCTTCGGGAGAGAACTGATCAGTTCTGAAATAAGTATTTCTGCAATAAAATTTCAAAAGCACACTGTACATCAAGCCAAGGAATGCTTCTGGACAACTATGGTGATTGAATTTGTGAAAGGTATAGATTTGATTTTCTCACAGAATGTATGAAAATTTGAGTAATTAGAATACCTAATACGACTTATCAGAAAATTAAATTTGATCAAGATATTCAGCAGTTTTAATAGTATTTAGTATTTCATAAAAGAAGAAATGTACACTTGTACGGACAAAAAAGTAGTGTGGAGCAAAAATTATCTTTTATAAAGTTTCCTGTGAATTTCGCCTGCTACAATCGATATGTTTCAGTGTTTTTCTGTTGGAGGTGAAAGTGATAAAAAAAATACCACTCAAGCCAGAGGAACATCAAAGTACCCATACAAACCCCAGAAAGTCCTTGAATCTCTCAAGGAAGTTAAAAAAGAGGCGGCCAGATCATGTAGATGACATCACAAGACTAGAATGGAGATGCAGTTCTTCGTCTGAGAATTTACATCATGGCTGTAACCTGAAAAACTGCGTTTCCACATGAGGAGAGAAGAGGCAGGTCTATGACATCATCTTTTGAAATATGCATGACAGCCTGTCTCCACACATCTACTCCTTTATTCAAAATTATACCTTGGTAATGTCCTTGAGTTAACACCAGAAAGTACCGATCTGACACACCATTCTACAGACAAGATGAATTTTACAATTTACAGTGCACTGTAAAAAAACAAATTTCTCTCCCTTCAACCATCACAAAACACTAAAAAGACAGGCCACCTCCATAAACATTGACGCTGACAAGTATATGCATGCCGTTATTTTCAAAGTGGAAAGACGTCAATTTCAAGTTGAAATTCATGGCATATAGTCCAACTAGTATACGTTTGATAGTGTAGGAATTTAAAATTCACATGGGGGAACTGTGAATTATGAGTCTCAGTGAAGCTGTGTAATCTAGAAATGTCAAAGTAATGTTTAGCATCAATTAGATCACACACTTCTGCCTCATCTTTATTTCATGCGCTACCTTGCTTCAGAAGACACATTTTCAGCACCCTGGGATCCGAAAAATTTGAATTGCAAAATTTGGAGAGTCACTGGGGAGAGAGAGAGAGAAACAAAAAAGAAACTTTCATGTGTGCACTCACGTCTACTAAGCAAAGTGACTGAACAGACCTTTTTGACTAAAAAAAATCGTAGCCATAGATTTTCTTTTGGTACTCAGTTGCTGAACAAATTAGAGCTTACGAAACATCTGTATTGCAATGTATTACAAGAATTTATCGCACATGATAACTATTCACCTGAGGCTGACAAATGAAAGATAAGACAAACAATAATTTTTTATAACGCTGCTACACAAGCAAATTCTGTAAATCAACAGAAGAACAGGACACAACTTTGTTGTTGAAACTGTGCTGGAACTTGGTCTGTGAAGACAGTTTATAAACTGAATGTGAAATTTAGTGACTTCATCAGTTTACGTTTCAAAATACCTTACGCTTGCTGAGGATTATCATTGAAAAACATGTTTTTTCTTCCCGCTACCATTCCTAATCTGTTTTCTGGGATGAAAATCGTCAAAAAATTCAACTACTGGCACATCTATATTGTATACAACTCTAGCACTCGCTTAGACTAGTCAACAACCTAATCTTACTGTATTAAGCTTTCAAATATTAATGTATCAACCGTCATGATTTCTATAAACACTAGTAGGTCACTGGAACAGGCCAATCACAGGCTGACACAGATAAAGTACAGGTAACCTGTTGGTTTGAAATGGAAATATTTACCTAACTGAACTCTAACAACAACTCACGGCATCTCAAACATGCAACATTGAGCACATCTAATGATTTCTGTTATTATTAATCAGAACGGAATTCTTTAAGTTTCTAATCTTGTTCTAATAACACAAGCTCCTATTAAACAATACTCATAACATCTTAGCGTATGACATGGTCTCCACTCCGCAATCTGCCTACAACGAGGAGTTAGCAATCGAGTGGACTGCAGTCTGGGACAAAATGGTTGTGTTGCTCTGGCCCATGAGTTTGAAGTTCTCTCTATCCCAGTCATGCTGAACTGAATTTACCAGGGTATCGGACTATGGAGCAACAAATTGGGAGTTGAATTGTTCATCCGTGATAACTGTCACATTTTCACTCTTATTTCACTAATTTTGTATTAAAAAGCATCACATGTTTTATATTTAAATCTTTAATATTAATAATTCAAATGTAAACAACCTCTTTTTACCCTTCTTTGTCATTGGTGCTTTTCTAAATTCCTCTCATACCCCACTTACTGATCTCTTTTGAATAGGCTTTTGGTACGAGTATGTTTAAAGTTGCAATATTGGTTGGGGGGAATCATTGCAAACATTAGGGCTTTGATAAAAATATGGTTTTCCCTTGTAATAATACACAAAACATAAAAAATCATAAGCATAAAAATCATAATTCAGATCAAGCCTTTCTAAATCAGCAAATAAAGTCTTCACGAGAACGATATTTTGGGTTGTTCCGTGGACTCACTCCCATTGGTATACCAATGCGATCACAACACCAGTAGGTGATAAAGTTGGGGTTCCAAAACATTTCTATACCTTCTAAATCTGAGCAAAATCACTGCTATATAAGGATGATGCATAATACCAAACACTACCGCTGTACGGTCAAATTTGTGAAAATCTGCCTGTTTTTATGTGTCTGGGCAACACAAATCTGTGAAAATCATGGCTAATATTTAGAGCTCTAAAAGTGGGGAGTCTAATGTGTTCAACGTGTTATGCTTAACTAGTTTCAAGAAAAATAACTTCATGGATAGCAACAGCTCAACCTAGAAGGAAAAGGGTTAAAAGTACACAATAAAAGGTTCAATCTCCGGTGAATTGTATCAGATGACAACAAGAGAAACATCCTATCTTGTCTGTTACATGATACCTTCACAGCCGTGCCCTGGTTGAGGTGAAACTAAGTACCTTATGAAGAGCTGGATTACACGATGCAACTCACTACAAACGGATGAAAGAATGTTTTTTAACATGAGCTTATGTGCTGCCAGGTGCTTGCATCCATATTACGAGGAGAAGTTCAGCAACCTGCTACACTGGGAGAGCCGCACCAAGACATGAGAAGAAACAGTATAGCTCGACTGCAGTTTCAGAATGCAATACATGTGCACTTTTAAACAGTACAAGTACACACACGTATACAGCAGAACATTGCCCCGACACCATTACTGTGTACATAACAAACAACCCTTCATGAAGTAATTCCCATGTAATTGGGTTGTGCAGGTGTACTGACAAGGGATACGGTTTCATTCTGAAGTGCATATGCACCACAATACAAGAGGAAAAGAGACTCAAATAAAAAAAAATCTCCACACAGCAGTCTTACATAGTCTGATCACCTCTGTAAAGAGATACATGTACCTCCCTGGATTGAAGATGCACAAATACCTTTTTTTTTCTGAAACCAGGATTTTATATAAATTGCTGCATGCTGGTACAGGTAGTTCAGTGGGTCAAATTCTCGCTATCAACTGAAACCTAATATTTTTCTGCTCAGTCAAGAAACCAGGATTTTCTTTTCAGCACAGTGGGTACAGGTAGCACAGTAGCTCAAACTCTTTATACAATTATAATCTGCATGTCTGAGGCACCTTCCACTGTGAAAATACGAAAATGATGTTCAATTATAATATGGCATGACACATTAGCCTTGATATTTCATTATCTTGCCAAAGCAGGTTTTACGGTCGGGTAGTTGCTACAAAATCCACCCCTTGGAATACAGCTTCTCAAGGTGATTTCCTCACCTCTGAAAGGAAGGGATGAATGTGGCATGGAACTGCCCACCTCACGATGACTGTGAATATTGCTATCACATGAATGCATGTGAAGTGACATTAGAATACCTGGGACATTAATTTCAACTTCACATGGATGTATTTACACAGGCTCAGCATCTCACTGTCACAAACCTATAAACACTTATTCAATTATATCTGCCGTTCCATTTCATTTTCAAGACCCACGGCCATTTACGGTCGATTCTGAGAAGGTCCACTTGAATGAAGTTTCAAATCAATCCAAAGCTAACTGATATTCAATACGGCTAAAAATACATCACACATTCATGCATACGCAATCTGATTAGTCACAACTTAGCATTGTGAATACGGAATGTAAAAATTGAGATTAAATTATTGATAGCTACAGTGAAGCTGAGGGGCAGTTTCAAGTACAATTTTGACAGAAAGAGAATTGAGAGCAAAGATGATGAATTCTCTCCACTTGATGTACAAACCTTCAAAATATACTGTGAAACAGTCAACAGTCATGCTTATTATGTTTAGCAGTTAAAACAAAACCAGCCTTTGAAAAAAGACAATGGTGGAAAAACCTACCACACCGTCTAGTATGGTTAGCATAGCAAGGCAGACATCAACAATGAAAGCAGTGTGGACTGTGTACATGCCTGTGCAAAGTATTAGAGATGCATTAGAAATATATTGGAGGGATGGAGAATTTAGTTTTCCAGCTTTGTACTTGTGATGACTTAGAAATCCGATTAAGATAGTACGGGCCTGGACAGTGCCTGGAAATTTAAAACTTTAGCTCTTTGTTTAAGGAAACTACAAAATATTCTCTTTCATTATCATGAATAAAGATCAGGCGCCATAAAAAATTTGCGATTACAGAAACAAATTATAAAACATTTACCAATATTTAAAATTAAAAAATGGTCATTCATCCTTTATATCTGTAGAGAAAAAATTAAATTACCATTTTAACATAAACAATACAGTGAGAACCTACTTTACTCAACAGGCTTTACCAAGGAGTCCACACAAGCAGAAGACCAGTAAAGTTTTGAAAAAATTTAAGCCACCAAAAAACTGTTCACAAGGATTTTCTCTATCGTGCAATCAGCATCCTCGCAAGCCAGAGCAATAATTTCCGCTCTGCTGACCTACGCAAAAATCTTAACTGGTAGCGCTGAGCTGTTGCCGTAAAGAGGTGCGTGGTTTATGACAATGGCAATCAGATGCAAAGATATGCTTGTATATATGTTTGTTTTTGGCACTTCCTGTGCACCACTGTCCTTGATCATATCACCACAAGTATGGCCTAACCCAAGATGAACACTAGGGATTTGCCAAAAGAGGAAGTGAGCCGGCCAATCAATCCCGACATACGATAAATATGTACCAAGTGGAATTTTATCAGTTTTGAAGTGATCTCCAGATTTTTGAAAGGATCACAAAAATTTGAAGATATCCCAAGCTCTAACCATCAGAGATTACTTTTTTCCAAAGTGGACAAATGCACTTTGATGAAAATGACAAAAAGTATTAAAATTGCTATAAATAGATATCAGAACCATTAGTATTGGGTATGTACATTACTACACACAGAGTCTGAAGCCATCTGGAGAGCAATTAAGTTTTAGACTTATTACTTATATTGATATTTTTCAAAGAGAAAGTTCTGTATGAATGTTGCAAGGTCCAATCAACAAAGAAGTGCTTAATTGCTGTGGATGGATAACCCTTACACCTACACACATACAAACTGAAAAAATGGACACTAGACTTTCCCAATAGTTATATGTGTGCTTTGGTAACCTGACTCACCTTAGAAATACCCAAGGACCCTAGACATTATTTTCGTACATTCAAAAAAATTTGACAAAATTCTGTAAAAAATTCCTCCAACCTAACTACCCTACTTTTCAGAGGCATGTTACCCAGGGCATGTTACCGGGAACACACATATTTTTTTCTTTGGCCTTCGCCAATTTGTTTCACAGTCTACCTACAATGAAAAGCCACGGCCGATGCAAGATGTCATCTTTTGACTATACTGTAAGCTTGGATTGTCAAAAAGCCACTTTTGTCATTTGAGCTTTTCGATTTGCTACCCTAGTGATAATCAGAATGAGTGCTTGTACCTTCGACAATTATTAGTAGTAGTAACCTGAGATGGGAAAATCAAGCTGAGATAGAGCATATATAGCACCTATACCTCTTATGCCACACTTCCAAAGCATGGATGTAATATACTCAAAACGGACACCTACCGACAATGCCCAAAAAAGACATGACAGACTGTGACTGTCGATAGCCTCACAATACTGCAAAAATGACATTTATTATTAGATAATTGTTGGATCAAACAAGACAGTCCATAACAGAATTCATGGGATACCAGTATACTGGAAGGAAACACTGTCTGAAATGAATAAGCATGTAATACTTTTGAAGCTTGTGACAATAAAAAAGGTAGATATTACATGTAAAGTCTGGAGGATCACTATACCATAAAATTTGACTTGACTTGTGGATAATTCGCAATAACTACCAGGCTACTATGTTTTTTTATTTCACATATGCATACTGTAGATTTATCAAAACAGCCAAATTGGCTGCAATTCCGCCAAAACACAGATTATTTAAAGTTTGGGGTTGAGAATTACCCAGCATGCACTGAGAAAAACAAGTCATCGTTGATGACACAGTCCCCACTTGTTAATGGGTATTTTGATTACAGGTCCTCAGAGAGGATAGAGTCCTCTTCATTAGGTCTGTGATAAAAAATACTTTTGAATGAATTCGCTTGATACCTGTCTGAGTTATGGCTCAGGACATGAAAAAAATTGTAACAAAATGGTCGCACAGTGGCCATATTGGATCGCATCACAAAACAAATTGATGTGCATAGCTATGACATTGGTCGATGTCCTTGTACCAACGTTGAATAAAATTGGTCGAAACATGCGGATATGCCTGAGAAATGGCTCTGTACATGAAAAAATCGTAATAAAATGGCCGCCTGGCGGCCATATTGGATCGTATCACAAAACAGATTGACGTGCATATGTATGACATAGGTCAATGTCCTTGTACCAACTTTGAATAAAATCAGTTGAGATATGCCTGAGTTATGGCTCTGTACATGAAAACATAGGCCAAAGTCCCTGAAGCTACTATAGACATGGATACAAAATCAAGTATTTCCTTACTGTATGAAATTATCTAACTAAGGTCATCCTACGGACAAGTAAACTAAATATTAAAGCTGTCTGACCAGCGGTTTTGAAAGAACAAGCAACTCAACAGTTGACAGAGCTCTGTTGAGTTATGTAGAGAATAACCTTTTGTGACACATGTATTGATGAAGAAGGTGGATATCTTTGATTAACATTGTGAGTTCTGTTTAATAAGTTGAGACTGTACATACTCAGAGAAAGCACACTGAAGAGACAAAGGTTTGAAACTTAAGAAGTTCAAGGTCATCAAAAGCATTATAAGGAATCATGTTACACTTTCATTGCACTGTTTACACAGATTGCATAATTGCTATAAATAGCACATGAGGAATCTTATACAGCCCAGCTTTACCATAAAAACCCTATCACTTTGACCACTCTTTTAATTGACCACTCTATTTTTTCCTCAAAAGGTAATTTTATTTTATCCTTACCAAGTCAACCATAAATGGAAATTAGAACTTTCTCTATCTCTATCTCTATCTCTATCTCTATTGACTATTTTGAGCAATTTCTTTTAGATAACATACAGGGCACAATAAATGACGGTTCAGAATATGTCAAAGTTGGGATTCAGGAAAGTTGCCTTTACATGTTTTAATCCTCCAAGATGGTAAGCATTTCACTATGAACTGTCAAAAAAAGTTGAACTTTCTGATAATTCTACACTAAAATTATTTTGGCTTTGATGATTTCCTAATTAATTCAATTATTTAAAATCATATTAATTATTTTTTTCTGGGTGAATTGATAGGGTTTATACAGTACAAGAATTACATACAATGTAAGTCAAATTTGACCAAAAATGACAAAAAAATTCCTTAAAAATACAGATTTGCATATTTCATCACAATTTGAACAAGTCTAAGTTGGGTTACCCCTAGGGACCTGTATACCAAATAACAAAGCTGTCTGACCAGCGGTTATGAAGAAGAAGATTTTTTACCCAAACACCTTTTTTGGCATTAATTTGCCTATTTTCAACAATATCAAAAAATTAAAATAAATAGTTTCTCAAAATCGTATTTTTCATCTACACAACAAATATCAAATCAGTAAGCACTGCGGTTCTCAAGATATTTGAGTGGACGGACGCCTCACAAACGGACATACATACATACATACATACATACATACATACATACATACATACAGACTGACGACGGACGCCGGACGGATACCCATCCCAATAGCTTCTATAGACTATAGTCTATAGTAGCTAAAAATCGTAATAAAATGGCCGCCTGGCGGCCATATTGGATCGTATCACAAAACAAATTGCCGTGCACAGCTATGACATTTGTCAATAAGCTTGTACCAACTTTGAATAAAATCGGTTGAAACGTGCCTGAGTAATAGCTCTGTACATGAAAAAATCTTAATAAAATGGCCGCCTGACGGCCATATTGGATCGTATCACAAAACAAATTGACGTGCATATCTATGACATTGGTCAATGTCCTTGTACCAACTTTGAATAAAATCGGTCAAAACATGCCTGAGTAATGGCTCTGTACATGAAAAAATCGTAATAAAATGGCCGCCTGGCGGCCATATTGGATCGTATCACAAAACAATTGATGTGCATATCTATGACATTGGTCAATGTCCTTGTACCAACTCTGAATAAAATCGGTCGAAACATGCCTGAGTTATGGCTCTGTACATGAAAAAATCATAATAAAATGGCCGCCTGACGGCCATATTGGATCGTATCACAAAACAAATTGACGTTCATATGTATGACATTGGTCAATGTCCTTGTACCAACTTTGAATAAAATCGGTTGGAACATGCCTGAGTTATGGCTCTGTACATGAAAAAATCGTAATAAAATGGCCGCCTGGCGGCCATATTGGATCGTATCACAAAACAAATTGACGTGCATCTGTATGACATATGAAGTAATCCTTGTACCAAGTTTGAATGAAATCGCTCCAGGCATCTCAGAGATATCTGCGTGAACGGACGGACGTAGCGGACGGACGGACGGACGGACGGACGCACGCACGGACGGACATGACCAAACCTATAAGTCCCCCCGGACGGTGTCCGTGGGGACTAAAAAGGCATATCTTGTCAAACTCAAAATAAACTTTTCACGGCCAAGAACGTTGTTGTAATCCCATTTTAAAATTTAAATCCAAATGCTTGATGACTTGAAAACCTGAATACTCTTGACTTTTCGAATGAAGTAAAGAAATAAAATAAAAAAAATGTGAGATACAAAAAAACTCTGCCTGAGGTCAAAGTTGGGATAAATTTGTACATGAGATTTCTTTTAAGGCGTGGAGGCAAAAATACCTATCAACTTAATTTGCATAATGTCGAATACATGGGTTTTTTTTCTCAAACACAGCAAAAAGCTTTTTAGCTTGACATAACCGAGCCTTGATGTCAATTATATAATCCAGTGACTGAAATATGAGTGAAATGAGTAGCAGAGGCTGGATTCCAAGGATAAACTCACCATAAAAAGCACATGTTCTGCCAAGCTAATGGACTTACTAAGTAGCAAACATCTAATTTCCACAGAAATTTTTACCCCTGACAGGCCTCACTTGTGAGCGGTGATGGATAGCCGAGGCATGAAAAGCAGGTTTATTAATAAAGAGTGTTCCACTTCAGAACGAAATTTGTGGAAAATGCTTTGCAAAGTGAGAAATGTTACATAACTGAGTTGTCGGCTCGCTGAAAATTCAAACAAATCGTAGAATGATTTTAATGCCTATGTTTAAATTAAAATTATGTGCTGGTGGTGCAGCAGTCTTCAACGCTGTCTACATCATTGGTAATTTTCTAAACCAGTCTGTACACTCAAAGTGTTCACCTTGCATGAATGCCCTGTCGACTTGGACCAAGCCATGAGTGGCACCTTGGCTGAAATGGGAATGAACTTCAGCTTGTCAGAAGGTATAATATCATTGATTATAATATTTATGCATTTGTTAAACAATTCAAATATTGGTCTCAAAATGAATATAAAGAAATGGACTAACATTACAGAAAACATTGCAGAAGAGCTGAGCAGCAGCCGCAAGGCCGTTGAAGATTGATTCATTTCCTGCGTTTTACTTTTGACCAATCAGCGACTTTGTACAACAGATGTGAACATTCTTCGACCAATAATATTGTAACTTCCGATGTGCCGCAGGTCAGCAATTATGTGAAAAACATTTGGGTTGACTTGCAGCTGTCTAATGATTACAATACAACACAGGTTGTACAGGTAGCATTGATGCACCTGTCAGATTAATTCATAGACTGAGCTAACAACCAAAAACAAAGATGGGACAAATCACACACAACTTTGCAAGGAAGATACTTTGAAGAAAAAAAATAGCTGAAAATAAAACTGCTGCCAGCTACCCTGGCACAAGCTTTGCGATGAACTTCTCCCAAAATAGGGGTTATTTGTAGAGATCAAAAGAAAGTGACTGTATTTACATGCATTTAAGGAGAAGAGCGTGATATTCCCTCGGCATTTATCAGCAAATAAAGAATGAAGTGTTCAACATAAAGTGATATATTCAAAGAAGCTAACATTCACTACTCTGTTACTGTATTACTATGCAACTATACTGTAGGCGATTTGTTCCTCCTGTTTCACTGCTAGCTCTTAGTGGACTGGACCCACCATTCTTCAGGTGCAGCACTCAACCAAGGTAAGTAAATGTGGTACTCTTGAAGTCTAGCCAGGGACATCTGATGACTGACAAGTCCTAAACAGTAATATGTTGGAACACTGGTCTTTATCTATTACAAGACCATTAGACTAATATTTCGACACCTGTGGAGACATTTGATTCTTCACAGGTATCATTCCTGTTACTTTATACATTAAAAGTCAAACAACACCATTGAAAACAGTGCCGGTTGTACCAAACACTTGGTGTTTGGGAGGGGGGTGTTTAAACACAAATATCACAATAATAATAGTCCCAACGTCCATGTCTTCAAATTGGTACAATGCTGCAGGGTTGGCAATGTTGCATATCTGTACAAGGTAGAGGAAATCGAGCTTAAAATAGAAAAATTACTGTATTTTGAGAACTGCAGTATGAAGCCATCTAAAGGTATAAGCTCTAAATCAGCTGAGTTGCCATGGTAAAATGTCCAAAAAACAGGTAAGTTTTCTAAAAATAAAACCACCATCATAAAGCCCCTACCATTGATGTCTTTGAGCTAAATATGAAGCATGGAAAATGACTTGAAGACACGCATGGGGCCAACGCTGCTGAATTTGAACGATCCATTCCACATCTAAGACACCCGAGAAGACATGGACTGATGAGAGCTTCATTTCAATGTTGGAGATGCAGGATCGGCCGACTCAAAGTAGCAAGTCAGTGACATATGTTTTATTCAGGAAAGAAGGAACAGGATGATGAACACGAACTGTCATCATACTCCTTCGTATCAGAATTGAGATGCATCATGTTGACTCAAAAGCATGCAATTACGAACAGCCGCACACTCTCTCTAAACCAACACTCTCCACAGCAGTTTCTAATATTAAACAGCCGAGTTTCAAAGGTGTCACTTCTAATCGCACGTTGACTTTAAAATTAAATGTGACTATCACTCATGAATAATGCATGTAATTTCTCAGCTTCAAAGGAAGGACGAGTGAATACATTTTTCACTCCTCTCTGAATGAGAATGGCAAATACTGTGCTAACAATGACACGGAATGATCTTGACGCTAATACAATGGAATGGTGAGGTTGATTTCAAAGCCAGTACTATTCATCTATTGTCCTGACATGAAATGATTTGTATTTTTTTCAAAGACAACTAATTTTACATGTATATGCATGTTCCTGTGTCATATAAATACAATAAAGATAAAAATATAGCATGACATAATTATATTATCCAGGGTGAAATGATTGATGTAGATATAATTTTCTCACTTTTATCACCATTTCCTGCAAATACACCGTCCCTATTATCAACGAAGATATGCGTACTTTCCCCGTGAAGTCTAAACACACGCGATTTTTTCATTTTCTTGTGCTAAATATACATATGAAAACAAATGTCTCTGTGTAAATATTATCCTATGAGCTCTGTGAGCTTTCACTCGAGCTTCACTTTATCATTACGATGTTCCCGCCACATATCACTACAACATACAGAACTTGTAAGTTGTAAGAGTACAGACCAGGTATGTTTGTTGTTACTGACAGAGGGGTTGCTTGGGGGGTTATTTGCAGGGCTTATGAGGACAAATCAACCTTTGTGGTCATCGGCCCTGAGTCCCAGGATTGTACTCCCCTGTGTAGGCTGATATAATTTACGATTTTTTGTTGCGCTCTGTCGCTTCCTTATTATTTTCTGCTACTCATCCATGTCTTCAGTTTGAAGGAACTGTTCAGAAATGCCGCCATTACTGTAACTCAAAATAAACTGACTGTGGCGGTCAGTCAGGCCTCAACAATTGGCAATGTTATGTGAGACAATTGACTGGACCCACGACCCCAGTTTAGGCAGTCGCAGTTCTTGGACCTTTATATTAAAACTGACCTCAGATTTGCTCCATTTCTATCATTTTGATTATATTACAATGTATTAGCCCCCTGAATGATGCCAGGCCGAGTTAGGCAATACATTTGAGTAATACTTTGAACTATTGAGCTGAATTGGCTCAATTTGTCCAAACAAAAGTAAATAGATATAAAATTGAACTTACTCATCAAAAGGTTTTGAGCACCAACCAATCTGTACTCATTTGATTTGATAATTCTGCAATCAGTGTGAGATATTATTGAATATCACTATTGTCAAACAATTACATGATGCAAATTGACAGGCCCTTGTTTTTTGCACTTCTTATCTAATTTCAATTTTCGATCTCCAATTTACTGCAGAAATGCACATGTGCAAACACAATGCAGACGCTACAACCTCTACAATCCGGACACGGTTGTTGTAGACCCCGATTGTTTGGAACACGCGACCTCCAAAGGGTTGGGCCCTTTCAACAAACAATCCTATATCTCAAAAGCTGCACATTATGATAAACATTTTATCCACTGTGATAATCTCTCATGAAGTGCTTCTACTCAAAATGATGTCACTGACTATTGACAGGGCTTTCAGAAAGTTTGAATTTGTTGATTGAAATATTTACAATCAAACAAAAATATTAACGCAGGCCTGTGTGTCTCTGCACTTGAGACATTCAGACTGTCTGGTGCATTGAACATTGAAAGCTTTCAAAGTCAGAGTGCACGGCATGGTCATGTGCAGTATGTAATACTGAGACACGGTCATACCACAAATCTGGGCTGAGAAAAGTGTTTGTTTCAAACTATATGACATATTTGAAAATCTGGCAATGTCCAAGTGGTTTGTAAAGGAAAAAAAGAGAGGATTTAATTTAACCTCTTTCTTGGATGATCTCCCCACCATTATAACCTATAGTCCACTTTATGTTAAGATGGTCTGTCTGTGTATAGCTGCACCAAAGTGCCTGTTATGTACTGATATTGGAACAGAGCTAGCCAAGGAAGATAATGTGAGAATGTGAATATACATCTCACGACAGAATAGCGCTGTTCACGATACATCATCTGAGCTCTCTATCCTACAAGCCACTTAAGATGATTCCACTCTTTACTGAGGGATAACAAATCTCGTCCAGAAACAGCGCTGACATTAACACACCAATGAGTGATGGACTCACAGCGTAGGAGTGTGAACATTTTAAAGAGTTAAACAGGCGAAATAGAGGCTGAGATGATGAAAATGTTGAAAATTAAGGCCCAAATGGATTAAATGGACTGGGTGAAATAATGTTCCACTGGCCGTATATTGTGCTTGTTCAACACCAGGGGCTAGCTCTATACCCGTACACACAAAAAAGTGCACCACACCTTGTCTAGAATCGCTACCTCTCAGTCACGTGGTAGTGTATTCCTCAGAGGTGATCCACTTAAATTTGTAAAGCCACAAAGAGTCCATCAACAGCAGTCAGACAGACTCTAACATTATCTGCCGCTGTCATGTCCTAGATTGCTAGTGATGTTTCACCCACAAAGTCCCCTAAATCCTGAAATATAGGCTCAAATCAATCTCGTCCAATATTTCTTATCAACTAATCTTCCCTCATTAAAGGAACTTTGTAATCTCTGCAGACTTCATGAAAATGTGCATCAAGTTTCTGACTTTATGAAAAGGTCAAGGAATGAGAAACGTCCTCTGTGAGACATTGGTTGGAGAATGATACGCTATTGTGAGCATACACAAACATCAAAAGCTATTATGCTTGTTGAAAGTAGCTGCCAGTACAACGTACATAGTTTGTTTAACAGTGTAAACCAGTTCACTTCTGTAAGTCAACACCTGCCTGGCCTTCATGTTTACTATACTAGGAACATAAGGAAGAGGGCCTACGGCAGAAAATGGCAAATAAATCGTCAGAACTCCGTTTATAAAATTGTCCTTTCAAGTTGGTCAGGGCAAAGTGATACAAAGAGAGTAGTGGTCTGGACTGAATGGGGACAGTACATGACCCTGTGACAACAACAGCGTATTTTCACCAACCACACCTACTGCAACATACATGTATACACCCACCGGGCAGATGTCAACCAACAACAGTCTGTAGACAGCAAGCTGGAACTGACACAGGCTATGATTGGTGGAAAAACAACCATCAAACAAGAAATGGAAAGGCGGGCATCAACATGGCAGCTCCCAAGAAGCCCTTTCTCTGTCAAGCTGAACACATACCTTGTTCCAATCTTCAGTGGTACAGTTGCAAGTTGAGAAGCCCAGTTTGGTTTGAATATGATTATCTCAAAACGGATAGGAACAAAGTCAAATATGGCATTACATAATGCCTCTCTCTGGCTGACATACATACTTTGGCATTGAAAAGTTACAGCAAGCAACACAGAATGAGCAGTTTTGAATGAAAACTTCATTTCAAATCATGGAACAAAACTGCATTCTTTGACCATTAACCCAGCAAAAAATACATCATGTATAATTCTTTCTATAGAATTAGCCAACATATTTTATACTGCCTGCCATTTGATTAACATACTAACCTGTACTAAAGCCTTTATTAAAAGCAATAAATAATACTTTCACTCCTGGCTGTGTCAATAACAGTACAAGTAACATTATCTCAGACAACAGGTTGAAACCCAAACTGAGGTAGGTATGTGTAGAATACTATACAGGAATATATATCATTGGTGTTGGAAAGTACATACTTCTCTTTTGTTTATTCATTTTTCCCAATATTATGGAATCGATGATATTGGAAAAACAAGTATGATCTATTGTATTGGAAATAATCAAGTTTGCTACACCCATAAGGCTTATCGCTATGGTCAATTTGTGACAGAAAATAGCACAGCGTAAAATTAGCTGTTGTTGAAAGAAAGTTGGTCAACTTTTATTATTATTTTACATTTGTGTTTGTTGTTGCTACATTCTGAAAAACACTCACCATGATTTCTTTATAATCCTTATCACAATTGTGGTAGGTTATAAACAACCATATTCATGTTCCGTCTCCTAATTTTGTCAACTTTTTTTCAGAAAGAATTTTAGACAAGTAGCTTTCTTATTTTTATGTATTGGTGAAAAGATTACAATGTCATGAAAGGAAAAAAAAATTTATATTTCCCATCGAGTTTTAATAACATGGATATTGGCCATTTTGGATTTAAAATATCTGTTACTTCTTAGAAATTTGTTTCTCTAACAGCTGAATTTGTTCCATGACCCAAAATGTTTATTCTTATTATGAAACAGAATGGTCTCTACTTTTCTTGAGTATTAAAAGCTTGAACAAAATTGTAAATTCTTAAGAGAATAAATGAAACTGACCCATTGTCACTGGCTCATAGGATGTACATGCCTTACAGATTGTAATGGGCGTATCAAAGAATTCAACATTGGTACAATGGTAGACGTGTGTACACATAGGCCCTCAAGAAAAAGTTTCCTCAAGGTCAATGATGTACAAAACCCTATAAAAATATCAGTGACTTGAGATGCGAGTTCTTTTACATTTAATATACCATCCTGCTTTGGTAGAAGGGCATGAAAATGAAAACTTTTCACAAATTTTGAAAGTACATTGAAATGCGCAGAAATGGTGAATGTTTTTGTTGATTATCGAATCCCACGCACTCCGGACTGAAAAACAATTTTCAACAATATTTACAGTCTATATTTCATCCAGGATCACATCAACAGGGGGGACTACCCGTGCTTCCCAGAATATTTAGGGGGAATTTCATCAGTTTGTGTGTTCTAATTGTATAAGGTGTGACAGGCACCACTTTGGGGGGCTCGTCCCTCCTTGACAATTTAATAGTGGGTGCCATCATGTCAACAGAGGGGGAATCCCCATCCCACTGTCCAGATGAAACACTATACAGTGAACATTCACAGGCAGTATTGACAGGCTTTTGAATACTCCACAGTTCTCTCTGCTGCAGGGGAGTCAGCCATGATACTGTGCTGACAAAACGTGTGGAAATATCGCAGATAAAATGTACTATAGTTACTATATGGCTTTAAAGTTCAGTGAAATGAATGTTGCTTCCCCCTCTGTCTGTGTTTGTCACAGTAAATGCTAGCAAAACATTTGTTTAAATGGATGCTTCACATCTTACATCTTTATACATCCCTCTGGCAACATGGGATACATGTCCGGACAAGATAGCATAAACCAATATTTCTTGCTGTCAGTATCATCTCATGAGAATACATCCTCATAGCGATTTACATGCATGTGTGCCAGCTCTTCATGCCTTTTTAAGCAAAGAACAAACCAGCCATTGCCCATAAATTCGACCCACTTTACATGTAACATATGTAGCAACTACTGCAGATGTAAAATGTCTGCAAGGTAGGTGTACAAACACATCAATTACCTGTGTGTCCACCTTAGAGCTATGCTATGGCACTCTGAGGACTTCTATGTAATTTCAGAGAGGCCTGACGACGTCATTCTTTCATCCGTTTCACTGCTGTGTTAGGTCCCCCAATACTCCTTCCATAGATTAGTCTGCATGTTTTGTAATACTAATACACACTGAAGTGACGGCAAACTGCTTCATAAAACAATGCTTTCAAGACTCCAAGTGCTGATACTAGTTATACTTGAGAGCTCCAAAAACCATAAAAGATAAAGCCGAAAGTCAATAAATGTTTTACAAGCATAAAAAGGAAAAGGTCAGATACTTGATGAGATATACTGAACTGAAATCGAGCACAGTAACCAACCACTTTAATTGCTTAGTTCTCATGAAATTATTTGACACTGTCGTTCCTCGGCCTTTGCTTCAGAACTTAACAGAAACTGTTGCGCTGTTACAAGCGACCAAGAAATTTTTACATGATAATTTACCAAACTTCAAGAATGCCTTTCTGATGAAAATTGTCCCTGAAGCTGTTAGTACACTCATTTAGTACGTGTATGCTTTGAGTCCTTATTCAAAGTAATGCAGTGCACCTGGGGTGTGTGTATCATTGAACGGCTCACAATCATCCAGCCAACTGCCACCTCTTTTCACCTCTGACCTCTCTGAGTGCCAGGGGAAAGCCAATAAAGAGGAAGGTCACCTGAGAGGGTAGGGGAGTTCAACGAGTCAAAGAATATTGCCAATAAAAGCTCATAAACAGTAACAACTCCTCCATTTCACTGATGCCCACATTGGAGAGAAAGTCTCTTGTTGACTTTCGTTTCCAATACAAATCTACCCATATCTGTGTGTGAATGTCAAAGGTCTCCTGTCGGCGATTCAGCTCAACACGCTGATCCAATAAAACATGAGAGACAGATAGAGAAGAGAGTGTGGTGCTTTTAAATTAGTTAATGTATATGTCGTTATCAATGACTCACTGCGCGTCTTCATTACAGCGGCATGGATCTGAATTATTAAATTTGGCGATCAGAGCAGTGAAAGAAATCATGGGTAATTTTAAAAGTACATACTAAAAGAAGGAATGTGAAATTTTGTACAAGGCTGATCAATAGAATAAATGACACTGGGAACACCTGAGCTGTTTGACAAACAGCCTTACTTAAATTTGTAGATGACAGTTTAGCGGTTCACTGCATGCTTTATATGCTACTGTAGTAAACTGGCTGACACCTCAATCTTTTTAGATGGGCAGCTTTTTTACAACCATTGTTGACACATGTATTGTTGTGGCTGAGCAAACGATCACAACAATAGACAAAAGATCACAATATACCTTGGTCAGACAGATACTGAAGACGATAACACACCCACATGAACTGCCATTCAACCTACCTCAGATGATCCTATTATGAAAAACCCCAAGGATTTCTTGTAGCTGGGAAATATCAGCAATCCGCAACGGCAGGGGCGTTGGCCATTGTTGAAGGCAGAAACTGATTGAAGTGGACTCAGAAAAAATTCACGTTTAAATCCACAAGTCAGCGCATCAGTTAATCCACTGAGCTGATTGCCATTTAGCTGGTCTCAAAAGATCTGTCAACAGTCAGGCACACAGGTAAAAAATACAACATCCATTGTGACTCCTTAGCCTGCACCAAAAGGACAGTATGGTATCAAAACTGGACTACCTAAGTCAGCATTTCCGACACGATGCCTGTACTCCCTGATTTCATTGGTTGATGAAGTCATTTTAGCTTTTAAATTTTAGAAGCACAGAGCGATCGGAATTTAATTTACTCTTCCAAAGATATCACCGGCACGCTATGATTACTGTGCATCAATGGAGGTAAAACAGTCCGGGGAAATATCCCATAGCTAGTCATTCGTCATAATTACATACATTCAAAGCTGTAAACTAGAATGGGGTCTCATTTCCTCTAGAAAGTGTTTCATTGCATAAAATTGAAGAAAATAGTCTGTTTGGATCTCGCTAAAGGCAGCACACTGTTCTCCTTTATCATTATCTGACCGACTCTAATTACCGCATTCTATAAGAAAATAAACATAAATTTTTGGTGCCTTCAACAGGCAGCTGGGTTTGTGAGCAATCTATTCAAAATACCTTTTTTTCAAGAAAAACAGCATCAACAATATACATGACAGCAAGTGTAAGTAGGTATATTTACCATCAAAGGTAAGATCAAAATTCAACAAAGAGTGGGAAGCATGTATCCACAGAATTGGATGAAAACAAACAGATCAGTAATCTGACTGAATTTTATCGTACAAAAAGAAATCAATAATTCAAATAGTTTTGATTATGCTTCAAGTTCTGATCAAATCTTATCGTTCTTCTCTTTTTTTTTTTCCATCAGTCCCCATGCCTGGAACATAAAACTTAATTTGTCAGCCTCCTCAAACCATAAACCCCGCACAGTGAGAGTATCTGTTTCAGACACACAGAGGAATTCCTCCTTGTGATATTTGGCAGCAGATGTTGCATTAAAATAACTCAAGTTTTTCTTCTTTTAATACTGGTGTTTTGTAAGCAGGAAGCTGGACCTGTAATTCTGATAGAACATTGTGCAATGGAGCACAATTTCTATTTTTTTTTTATTGTCTCTTATGATTTGAAACACGTCATTGAATAGATACACATGTATGCTCTTTCACACACTGCATATTGATGAAGTGACAGTTCTAGGAAAATGGCCGTATAAACTGTGCATCTGAGATTCACTTTGAGGCACCATATATTTGTCTCTCTACATAATTATAATGATGACGCATATAGAACATATGCCACTTGACAACAACATATCATCCTAAGACTCATAGTACATGTAACACAACGATGTATTTTGAAACAGAATTTGTAGTCCTGCTTGCTCCACTCTGAGGTCTGGATACAGATTTTCAGCTGTGTTTGATATAAATAATTCAGCATATTTAATCCAAACTATCTCAATTTAAGCTGGTACATGCCTCAAAAGCGAAAGATTCCAACTTTTGCTCAAACTTTCCTCAGCGAAAGCTTAAACCATTCTCTCACCAAATTAAGAATCAAAATCAGGGGTCACCCTGCAAACTATGATACTACAGAACTAATTGCCTAACATTTACTGGTATTTGAAATTCAAAATGGCCACCATTTGCAGAAAAGAATTGTAAAAATATGAGAGTCTAAATATTTGTCCCCAAGGCGCATTCTAATTTGAACAAAGGAAATAACACACGTGACGCATGAACTTCACGAAGATAAAAGAAAAGTGACTGAGTGATGAAATGCTTCCAGTAGGTCAATTCAGCGGATTCTCTCCAGCAAAACTCAAATTTAAAAATTTGAATAGGACTCATATTTAAAACTGTGTTTCGCTTGGCAACCACTCAACCCAAAGCTCTATAAGTACACAAGCAGTTTCAAATAATTTCATAGTATTAATAAAGTCACCACCTGACAGTAAAATCGGTGGCAACAAAAGCTGATGAGTGTTACATCCCTAGGCCCCCATCCTCTACAAGAGCATCGTAACAACTAAAATTTCACAAAAAGCAAGCAACATGGAATCTACGAAATTTACAAACTGAAGCTGAGCTTACAAACACTCATTCAAGATTACATAATTGGAACTGTGTTTCTCAAAAAACAGGTTCAACAAAATCTTTTTACAGGAGCATTTAATGCACAAGGTACATTAAAACGTTGCTGTGTACTGGCTTCAGAATTTTTGTTCATTTTACAACAGTAGCAGCCTGTTGCTGTATGTAAACATGGTCAATAGGTGCTAAATCAGTGATTCAAGTGTTGGTAATTGCTTTGCATAGTGCTATGTTTTCATGTGAAGCATCAAACACAGCTTTAAAATGTGAACAATAAGGTGAAGTTTGAGAATAAATAATTCACTGGTCGTGTGCTATAAATTTACAACACCGGGGAACAAGGTCACACAACTACACCATTTTGTTTCCATAACAGCAATTTCACAGAGTTCAGTGATTTCATCCAACAGCTAACTTGGATAGTGAAGATTGGAATAAACTCTTTGAAAAGAAAAAAGGAAAAAAAGACAAAAAAGAAGAAAATAAAAGGAAAAAGGACCCTGAAATCAATCATGGCAACAAGGGAATCCCTGTCAAAGAGAAAAAAAAATGCTCCTGTTTATTCCTATTTATTGAGTCGCTCTGGGTGACATTCATTCCCTGCTGAAGAATCCAAACACACTGCCAATGAACATCAATACTCAATATATGTCATCTGAGCGGCAGAAATTCTCAGACAAGAACCAACCTTGGTTTCACCTCCATGCAAAGACAAACTAAATCTAGTCTGGAAACCTTACCAGTACAGTTCCTTGGTTTCAGTAAATAAATTAGAGCTGACAAAACTGGGAAATGGGGGTTGAGGGGAGGGGGGGGGGGGGAGGGCTAGAGTGACCTGCACAGTGAAATGCAATGCATTGGCAAATTAGGGATTGGTTGCAGTCTGATGTAGATCAAATAACCCACACATTATCCTGTTGTACATTCTTCAGCATCCAATCAGGAAGTCCATCGTCTCTACAGTGTTGTTTATCCAACAACTGCTGTACATCAGCCGTGGTAAATGAACCTGACATCATCCAACAAATGGTTTGCTATCCTATTTTTATCAAAACCAACCAAAACAGGAACAGTAAACCATGGAGAGACTTATCTGGAGTCCTTTCAGCAAAGAATGTTGCAGATTTGAGATTTGCAAACGAACTTCACTTTGACCATCTACATGTTCCCACATAATAAAGGTCCAGATTTATGAAAATGAATAATCTGAACAGAAATTAATCTCAGAGGAAAAATTATAGAGGGATAACAGGTCTATATGACATGTACTCAAATTTAACTCAAAAGGATAGAATTGGTAAATTTTCTTTCTTTAACAAATAGAAGACTGACATTCTAGATTATAATCATAACTGTAACCATGAAATAAAATACTTTATCAAGAACTCTGTTGATAAGGTACAAGTATGTTCCACAGCAACTTTACTTCAAAGATGTTTACCTTGGACCAATTACTCTCACATTTGGTTATGTGTGCACATGTCACTGTTTTTATTAAGGCAAATACAAACAGTATAAATGTCGCCATGGTTACCAAGCTATTTCACGGTTTACAAGTTCCTCCTTAGTACACACTGTACTGGTAGTAGACCATGTGCACATCAGAAGAGGGTACGCTAGAAATATTTACACGCACCCACGTACCTTTGCAAAACCACTGCATGAATGTGTAGCTTGAGATTTAATGTTGAATATTCACTGTTTCACAGGAATCCTGATTGACAACACTGCTCATACAAATACTATATGAAATTAATAACGAAATTTATATTTTCAAATTCATGAATATTGACTGTTACTTACCAACTATCTCAGGACTTGGCTTCCTGTGACAAATTTCAAAATGTGATTTTGATTTTGATACGACTACTACTGCTGAAATACTACTGTAGTTGCAATCACGCTGTCAGTTCTGACATTCAGAATGTCATTAAAATCTAATTCTGCGGGATACAACAAAAGCTCCACTGCTTTGTTTCCTTTCAAGCATGGTAATATGCATGGAGATGCAATATAAACAGTAATTTACCCCATGTCTGTCGTGAAGTTTCTCTTGGCTCCAACATATTGGTGAATGCACACTAGCGATGTTTTTGTTAAGGGTGGTACCCTGGTAAATGGTACAGGGGTTCCCCAGTCATTTTACCAGGGTTACCCTTGGTATATCAATGCAATCAGATTAAGGGACAGCTGAGATGGTACCAGGGTTTCCAAATCATTTACCAATATTCCCCAATATGTATTTGATACCTGTTTACACAAATGTTACCAGGAAAAAACTTTTAAACTAGAAGTTTTAGTTTATTTATAGTTACTGCGATACAAAGTTGAATTTGTTTGTACTGCACTGTGCAGTTGGTCTGATCAACAAACTACCATATCACAACATCTAAAGAGAGGGTTCTGCATACTGAAGTGTGACATAAATTTTTCAGCACAAAATTCAAATATCGATAATGAAGGAAAACACACCAAAAGTGTTACTCAGTTTTGTGTCAAATTCTTGCAGAATGCACTCCATTATGCATGTATGTTCATTGTAGTGGTAGCATGATATTTATACGAATACCGTAAAAAAAACAAACAAACAAAAAAACACAACAACAAAAACCATACTCAATTGTGTATGTCACATGTACAAGTTCTGCATGCTTTCAATTGTCAAAAGATTAATGGCCGGGTTTGTTTTGCATCAGGAATGGCCTGCCCTGCAAGCAGCATAACAGCCCGCTTTATAATCAGCGAATTACTTCATGGAATGTATTCAATTATGAATAAAAACATGCCTCGACATAACCAACAAAAAATGTTGCTGGTATTACCATGTGTGTTACTTTAGAAAACAAATACTAAAGAGGTTGGACAACACTATGCTGTCTGTTTGTTGTACCAAGCTATACCGGGTAGGTCTGGTAAATTATGCTAGTGGTCTGGAGCAAGTGAATGTTGCTGCTGCTATTCAGACAATGTCGGTGACCAACTCTACTGTCATCTGGGCAGATCGTCCATGTAGCCGACACGAACACGAAGTGTCTGTTACCGGCTACCAAAAACTATGAAAAATAGTAAAGAATGAGCTACAAAATCACTATCAGTTTTAAGTTGCAGGTAGAATAAGTCTGTGCCTTTGTAAAAAATACTATAAAAATAGTAGAAAGTGAAGAACCAGCTGAAAGTTAGTTGAGGAGACCTTGACCGCATATCATTTGCATCTCATTGTCGGCTACATGGACTGTGTGCCGTCATCTGAGCAGAGCAAAACAGGTACTGCAGGGGGAAATAAAACATATGGCAGCGATGGTAATTTCCACTTTGCCATGGATACAATCACTCTATCCCTCCTTATTTGTGCGACAGTGCCTGGAATTCTACTCTGAACTGTGTAATGAAAAATTCATTATACTACTGACTTGGCATGGAACTGTGTGTACATGTGTGTGTGCATGTGTTTGTGTGGGTGCATGCATGTGTGTTTGTATGTGTGTATTTTTATAAATACATGTATGTATGTATGTATGTATGTATGTATGTATGTATGTATGTATGTATGTATGTATGTATGTATGTAAGTATGAATGTATGTATGTACAATATATGTATATAATCCTAACACCATGAGCCTTTTATGCACTTGCAATAGTTAATGAGTAAAATCACTAGCTAATTGATACTTAAATATATCATGGTTGTCATCTTGGGAGTGAAAAAACTAGTAAATACAAGGTGAGCAGGAGACAATACTACACTTGATCAGTGATTTCAATTGATTGTGCACAATCTGCAAATTGTCACTATCAACGGTGCTACATTGACAACACTGTCTGATGTTGTGTGTCCACCCAACACTGCCATGGGTAATGAAGTTCAAGAAGATCTAACAATCTGAAAATACAGGCGGAGTATTAAAAGTTTGTGTTCAATCACCACGACAAACATCCACTTGAAACACTCACTGACAACCATATGACTCCCCGTTGTCAAGTACATTCTATGGAGTTGCAGTTGTTTACACACTTGAAAAATTCTCTGAACCCATTCCAAGTTCATGACTTTTGCACTCTGCTGGTTAAACACTTGGAACATTGTATGCACCTATTCTGAGTTCGTGACTTTTGCACCCTGCTGGCAAATGGGGCTTTGTGTCAAAAACAGGTCAATGTTCCGCTTTTCTTTGGCGTAATTCGAGATTCCGACATTTGAATATTCTTATAATCTTGTCCTACCGGGTATTTCTTCAAAGGAAATCAAAGCATACCTCTTCTTGAAAACATACATATAATTTACCGGTTTGGCGATTCTTCCCTTGATATTGTCCTTGTTGTTTCAAGAAATATGAAACTAGAATCCACTCTTCAAGACGGTGCCTCTTAGGAAATTGATAGGTTGTCCACAACAAGTCATCCACCCACGCATACACATTATGCTTTGTAGAAGGTTTGTTTGACTAATTTATGGAGCAATGAAATCAAATACTGGTATACATGAATCTTGTTACGACCACTTTGAAAAGAGCGATTTCATCATTTAACAGAAAGTGAGTGCAATTTCTTTTCGCAATTTCTTTTCATGGAAAGACTATCTCCAGAGGTTCATTCACTGAAACTTTCCAGCATCCTTCTGTGAAACAAATTTCAATGCAAAGTTTGCTGACAGGCTGTTTCTGAAGTGAGACGACAATTTCTTTTCCAGAAAATATGATAAACAAACTTGAAACAGAAACGATGATTTCAACAAAATTTGAATAAGTCTGAATGCGGAGACCCTTTCAGAGATACACAATAGGAAAATTGCAAACAAACAACAAATTTCAATCGTTTTTTCAATACTTAAACAAGGCCAAAGACTTGACTTCTGTTAAAATCCAGCTCTTTTCATAGCCTTAGTTATTTTCATACCCAATATTTATATAAATTTTTGTTGTTTTCATACCCAACTTTTTTATAATAAATTGTAAATAAATATTGCACAGAAATATACACAGTACCAGTAGACCATGAAATATAGTATCTTTCCAGAGTCAACGGTTTAATACAGTTTGAACATTGGATGTCACTTAAATTGTTTAGTTCACCTTAAAGTCCCTGTAAACAGATTCAGGATTACCATAACAATCAGGTTACGCCAAACCATGGTGGTGAAAGGGTTATACCACCCAACTCTCTTCTTTGTCATTAAACCATTCACAATGCATGACAAAGACCTTGGAACAAACAGCGCCTGGGCCCTCTATCAGGCTTTTATGGAGAGAACATAACAAGCATGAGCATCTTCCATGCGATTTGACTTGTGCACTGAGTACTATGAATATAGCAGCTGTCAAACGCAAACCGCACATCCCTAGCTGTGGTCAAGACAGAACCTTTAACGTAACGTGTCTAAAAACAACTTGCAACAGATGATCCTGTGTGGTGTTAGCCATGTAGGAAACAAATATACAAATTTTACAGATTTAGGCAGAAACTGAATGGACATGCAGTTACAAATGTCTAGAATGTGTAAGTAGTTAACATGTTGTGAGAAATACATAGCTGCAAAATATTATAAGTATTGTTTTCAAAACAGTAATTCAACATAAGTTGAATAAATCTATACAAATAGTGCATTTTTTCCCTGTCAAATATCTGCTGGTTATATGGCTGCATATAACCAAAATCTTGATTATCCCAAGTCCCTTTTTCACTTTTTGAGTTGATTATTTGTCATTCACCAATGGACCTTAATTGGGTAAAACCTTCCATATGGCGCACCAATCGGAAAATGATGACATCATTCCCCAGTGGAGACAGAAGCTAAAATGGCGATTGGCTGTGATATATCAAAAATCTGCCGATGGCACAGTCATTATTTCCATTTTAAGAACGTTAAGAGTCTACCTGTACTTTCTAAATATAACCATCAATTTTGAGAACTTCTGTCCTGCAGCTTGGAAGACTTGGTCTTCTGTGAACATACTAAGTTTCTGACTTCTGGGCAGTGAGCACATGCTCAATGACCAGCCATAACAGTCACAGTTCCACTAATTATGTACAAGGCGCCTGAATTAGATTATTTTTTTCTTTCAAAGCATAACTGGGCAACATTTAATATCATTAGTCTACTGGTGATTAATGGGGTAAGAAGCTTTCCCTGGGCTTGCAATTGTTTTGAAGATACAATTTTCTCTAAAATCTTATATTAAATTTGAGCGACGGTGGCTCACTATAAAAGTTAACATGTGCACTGTAGAGGGGCACCATGTACATGAAACTGAAAAACATCATGCTATATGTTGAAGAAGACAGATTTTATAAATTTCAAACTGCAAATTATTTCAGAAATACTGTTTTAAATCAATATTAATTTATATAACATATTAATCATAATTATGCATCACTCACAGCTGGAACTATAATCAAAAGACAAAAAGCAGTAGTTTGAACTTTTTGAAGATCTTATCTGAAATTCTGCAGAATATGTCTCAGGGTTTGTCATTCTGTTTGCCTTGAATATCAATTATTAGGGACTATTCCTCCACCATCAGAAACTTGATACAGAATAACTGAATGCACTTATTTCATCAAACCCATCAAATAACTAAGCCATTCCTTTGTTATTGGCATTTTATTTCTTGGCCTTATATCCTGATGTCACATTGTATTGCCTTTTGGGCATGGACTTTCCTTTTTGATACAGCTGAATAAATGTATTTGGATTCAAAGATGATGAGATTTTGAACTTATACATGTACTTTGGGAGTGGGTGTTTCGTTGCCATGCACAACACCATCTAGACTTGGAAGTCTGTGATTTGTGAATGTTTGAGTGGAGTGAACGCAATGATTTGTATTTTGCTTTCATGTGAAACACGCGCATGAGTGGAGTGGACGCGATGAGTCGGGTGAACGCTATACAGGGGAGTTTCACCCGGAATCACAGACTTGGCTTTCTTGCAGGGTTTGCGTTGCTATAATTATTCATGAGATGAGGTTTTTTATTTACTTATATATTATTCATAAGATGGTATCACTAAATTTTACATATTGGGAGGAGTTATCTAATATGACCCCAAGCGAGACGTGCATAAAACTTACATGGCATTGTTGACATAATGTCGAGTGCGATCACTCGCACAAAAATCAGCATGACCTTTGTTGTATCACCGAAAACGCGTGAAAATATCTGTGTTGTTTGTGGGGCCCATGTTGCAAAATGTGATAATCGTCGCCGGTTATTCAAGGATGGAAAGAAGATGTTGTCAAGCGGCTTGTTCCGTGCGAAAATCAAAGGCCCAGCAAAAGGGTCCTATTCGACGCCACTAACACTAAGTTCATGCGTTCTCCTTATTGGCCAGAATTATGACAGGAGCTGTCAATCATTTTGTATTTGCTTGATATCACTGTGTACACAGTCCGTCTGGCCGCCAGTACTTTGCAAGAAGTCCAAGTCGGTGAATCCGGCAGAAACTAACTCACTATACTGCGCAGACTCAAAGGTAACGCATTCTATCATGGGGAAAACCTGGCCTGGGCTACCAAATTCCGAATAAGTTTGTACGAAATAGGAGACATCAGAGAAACAATTATAAATAATTTAGTTTTTAAAAATTCACCGACTTGAACCAAGTCTAAACACCATCCTGTGAGCACTGATTAATGATCATCAAGAAAACAAGGAGAGGGCATATAAGTAGGAAGGCGAGGCACTGAAAACAACGTTGAATTTCACATAGAATTGTCTGCATTGCAACAACCTTGGACATGACCAGTGATTTGCTGAGCTGGGTCTGCTGGCACTGTCCACACTTAAGCAATTGTACAGTGGAAACATTAGTGTCAAAAAACGCAGGAATGTAAACAGGTACTATTTACTGAAAAGTGCCAATCGTTCAAATTCAAGATAGCTGTCAACTAATAGGACTCATATAATTAACATATGATTAATAATTTTCACTGCACTTGGGATTATAGTTTTGGACTGTTAAAATCTTTACTTGGGATTAGAGTTCTGGGCTATTAAAATCTTTCTTAATTTCAGAAAGGAAACGATATGATTGTAATGGACAAGAAGATTTATTCATCCAAGGTCACCCCTGCATGAGCAAGTTAATGAAAATTCAATGCCCGGAGACATCCGCTCATGCAACAGAGCACAGCCAGGTGAAGTGAGAGAAACGGCAGGATTGTAACCATGGTAACCTGAAATTCACCATATCTTATGTGAATGCCATGAGATATCACCAAAGATAACTGAGACTGGGGAACGATGAAGAGAGAATCCATGCCACTGTGGCGCCTCTTGACCGATTGGTGGTTATAATTGCCATGTGCTATTTATGCATTTTAGGTTTGTGTCTTGGATAAAATTCATCTATACTGGCAGTAGAGGGGGTTTGAAAGCATAAACAAGGAACTGGATGCTGTGATCAGACACAATTGATGCAATTTATCATGAATCAGCCTCCGTGAGATATCTGTCTATGACTGAATGGCTGTATAGGTGCCGTGGAATGGCTTTTAAAACCAACATTGCCCTTTGCAGAGTCTAAATACCGGTATGGCTCTGTGACAGCCGGCAATCTTGAGATTATCTGCATTGGAAGCCAGATGGCTGTGAGTTTAGCATTTGTGATTGCCTGTTGTAGGAACAGTCAGATGGAATTCATCAGCATCTACCCTGAAGTGTGCATGTACCTGTCATACTACAAGTCTAGTTTTGTATGGACAGGTAAGCTTGGGTAGCCAACACCTGCACCGATTCATAATACAGCAGTTTTTCAGGGAATCTTACACAGGTATACCTGATCATGCGTGTATGCCTTGCACTGAGCTAGTGTATCCATTTGCTGGAAACTGCAGAACTGCAGCATGCAGCATATTAAGCAGACGTACAGGTATGCCATCACACAATTGCAGCAGGTAATCAGTATAAAAGGTATGCGGTCGCATTTACTCTGAACTTGTACACAGAATCAGTACTATAGCAACAAAAGTTACACTTAATTCGGGGTCAAGGACTGCTTGAATGAGGAGCAGCTTTTTATTAGTAATATGCCTGTAAACACTTCATACAGTGTACGACAGCTTTCACTGCGCATGTGCAAAGGTTGGTTAGAGAGATCATGGGTCTCTTCAGCTTACAGGTGCAATCTGGAGGATGTTGTGTGGGAGGCAGGCTCACTTACAGAGATACCCAATATAGGGCTGTTCGCAAATGACGTAAATGTTCTCGCATATTTATGCAAAAAGACACATTTATCCACAAATTTATTATGCTGTTTTGGAAATTATATATGCAATAATGACGAAAATAACTTCGCAGGTGACTACCAATGTTATGATGGATACCTGAAAAGACAATATCAATAATACAACAAATTGGGTGGCTCAGTCAATGAGTCCAGAGATTGCATGATCTTTGAGATGTACAATTTTGAAACAGTCTTTAGGAGATCTGGTTTCTCCTCTTCAGTGACACTACGACTGGCCTCCTTCAGGAAGAGCGTTTCTTCTTCTCACTCAAGAGTTATTGTCAACTTTACACCTCAGTGTACTTCCCGGAGTCTTGGTCATAATTCCAAGAGACCTCCCGCTGGCAAGTGCGGAATATGACGTGACTGCCTGTGAGCTTAGCAAATGTTACCAGTGAATTCTTATATTGAAACTGAAATTAATTTTAATACCGGCATCCATACAGTGTCAACACACCATGACATGTAGATAACGGGCATCAAAGATAGCATTTTCCTTCTGTAACACAAAGCTTGTTTCTCCTGCTTTCAGTGAAACATCTTGTCGGATGCACAACAGCTACAACAAAATCTACCACTTACCCGAGTAGGGCATTTGCCAGAAAAGGTAACATGATTATTTCCTTCAGGTGTCAGCCTGACAACTTGAAAAATGTTGATTAGCCTGAAATCAATACAATCATCAAAGGGTACAGGTGATCACATATATACTGAAGTAGTCATCATAAAAAAACATCATAAAAAGTTTAATCTCACTCCACGTGACTGCTCTGAAATTTCACTCCTTTCCTAGCAAATTATGGTGCAACTTACAAAGCTATCCTTGCAAAATCTGGACTGCCAAACTATGGATGAGAGTGTGAATTAGCTTACACAATTTAAAATGTAGTACACACACTGAAAAGCTGTGTGAGGAAATGAAGGAGTGGCTCTCTGACATTCAAAGACTGATCCATATTCTGTCCTTTCTGGTAGGAACAGAATTGTACTCAGCATATAAGCACATTGCCTACACGTTCTTTTTCTCTCTTCCGAGATCAAGTTGGTGTGAGAGTACATTAAGCCTGACAAAGTCCTGTAATGTGTGTGATACAGGTATTAAACAGGCTCGATCAGCTCATTAATACAACACAGACACATCTGGACAAATTATGACTCATCTTTTTCCACAAAATGCACAAACTGTAAGGACAATCTGACCAATTGGTTAGACATATCGGCAAAGCCATAAGTTTCCTTCAACATAATGGAATCTATCAAATATATAACAGGAGGGAAAAAATCGGCAAATCCCATTAGAGACGAGAGTTTCATCAATCCTATTACACAAAGTACACCAGCAATCAAAAAATTCAATCAAGCTCGCAAAGCTGCATATCTAAACCCGTCCTCAAAATGGCAAAACCATAACGATCCCCATGATGATCAAATGAAATATCACCAATCAGTGGGGAATATTGCAATAAAACCAAATTAATCCATTCCTACTCCCCTCTCTTCTCAAAATTTGAAAATCATGAAACGATTTCATAAAATATATAATGAAGACTTTCTCATTGAATATTAAACCAGAAGATTCAACGTAAAACACAGCCACATGCACTGAACAAGCTCATATACTTATATTGTCATATTTATTGCCAATAAACTATGCATGTGAAATTCAAGACCAGAGGATTGATTTGCCTCTCGTGTTGTCTATTAATGGAAAACATCTTCCATATTATTAAGGAAAACTATGTTAGCTGAAGACAATATATATGAGATGCATTACTGTGAAATGCTCTGCACTTGGCATGATGACCTTTGACCCTTGAACTTATACTGGTGCGTGCAGGTGAATTATTTTTATTGTACTGTCAAAAATACTGTCCAGTATGTTTATACTTATCGTGCATCAAATCAAAATGGGCTGTGCTTAGTTCCTGGCGTGGTTTTCTGATTCCAGAATGGCTCTGGATGGCCTCAATTCACAAGGTTGAAGTTCTGAACAGTGCACATGCCATCCAATAGTCTTTGAAGATTGAAGAGATGATCAATTTGATAGCAATTCTAATTTTGTGATATACCCTTCAAACTGTATCATGAACACTTAATTACACACATCAGCATGCTGGTTTTAAACAAGTAGCTGGGCTACTATGCTGTGCCCTGCAGAATGTCCTCAATTGCGTTTTGTTTATAAACAGAAATATGAAACATGCCTCATGTTACTCGCAGGAAAATTTCTTTCCACCTTGGAAAATATCGTCAGCATATGTGTTTCACTGCAAAAAATCTTAACTTTGACATTTAGAAAATCATCAAGCAAAGTTTTCCTATCATGGTAACAATGATGATTGACGAATGAAAATCGGATGAATCAATTTTCAACAAAAATGTGATCCTGACATTTCAGCATGCCTGTTCAATACATTTAGATGAATATGTGACCAACATATTGGGAAAAAAAGTTTTACAAAAGCGCATAGGTCAAAGGGTTAAAATGGCAATTGATTTATTTATGTATTGATTATCATTACCTGCAGGGCCTAGGCAGCAGAGTCATAATGTTCCCTTCTGTTCTACTTGGCAATGCTTGTTTTTTCGTCTTGAAAGCTTTTGAAATCTGTTATTTTGATTTCTATAGCAAGCTGAACAGTCAAAGGTCTGCAAAATACTCCTATTATATGATGACAAATGATACTCATAGTTTTGAAAAATTTTAAAAATGGGGCAAAAACAGCAAATAAATCTGTCCACTTTGTATCACACAATTTCAGTCACTCAACATGGCAGTTCCAAGGAAGTGAATTAACAAAAAAATTACAAGATGCGGAACATGATAATTCATTCAAATGAACAGAAGTGATTGGAAAACAACAGTCAAAAGATGGCAAGGCTCATCTAATCTCGTAAAGACAATAACGGTTTCTGTTATTTTTTACCTGGCTATCCTTTGACGTAAAATTCTCATTACAAACAACTCTTTTCTTCCCCATTTTCATTCAGGCTACTTCAGTTGATTATTTTCATTTTTCTTTTTTTGATGAAACATTCTGCAGGGCACAGTACAGTGGCCCAGACGGTCCCAGTGGGCCATCTGATGGTTCAATAGACAAGTCAGCAATGCTAATCATCTACAGCACCAGTTTTGTTCCTCTGGGCCTTCAGCAACTGTTTTGATTTTGTAAGAGGATTTTTTTCTGCTTGCCATTTATTCTTATTTTTTGCTTTCCCTGTTTCTGCATCCTTGTGAATCAGTAGAAAACAATAACACCAAGGTAACTTAAAGATAAAAATACTTCAATTCTATTACCCTTTATTGGGAGGCACTGCTCAGATTTCCATTTGAGAAATAAAAAATCTTATTATACAAAATTTTATCGCAATAAATAGTTGTTCAAAACACTTCTCAAAGGTTTTTGTACTGTTAGTGGAATTTAAATCCTTTCAGTAAGCAATTGTCGGATTGTCTGATAAAAGAAATCAAATGATGTAACAAATATTCATCTGTGTACATTGAAGTTTTTGCAAGTGATTTCATGCCAAAAATCCAAGTTTGATATCACAGGACTGATTTGTACACAGCAAACAAATTAAGAAATCTAACTCCGATCTGAAGAAAATATGGTAACAATCTCTTAAGTTGATCAAATATCAGAACTGCAGGCAAATGAATGCAATGCATCAGTCTTACATGGTTCATTTAACGCTTAGGTCCATTGGAAAATAATGATTCAGGGGCCTGCACAATTTCTGTACAATTGAACTGAAACCACAGATGAATACTGATCTAAGGGTGACACTCGATGGGATGTGGACATTGCTCTACGGTAGCCTGCCCACATGGAGAAACTCAATCGCCTGTGCGCTTGGAATTTCAGTAATGTCTTGGCTATGTAGGTAACCCCTTTCTCCGACGGTGCCCCTCATTCCAATCACAATATGTACAGTGGTAATATCTCCTGGCTCTTGTGTCAATAATACTGATGCACCAATAACTTTGGAAAAGTCTTCAATTTATGAAAATTGTCGGATGCAGACCACACGAGCTCAGGAAAGCAAGAGAAAATACAGTGAGATGCTGACAGTAACGATGCACATCATACATGTAGATGCACATTATTATTACTCATCTGCTGGTTTGAGCAAGTATGACAGCCTAGCATTTAATGCACACACAGTAGTCTGAACACAGGAATGATAGAACCCGCAAATTTAAACATACAAGTGTCCTAAATTCTTGTAATTGCATTCTACCCAAACATCATCATAGACAACTGTCAACCTCTCTCCAGAACCTGCACAGGGAAATTTTTTTTTCCATCGCGTAAAATGATTTGTTTGCTTTCTTCATCTTTAGTGAGTCTGTTTGAAAGCATGCACATGGCCTCTGCATAAATAGGGGCATGACTTGGGGTATTCATCAGCAGAAAAGAAAAGATATCATTTCCATGGACACTGCCGGCATTTTAGCCCTTGACCGAGGGCAGGAAAAAAAAAGGAATGTGGGAGTCTGCCATCATGAAGACTTGGAATATTTGGAATTGACATCCAGAGAAAAAGCCACATCCAGACACAAAAGTTTCCCTGAGGAGAAATGAAATCAGTGCCGGTTCATGCAACACATGTACAGTGAGCTCCATGGACATGTGAGCCATAGCCGAGTGGCTGACGAGCTACAGCACTCATGTAGCATTATTACAGCTGTAGGTGAAATCACTCACTCTCTCTGTACCATTATGCACATTATCCACAGCGATCCACCCTCAACTCACCGTCATCGTTGATTTATCTGGGCATCAAGCGTAATGAATCCATCCTCTCAGTGATGGACCTGCATTACGACCAAATATGATTTCCCCTCAACTTTCAATCCCAATTTTCTGCTGTTCTATAGGCAGCATGTGCAAACGGCAATCTGTACCAAATAAACTATAAAATATGCAACCTCCATGTGAAGGATATGCGACAAACACTTACACACACACATATATACACAGGCTCAGAGCATACATGCAGCTTGTCTAAGCTCATTTTTTCCCGTTGTTTTTTTTCTCCTACCTTCTTTGTTTGTTATTCCCAGGGGATATCTCACCTCCTACCGGAACCAATTACGGTAACATCACGTTCAAGGCCTCACCTTTTATATGGGAAGTCAGGTCTTTCACAAAACACGGAGGATTAAAGCCGCCTGGAGAACACGGCCACACCATACCCATGGAAGACTTAATACGTCCAAGGGGTTTCCCACAATGCACTGGGGTTATGGATGTCTTTACGTCTTGATTGAAATGAGGAAAACCAAAGATTACAGCGGAGACGTGAATGCAATGACTGCATACTAAACATGGCTGACATTGGACGGGCTATCAGCTGCAAAAACAGTCAATAATCAATCAAAGAAAAAAATCACTCACACAAATTGAATCTGTCGTCCATCTCAATCACTATCCTTACAAATCTGGAAAATAAAAACCGGGTATTGTGCAGCAATCTGATAATAAAATCTAGTAAGTGCTTTTCTGGACTCTATTTAAGATACAATTAATACACTCAATTCCACAGAAGATTACATAAGGCTCTCCTGATAGGTTGAACTTTGATTGGGCTGTGATTATGTTGTAATATCACAGAGGTAGAGATCGCTTTCAGTACAGCGGCTCTGACTCACTTTTATTCAAGTGACCTGGAATGTCATTTCAGAGTTTTCTTCAAATGCAGCTATAAAAATTGGACATTGCTCAGCTACTGCAGTAGACATGACATTTACAAAGAGAAAAGAAGGTATCTTCTCCGGTTCATGAAATACAACAAATACTGACCCATAAAAACTGATGAAAATCACAACAAAGATACTATAGAAGTACTGTTGTGCAGACCAGATACATGTATGTTGAAAATCACAATAAAAATACTAAATGTGAACACTGGGATGGAAATTAATTAATAATTATCAATTGTTTTTTATGGTGCAACCGGATTTAGAGCAAAGCTATTTTAATCTGGCTACATCTTTTGGTAAATATATTCTTTTGGCACCCTGAATTCCACTGTCAGGCTTCTTGTCACATATAATTACAAGGCTGATAGAAACGGAAACAAATGAACCCTGGGATGCCTGCAAAATACACAGAGTGACAATGTCAAACACGGAACTGTGATTACACATTTCCATGTATGTCACATGGACTTCACTGACAGACAATACAAAATCCTGCATTGTTCAGCCCGGAAAATTATTTCCGTTGAAGCTCAAGCTCTGCAAGCGCTGAGAGGCAATGCAAGAATTGCTAATCTGTAGGCATCCAGTGATCTAATATTAGAGGAAAATCAACTGGCTATTGGTTTACTGCTCACGCAGAATGAAATATCGTCACATAACGGATGAAGCAAACATGCTGGAACAGATGGTAAAGGATCTTGCGGTGGGTTTCCTCACAAATGATTTCTGACATCAGTCCGCTGCAAAATAAGCCCTCGCAATACTCAGGGCACGATGCCTGCATGCAGCTTATTATTTAGATTGGCCAGCTACCAGCCTGGCATGCAAATTGAACAGAATTCAAGCGGGAAAAATATCCAGCACTGGTGTCAGTCTAAAAATTATTCAGTATCCATAGTTGGAATGTTACAGATGTTTTGCTTTTCCATTTGTGCACGCTTTTCAGTGTGCCTGCTCACTCATAAATATAACCTGCCTCTCATTTTGTATTTGTGGGTGAACATATTTCTTCTTTTTGATGCATCTGTTTCTTTTCAGTTGGAAAAACAGAACACTTTAATAAATTTGACAGCAGCAGAACGAAGTTATGTATTTGGGTGCTTTCATTTTAGGTTAAAAAATTTGAAATCATCGTCAAATGGATGCAAGATCATCTACAAAAGCATTTACTGCAAACATTGTCCATAAATGCCAAACCACAATTGACAAAGATCCCCCTTCATGGGTTTTTGATACACCATAAATAGTTAGCTGATAAAATGACTTGTCTCATCATAATGCAGGATCACTATAGATTGTGCTAACATTACAAGATTACTACTCTAAATTTGCTTCTACACAGCAGAACCATGAAATGTTGAAATCATTTCTTAAACACAGACAACAAACGCAGTGAGTGTACAGGAATTTTCAACAAGCTAGGGGTACCCTATATTATATTGTAAACTTGAGGGTTAAAAGGTTGGATTTCAAGAGAAAATACTTGAAACGCCTTACTGTAATGCCTGGATGGGTATTGCTACTGGTTTTCACCATGTTTGACATACCGTTACTAGACCTGCATTTACATGCGTGTACTGAGTTGCGAGCCAGAAACATTGAGTTTTAGCAAATTCATTACTATTGAAAGTGTAATCAAACTGATAAAAATACATTTTTACATAAGTTTTAGTGATATTTTCAAAGTACAGTTACAAACTGGGAATCATAATTTCCAAGTTATGAAACAAAGGGAGCAATCAGATGATCTTTTGGAGTTGGTCAAATGAAAATCGTTCATGGGCCATAATTACAAATAATACCGGTATTGTACATTTGCCATTGGCACAGACAGTTGAATATCTTGACACATACTTGTACCTATACATTGCACTGGTATCATTGACAGTACCATACGAGTCAACATGTATCCAGTCACATAAGATGATGTATCAAATATCACAATATCTGAAAAGCAGCAAATTAAAATGCAATGATATTGGCGGTGGTATCTCAGCTAGATAAATTATATGCAAGTCCATTCCCTGCAAACCCTTTTCCATTCACCATACTCAAAATGTTAACACATATATAATGGGCCCACGGAGACAACTGTAGAGTATAGGGCTGTATATGAGAAATGCTGGTCATAAGGTTATATATACAGTGACCATCATTTACCGCAACAGGAAGAGCTACTTGCTGCTCACGAGCACAGTGACTGGTGCACAGTGACTGGCGCAATCACAGGCTTGGCTATGAATATCAATATAAAAACTGTCTTATTCTGACGACAGACAAAGTACGCACAAAACGCACAATAATTCAGCAGCAAAAAAAAGCGATGCTGTACTGAGTTGATTCTTGACTGGAATTGGTTTATGTCGGCTGGTTATACTTAGAGACTGGGTGATGTACAGTGATAAAGACATTGGCAAGTACCTTGACTGGATTAGGGCATGATCTATGGGCACTGTACGTTTTGAGATGATATGGATTTAGACCAGCCCTTCAAGCCTTGTTTTGATGCATGTGCCACCTTTCAAAGATGGCAGCTTTAACGTTGATGCGGATTCAAGATGACAAAAAACAAACCACAAATGAAGTTGAAGTGAAATACATACATGTACATGTTAGCTTTTCACAACTAATCTTTATTCTCTTGAGCTATTTTGTCTTTGCATTTTTGCTGACAAAACAGGAAGTGCATTATCATGTAGTTAACAGCTTTCCATAAAATTATACATTTGAAAACACACACATCAACAACAAAAACAAGAAAATCAATAGTTTTTTCAAGCTTCAATCATCAATTTTGGCAGAGACTGACTCAATAATAACACAGCTTGATCAGAGTTTCTTCACAAACTTGAAACGGATTTCAAATTCTATCCCAGGTCTCAGGTCCCTCTCTGCTTAATCATGAAATTTTTGCCTATCCCCAAGGCAGACTGATAAAGCTCCAATCAAATTATGCAAGGTCATCTGGGTTCAGGCCATGGATAAAGCAGGCTTAGTCTGATCATTACTGTTGATGACAATAAGAAACTCTGGGGGGTTTCAGCATAACAAACAGGACAGAACTGTTAGAACATACAACTTCATGTATAACACTCAATAAAATGTTTATTGGAATTGAGTACCAGTGGTACTTCACGCCCACACAGTGCAATGACAGGGGGCGGACATTGATTACTGTACGATGGGTGAAAGTCATGATATTGGTATTCCACAGAGCAATCAACATCAGGCAGAGAAAATTATTGGTAGCACAGGGATCAAACACAGAGGCCCCCTGTAATTGTAATTAGTTATTCCCAGCTACCGCCTGCATGAAGAAAATCACAGTGATGGCTCCCTCTCAATTCCCGCTCTGTTGGGATTCAACATTACATGCACAGGGTGGGTCAGCATTCTGGTTCGTTAACATCTGCGCACATCAACAAACTCAAAACAAGCAATGAAAGTCAATATTGAGCGTGTTTACAAGCAGCAATCAAGACATGGCTTCATTCTAGATGATTGTATTTGTCCACAATCATGGGTTGGGTACATCAACACTATTCATTGAGAACACATGGTGACTGTGAGACTGAGGTACTGTTTTTTGTCCCCGTTCAAAGTGGAACGATCTATACTTGTGCATGACTATACCACCACACTGTACAAAATTTCCTGTTCAATGAATGGCAACTCTTTCTACTGAAAACAAAAGTAAATGATGACAAAAATCAAGAATTACCACACCAGCAAAATTTAACGACCATACAATGCAAAAACTTTGTCCATGATTAACAGGTGGACTCACACAAAATATTTCGAAAGGAAGACACTTCTGGCTTCTTCATGATTCTTATGACATTCATAAATAGACATAAACATTTACCATACAACAACTACAGTACTTTTGAAAGCTAATACATACACTGAGAAACCACCTGTTGTCTGTTCTCAATTTTTCGCATGACTTGTAATTTCATGTTTTACCTGGGTATGTCTAACTACCGTACATATGAACTGCAGTGTATTTTCAGCACAAACAACTGAGGGATGATGGGGTCTATTTGGTCAAGCGTTTATGACAACACAGCCCTTTCTTACGAAAACTGGTAACATGACAAAAACTGGACATGGTTTATCAAATACTTGGCAATATCAGATCCCCCACCAATGGTCTTAAGCATTATCACATGAATATTGCCAAACATGTACATGATGCTGGTAATGCTCATTGAAACACATACCGTGTAGGTACAACGTAAATCTTACACTTCTGTCATTTCCTTACACCCCAATCAAGCTAATAATAACTTGAATTTTTCTGTTTCCAGTCTCATTATTTGCAAATATTAATAAATTTTATTATGCAAGGAGTATGTGGTGCAGTCATGAATATTCATGTCAAATTATGAATATTTATATCGTACAAACTGGACAGAAATGTACATTTACATTTCTCGTACCCAAGACACAGTGAGATCCAACACAGGAACTGACAGCACTGAATCTTTCTAACTCAGCAATGCAGACGTGCAACCAGTGTAGATGAATACCTACAAAACTTGGAAGTCTTTTGAGCATGTTTTTAAAGGGTTCTGAGGCAATTTCAAATGAACAGTGTTTGGAATAAGCATTCAAGTTGGAACATATATGTAATAAACGCATAAATAAATAACCAAATGTACCTGTTGTGTTTTGCTAACTTTGACTTTGAAAACCAAAATGTTACCGGTAAATAACAAATTTTCGAAACCTAGCACCCAAAGATTTGATTTCATCTGATCACAGGTGTTGTCTATAGTCACTGTATACACTGAAAAGCTAAGTAGGCCTTCACCAAAGACTGCACGCTTGCTTTTATCTTGCCATATTTTGTGTTGATTTTCTAATTCAATTACTCACTTCATGATTATTCAGCAAATTTTTAGCTCTGGGCTGATGGATAAATGGCACGCTTTCATGATGAGTGGATTTGCGCTGAATAATGAGTGTCACAGTGTACTAAATTAGATCTGTCAACATCTCTGTCATACGAAGACAAATAGCTATGCTTGTGCAAAACTCAATGGAAGGTGTCAAGGCACCCCTTTCCTTCCAAAGATTTAGTAAAAGCACAGACCTGAAAACTGATTTAGGAAAGTTTTTTTATTGAATTAAATTTCTGTGATGGTCGAAAAAACACAAAGCTTAAATTGCTGCTTGTATGACAGCAGAGTGACAGGATGGTTTGCTGCGTTGCTCAGAGGTGTGTTTGGGACGTTATACGATTCAAAATTAGTCAAAAAAGGCAACATCAATAATGTAGACTATAACAAGCTCTCTTACAGGGCTGTCCATGTGACTGGTGTATTTCCACTCATCCTCCCATCTTTGTTTGGCCAATCGTCCATGATGTAGTTACTGACACAAACAGCATCAGTCATGGCAACTGAAGTAAATCTGGCAGTTTATGAATAAAACAGCATAACCTCTGACCTCAGGCACAGCTCAGACTGGATTGCTTTTTGGGCTAACACATACATGTATTCTCAATGCGTCATTTACGAAAATAGCAATTTTTTCAACGGATTTAAGATACAATGGAAAAATGTCAATCAATTAAAAAAATTTGTTCTTCTAATTTATTGTGTACTGTAATTATTTCAAAGGAAAACAGAGAAAATCATTGTCCCCTCTTCCATGACTGTGCAGGGATTGTGCAATAATATTTCTAACATAGGTTTTTCATTGAAATCATCAAAGTAGGCCTTTATGTTTAGATTGCACAAAGACCAACAGATCCCCCCACCAGCAGGAACAGATATCAACATTGTTAGCAACAGAGCAGCTATAACATAACATGGACTCAAGCAAAGCACAATAGATAGAATTCTAGATGTTTATGTGTGAATCACAAATGCATTTTTGACAAAAGCTGAGCCAGTACCGGTATGTTTGTGCTGCTGTATAGACAGGCCTTGTGCACTACTACTTGTAGTCTTTACTTGACAAGACTATACTCTTTTCACTGAGATATAATCGTTTTTGAAATCAGTACCTAAGCTGGATTATCAGAAGGTTTTACTGACATTCCTTAAAATGCGACAAAATCTTCACAAATCACTTTCATTTCCCTGTATTTCTACTGTACAGTTTGATCTTGAACAGATCACACTTCCTATACCTAACAAAACTACAGAACTCCTTTCAGCGATACCTTTGTGGCTATTGAAATGTATCCAGGAAATATCTCTGTGACCTTTCCATTTTAACGATGACCTCCATACACAAATTACTTTTGATTCAAAAATGGCACTCAGGATCCCACGCTGGATTCTGCCTACCAAATTTGCATAAAATCTTTGGCTGCAGAGCCTCGCTTTCAGTGCAAGCCACAATGGCGTTCGGTCTGGTACGAGTGCTGAGTGTAAAGCAAGCATCACTTTGAAAGGCCGGGATATCAAAAATTCGGTCTTCAAAGTATATTTTTTTCAATGATTTTAGCAAGCGACTGTTGTATCTTCAATTTTATGGTGTTGATTGCACTTGGAATAAACAGTAAGGTAAGATTACGATTGTCTGACCTGTGTCATCGTGAGATAGTTGATCTCTTTTGCTCACATTGCGTTAGTGTTAAGACTTCTAACAAGGTTGAGGGGTCTTGAACTAGGGGCCCATGGAGGTAATTCAGATCTAGTATACATCTACTATGTCTCTACCAAGTTTGATGCACGTACGAGCCTGCACAACGACGCGGGGCAGTGTTGAAGATGACTCCCTAGGCTGTGGCCCACAGTCATTACATTGGTACATGCAATGCAATGTGTACTGAGTACTTCGGACTGTGGTCATTGCGACCTTGGTTCGAAACTTGATGGCATGAAAGCGATACGGAGTAGAAACGTCCATGGTAATAAATCAAACATGATTTGACCATATTCAAGTAAATTTGACCTCGAAAGGGAATTCAATGACTGATATCGGGCAGAAAATGTCTACTTCGTCGAGTTGATGTGTTGCAGCACGACGGAACCCGGAAGTAACTGACTCCACACGGCTATGACATACTAGGCTGGTATTACGACGAACCAATATACTTGACCTTATTATTACTGGTATTTTGCTGAAAATCTGGATTTTCGCCATGAATTTATTTTAGCTTGTGTTATGCAAAGTATGGAAAATTGACTTGTCAATGGGAATTTAATTAGTTTAGAATTAGCGGACATCAGTTTCTGGTGAAATCAGTAAAAATATTTGTGGCTTGAAGGAACTTTCAACTTCACTTATCAGAATCTTCATTTTGGTCACTTTCATTTTCACTCTCTTGCCATTGATCTTCATCTGGTAATTCATATTCCCCCTCTATTTCTTCAGTTTCCTCAATTTCACTCTCACAATTCTCATCAACTATCTGCTCATCTTGTATCATATTCATTATTTCAACATTTTCATCTCCCAAAGTTTCATCTTTGCTAGTTGTATTTTCACAATTGACACAATGACATCCAGGTCCACATGTAACCCCCTTCTTTCTGCATGAACATTGCCTATTTTTACATCCTCCTTTGCAACCACATCCCTTTGTATAAAAGGTTACATTTTCTCGCACACTCTCAAGATTCTCATCAGTATCCCAAACAATACTCAGTTTTGTTCCTTCAACTTTAAACCCATAATCATCATATGGAGGCAGCTGGATGTGTGCTTTGTGTGATTGATTCCACAAATTAGATATGAAACAAACACGTAACCAGTGATACTTGAGTGCTGATGGATTTGGTATGCATTCTTCCTCACCTCTGGTTCTTACTAAAATGGTGTTCCTTATTTTGAGAAGCCATTTATGATGTATGTCAACTGCATCACCATTAGGATTATTTGATTTTACATGTTTGAATAGATCTACAGGACTTGTACTCTCACCAACAAATTCACTGTTAAATTTCTTATAGTATGCACATCCAACAAGTCTGTAAAACCCTATTAAACCAGAGGAGCTCTCTATGTCAGCCAAATTTCCTTCAAAGCCAGAAATGAAACTGGAGTACTGAAAGAAGGTGTTTAGGAAAGCAGCCTTTCCTAAACCAACAAAAAACGAAATGTAATCGCACCCTGTTGCAATAAAAATTGTCTGAAAGCATTTGTTTCGTTGTCCATCTGGAATTTCACAGACATCTGGATCTCGTGATATTGAGTCACTTAACTGATTAAGATGCAAATAGGAAATGTGACCTCGAGAACTCATCTGAATGTATATGTCCTTTTCCTTATTGATACCACATTCATCAACATGATTTAGTTCTCCAGATTCAAGGTAGGGGAGCCCAATGTGGTACACATCAGTATCAGGGGAAAATATGAGGATATTACTGTGTGATGATTTAACAACATGTAGCCATATCCGTGTGTGTTTCCTCATGATTTCCACTGAATACAGGATTGTGAACAGCACCTTGTATTTGGGCATTGATAACAAATGCCTTGCCTTTGTTATTGCCATCAAATCCCCCTGCAACAAGCAATTCCTGCTTACATACAAGCAAAGCTTCACTAGTTTTGGAATTTCTGTGCACATCAATTGTATCAGAAGCCTTTTGTTTTTTTCTTTCACCCAAAAATGTTTGCAATGGCACTTTGGGAAGGGGAGATTCCAGTGTCAGTGAGTCATACACACGACACTTTTTCTTCTTGTTTGTATCCCTTCTGCACTGTTCCAGGACTTTGGGACTTGGATTTGATTGTGAAAGAGAATTTGGATCATCAAGGGGAAGGTGAACACTAGCATGGATGAAATTTGGAGAGATCCACCGTCTGACAATATTATTGAAAATAGTCTTTAAATGATTTGTGGTGGCTCCTAATTGGGGCAGTCTGTATAATAAACGTGCCCTCAAGAACAACTAGACCAGGCTTCCAGTTTGTTGGGAGTGCATCTACCATGACATTTTCTTTTTGATATCTGGATTTAAGTACCTTTGTAGTGTTGGACTTTGTACCTTGGTGATACATACTACCATCTGCACCACATATTGCCCTGGGTAATGGTACAAATTGTTTGAACCCATCTATTGCTTGCCCAGTTTTAATTGAGAAAGCAATTTGCTTTCTTAAACACAAGTCTAAAATTTTTTTATCCTGGTCACTGCTTCTGACTTTTCTTTTCACAATTTTAACTGTAGAGAATGTTTTCAGCCTTTTCCTTCTGACTGGTGCTTCTGTGCTTGGCAGTTTGAGCAATCTAGCAGAAATGTAACTATCACATGCTTTTTTGCCCACATCATAGAATTGCAATAAATCTTCACTGACTGACCCAGTTGCAACTTCGTCTGTAAAAAGCTTGATAATTCCTCTGTTTTCTGTAATGTTATAATCAAAAACATTACTCTCTTTTACTTTCTCATAGTAACATCTTGCAATTGATTCACAGAATTCTTTTACACTTTTCTGCTCATCCCTATGCTTTGTTGGCACACCATTTACCGAGTTTGTTACAGGGACAGTTTGTGACAACAAATTGGACTGACATGATGCTCTGTACGGTAGGTAAATTGCTAAATTATCCAGCAGTTCGGGTGATGGTTTATGGATGGCAGTTTTAACGCTCAAGTTTATTAATGACTCGTGCGCTTCGTCCAATGCAATTTCCCGCCAGTTTATTCCTGTGACTGAAACAGTGAAACCACCAGCACTTAAATGACTGAGTACACTATTTGGCATACATAACAGGTCCATCAGGTGCCTCGGAACAAGCCGGAGATATGTGGGCCTGTCATAAGCATGGAAAAGTGGGGCTAACATCTTAAGGGATGCCACCCTTAGAGTCCAGTTAGAACTGCGAACTGCCAAATACAAAGCAATATACGAAAAACAATCACGATGGACAAAATCAGTCCAAAATTTAAATGTATCATCTTTTCCACACATATCAGTAATAAACATGAGGAATTCTTCTTCCAAGCCACTTAATTTGCATTTTAAATCACTCATAAGAGATGTGATTTTGTCTTCTTCACGTACATTTGAGAATTTTTGCAAATCCTGTATAGATTTCAGTACAGACTTCAAAACTTCCTCAATATCCTCTCCACTGCTCTGATTTATCCCTTGTTTAAATAGCAAGAATTGTTGTATTTGATATCTGTATAGAGCTTCCCATGAAAGCAACAGAAATTGGTGGCACCGTTTAAAATTGTGACATTCGATTAATTTTGTCAAAAGGCCTTCCTCCTTATAATGACACTTTGCAATTTCCTTCAAGCCAGCTTCCATGTATATTTTGAAAAGCACAGGTTGTGTGTTTTTCAAAATATGCCAATCCCCAGGAAATGGAATAAGCCACTGAAGCTCATCTGGATAATCACCTTTCAATTGTACCAGCAAATCAAATGTCTTTCCATCGCCAACAACAACAAGATATTTTAGTCTGATGCCAATCTTAAAGATGGAGTGCAGTTTCTCTACCACATGTTTAACTGTATCTAATCTGTCACATGGTTCATTTAGAACACCTAAAAACACCACTTTAGACTGTTCAGTGTATGGAGATGACAAAGATGACATGGAAGACCTTATATTTCCCAGCAACACATCAGACTGTAAAACCTGTATTGTGTGCTTCTGCATGCAATACACAAAAATATCACTCTTCAGTTTAGTTAGATGTTCTTGCTCATTACTTGAAAGATCAAAGTCTGCTAATTTAAGGAGAGGTGTTGTCATTTTAGGATTCTGAACAGGAATTGGTGGTAGAAAATGCTGCACTTCTTCAGTGGCTAATTTAATTTCCTGGAGAGATGACTTAGCTTTTCTCTTTTTAGTGGGTGGCTCGCTTGTTCTGTTGCAGATGTATCTGATGGAAAGAGAGGTACTTTGAAAATGTCTACCATTCTCATGTTGATTACATCTGGGTCAAGTAATCGCATGTTCATAGTGTACCATGGTCGTAGAATATTTTGTGAAGCTTGGTCATAAAAGTTAGATTTGTCAGCTAGTGTCTCAGCTGAGATTAGTAGCTTGAAAGACCCATAGTTTGAACGTGTGACACAAAAAGGTTCTACACCACTATACTTGTCACCAAATTCACAGATCAAACTTACATCACTACAGTATACTCTAACAGGACACTTCAGTAAGTATGACAAGCATATCAGTTCAGTGTAGTCACCCCTTGTTTCTGATTTTGATAAATCTTGACCCCTTTGATAGAAATCAGGAAACTGTCCTGATAGAAGAAATTCCTGTTCTTTCAGTGACAACTGTTCCTCAAAAAAATCATATGTCTGATCACAGAAAAGTAAATTTCCAATTAATTTCCTTATGTCCACAACTAATCTATCTTCCAAAGCAGCAAAAGTCTCATCTGTAGCTTTTCCATCTATAGATCTTTCACACACCCTTAATTCTGAAGATGAATAGGATGCAATGCATCTAAACAAAGCACTCTCATCACATTGAACATTTATAAGTTTTAATTCTGAAAATTGCCGAGGGCGTGTGCTACCTGGCACAAAATCAGCCTGTTGGTTTTTAATTGACACAGGTTTGGGTTCAACAGATTGATATGATGTCGCATGTATTCCCCTGTTTTTGAATCCAGGACCAACAGCAGCATACGGTTGGCCTATGTCAATGTTATCAAGGGAGGTGACTGCAAAGGAGTCACAAGTGAAACTACTTGAGAAGTTTTCAACAATTTTTTCACCAACCACTTGATTGATATGTTCTCGTGTTGTTTTCTTGGAACATATGATGCCAAAAGAGTTCAATATAGATGTAAGTTTGGTTGACCCACTGAAGGAGTCAACACAGTCACCAAGTAGGAGGTGCATTGGATATGAACATTCAGAATTGGACAGAAACAGCAAATGGCATATATTGTAAAATTTTCAACATCTTTTTGTGCTTGTTGACAGACCCTTCTTTATTGACGGCCAAATAGTGTTCAGACCACTTAAAAGACTCTCTGATCATTTCAGCTCTCTCAGAGTTACTTTGAGTCAAAAGAAAAATGAAATTCCACAATATAGGGTCTGTTTCTTTGACCAATTTCTCAATTTCCAATTCTGAAAGATCTCCATTCATTTTACCCATTTCAATGAATTTGTCACACTGTTCTACAATCTCTCTCTGAGAACATTGGAAATATGAGCAAGTTCAGTGTATAAGTCAAGCTTACTTTCAGAAACAGATTTTGACACTTGTTAATTTCTTCAAAATTGGTTTCCATTCTCTTAATCTGAGCTGCTTGTAAATAATAGTGTTTATGTAACATGTTTGTTACATTTGCTCCAAATCTAAGTACCATGGTACCATAGGTTCGACTGATAGAAGAACCTGTTTTGACAGTAGAGAAAAGGACATGGTAACCAAAAAGTTTTGAGAATTCATTCTTGAAATAAGATGTAGCTTTGCCAGTGTAGAAGAGAAGTGGTTTTTCATTCACTTGTTTCAATGAATGCAACTGTGTCACTTCAAGGCAATATTTACTGGCGCAGTTCACCGAAGTGTTCAATGCGTGAAAAGATAAGCATCCCCGTCAGCGCGTCTGACTGCAACTTTTTATGAGCTGTCGGGCACTTGTCACATGAAAAGTTTTAACGCGCCAAACCCAAAACATTGTGGCGCGAAACCAAAAACATTCACTCGCTAAACCGCAAAGTCAAAGACACGCCCACCATGATAATATTCTGTTGCACGCTTTCAAGGCTTACAAACAGCTTCGACGGCCACGTTCACGTCAGCAGACCGGCATAATTAGCGACATGGCAGAATATAATTTTGTAAGTTTAACTGGATGGAGATTGAAAAGGGGGAAAACGACCTCCCGAGATTTGCAGAACTCTATTGTACAGGAAATATTGCTGCTTGGAGATCCAGTTACTGGTAATTTTTCTCCATTTCGCGAGGTCGCTGAAAAGTTTCGTTTTAGTGATCAAGGGGTATGAAAATTATGGCGCCGCTTTGTATCATGTAAACCAATAAAGGGAAACAGGGGATCGTACCCGAAGCTTAAAGGTGGTGACATTGAACTGGTTGAAACATTAAAACGCTCTCGGCCATCTATGACGTACAGGGCTATTCAAGAAAAGATAGCGGAGTATGGTGATATCTCCATCAGTACGATTGGACGAGCTGTGAGAACACGTCTATCGGGTGGGCCCTGGACGTTAAAAAAATTGACGCCAGTTGCTTATGAGAAATTCACTGATGCGAATATTGCCTACTGCAATGAATTCGTGAACTTTCTGCACGAACAAGACCCACACAAAATCCAGTTCTTTGATGAGGCTGGTAAAAAATTGACCCAAGATCTCAACCCCAGATATAGTCACGCTTTGCGTGGCGAAAGAGCAGTTGAAATACAGCGGTATATGAGATCTCCTGCGGTAGAGTTGACTTTTCAGATCCTCAGATTCAGATCCTCAGATCCTCAGATTCAGATCCTCAGATCTCAGACCTCAGATCCTATAACTTCAGACGCAGATTCATAATTAAAATTTCACAATTTTCAAAGTTTGATGTAATATACTGATAAATAAAATATAATTTAGATTTGAAAAGGCTTTAGAAATTATTTTATTTTTATCTTGAATCTTGAACTTAAAAACTTCGATCTCAGAATCAGCTCGTCATCTGTCGAAGACAGGGTGCGCAATGATTCCACCTGTTATGTCATCACGTGAACGTTCCCTCATAGAGATAAACACACCTGCGCGCGATCGAACGATCAAGACCGCGACGATCATGTAAATGCTGGCTATCGACAGTCCGTATTTTACCATCGTTCGTAATATTTATGGCGAGGGAATATAACTAATCCATGTTGGAGGCCAGTGACCCCGGGCTAAATCAGAATTCAGGGGTCGGAAGAAGCAAGTTAGCTAATCTGTAATCGTAGACCCGTGTTCGTTTAAACTTGTTGAGCGAAAACGTTTATGTAGACTTTTTTTGTTTTCATAACTGCCTTGTACATGTCATATTCAAATTATTATTTTAAATATTGCAATCATACTGTTAATACAGGTATTGTAAAAGGCTTGTAAATTTGAATCTGCATCTGAAGTTATAGGATCTGAAGTCTGAGATCTGAGGATCTGAATCTGAGGATCTGAGGATCTGAATCTGAGGATCTGAAAAGTCAACTCTACCGATCTCCTGCCGTAACTTTGCATTTAATGGTCAGTCTTGAGTACAACAAAGACCACATTTCTCGAAAAAAATGATACATTTGGAGGCGTGGTTTTAAAAAATTGTTTTGGCGAGTTGATGTTTTTGGTTTCGCGCCACGATGTTTTGAGTTTGGCGCGTTAAACTTTTCATGTGACAAGTTGCCTGACAGCTCATAAAAAGTTGCAGTCAGACGCGCTGACGGGGATGCTTATCTTTTCACGCATTGAACACTTCGTTGAACTGCGCAGTATCTTTACTTCTTGAAGTAAGAAAGGTTCTCTTTGTAAAAGTTTTTCTCCGAAGTATAATGCTACTTTATACAAAGAAATGCTGTCAATATCACCGTCTGATGTAAAATTCCCCATTGTATCATCAATTTGTCCTAAAACAGTTCTAAAATCTGCATCTGTTGACACAGCACCACTTTTCTGTTTCAAAACAATGTCTAGAGTATGGTAAAGTCTCATATAACAAGCCTGGCATATTTCACTATCACTGCACAGAGTAATGCCAGCATATTCACCCTGTTCTTTAAAGTATTCATTTAGAACATCTGGCTGTGGGGGATGTTTAGACAAAGTTAGTACCTTATTGCAGTCAGACATTGCACAGTGTTTTCGACAATACTTGGCTTTACGATAAAGACTGTAATGCTGTTCACACAGATGTGTTTGCTCTGGAATGTCAGCTGGGCATTTGGATATCAAAATATCAAACACTGATAGAAATAACTCCCTGTCAGTAATTTTACATTCACTTGTCTTCTTATTTGAATTACAAACAAAACAGTTGTTTTCAGCTATTTCAGGTGCTGTAACACTGGTTTGCACATTTTGCTCAGTAAACATTTTCTCCAACTGTTTCTGACATGCTGAACAGACACAGTCTCTATCAGATATATTTTGTGTCTCAATCCAAACTTTAAAATTGCTGTCCTTATTTATATTGTGATACCATCTATTGACTTTGTCTACCTTGCACTTAGCACATGGCCCACAAACATCCTTGGAAGGATGTGCAACTTTAGAAAGAGACCTGACCATTTCTCCAAAGTTAATGTGTAGGAAAGACAGGAGGAGTAGTGATCCTTAATCTGAAATATTTACTGTGTATCGCTAAATTACCGAGTACAATGGAATTCCTCAAAGTTTAAAGAGAGAATGAGAATGAATCAGACTACAACCAAGTAAATTTTACTTTTTTTAATGACAACACCAGACTGAAATGCCACAACAAAAATGTCAACAGACTCAGTTTCGGCTCACCCTTGACTGCAGACCTATGCAATGTGAAAAATGACCAAACCAGTGTAAAAACACAGGCAGGATGTTCTCCACAAACCAATTACAATGCAACACTCAGAAGAGCACAATACGTCGATGAATGGCAAAGTCTCTCAAATATTGGCAACACAGCATCTTCTGAAAGAAAAACGAGAAAATAAATATTAAAATCTCAAACAGTGCTTGGTTAACATACTTTTTTTTCAAAATTAATGGTTTCTTTCATAGATTGTTTAAATATACGGGTATATCACGCTTATTTCAAGGCCCTATGCAAAAACTGGTGGTGGTAACGGCCACAAACTGACACGTGTGTACATGTACTCAGTACAGAAAAAAGCAGCACTTCCGGGTTTTACGCGGACACCATGTTGTGAAAACCCCGTGTGTGATACACTCGGAAAATGTCAATTTTTACTGTTTTGCCGGCCTTGAACTACCAAAATACTGCCGAAATTCCACAAACGGATAACTGAACTTACATTTTGAACAAAGCAGGTTGTAAAATTGGGCTGCACAAACGCGCGGGGCAGTGTTGAAAAACGGAGAAAATCCACACAATGACACACGCGGGCTCGACAGTATACAGGTAATCTCTGGTGAAAAGTTGGTAAATGAATATAAAAAGGTTAGAACATCGCACTTACCGCTATTTTGCAAACTTGTAGTATTCAGATTCTTCGAAAAGTCACAGAAATGACCAAAATCTGCTGATTTTACGGAGAGGAAAAATTCTGTAACGGTCGTGAGTGTATAGATGAGGGCGCTGTTCATTTGAAAGGATTTGCTGATTATGCATGCAAATTAGGTATGCTGAGACCAGAGTGATCCATCATGTGATACAATCCAATTAAGGCTCCCCGGGTCTCACTTTAAAATCACCTGAAAATAACTCCCTAGTACATGCACTTTTCCATGATGGCTCCTCAGCTCATATATGCATTACTCATGCATCTCTCCATGTATTTCAATTTTTACTGCCCCTTCTAGTCGAACGACCACTGTGATTAATGGCTACTCAGTTCATGATCAGTGCCTCTAAACTGAAAGCTTGCACCAAATATATCACCTTCTTCTTTCTACAAGACTCCCTAGCTTTGCCATGATTTTTTAGTCAAAGGGTTCCCTGGAAACACCTACAGCATAATTTCAAATCACAACTTTCATCAGTGATGGTAATTCATAGAGGGAACTTGACCCTAAAGGTAAAACACCAACACAGCCAATCAGTTGTGAATTATTAGAACGGATGCTCCTATAAAATTTTCAATCCCTGCTTGTAAGTTACGAGACTATTTTTCACCCAATGTCAAGGCTATGTCAAGGATTATTTTGGTGCGAGATTGAATTTGCTAGTAAGAGGCCTCATAACCTGCAAGTGTAGAGCTTTAAGAACATTGTAAAACATGATTGTTTGCAATGAATCTGAAGATAAAGTATCAGTGCCTGTGAACCTGCACACAAAATTATGGATATTATTTTGAATGAGCACCATTTTTACATAAAATTCACTCTGGTAAAACACAACCATAAAATGACTGACCAATCTCTCCTTTTAGAAGCATCTTCAATTCTTGGACATCACAGTAAAGACATTGTAGATCATAAGCAATAGATACAAGTTTACAGAACTGTATATTAACATAAAAGATATAAATAAGGAGTAAATGAATAGCATAAACGTAAGTATTTTCTCATGTTTTTGCATTTGTGACACACTACTTGGATATATTTACGTGTTCATGAGCAGTTTTACAGAATACGTCTTTCCAACAAAAGTAAAATGGTTTTCCGCTGTCCACATTTGAAATTTTTGATGCAAGTAAACCATTTTATCTGAAAGCCTCTCATGATGCTGAACTCTCAGGCTCTGCATAAAAAATATCAATCAACCTTGTCATCAGGATAAGAAAGAGAGAAGCTATGAATATTCATGAGAATTAATTTTTGCAACACAGCTGGACAGTGCAGGAACCAGTCCAAATTCAAGACAGTGAAGAGATGAACAAACCAGTCAAAACTGACTTTAAATTTTGAAACATCAACCATGATCCTGTCTTGTAAGTGAATTACAGCTTCTCCTTTGCAAAGACACAATCAAGGGAACATTCATAGCACACCAGTATGAGTGCGGGCGATGGAAATCTCTCTCACTGGAATGAGAAATTGAAATACTCCATCACCTTTCTGGTAATAACCATCAAGTTTTAAAGCCAGACAGGGAAATGAATACATAAAAAGGAAATATAATGACATGAATGAAAAATATGCCAAGATGATTGAAACTATCAACTATGCTAAGCACAATCTGATCAAAATATTATCCAGACCGACTGAAAGTTTATTCAGTCGTCACATTACAAAAAATCAAAGTCAGCGACTTGACGAGTCAAAATTGCAATTTATTAAAATGCAGTCATAAATAGTTTACTTCAAGGGTGACAGTGCATTTCCCAGAGCTATGTAATACTGTAAATTTGGACTCACAGGGGCTAAGAAGGGCCTTATGGCTTCATCAATCACATGAGCAAATGTGCAGAGGGCAGGCACTTCACGTTCATCTGGATCCTGCAAATTTTTTGTACTTTAAACTTCAAATAAATGATTACTTTTGAGTATTTATCTAGTCTGTCACAAACGAACACAGATTTATGACGAAAATCAATCATAATGTTTCCAAACAGCGACTGTGAAGCCTTGAAAGTAATGCAAGTGTAAGCTCATAGATGTCTGGCGCGGTGTGACTAAAAATAGAACTATAATCCGTATTATCACAAAACAGTAGAGTCCTATTCTTTTTGTGGCCCTTTCCTAGGGTAGAGAGTGAAATAAATGGCCTTGGAAAGAAAAAAGGTACTGCAGAATGATCATGAAACTGTGTCACCTTTCCATAGTTTCCCCCTGAGGTGCTTTTCTCCACTGCACAGATGATGTTAATTGGTTTTATGTTATGCAGTAACGGCTGCACCTAGGCCCAGTGCATTAAGACTGCAGTCAGAGAGTGGTGTTTAAATGGAACGCTCACATTCTAGATAAATTACAACATTAAAATCTAGACGAAAATCATACCTTCTGAGATCAAAGGTTCCCTGGGAAGATATTTTGAAACACACTGAAAGCGAATAAATAACTCAAAAAGAGTCCAGACAAGTGTTTTGAATGTGAAGCTGGTTCGGAGAAGACGTGAAAGACAAGTAGCACTATATAAATTTAAATTTATTTCCAAATTGAAAGTTCTTGAGCAACAACATGGTAAGCTTGCACCCTATGGATGCTGAAAACATTAATTTACAGTTGCCCTGCCACTGCTAATTCCCTGCGCCATTCAATTCTCAATCCCAGCATCCTCTCTTCCAGACGTTTCTCACGCTTTCAATCTGGGCACATTCAATTCAAAACTGCAGAGGTCAGCCCTCTTATTTCTTTTTTTAGTGTTCAAATGACTACACAAAATAAATGAAAAATTTTTTGTTTGTTATAAATTGCGAAAATTCAAGGAAGACACTACAATAGAAATACAAAAAGTTCATACACCTGCCAATGGGAAACTGTGCCGCCAACATTACAGAATCCTTAAAGGCCAGGGCTGGGTATAAATAGCAAGCTGCCCCTGTTGGAGTTAGTTCATGCAAAGCGTGGCTTGGGTGGCGTCACCCTCAATCGCTCCGTAAAAAACATGCCAAAATGGTCACAGGCGAAGAAACTTAGGCGTCCATGCACATGTACCTAACCATGAATGTCTAGTGATTGAATATATAGATAATTTTTTTGATTTGAGCATAAATAAAGCTGATTTTGGTCGATGAATGTATTTCTCTTTGTCTTCAACTTGCGTGGCAAGCGGCCACAACAAAGGTCTGCAAGCTGTCAATCAAAAAAGGACGCGATACAGGTGTGAATCGGTAAACGTTTGCGATGTCAACATGTTAGCTACGCACAGCCATGTAATTAGATTGGGCGACCGCAGTGCAGAGCCGCATGCACAGGCACTCTTTAGCTGGGTAGTCTGCTAAATAGATCGATTTTCAGCTCGATCTATCGATCCCGTAGTCGATATGCCCACCTATTAAAACACCCATTTAGGTTGCAGTGCCGGCATGTCGACTACGATCGATAGATCGAGCCGAAAAGCGAACAGACTACCCAGCTCGAGCCCCTGTGACTGCTAGTATGCCACCCAAGCCATAGCGCGTTCTCGCGTAGACGTCGTAGGCTACACGCCGCTATTTCCGATCGTTTCTTCCACAGAACTAGTCATTTAGAGTTCAGATTCAAGTTCTTTTAGATTTTTCTGTCGGGAAAAGTATTATTAGGCTATTATCATCTTGCCGTTTTAAAAACATTTTTGATGACCTAAACGACATCGTGTGTTGTTCAATTGCCATGGAATCCGATGTCAAGCAAAGACAGTGACTTTTTTTCAAGTTGAACAAAATTTCCTTCCTGGTTGAGTCAGTCAATTAATAGAAATACTCTTGTTCACAATTGATTAAACCATAGACAGTGGACTGTCTCGATTATCCCGTCTATGATTCGATATTCACTGACTCATTTTTCTCTTCTTTGTTCGATCGATGAAAGTATTTTCATCTTCAATACTCGGTCATAATTTGACAGATGTAATATCCAAACATATATTGTCATTTAATTTCTGACCAACGTACAAAAACTTGGCCCGTTCGCCAAAGCACATATCTGACGAGATGTTTTGCGAAACAGTGAATAAAAATATTGGATGAACAGTCGTGACGGTACCCTATGCATTAGGGGATAATCATGTTGCAGTCTCCTCGGAAAAAAAAACCCGGGGATGTTTAGGCGATAATAAGGCGATGACTCAGTTGAATAAAAAACTTTCGGACATCATATCTAAGCGTACAATTGTCGGTTTGATGTGCGACCGTACGCAGATCGTTCATATTCTCCATAAAACTAGTCAAAACAATTCTGCGACAATGATGGTGTCTCTTCGTGAACGTCCTTGAACCCATAGCCGCGACCATTGTTTTTTATGTGTTCTGTGGTTGATGATTGGTAGAATTCATGTATCAAAATTTGAAGACACACGTGATTGAATCCTGTGATTGTTAGGATACTGACGGTGTGTAGGGACGGCAACAGTCCACGGACCAAGCAAGGGAGCATCAGCAGTACGCAGTACATTGCATGCTTTCTGAGAATGAACAGCGTGTTTCCATAGCTACCATACGAAATCCGGCATTGACCAATGTTCCTGTCCTGTGTCGGAGGATAATTTTCGAGCTGCGTAGCTACTGTTGAGGTTCAGATAGCCAAATCTTTCGTGTTCGAAAGGCTTATCGATTTACAGAAAATACTAAACTTTACAGCACACGGGGCAAAGCCAAATACTTGCCAGGTTGGAAAATTTCGGCGAGTCGCTCTCACCAGTGATCGCGAGGAAAAAATACGTCGGTATCATTGATGTGCCATGTTTATTGTTGTTTGTACGACTAGTTTGAAAGTCATAGACTTTCTTAACGGGGAAATTCATATTGTCATTCAATATTTTACACACTGAGTCACCTGTGCATTCAAATACGTCCATTCGGAAGCAGAAACGCTTTCAGATTTTCGATGGTGATAACTAGCTTCAGGCCGTGACATGTCTCCAGTTACGAAGTTTACCCGATCCTGAACCGTTAAATAAATGTTGGCAAAATAAACATCAAGTGGCTAGACTTGGGGGAGAGAGAGAGAGAGAGAGAGAGAGAGAGAGAGAGAGAGAGAGAGAGAGAGAGAGGTGGTTTATGCAGTCGCGAACTTATCATGGTCTTTAGGACGTATGGATACATTTGCGCTGCACAGATATCGAAAATGTACAGATACTTTCTCGAACTTTTACTTATTTTATAACAAGGGTAGAACAAAACCAAAATTGTTGAAGATACTCTTCAGATGTTTGATTCACAAGTTTGCCAAAGTTAAATTATACCGGTACTTACAGAAAATAGTCGCTGTAGTCTTCTGTTCAAAGAAATATGTTCGTCAACATCACGTTTCTTATGATCGGTGATGTTACATTTTATTATTTCTATAAACAAGGTTTTAGATTAATGCATCACGGTGTTAATTTACGATTAATTCAACGATTTCAAACCGTAATTATTTTTTTAGTGAGAGGGTTTTTAGTAGTTCTGTAGACGAAACGATCGGAAATAGCAGAGTATATTGGCAATGGCACGACGTCTACGCTATTGTTTAGCTGTAATGATTGTACGCTATTGTTTAGCTGTGATGTTGAAGCCCGCGCCCGGGCCCCCGAGTAATTCGGAACGTTGACAATTCCTATCGCCCGACGCCCGGAACAAGTGAAATTTACGTTCGGCCAAGTCAAAAATAAAATCTGGTCGCCCGCCGGACAAGTTGTTTACACAACTTATAGCGCAATCAACGCGAACCTAAGATGCGGTTTGTGCGCGGCCCACGTGTCGCACAATCTGCGTTGTCGTAATTCACACAAACTAAATGTCAATCACTGACTTTTTTAGATACAATTGTGACGTTCTTCTGAGATTCACTTGCCGACCGTGCAGTACTTCAAAATCATTTATGCGGCCTCGCGAGGTAGACGAACATTGTTGGCAGATAGTTTATGGAGTGATCGCTGTAAATATGAATATTTTACGGTAATATTTGCACTAACGCAAACAAGGCATTGTGCATTTTCGCGAGCCAGAGCGTTATTTCCGCTCCGCAGACCTACGCACAAGTCAAGCAAAGCTGTTGCCGTAAAGAGGCGCGTAGTTTACGACGATGGGCATTGTGTAACTCTGAGAAACGACATTGTGATGATTTACGACGGCACCACGAGGGCCAGCGTAAGTGGGATCGTCTGAGAATCGACGACTCGATGTGATGATTAGAACGATGTTTCTGACAAAAGATCTAAACATAAGCGTTATGATGAGGAAAAACGCCGTAGATGTTATCTCCCGAAATGGAAAGCACAGTGGCCTTGAAATATGACGGTTCCAAAATGTTCTGTTCATCGTGTCTCAAATACCCCGCCATTGCCAAACCACTGGGAAAGCGAAATGACGAATGCGGCATGTTTAGCGTTGGATCGATAAGGTCTCACGAGTAATAGTCAACCGCATTTGGACTGTTTGGTGCATCACGGATGAGATCGTGACGGGGACAATGATTGTGGAAATTTGTGGGTCCCGCTGAGCCCGATACGGTTTCACTTGCCAACACCCTGATCGCATGCACTCGCAATGCGTAAACAGAATGACGACGACCAGCGACAGAAACTGACCAATCTTTTTACGACGGCATTTATGCTTGCCAAACACGGGAAGCCGATGTATGATATGTACCTACATTGATGTTTGACCTGCGTACAGCCTACAGGTCTGTGTGTTCCTGGCGTTATACAGCCTCTTGTGATGGGGACGTATAACGCCGGGAACACACAGACCGTGCGCAGGGCTACTTCAATGTGAACTTTTGAGAAAAATCCGCGTCAACATCGGCGAAAATTACTAAAATAAGAAAGCCCTGAAAGCCGCTACGGAAATCGTCGCAAGTATTTTGGTCCTAATTATTACAAATGGAGGACAAGTAAAATTTTTGTTAGGGCAAGTGAAATTGAAAATCCACTTGTCCGACGCACGAGTGAACTGGAAAAAAAATTGTCAAGCCCTAGTAAAAACGTCGTTAGTTGCAGCGGCGTGGTGCTGTACCTTTGTCATTACAGTTGAAGTACACCTGTTATTGCTACAAGTAGCGCGGACTTCACGAAACGTTGTTTCTCAGTGTACTGGTCTCGCCGTTATATTCAGTTACGTATAATCTGTTGTTTGCATGTCAACACATTGGCCTGTTTACAACCTCCTGTGCACACTAATCGTGACCGTAATTTGCAAAGACATAAACATTCGATCCCGCCCGTGAATGTCAAAGGTGAACGGCATTAACTTGATCCCGGGTATCAAGTCCCTGGCCTTTAACCTAGGGTGCCTTGGACAAAAGAGAAGTACTGATTGGTCAGATGATGTCACATGCAACGCAAAGGAAGCCCTGCCGAATTTACATAGACGTCATAGAAGGAGATGCAAATACAGATTGAGGAAGAATGATTAATTAGACATCATACAAACGGCTTGCCTCACTGCATTGTAATCCCATTGCTAAATTTTACATCATGAAGTGAGATTAAATTTCATTTCAAAATATCAGCAGCAATTGACTTCACCGTGTACTTGAACTTCAAGAAAACACGGATGAGCTCTGAGCCTTGGTGACGACAGAAAAGAGACAAAACCCACGCATGCCTATGATCCATGCCTTACTAGCAATATGTGGCAATGTTCAGCTGCTAGCCTGCATGGCTTTGATGGAAACTGTAGTCTTGAAATGGCTAAAACATGAGTTTCCTCAGACAACTGTAATCCACAGAAATATTGGCTACAGCCATATTTCAATATGAGATAGTCTCCCCTTTACTTATCCTCAGTCATCAAGGATCGATGAGCAACGGTACTATCATGAGCTGATGTCGACTGGTGTGCGCGTGAGTTCTTCTTTAAAAATTTACAAAACACATCCTGTCATTGGATTTTAGAGTGCCATAAATACTACATTGTGGTTTCTCATCCTCAGGAAAAGGTCAACCAGTCCAATTGTTTTGGGGTGAATATCATGATGTGTCTCAACGAGTTAAATATATGATTTACTCACCTACTCTAGTTGGGTAATGAATGCTTTTCTGTCCCAGATCTGATGTGAACTCTGTCAAAACAATAATATGGAAAAAATTTGTTCAGTGAAATGAATATGTACTGTACAATATGATGACCAGATTTCCTTATGAAAGAGATGTGCAGATTCAAGCTTTGGTCTAAATGAGAGATACGCTGCAGTGTTTGCCATCCTTGACGCAATTTAATCCAAAGTCTATCACAATACAGTTCTAATCACTTTAGCCATAATATAAAAGATATCATTTTCCTGACTTTAAAATACAAAGGAGGTAAACAGAATTGGTAAATGATGAAGTCAATGATCTCACATCCTATCCCGCATACACTTCAATCAAGTAATGTAAATGTTGAATTGACTTGAGCATTTCATTATTTTGTAGATTTTTCCCTTTGCAATCATTCATTGGTACCATACTGTCTTAATTACTGCATTTACCGAACTATGCTCACTATGTAACTATGTAGCATGGTAATGTGGATGAGAGCATGAGTGTCTCTTTGTAAGATAATTTCACAATCTTTCTATAGCTACATGGTTACAAACATGTTAACTGCACAACTTTATAAGGTTAAAAAGGGATGACCATGCAAATATCTTTTTATTGGAACACAGGTATGTAGAAAACTTATCACAGAACTCTGATTGGACAAGAATACATGTAGCTTGTGCATTCGCCCAATGACGAATGGCTTGGCCTGAATACTGAGTACAACATTTGGTACAATTTTGTGGTCATATCCTCAAATCCCTTTCCTTGCCTGTCAGGGGTGCAACTGAATAATGTGGAAAAGGACCAATTGCGCATCAGTAATATTTGGGTATTTAGTAGCACATCAATAACTGTGTACTTGACAGTACATCAATAGTATCTTGTACAAAACCCATGGAATACTTGTACATGTATACACCTTTATTTAATAATGACTGTGTTGAATTTCGTTGAAAGTATGCTCGATTGTTTACTTATGAATTTGCAAATAAAAACAATACAGCACACTTCCAATATGATTTGATATGTCATCAGTTAAATGCCTATAACACATATTGGTGATACCCTGAATGTCAATGCTTACTTTTACAATATCACCAGATATGAACTGTAAATGCTCACATGTTTCATTATATATTGAAGTTATGTGTAAATTTGAACCTTTGCACATGTTTGCAACTTCATTGAAATTATTATGATCAACATAATGAACAGTAATCACCGCCGATTAATAGGCCAAACCCGGAATTCGAATCGACCACGGTACAAACAAAGCCATGTGCGCAAACGCGCACAGACGTACGTGTATTTCCATACGCGTTCAGTACACATGTGGGTTTGTTTGTACCGGCATCACGTGATTATTTGGGCGTACTGAGTATGTAGAACGGCGTACGCATCGCGTCCTTTTTATTCCGGAGTAGAACCATTCTAAAAGGTCATGAGTATACAAATATGTAATTAGGCTGAAATAAAAATATTAAAGTTATTTGACTGCGTTTATTGTATCACCACTTTATATAGCAAGTGTAATTACTGATGGCCATGTGCTTCAAGCCATATATGCCAAGCTGTGAAAGCTCATTAGATATGCAAATTATAAATTAGCTGACATGAAAATGTTAAATGACTTTCGATATTGTTTCAACCTAGTACCTGGTATAATCATCAATTTACATAGCATGTTTTGCCCACTTTGATCAAGTAAATCCCGGTATATATCCCTATAAGCAAAGCTCATTAAAGATGTAAATTAGGAATTGGCTTAAATAAAATTCATAATACTGTGTTTCCTCTGGCTGCTGAAATATTTTAGCAAATTTACGAATTGGGTTTTAAAACTTTTAGTAAATTTCAAAATTTATTAGTAAATGCAAAAGTTTCCCAAATAAAGCCATTACTGTTACAATGCAACTATTAACTGCTTTTTTATCTTTGATTTATTATAATTAACACAATATTGTTTTCAATTCAGTTTGCTTTTTTCAAAACAACACAAAGACACACACTGGTCTGTTTACAATGAAGTTCTTTATTTTCATCACGGAGTTGTCAGTGATATCCATCTGTATACCATGGATTCTCAAGATGCAAGATGATCTTTTATTTTGGTGTGTTTCCTACAATTGTTTTTAGTGATGTAGTAACACCCTGACGTGAAGGTATTTGACTTTCCACTCCTAAGACACCATTTACATAGCATGACACACCTTTCTCTGTCATAATCCAACCATGGAAACGTTGCCTGAAACAAAACATAAAATGATTTCAGCATCTCAAACTATGTATATATACATTTGCAATACAGGTGAGGAGCATGAACTTTATCGTCTATAAACTACTATGCCAGGAATTATAGATAGCAAATTACAACAGAGGAGTTAGATTATTTAACAAGGAAACAATTCAGTTTGACCACTGCATTACTACATTTGCTAGCATTACCACCACCAAGATTGTTACAAGTTGAAACTAGCATACATTTGACTACTACAGCATTCATGCAAAGCAATTTAGTAACTTGACACACCACAAAGAAAATTCAGTAGTTACCTTTCGACAAGTCCGGATGGACTAGAATCACAAATGTAGACACACTGACTCACTGGAATAAAAAATTGAAAATGGGAAATTATGCATGGAATCATGCTTGTTCCTTTGCTGAAGTTTATTGTGAAATAAATCCAATACTTATTAATTTATAAAAGCACATTTTCCGAGATGCATTTTGGCTGCAAATGCAATGATTATAGCTCCGATTGATAACCTTGTCCGAGACAGTGCCGTCACAAGGCAAATGCCCGATCAATTTTCCAGTGCAGATTTCATCGATATCGCTCCAATTAACCCCTGGTACTATCTGAAAACTTCCCGATCGCGTTCCAAGAATATAGGCCTAAATGTCTGTGACACCACATTTTTGATTCCAATTAGAATGACCGTAAAATCTAGCAAATTTCCACGAGATTCAACCTTGACTATAGTGACAACATAATAATAAATACATAATACACAAAAACATTCTCCGATTGAAATTCATGTGTCATCGCATCGCCGATCACGGGCACTCAACACGCCGCTACGCAAGATCTGTGTGTCGCAACTAGATTCTATTCTTGTTGTGATACAGGCCCGGCGTTGCATCGTGTCGAGTGACTGTCTGGGATATTAAACTGACCTTCCATGTTTCGTTGAAGGCAGCTTTTGTCCTGTTCGTTTTCTTCTGGTGGCACTCTTTACTGTTTTTCTGCTTCTTTTCTTCGGTTACGTTTCTCTGTCCTACATTTGACATTGCCACTTTGCTTTGAGAAAATCCAAAACGAAACAGAGGCCATCGCCTGCTTCACAAGGACGTTTGCTCGCCATCTTGAATATGGTCGAGTTATGCTGACTTTGTTTAGGTATATACCATTGGTCAATAACTATCCCAGGGTGGAAGATACACCAATCACAGGCCGTGTTTTACAAATGTACGTGTCTAGATTGAAAGAATTGTTTTGAAGCTGGGGGGCCTTCTATAGCTCCTTATCGATGTTAAACATGTCCGTAGAATGAGAATGAATACCATGATTTCATGAATACGATCGAAATATCGCTGCTGGATAGGATCGTATATTTACGAACTACCGATGAAAAAAATTCGTAAAAGTCCGTAAATGATCGTATATTTACTAAAAAACGAGCGGCAGCGGAAACACAGTTAATGATTGTCAATTATGTTGTATCATGGTATCTGTAATATGTGTAGCAAATTTTGTCAACTTTGGTCAAGTCAATTCAGATATATATCTCTAATTAGGAAAGATCATTAAATATGCAAATTAGGAATTGGCTGAAGAGAAAATGCTTAATGACTTTCAATAATGTTGTATTATAGTGTCTTTAATGTACATAGCAAGTTTAATCAATTTTGATCGAGTCAATTCAGATAAATATCCCTAACTATGAAAATTCATTTAATATTCAAATAAGGTTATGGCTGAAGTAAAAATGTCTTTTGACTTTCAATAATGTTATATCACAGTATCTTTGATGTATCTAGCAAGTTTCAACAACTACAATCAAGTTAATTCAGATATATATCCCTAATTGGGAAAGTTCATTAAATATGCAAATTAGGAATTGGCTGAAGTTAAAACGCTTAATGACTTTCAATAATGTTAAATCATAGTATCTTTAATATACATACCAAGTTTGGTTAATTTTGATCAAGTCAAATCAGACATATATCCCTAGTTAGGAAAGTTCATTAAATATGCAAATTAGCATTTATCTTTCATGTCATCCCTTAACGGTTCCCACTGCTGACATATCTTGGTGTGATCAACATTTGTAGCAAATTTCATCAAATTGTGTGTAGTCGTTTTTAATGTATATCCGTTTTTTCTAAAATCATTAATTATGCAAATGAGCAAAAAGTGTGCAAGCCACACCCCCAAAAACAAATCAGTTCTTGCCATTTGCTTTGATATATGTACCAGATTTGATTCTGATCTGATAAGCTGTTTTGAGATATCGGACCAACAGACAGACAGACAGACAGACAGACAGACAGACACACAGACGGACAGACAGACAGACAGACAGACATCGCTGCGACATATGCTCACGTGTTACACACGTGAGCAAAAAACTACAGTTACCAGAGAACATCCAATGTTGATACATTGGTTTGAACTTGTATGACATCTTTTCAGAGATGTCATGGGTATGCTACAAAATTCAACTTGGCAAGTATAGAATTGGCCGTGAACCCAGCACAGACTAACATGAAGGTGCTTTGGAAACTAACAATGCATGGGTATGGTCAAAGGCAGCAGGCATTACACAATATGATACACAAAGGCTTATGATTATGACTTTTCATGAACAAATGTACCAGCAGGGTTCCTACACCCTGGGACAAATAAATATTCCAGGGCTTTCCAGGATTTTTTGACCAGTTTTCCACGGCTATTTCAACTAAAATTAAGTAATTTTCCAGGGCTCTTGATCATGAAAACAAATTTATACTCAACTTCTATTGACACACCGTACCTATCTACTGCTTTAATTCCTGAGCTTTTTCTTTCTAACTATATAGCTACTGATTGTATTTGAGTTTGCTTTTCTCTTTTGCAGTCTTAGAATTTGCACTCCTAAGACTATTTAACTTTGCGACAAAAGACATTTCCCCATAGATTCAGCTTTCTTGGAATATTTATTATCAGATTTTTTAGTTCGACTACATTAGTCTCAAATATCTTCATTTTCCAGGATTTTCCAGGGCTAAATCACATTTTTCCAGGGTTTTCGAGGGCTAAAATAAAATTCCAGGGTTTTCCAGGACCGTACTAACCCTGACCAGGTTTAGTAGATATTATTCTGACTGCACTGGACCAGTTGTCACAATTTCTACTTTGTATTATAAGGTTACTAGAATTTAACGTATACAGGTGTCCATTCATATCAACAATAACAACTAGATTCCATAATAAAAATTTGATTCTGCACAAAGTATTTTCCGAGGCCATAAATTGGTTTGTGCCCTAAATATGCAGAGGAGGGGGTTCATTTTGAAGCTCATGGAGTGACTTAAGGTTTCACCAGCTCATTTCATGAAATACTGAAAATTTAATTTCTGCTCATAGAGTTAACACACAGATGGCAGCCATTTTTAATTTCAAGTGTTGGTAAATATTGGGTAATTCGTTTCACAAGTACGAAAGCCAACTACATCTACCTCTATAGATATAATGATCTATTTCCATTGAAATGAGAAAAAATTCTATAAGCAGTATGATTCAACTATATGTGAGAGACCAAAGGAAGTGTTTGTACTAGTTGTGTTAGCCTATTGTAATCCGCTCATTTCTCCTGCTCTGTCACCGCTCCACAACACACATTGCATGAACCGAAATCCCTAGGTCATATCGTCTGCTTTCTGTGATTCATCTACTCCCTGTGACAAAACACATGGATGTTCTTGTTGTCTGTTTATTTGTTTAGCATTAGTTTGAATTGAAAATTAGGAGATGGTGCTGTGGACCATTTACTATAAAATGTGGATATATATCTTGTTCACATTGGCAACCCAACTGAAATTTGGGCCGACGCAAAATAATTGTCCTTTTGGGATTAAATTTGGTCCGTGTCCACACCTAACGGTACCAGAATTAGGGCCGACGTAACTTTACCTTCCTTTGTGACCTCTGACCTGTCAAAGTTCAAAATGGCGTATTTGAATATGGCACGCTGTTTCTACTGTTCATGATTATCCTGTGTTTTTACGCACAAGAAGGGCAAATATGACTACCACTCACCCTTTTAATCATCGGAGAGATCTTCACTATTTATTGGATGAGCATATGGTATATATAAGACCGCGGTGGAGAAATAACCAGTGCGCGGCATTTTTGACATGCCTCTCTAGTCTATTACGTGCACTGTGGAATCGAATGACATGGTCTCGTTTGCGGAACAAAGGTTGGTGGGAAGTTCTGCGTACATGGGATGATATTAAAATGTAAAGACTGGATTGAAAACTTTCGATAGGTGTAAACTTTAGTTTCAAACGTCGTCTGTTTTGTGCGAATAAGGTGACTAGTTCAACTTCGATCCATGGCGGAGGCCTGGTCAACTGGGACCAGGGCCGACGTAACGTGTCCAGACTGGCGATTTGCGTCGGACCAAATTTTGCGTCGGCCCTGAGTTGGCCCTGAAATCCCCCCTTCTAACCGGGACCAAACTGAGTCGGCCCAGGGCCGACTCAGCGTGTCCACATTGGTTTTTTACGTCGGCCCCGGCCCAGGTCCGGACCTGGGCCGACGCAAAGTCGTCAATCTGAACGTACTAATAGTGTCAGTTAAAATACTTCACAGGGTCAGATGTGTACTGTGGGGATTACTACCCTGCACTTTGGCACATGTGTTGCTATCATCTGAATGAACAATGCCCATTTACTCCCCTTTTGTATTGACTGGATTTTAAAAAGAGTCCTTTGTTAAACTTATCGCATGTCTATCTAATATTCTAGACTTGTGGCTTTTACTTGATCATTTGAAGTGATTGGAGTGCAGCTAGACTAACAACAATGGCAATGATGTTGATGATGATGGTGATGATGATGATGATGATGATGAGGGTGATGTTGATGATGATGATGGTGATGATGATGATGATGATGATGACAAATATGATAATGATGAGCCCTGTATTTTAGTGAATGACTGGGTAACTGGTAGATTACTGTAAAACTTAAAGGCGCCCTTCTCAATCCCATGTTCTTTTGTTTCCAGGCCAACACCTGTCTCAATGATGATGTGCCTTGCAAATCCTATGATGCACCTTGTATACACACATCAAAGTACCCACTGCTCTAAGAAGAAGCAGTTTTCCCATTGCCACATATAGGAACTACAAACACACATTCTCTGCTCTTCAACATGGAGAGGATCATCCATTTCTCAACACTTATCAAAGGTAGCTTCTGCCCAACTCCAAGGTCATCACCTTATCATCAGTTTCAGAGGAAGCGGAACCCCATTCATACACTGAACAAATCCCTCCTCATGGTAATAACAATTGTAACAGGTTATAACACTTGCCAAAGGGGAAAAGCTGTCACTGGCATCTGTGAGTGACCCATATCAAGAGTACTGTGTATGTGTTCCTACATCAATGCCATACAAGGCAAAAACACCACTTTGCATGCATGCCTCATGTATTCTGTTGAACATACAGTTGCCATAAAACACACACTATCTTTAATACACAGCTCGCATACCAAATAGTAGTCAGTTATTCTGTACAAGCTTTGTACATACTACTAGTGACATTTTGCAAATTGACAAAAATGAGAAATGTATGAATCTGTTCCATAGCTCAAACCCATGATCAGATAAATGATATCTGATCCCACATTGGAAGACCATGAATAGCCTTGAATTTAAGTCTCTTGCAAAGTGTTTTATAGAAATCAGGAACTTCATCTTAATATCACTAAACCACTATTTGACATGTCGAGAACTTCCTCATAGAAAGTTGAGTCATCGCACATGACAAGATCAGAGGACCTGACAGTTGGCCTACACTACATGTAGATATATCCCAGTATTCTATGACAATGGAAGATCCGATTTGCAAAAATTACGAATACAGTCATGAACTTGATGAAGGCAATCTTAGACTAGCCTCCCAGTCTGTGTCAAAAAAGATCAGGAACTAAATCGGTTGGTTTTTTTAGGTTGTAACCTCTTTTGGTGTCGATTGTTTAATTTCTTTTGCTTTGTAACATGTAGTATACAGAAGTCAGCTCCTTGGTTTTACAATCACTCCTCAATCAGTGGGACAGATTTTGTTAAAATTAGTTCCTTCTGTTTATTCAATGAGATATTAATAAACCACAAGACCAGTGGCAAATCGAAATCAGTCCCTACTAGAGAGCTTGCATTAAACCACAGTAGTAGCGCACTACTTCTAAAATTTTCAAAGTCAGGTCAAAACAGAATACAATGAAACATTACATGCAATAAAAGTCCATGTAATACAATACGCCAACAAAAAATGTGAGATAAATTACACGTGTGCAATTCATGATGAAATAAAATACTCAAGAGTCATATGCATCAGCTGTGACATTATCACAGACTAGCATTTCATTCTTTATTTGAAATGCAGGGTGTGCGTCGATGTTATGAAAAATTGAAATTACATGTGAAGGTTTTTGCTCTTCCTGATCATGTATGAAGCCTAGCCCAGTGTCTACAAAATTAAATTATTTAATATCGTGACTTTGGATGTCCGCATTGCCTGTCACCAGACAGGACAGCTAAATTATCGGATGGCATGCCCTGAGGTCAGTGTGCCATTTGTCTATTAGCGTGTTTGGAAAGTATCTCCAACCTGAGGGAATAAATGTCATGGCTGTAAACTAACATGTGGCATCTTCGAAGAAACCACTTCACTAGTATGATTATTTTAATTCGCTTTGGCAGCACTGCCATTGAGATGTTCCAAATTTCAGTCAAAACTTTGTAACTTTCACTGCTCTGCAGCGGGGGTCAAAGGTCACGAACGAAGGTCACCACTGCAGAAAAATTGGTAAAATTCTGGTGAGGCTAAGTTTGCTTCATTAAAAGATTTAGTCTGAAATAGGCACTTATCAATGCTTTCCATCATTCATTGGAGGCAATTATTTTTCTAACACAACGTGTTCTTGAAGTTTTTACTTTGAACATTAATATTTGATTCAACTTTGAAAATTTGCATTCATAAATACAATTAATAAGCCTCGGTAATAAGCCCATAAGCTAAGCAATTCTGCAAGGAAAACTGATAACATTTTGTTAGGCCATTGATTTTCACGTCTTTTGACCAATTTGCAAGTGAGTTTCACCCACATGAGTGAAAATGGGGTTTCTAATAATTCTCAATGTAAAATCCGTACAGGAAGAAACAAATCAAAAGGTCTTCTGTACAATGCACACACATCCTTTGATAGAGGTTATTCACAATAACATCCTAGGTATCATCATTTATATGCAAATTATTTTACTACTTGTCCTAACATTTTGACAAGATTTTTCAGAAATTACTCTGCCAGGAATGGAGAATTTAGTACTTTGTTACTGCCAGTGCTCTTTGATTGAAACAAATACAGTAAAACTCACTACAAAGGGTCTAACTATGTGCTATAGTGATAGACATGTGGACAACGTTGAAGACGGCAGTATAAAGAGTCACACCCTTATTGCTACTCTAGAAACAAAGCTGGATTCATGATGATCAGCACTGCTCTCCTCAGCTACCTTGTATTTGAAGTTGTAAAGTGGTGATAAAGACTGAATATCATTTGCATTGATTGCTGTTGAATTGTTGATGTACAAATAAGTGCACAACTCCAACAAAGTGAATAAAATTGCCCTCTGAAATGTTATCATGTTCATTAAAATGCAGAACTGCACTATATCTGATGTGAACCATTTTCTGATTATGCAAATTTGCTCTGTTTCATCAATGCAGTGAGGAGTCTTACTGAGATGGCTCGAGCAATGCTGATATTGCCTGTAAAAATCCATTCAAAATGGAAAGATTATAAAGATGTTTGATGAATTATGTCATTAATTTCACTGATCACATTGCGCATAGTCAATGAGCATGCTTGTACAATGCGCGAGTAGGCAATTGGTTGCCTGGCAGAGTTTCAAAAAAATAGATTTTTGCAACAGGGTAGATACTGAATAAATTTTGACATCTTCAATGGTTATGCTTACATGTAAAACAATCAGTACTGTGAGAATTTACCTGACCATTCCACTAGCTTTGGAAGCATTTTCCCACTTTTCCACAAGACACTAATTTTTGAATTGAAATTCCTCATTGCCGTCTGACAAACTGCCAGTACAACTTTATTCAAAAACAAGTTATCATTAGATGATTTATAAATCAAAATGTGAAGTTCACCAGCAATTGAGATGCTGTTCTTGGAATTCAAGACAAAACTGGTTTATTCTAACTGTTTGTGATACCCATTCCATCAAGATATACATGTAAGTGCGGTAGTTCACATGGAAGGGTATTACCTGCCTCATAATTACAAGACTTGAACATATTTGCTCAATCTTTCCTCCAGGAATCTTTCAATCGGGATCACCGTGCAACTTTTGCTAAAAGAGAAACAAAATTACCTAACATTTACGGACACTTGAAAATTCAAAATGGCCGCCATCCCAGGGTCAACTCTGTAGGAAACATTCAATTTTCAATTGAATATGATGGTGAAAACTTCATTTATTCAATGATCTGCAAAATGAGTCTACACAAACAGTAGACCATTAAGTTACAATATTACAGAGTGTATTTCAGAAATTATTCCGGTACTGTATACACTGCCAGTGTCCAGAACATACTTCATTGTTGACACTTGCAGCGTCGACACTCACCAGTTTTGTTGCACATACATAAAATAAAGATGATATCACATGGTGTGTGAATGAAGAAATTATTTAAGCCTATTGTTCCTTTATACTTCGCATTAATGGCTTATACAATATGAAGAAAAGTAGTCAGTGTAGTTATGGATCACACTGTACACACACAAATAGTACATTTTGTGTTGATTGTATGACTGCACTAAGATTTCACTTCTAAATGTGGTAAACTACTTTTGTACATAATATTGTCCATGCCAGGATAAAAGTCATGAATATTCAAACCAGCTGATGCTGCAGAAGAGTACTAGTTGCGTGTGCCAATGAAGCCCTGTGACCCCTAACATGCTCAAATCTCTAAAGCAAATGCACACACTGCACAGGGCTGGCAAGGAAATATTGCCTCAGCATACACAGACACATGGCCCTTTACTATGATATTCTCTATAAACATGCGAGCAAGCTTGGTCATAATCCTCTCCTGATGTAATTTGGACAGGTAAAGCATATCATACATGACAGTGTAGATGGGTGCTATTTGGATGGACTTAGAGAGGATGACAGCTGTTCTAGCTGACATAAAATTAAAAAAAAACAATGCCCTAGAAACCGACATTTCAAGTGTCATTTGATTGTATATATCCACTACACTGTATGGTTGTCATGTTGAAATATCTCTTAGTACAATTTTGCACACTACAGAAATTCATCGCCTCATCCCCAACCACAATCACATCCATCTGAACTCTTTGTCACTCCTCAGAAGGTGTCACTGCATACCAAAATATTGAGTGGAGATCTTCTGGACTTCCTTGGATATAGCTTCACATTTCAGTCACATCTATCTGTGAGATAAACCTCCGTCCTCTAAAGGTAATTTGATTAATTCTGAAGTCACATCTCGAGAATTTGCAATGGCTGTGCAACTGCATTGCAGTTCTAGATTACTCAGACTTGCCCAAGCAAGCAGAAAGTGCGCTGGTCTGACCATACAAACCAAGAGTAGACAGTAGCTGACATCACCACATGCCTGTTGGATCTTTCTGACACAATATGTCATTACATTTGTTTTATTGCTATGGTCGGATGTATATACATCATCATATATCAACATCTTTCGACACAACTTTTAAATCAGAGCGAAGCACATATTATCAACTTCTTGTCATGTGTAACATATACATGTAAAAAGTTACTGATGAAAGTGGAACCATGCCTTTCCAGTGTTCTCCCTAGGCCCTTCAAGCATCACGTCTCCGTGACGCTTGCCTTGATCTCCGTGACGCTTTCTACAATGCCGTGACGCTTCAGATTTTTCCCGACACCCTTGATTGACAGCCCCACTTGACAGCTCAGTGTATTCATTGGCAAAGGACATCTGCCAAAACTAGCCTTATCAACATCGTTTTTAGTCCTGAATAGACTTTTTCGTTTCGATTGACGAGGTTTTTTTAATCAATTGACACGTACACAGGTGTTGAAAAACACCGGCCGAGCAGCACATCGGTGCGGCCGCGACTTTGATCATGTGGTTCAAGCGCCGTGAATGGCCGTTTATCAAGTTACGTGGGAGAGTACAGTGACGTAGACGCCGTGAAAACGCTGGTGGTCAAAGCTATAGGTCAAAATTGCGACCCTCAAAAAAGGTTTATAAGGCGTCTATACCTGATGACGGTTAGTCTACATGAAATCTCCATGGCAGTATTACGAACGCGCATTTGTATTTTAATTATTTTCTGTTTTTTGTTGTTGAGACAAACGGTGAAAGTATCAGAGCAGGAGAATGGTAGAGTTCATGGGCTGCACACGTTACGTGTGTGTCATATTACTCTACGCTGACTTTACCTATTTCTCGATGTTGGGGTCACTGTCATTTTACAAGTTTTTTTGGTTAATCGTGCAATCGTTCTTTTGCATTCTTGTCATTTTTTTTATTTCGCGCAAAGTTTTTAAAAATATGAGTTTGGATTACCTTTTTGGTCGCGAAATGATGTCTACAGTGCCATGTGACGTAAACAGGTCAGGCGATTTCCAAGATGGCGGTCGAAGTGTGGGCTTTGAGCGTTTCGCGCTGTTTTCAAGTTCAGGTCTCGTTTCAGGTTCGCTAAGGAGGCAAATTACTGAAACGACAGGGGTTTCATAAATTTTGGTGACAATCATTCGTGTAAATACGTATGAATTTTCTGTTATGGTAAACCATAACAGTCCCTCTATTCATTGGGACCGTGACCGTAATGTGCTCAAAAACTCGCTGGGGTACACAGCCCTGATTGTGTGGCTTCGTTGCTCTGTATAATTTCGTAAACAAGTGACGCAATGTTTCATCGCAAATGTTCTCCATGCAATGAGAGTACGAGTTGAATTTTTACAACTGAAGTTGGACTGCTGAAGAAAGCAAGATGTGACCGTTCAGTTTTCATGTATGAAATTATTGCACTTCATGGTGCCACCTGTAAACTTAATTGTTTATTCCCATGATATGTATGTTCATGCAGCAATGTGTAAGTAAATAAAAGGCATATTAACCCTTTTCCTGCCGAGCGCCCCTGTCCGTTATCCTGCCAAGTCGGTCAAAACCGGCCCCCTTTTCCGTGTCTACAGAAGATAGGCTCTCCTGCACGCTTTCCTGCCAGGCATTTGGCGGGAAAATACCGCATTTTCGGGGTACGATTACCGACCATATACGTGTTAGACTTCAAAAATTTTTGCATGCCCGTATAGAGGGGCAACCGCTGATGAGGTTGTGTCCAGAAAATGACGAGGTCACGGGCGTTGTTTGCCCCGGGGGACGTGCACTTTTATGCCCTTTTCTAGCTTACTTTCGCGGAAGTAAAGCTCGTTCGCCGGCACGCACGGCCACACCGGGGAAACGTCACCTCTCTCGTGGGTTAGTAGAAGACCCAGGGGTTAGTGCTATGGGTGCGGGAGCACCCTCAAACCTGTCCTGTTTCCCCTGGGTTGTGTCACTTGGCCACGTACTTTGAACGACTTGGAAGAGTCGCACATTGCAGTCTGCTTGACGTAGTGTCAACGACATAGTTCCGCCATTGAAGGAAGGCGTGTACGTAGTTTGGCCAGTTCAGTGAACACTTAGCTCGTTAGTGTTACCGTTTCCTAACACGTTAGTTGTGCAGTTGTTACTAAGGTGCAGTTTTGTACCACCTTAGCTCTGGACAGTGCAACTGCTCTATGCACTAACCCCAACGACAGATGGTTGGTACAACGTCTACGTCGTACGAGCACAGCCTCCGTTGGGCTGTGCCCCTCCCACGTGATACAACGCACGTTCATCCATTACTATAGCGTCCTTACGGATCTGCCAAAAACGAAAGTGGGGTAAAACAAAACAAACGAAAATATGCGATCCATAGATAGTATTTTATTCGGGAATAATTTACATTATGCCGAACAATAAATCTCGGAGTCTGTCTCGACGTCCGAGTGCATGGTCCGTGTTTCAAAAATTACAATCGGGGTGGCAGATCCGTGTTTCAAAAATTATAATGGGGGAATTGTACAAAATAATCCGTCTAAACAAAACAAAACAAAACGAAAATATGCGATCCATAGATAGTATTTTATTCGGGAATAATTTACATTATGCCGAATAATAAATCTCAGAGTCTGTCTCGACGTCCGAGTGCATGGTCCGTGTTACAAAGATTACAATCGGGGGATTGTACAAAATAATCCGTGTTTCAATTTACAATCAGCGGGATCGTAAAACACAAACAAACGGCACAACCGTGCTCAAAATGTGATCATGGTCCGTGTTCAGAATACAGTCAAGCCACTGTTAGGCGAAGCTGTCCCCTGTCCGTTATTTACGTCGGGTTCTCTTGCTGATGGGTGTCGTCGGGGCTGTGTGAGTAGAGGTCTGCACGCCAATGCTCCTCTTACCTCGTAGCATCATGCGATGATGAAAAGCCGCAAAACACTCGCCCTTGTGAAGATGAACCCCGCACAGACTACATCCTTTGGACGTCTCAGACAGTCATCCGCTCGCAGTGGTCTTACCCTCTCTGCTACATACTTTACAGCATTTCTGCCGCCCCTCCAAACGGCTGACAACGTGCATCGGCTGATTTTGTGGATTGATGTACGAGGCAAGAGAAACAGTGGCCTCGACCTCTCTCACACTGGGCTGCGATCGCCCACAATAACCGCCAATGAGTTGTTTCCCGACACGCAGATGAAACATCTTATGGGTCAGCTTACTATCAGGGTGTACATGCTTGAAGCATATATATGCATTTACCAGGGCAACATCAATCAGGTAACATGCCAGATATGTCCACCATCTGTGGTTCTTGCGCCCAGTGTGAAAGTACTTGCGCTTCTGGTTGGCTCGGTCGACGCCTCCCATGTACCGGCGATAATTATACAGCGACAGAGGCACTTGTCGCCGCTCGTCTCCCTCCCCCACTGGCACGCACTCCAAGGGTGGATAGACCGTATTCAAGATCAGCACCTGAGCGTTACTATCCTGATAAGCAGTGATGTTAAGACGAGAGTCCGTTCTGGTCGTGGCTTTCATATCCCCAACAGACAGAGGAAGGCGCTTCCTCTTACCCGGCGGAATTAATTGAGGGGGCATGGTGCGACGATTACGGCGGTTGAAACTCCCGACCATGTAGATCCCGGTCTCCATCAGCTCTCTAGCAGTAACGACCGTGCTAAACAGGCTATCACAGAATAGGCTGTGATTTTATCCACAAAATGGCTGGGCCAGCCCCCTCGTAATTCTTTTTTCCACACCTCGCTCCTGCCGTCTCCCATCAGTCCGATCCCGATATTTCACACCTAGGTACGGTGCAAAGTTAGCTATGTATGCAGTGGTGGAGTCGCACAGCTGCCATATCTTGAAACCGTCTCGATCAGGCTTATGCGGTAATCTCTGCTTAAATTAGAACGGCCCTTAAATCGCACCATGCCCTCGTCGATGGAGATCTCTCTACCCATCTTATAATTATTTACGCACCGGTCAACTATGGGCTCCATCCATGGATTGATTTTATACAGGGGATCCTCCTGACACCGACGTCGGCGGCGTGCCTCATCAGGATCACGACGTGGATCGTTCTCTGGGTCTGCCAGATGAAAGTATCGCATAAGCTGCTGAAAGCGACTGCGGGTAATCACAGTAGAAATACCCTGGTTCTCAGAAAGGGATCGCTAGACCAATAATCCTCCACTGATGATTTACGGTCGATACCCATACAGACTAAGACGCCAATGAACGCCTGCACCTCTCGGTAGTCAGCGTTACGCCAGTATTTATCTATTTCCTAGCGATATGTCGCTGGTGGAATTTGGCGTATTTATTAGTCTCGTCCTTGGCCAATCTGATCAGTGTAGCTGGAATAAACTTAAAAAAGTAATCGAGCTCACGGGCGTGGCTGGGCAAGGTGAAAGTCGGTCCTCTCTCATGGTCAAAATCGGTCTCCTCAAATATATTAGCATCGGTAGTCCTCCGACATACGCCAGACAGGAGGTGTGTCGTCCTCCGCCAACACAGCAGCAACGTCATCATCGTCGTCAGAGCTTGCCTCACCTACGTACTGCCTGTCATAAAAGTCATCGTCCTCTGCCGCATCCTCGTCAACCTCCGAGTCGGACTCAGCGGTGATATCACCGTCGTCTGGGCGTCTGGGCCTGAACTCGCCCGTAGCGGCATCAAGGATCATATCTGGCTCAAAATCAGGTGGGCTATCCTGATAACGAACCCTCCGCACTATCTTTTTCGGCGGGGACATCGCAGCACACGAAACTATGGCAGGAGCGGGCTCGGCAGCCTCTGCTGATGACGAGGACTCAAGCTCTTTCGCACTGGGCACAGGAACCTCTCCTGACGCAGGATGAGGGCTTATAGTAGCAACAGGTGGTGTCTCTCCCGGAGCAGCCGGGGAGAACCAATGGCATCAGCCGTCTCATTACTCACTGTCTCACTAGCAGCAGCAGACGTAGTCTGTGCAGGTGAAGTATCTCCCACAAGAGCAGATGTAGTCTCTGCAGGTGAAGTAGTCTCTCCCGGAGCAGCCGGGTGAGAACCACTGGCAACCGGTGACCCGTCATCATCCTCATCGGCAGAACGATCGGTCTTACGTTTACGCTTACCACTGGGTTTTTCAGCCGGAGATGGCTTCGCCTTACGGGAGCGTTTCTTGCCCGACTTCTTAGAACGTTTACTAGGGACATCACAACGATCGCTACCACTACCGCCCGGAGACTCTGCATCTTTGAGCTTCAGTCGTCTGCTCGCCTTCAGAAAACTTTTGCGGTCCGTCAAGCTCATGTCTGGAACAGTGTCGACAGACTAGCAGGTCCTCCCTTTTAAAGCCACAGGGAAACAAAGCCCTGGACATGATTGGACGCAGGGGTGTTAATATATGCAAACCACCTGTTATTATAATGGACCTACGGCAATCAGTCCACCAACCGGCGCTGACATTCCTACCCGTCATGTAAATTGCCTGTCCGCACCATTTGATATGCTAATAATACTCATTTGCGATGCAAATCAATCGAGCACTTAGCATAACATAGTCAATGTCATTAGCATCTCAACTTGACATTCCGTCCAGCTGGGTACGTGGCATGCGCACCTGCCACCCAAGGACGTTGCCCCAAGCCCATGTTTAGTACGGGTGGGAAACCCGTATCTTTAACCTCATGTCCCTTCTAAGTACGCCTGCGCAGGGCGTATTGTCATCCAAGTCGGTGACAAGCCAACCCGACAGATTGCCCATTAAGCAGTAATGGACTGGCGTCTCGTTCTTGTACGGCAACGAACAGTGCTTCAGCGGCTTGTTTAGGTCATAACCGTCGCCTGCCGAGCGGCTTACCCAACTAAGGCGGTCAAAGATGAAGGATGCCAAAATTGTCAACGGCTGTCTCGGCCTCGTCCGTTGGGCAAACAGGCTCCTTCAAATAACGTGGCCAGCACGTCTACGTCAGCAGCGGTGATGACGACCCGTCAATGACGCCCGAGTGCGTAAAACTCGGAATATACCGACAGGTACCTCTACCTGAGTCGGTCATACTACGGTATAAACCAAACACAGGTCTGCCAACTCCCGTTAGACTCGGCCGTTAGCCGAACTTCACAGGGACAACATAGGCGTAACAAGTCGGTGAACAACGGTTCACGCACCTAACCGCAGCCGCCAAGTCGGTGAACAATGGTATCAATTTTGAGGCCATGTTCCTGAATGGCAAGGCTGAGGCGGTGTGTTTCGTTGCACGGCTTGAACGTCTAGAGCCAAGTGCAGCCGACAACGTCCGACATCTGAGTGGGTAGTCTTTTCGAGAAGGTAACAAGTCGGTTAAAAGCGGTGGTTACCCTTCACAAATGTCGCTCAAGTCCGTTCGGATCAGTTCCATGTCAGGGACTAATCAAGCCGAGTCCGTCAAATCCGTCCGCACTTCCCGTCAATCAGGACCAAGTCCGTGATTTTCGTCTCGCACCATTGGCAAAAAATTGCACCGCCAGCTGAGGCGGTCTTAGGCGGTTGCCTTCGAGAAAGCCGAGTCCGTCAAATCCGTCCGCACTTCCCGTCAATCAGGACCAAGTCCGTGATTTTCGTCTCGCACCATTGGCAAAAAATTGCACCGCCAGCTGAGGCGGTCTTAGGCGGTTGCCTTACAGATTAGCGTTGCCGAGACGGTCAATTTCGGCCGCAATCTATGTAGTGCCTCAGAGCCAAGTTACCCCAAACTCCGCTAGAATACGTCAACGTGCTAACCTGCCAAGTACGCTACTCGTCCCCCAAAAAAAACCAGTCCCCCACCGGGGTGGGACTGGCTGGGTAGCTTCCGCACCTTTCCCTGTCCTTGGACTCTCTGTGAACCCATTTCGAGAGCAAACGCCGTTCCTCGCCCAAAACCTGTCCTCGAACGACCCCTAGCGCGAGCAAGGGTTTGCTACACGTAGTTCCGTCGACTAGGCAGGAAAGGGGGTACCAAAAAGTAGCCCGATTTCCACCGCCTTGGCAGGATAACGGCCGTGGCTGCTCAGATTCTAGCTACACCGAATTTCAAGCGGATTTTCACCGACTTGGCAGGAAAAGGGTTAAATGACTACAATTTGCAGTTACTGTTTTATGTGTGTGTATGTAATTAATATATGTTAATGTATGCAAATTAATTATGTAAATTTTATGCAAATTTCCGACATGCTTGCCCTTGATCCTAGGGAGAACACTGCTCTCACTGATAAGTGCAACTCAATCATAAAGTTACCATTGACCTAGAATTGACCTGTCATAAAACTGGTGGCTGACATTTTTTTCAATTTCCTAAAATTACATGAGCGTGATGCACACACTTTATTCCTCTGTCATAAAACTTTTATGCGTATTAATAATACACAAGAAAGTTAAACTCAGTAACAAGTCCGCCTGAAAGAAACTTGGAAGGAAGCAGAAAGCCTTGTTGGGCAAAACACTCCTAGAAATTTCTATACTGCTGGTGCAGAAAGCATACATGTGTCGGCAATCTTTTAATTAAAGTGAGAGAAAGTAGTTGTATATAGTATGTTCACCGTGGTTACAAAAGCATGAGAATCTCTTCCAAACAAATCTCAGTTCTAATAGAAGGCAAAGTTCACAAATTATGAAAGTCCACAAGGCACTTCAAACTTCTACTTCTGAGATGACAGCTGTTAATTATCATAATACTTGATGACAATCAGAAAATGAAAACTGCGCAGATCCTGTACATACATGTTCCAGTGTGGCTGTTTCCCCCAAAACACTTGTGGCGTTGAGGTAAAAGTACATGTAGACCCTTTCCAGGTCTATTTCAGTAACTTCCACCCACATACCGTAAAGCTGTGGTTCAGGATGGTTTAAAACATTGTTGATAAACCTATTTTCCATAATAGCATGCTGGTATGTTAGGCAAAGGTTTCCTACCGTATGCTATTTTACAGTTATGTGATTACAACTTTAATATATCCTCTAAATGTGGATATTTGTAGTGATGCGGGTTGACAATATATATACTGTATCCTTCATTAAATCCTAACACCACCATGGTTTGGCCCAAACAGTTTGTTATCAATGGAGAGTGTGGAGCTGTTTGGAAGAAATCGGTGGAGAACAAGGTACATGAGGCATGAGAAAGAACATAGTTACTGAATTTCTATATTAATTAAGAATTGCAAATGTATACTCTCTCTGCTATAATCCAGTTCACATTTTCTATTTCTGTACTAGTGTCCCAGATCACACACGTAAACTTCACACACACAACAGGATGTACACAGAAACTATAGCATCTAAAGTTTATCAGTTTCTAAATTCAATCCACAAAGGCACATGAGAAGCACAAGAAATTATAAATTGTCAGAAGCCAAGCACATGATGATTATTCATGTACACATGTGAAGGCATCAAATACAGGAAATTCTTCATGTATACATGTGAAGGAATCAAACACAGGAAATTCAATGGGTCTTTGTGATATTTTGCACATTCTCAATAAATTCCAACTGCATGTATCTGAAGTGATACCTTTTGTGGCTAGGTCTCAATTAATGATGACTAAAAACTGAGATGGAATCATATCTCCTGCAGTACACCTGCCCTTAAGCTGCCCATTATGGAAAATTGTGCCTAAACATCTTCAAAACAATTGTACGATGTGCCACTCTGGTTTTGTCCTGGTTTGGTTCCACCAAGATGGAAAACTGGAATCGGAATTGGTACAGGGAAAGATGCAAGATGCAAAATCAACAGCGTTGGCACTTGGCAGAGGACCAAAACACAGATGGTTCTGGATAAAATGCAGATCAAGGTAAAATAGCCACATACTGTGAAGCACAGAGAAATTGTACGATATTTGAAATCCTCATCTGTTTTTAAGGGTACCTTCACTTTACAATATCAAAAGCTAGTAACCTGGTCACACTTTTGGACTGTGTTCTGTAAAATTGAGTACAGGTCTTAAAATGGGATGCATTTATATTTAAACTATATCCAAAGTTTGAAAAAAAATCCTTATTAGCGACCACATCAAAAGATTGATGTAGGAAAAAATGTTAATTCTTTCAGTTTCAGGGTTGGAGTTTGAACCCCCAAAAGTCTTCTATCAAACACAAATGATATTCTACTTCGATTAACTAAAGATTTTTAAAATTAAAATGTAGTAATAATTACATATTTTTGCTACCTTTGTTGCAAAGTTGATCAAGACCCGGAACAACTGGTAAACAAGGCCAGGCCCGAAGTCGTGGGCAAAAGTGTGCATTCCATTTGTTTACTGGGTAGTTCACAGCATATTAGTTGAAAAGAGACATCTCTGCATGTAACTTAAGTACAGTGTGACTGAAATTCCATCATCATTCCCCTAACATAATGTACAAAAATCTATCTATTAATTTCTTAAAGCTGACAAATACGTTACGTTATCTGAAATAGCACCTGGAAAAATCACGGGCAAAAGTGCGGGATGTTTGCCAATTTTCTCTGGCGAACTAAATCATAAACGTTGTGAAAATCTGTTACGGTATTAGCTGGAATCACTTGGTGTTTTTTAAATGCTTTTATAACGATTCTAAACTGATTCAGTTATTCCCGTCCCTTGTTCATATTAAGATGCATGTATTACGCGCTGTGAAAGTTAAGGACTTAAACTTTTGTACAAACTTTCCTAAAGAAATATTTCAAGCATGCTCTTAGAAAATAACGAATAAAAATCAGGGGTCACTGTGCAAATTTTGTTACTTGAGAAACAAATAACCCAAGATTGATATTTAATTCAAAATGGCTGCCATTCTTATGTTAACTCTATGGAGAAAAATAAAATTTTCAATTTTCGAAAAACTAAGATGGCGAAATTTTCCTACACCAAGAGCTTTGTCATGAACCCCCACACGTGGTAGATCAGAAAAAATTTGAGAGTCCCCAAAAATCTGTCCCCGAGGCTTATTCTACCAGAACCATCTTTATCTTTTGCTCCATTTGGGATGTTTGATTTTGTCAGGTTAAGATAATTGCTAGCTACTAGATCACACCGGTCCAATCTGAATGTGTGCACTTCTCTGGCGCTGGAGTGAAAAACAAATTTTGCAGAAATTTATTTTTCCAGAAATAGCTAAACCTAGCCTACAGACTTGGAGCAAGTGTGGAAGTCATGCAAAAATTGTCCATACTAAGCATTGAAACTGTTGCTTCACAACAGGTAAGATATTAGAACAACTGTGCGATATTATCCCTAATCACAACCGCTATCCCTCCCTCATCAATATCAAATAACCTTGCTGAACATTGACTATATCAAACACATTGCTGTTATGACAACCAAAAATTTGTTGTTGTTCTTGTTGCTTTTCGAAGGAGATACTTTGTCATTGGTTTATATTACAGTGGCTGTTATCATACTGATAAAATTTTGGATAGATATGAATGTATTTTATTTGAATATTGTTGTATTTGCAATTTCCCCATCCTGAGTATCTTTATTAAAAGTACTTTTGGTGGTATCACAGTAAGGAGATAATGAAAACTAAAGTCGACATCCAACAATAAAGTTCCAAGGGAGGTGGAGGAGGGGAGACATCAGACATCGACCTTTTGATGTCCTCACCTTTGAGGTTTACTGTACTCACTCTGGCTTCAAGATCCCTTGTAAAGTACAGTACTATGCATTGAAAACGTTATCGTCAGGGTCTGAAAATGTATTTATGTGTGGCACAGTGCAGAATCTTGTGGGGATGATTGTTTATTGATGAGCAAAGTATTGTGGGTAATATGCATCTGGCAATCATTTTCTCTCATCTGTGGTTATCTTTTTCTCATACTTATCAATTGAATAAACTACAAATACAGACATAAAGAGAGTACATTCAGTTTGTTGAGTATCGAGTAGATAGGACAGCTGTAACTGAATGAAAAGTCAATGAAAAACATTTAAAATATTTTAGCCTTACATTTTTGTGCTTGATTTTCTTGTTTCATTTTGAAAGGAGTAAACTGTGTTCTATTACAGCAATACTGGAAACGGCAGACCCAAGGAGCAGCATCTAGATCATGGGGAATGTTAACAAATCTTGTAGTTGTGTAAACTATGACTCAGTTTTCTGGTTTCAACATATCTACTTTAGTGTACTCATTCTAGAGAGTATAAGAAACTATACCAAGAAACCACTCATGCCCTTACATGTACAGTGGTTTATGTACAGCAAGGTCAATTTAGCTGAATGTAAAAAACTGCTAGGTCAGCATTTTCTAAACAGTAGTTGTGCATTGGCAGTGGATGCTTAACACAGTCTATTTCAAAACATGATATGTTTATCAACTGTTTTCATGTCCCCTAGCTAAAGCTTTAGGTGATGATTAAGCAAAATCAGAGCTGTTCTAAACATTTTTTGAAAGCAAATGCCATAGGTCAGTCTCTGTTTCTGAGGTTTCCTGTTTGTGTTAGAATACTGCCCTATCCATGCAATGACATTATAGGGACAAAGAAAATATCACAGTACATGGTTCAAACACCATCAACATGGTTGAAAGCACAGGGTGCAATTTATGGTGTAAACCTGATGACATTTGCATGCAAAGATAAAGAGAATTGTGTTCTAAAATGACTTGGCACCTCCAAATTAAATTTACCACCTTGCCACCTCCGAATAAAATTTACCACCTCACTGCTGATGCAAAACTGACAAATACTGACTTTTTCTCTCTTCCGAGCAAAATCATGGCTTTCATACGCGGGCAAGGTACATAGGAGCACCTGTTGTCAACAAATTACACTCAAGCTTTTGATCAGCCGGTACATAACTGTATCTTTGATACATGGCATGCTCAGTATTGAGGCAAAGGTCAACCAAAGGTCATCACTCAGATTAAGACAATCTTGCTCTTTATCCTTCTTTGCAGTGAACTGAGATGAGGATAATATGGCCATTAATAAATCCCCCAAAAAAAGGGTTGAATGTAATGATCTGATGAGAGATTGATTTTTCTGAAGGAAAATCGAGGAATAACAGCATAATCACATGAACGAACTTCTTTCATCTTTTCATCTGAATGAGTCTATCAAAGCGAAAAGACAAGAATCAGTTACTCGAAATGTACAGGTGCATGGGTCACCTGCGATTCAAATAGCTTAAAACAAAGGGTACAACTCATGAGGAAGTATCAGAGGTGAAAGGCAAGTAAACTGTGCAAGTTCATCACTGTCTGTGGTATTTCTCTTCTGCAAGGATGCAGTCCCTGAGATGACTTGGGATCACTGATCATGAAAACTGACGCATTAGAAACATACTTCCTCAATGTTGGTGTCAACCCCCTTCTCCCCCTCAAAACAAAACTCCTTAATGTGAAATTGGCTTCAGGAAAACAGTCCTTTTCATTATGTACAGAGATTACCAACCTGTCTTCAATGCACATGTTGTGCAAAATCTTCAAATAAATATAGATAAACAAACTTTACGTTTGAACTTTTTCAATGTTTTGAATAGTCTATATTCTTCTATCAGATTTCAAAATCTTTTTTTTTTGTCTTTTTAGATTGTCGTAATTTGTGTCCCATTTTTTCTATGTGAATAGGGAGATAGTACTGTCAGAGTCATATTGTCACATTTATTTAGCAAACTCATATGAATACGCGTCTTATGTCAGTGTTGTCATTCTTTCTCCTCTGTAGAGTTTCTCCCTTCCATTCTGTTTTCATGCGTTGCACTTAAAATATTCCATTCATTATGTTTTCATGTTCTGAGTTTGTTTTGTTTTGTTACTGCAGAATCATCATAATGGTTTTGAACGAATTTTGGTCTTATCCCCTCCCTTCTCTAAACTAAGGAATTACGTTTCTAGCCTGTCAGCTTTTAAGATCGACAGGCCCTTGGCAAAGAAGGGAAGTGTAAGAGCTATCATAAAGCCACCTATGATGGTAGCCCAGGATCTGAATTATTCGTTTTTTATTCTGTCCACCATTCACAGTAGAATCATAAGCCTGTAACAGACAAAAAGATGGTAAAATTGCTGCTGTTATTGGTAAATATTACTGGAAAAGGTTTCGTAAAGACAACCATCGATAGCACAAACTGTAAAAGAGGTTTGTGTGCCTGGTGTACACAGTACCTCCACACATGTACAGTATACACATCCATACTATATTCAGTGTTTCTGCTCAAAATGGTTGACATTTTGCATTCTTGTCATTTTCCATAGTTATACAACTCCCACTTGCTAGCTACGTTTACACAGGAACCATGTCTGACATTTTCAATTTGTTAAAAATACACCGCTTTCAGGTACAGTTTACTATTAATTATACATATTTCCATGGAAATTGGAATCTCAAAGGTTAACGAAAGGGTGGGTGTTTCAGCTTCTCTGGATATATCCACCCACACCAATATGATATTTATGGAGGCGTGTAAGTCAATACCAACCTAAAAATTTCCATTCATCATGAAATTTTCACGATCTTTTTATAGAATCATGCTCTATTCTTGGCTGGTGCAAAAAAAAATTGAAGTCTTAGTCATCTTTGCCTTGGGCTACAAGAACAATGTACCGACGTCATCATTTGAGCCAACACCGGTCATATTTTGTATTCTTTACATGCCATCTGGTATTCAAGCATTTCAATTCTCATGAGTCTACAGAACAGATATTTTATAGACATTTTAAGAAGAGCATTTTTAGGTTGGGCATACATTCATGTTCAGAAATCTGGACCATTCAAGTCGGAGCACTTAAAAGCAAAACGGGGAATGGAATACCAGAGAGCATGCTGGACGAAAGAAAGCATTACGTTGATGGAGATAAATGTTTTAATTTTGCAAAATCATTATTGCAAATTATTATTAGCAGCACTTCATGACTAACAAGACCTTAATTTTACACTCACAAAAATGACTTGGTTGAACAGTAAACCAAATCCTTCTTTTGGCTGTTAATCAGCAGAAATTTTTCTATGCTATCTGATTGCCACTAAGCCAAGACCCAATTACAACCTATTTATTGCAAATTTCTCTTTTTTACAAAATGAAATGAAATCTTTCAATGGAACACTGATTGGGATCTTTTGAGCTGCTATTAACAAGAAGCATGTGTTCCCCAAAAGAAAGGGAAAATGAGAGAATCAAAAGAGGCACACCCTCTGTGGTGTCATCAAGGAATGGATATGAGTTCCATGGCAAATATGTAATTAGTTGCTATTCTGCAGCATTCCAATGTACAATTGTGTGCTTCAAACGACTCTGCATCATTCTGCAAATACATTTTTGAAGTCATATCAGCATTTCCAGAGGAAATATCAGAACATAGCTCACCAAAAGTACCACACTGAGCTTGATGTGGTCACAGAGAAGTTAAAAAGTTACACATTATGCAAAACCTCACTCAAACAGGGCTAGAGTATACTTCAATACTGGCAAATTGGAACAGCACAAAACGAATAAACATTTCTCAATGTCAGAATCTGTTGGAAAGGTCAGAGAAAATTGGAAAATTTTCAAGATGTTTACACAACTCTAATCACCTCAAGCATTGTGAAAAATAAATGACAAGGCAGAGCCAAGAGCCTTTAAAGTTTAATATCAATGCAAGCACTACTGTGGGAAATCGTGCTTCAAAATTGTAATAGCTGGAATGACTGTAGTCGAATCATTCCAATCTGACGCTCTTCAAAAGCACTGGTGCAATGTGAGCCACTGATGACATAGTGGCCTGTCTTCTGAGTCTTCAATACATGTATGCAACAAGACTGACATGGAAGGAAGAGAAAATTAAATGCATGGCACTGTTTTGCTGTCATTTGGAATCAGCAGTTTTGACCAAAACTTTACATGACCTTCATGTTAGAGATGTCATCTGGCAATGTTGAAAGCCATACACGTTCAACTTTGGCAAAGCACCTTACAACTGATATTGATGACTTGGGCTTCGGGGAGGATTATGTAGATGCTGTTTAATAATAAAATGACAATGACCGTCAATGCTGATGATGATGACAAGGATGATGATGATTATGACAGCACTCATCACCTGATGATGATGTTGATCCACATGCTATAGTGTCAAATCAAGGCTACAAACAGGACTGTGGTGAAAAGGTCAAGATAACATTGATCATGATATGATAAGTTCATATCAAGTGCACTGATACTGATTGATTAGATAATTATGACAAATTAATAATAACGATGATGATGATAATAAATATGGTCGCAACAGCAATGTTGATGATGATGGTGGTGATAATGACAATGATGACAACACAATGTCTGATGATGACAATAACGATGGTAACGATGGTCACCCTTTGAACTAAAATGATCACAATGATGACTCAAAAAATATATCGTTCATGCAAGAAAATTTTTCAAATTGAATGTAGGGCTTTTACAAACTAAATATAGTATTTAAAAATGGTTCTGAAATTTTACAAACTGAATGTAGTACTGAATATAAGACCACTTTAAGCAGCAATCTGACAGAAGGCTTGAGGCATACTGCGGATACCGGAGGTGGTTTTCTTAGCTCTGCTGGTGATAATAATTATGATTGATTTGATAATGATGACAGTGATATCATGCAATAATTACCAATGTACATGTACTCAGAGAGGTGCTAATCGTAAACAGTCATGTAATCATAATGAGAAGCGCACAGTAAGTGAGACTACCCACAATTCCCTTTGATTTGTGTGCTCAGACATTATTTGCTAAACGCTTCTTCAATTTTATCAGTTTCTGAATAATTTGAAACTTAGAATTTAATTTAAGGATTAATGGTTAAAACTATGTTCCAAAATTATTGATTATGTTTAAAATTCAGGAGTAAATTGAATAAGAATTTGATGTTTGAAGGTGCTAAAAATTGTACACTTGTCAAGGTAAAGTTACCAGCAACTAAGATGGTCTCATCATAGCACCTGTCAGACATGCAGATTTCCTTTGTCACGAACATTTAAAAAAATCAATACTCTTTGTCTTGCCAACACAGATGCAACTTATTCCCTTAGTTTCCTTGAAAATATTGCATATGGCTGTCAAAATTCTATGTTGACAAAATCACAAAATTGCTATCTCCTCTGCGGAAAAGGGGTTGATCTTCTCATTATTCACAGTGAGAAATTAGAGAATTATGATTATCAAAACTATGGTCCCAGAATTTTGAAATATGGACCGAGTTGTCCTGTGTACAGAAGAAATTTGCTTCAGTTCAGTGAGTGATCTCTGTGTGTACAGATCATGGAGAATTGTGGGTAGCCTCACTCACTGTGAAGCGTCAAATTACCAAATTTGCGGCTGTTCTAAATTCACAGAGTAAATTCCCGGCATCTGCCTCATTGCATGATAATTAGCGTTATCAATACTGTAAAATCTACATACGGTCATTACTTTACACTACAGGTGATTAAATTGATTAGTGGAACAGATCAATACTGTCACTGGGACGCAGTTTGAAAAGCTATAAAATTTATCCAACCATTCAAAAGTGCAGTTAAAAAAGACTACTTCCCCTAACCCTGTAACTCTACATTCTGAACTAAAATTTTATTACAGAAAGGAGGAAAAAAGATGACTAGATTATAAATCTGTGGCAATGGAGCTAATACAGCATTTTTGAAACGAAATCTGGTTCAATTTAGACATAATTATAACAGGAAACATTTTAAAACATTAAGCTTCAGAACCCCTGGGTTTCTTGTTCAGACCTGCCATTCTGTGAATTTTTACATAAATCCTAAAACAATGAAAGGGTTTATTCCTTCCCTTTTTGTTGAATGTCACAAGTGCACAATGACGTCAATGGCAGCCCATATTTGCATGAGTAAACCATCCAGGTCTGGTCCCTAGACAAACGATATGTTCACATGATGCACTATTGAACTACTGTTCAAGTCATGCCATCCAGGGAGAATTTGTCTGTCAAAACTGGCACAGCGTTACCTAAATTTTGGATCAGCGACTTCATCTATGCCTGCACTTGTCAAAATTCATGGAAGGTGTTGTCAAAACTACTGTTAAGAAACTGATTACTGATTTCATTTTGCTTTTTTGGGATGGCAAGAAACAAATATGATTACATACAATGTATAAATTTTCATGTAGGATCGTTTTGAGGGCCAAAGTGTAGGTGGTTCATGTAGCCGCAATAATGATGATAATGATGATTGGGGGAGGGGGGATAGCATCCATTGTCTATAGGCTATTATAAAATCATGCCATATGCCATATCTGGTTAGATTGGTTTAGATTGGTTAAAATGGAACTTTCCTAAGACAGTAGGTGGACAGGAGATGAACAGATAAGGTGGAATTCCGCCTTAAAAACAACCAGTCCCCTTTGCAATGAGTGCAAAATACAGCCGCACATTAGATTGAATAACAGTATTATGTTTGTCTGTTAACATCACATGTATGTGAAAGCAGAATCCGTCTCTGGGATGAAGAGGCTTTGATATGGCTGTAGAGACATAAGTGGAATGTGACTTATGCAAAGCTAGTCAATTAATTAATTGTTCAATATAGAAATGGGCCTGAAAAAGCGGATCTCAGTGAAGACCCTTAACAGGCAATATCCACGGCAATGAATTTCATTTACTCAAGTTTTAATGCATGTTTGTCAGATTCTTACTGAGTTAAAAAAATTCAGAGAATAACAGAAAACAGCTGCTTTAAAGCTACAAAATTGTCACTGGCCTATAATTTTAACACAGCTATTTTCCTTGTAATTTTCATTTTTTCCACAAAGCCTCCTAAAACAGCGATGTCATTGACAGAAATCAATGGCGTTACTATTTTTAGATTGCAAATCAATGGCAATCACAGCTCTATACCACTAAGCTAACATACACCTGACACTGGGCTGAAGTCATTACCTTCCAATATTTCACCTACCGGCGTATTGTGTTTTTTTCTGAGCTTGGGGGCAAAGAGCTGAATTGGTTTTGGTAAAGGGAAATATACTGAAAATGTCAATCTTAAAGTTGATGTTCATTGACAATCAGCCAGGTTCATTATCATTCTCTATCATTTAGCTGTAGTATCTTCCGACATGTATCATTGGGTGGCCCCTGACTCAACATAAATTAGAAGTGCCACACTGTTAAAAATCACACAAATTTTCTCAGTATTGGTTTCTCTGTTTCAATGAGTATCTCACTGAATAGAGGACGATCTGATCACATCATTTCTAAGAACAATGTATAAACTAAATCCTCTGTAATATTGATATCCATTGCATAATGTGCTTATTTTTTGGCGACTTTGATGTATCAATGGTTCGCAAAGTGTGATACCATTCAAGCATAAATTGCGGGAACTGATTTGTCTGTCATACCACAAGTATACAACTGCAGAAATACCAAAAATGGTACAAAATCCAATACTGGCAGCTGTCATGACCATAATATTAAATCCATCCTCCCGTACCAGGTATTTCCTTTCGACATGAGTAAACTGTTAAAATCACAAATTGCAATGATATCAGGAATTCATGGCCATTATATTCAGTATTCACTTGGCCTAAATAAAATCTGTACTCAAAATTATGGTCATCAGATGCATGTATAGCAAACTTGTGTGATTTTCTACATCAAACAAATTAGAATGTGATTATTTACACTTTAATTTCTTACTCATCTTTTATTCCTTGCAAATAGAGGCGTTTGGTACACACTTGCAAACATGGACTCAGATCAACTCAGATCATTTGGGACTTTTTCATGCTCAAACTTGTAGCCCAAACATTGTACTCTTTGAAAGCATTTAATAAAACCTTGCTTACAATAACGGACAGTTAAAAAACATTTCCTACCGGTAGATTGAATGCAGTGATCCGTTACTCTGTATTTGAAAGATATCTGTAGACTTCCTGTACCTTCAAGTTTTACAGGAAAATTTAAATGAACATTCAAATTAAAATAATCAGGTGTATTTGGTTACAGATACATATATGAGGCTGGCAGCTTTGATTTCATTAGAATTGCATTTTTCATCTCTGATCCGATGTTCACTGCTCGTGTGAACTCATTTGAAGCTTGTGGATTAACTGCAGTCTTCATATTTTTTTTTTGCAAGACTGCCAACAATTTAACATTTCCCTAGAGAGTTAAACACTGCTTAGAGAGGCAATTTAAATTTCAAATATCAGTAAATTTGAGATAATTTGTCTCTCACACCCAGAGCTTTGCACTGTGACCCCTAAACTTTTGTTAAAGAGTATGAAAGAAAATGACACTCGCAGTTTTCTGGGGATAGTTTAGAGAAAGTTAAAAAACACCATAAATTTCAAACAGATATTTAAAGCTGAATGGAATTATGCCAGCAATATGTAGGTAATACCGGTAATTGATTTTCACAAGGGGAACAACCCAAAAAAGTATGACGCAAAGCTGTGTAATTAATGCTGCTGAGTTCCATAAGTAAACAACGCACATAGCTGACACTCCTCTCTCACCCTATATGGATAGATGCAAATTTCTGATACCCATTGAACAACTTTTAGAAGTACAAAAAGTACACTGTAGGCATTGTAACCTCTAAGCCAACATGACATGCCAGGATACAAACAAATTCAATTAGCTTCTAAAATGTTTTATGCAAGCAAATTTTATTTGGATTCACATGTGAAGATATTGGGCTGCCACAAAGAAATTTTCACAATTCCTATAATTTACGAAAAGTTCTTAGTATCATGGTGATACTGAGCAATATTTTATATTTCACTGTGGTCTATCGCTTTGTTGGTTTCATTCTTGAATGTTTATAAGGTAGAACATGCCTTAGGGACAGATATTTGGACTCTCACATTTCTACAATTCTTTTCATATCTACCACTTGTGGGAGCTCATTTTAAAGTTCTTGGAGAAAGAAACACTTTCACCATCTTAGTTTTTCGAAAATCCAAAACTAAATTTTTCTCCATAGAGTTAGCACAGGGAGGGTGGCCATTTTGAATTTCAAATATCGCATGTTGGGCAATTTGTTTCACTAGTTCCAAACTTTGCATGGTGACCCTCGATTTTTACCAATGATTTGGTAGGAGAATGGTTAAAAGTTTCATTTAGGAAAGTTTGAGAGAAATTTTAAGTCTTTCACTTTTGAAGCATGTACTACTTAAGTGTCTCACTGTTTGAAAAGTGAAAAGGAGTGAAACAATTTGTCATACAAAGTTCATAACCATTTCAGCCAAGCTATATGGTTACATTTATTGATGCTATTGCTGAGTCACTTAGATGAGTAGTCTTTGATCTTCTCCGTGAGGCATTGCTGACATAAACCATGACAGCTGATTAATTTGAAATTGTGATTATTGACCTTGTTTAAAGATTTTTATATCAAAAACTCCAATATATACTTTCCAGCAATCACCTATTTTGCATAACTCATCAACCTCAGACAACCACACTGAGAAATGTTACATGGAGGCAAACCAATAACATGTACCCCTCTCACTGTTCAGCCCTAATCTGACCACAGACTCTAAATAAAAGGGTCTATGATCTGACAAATACAGCAAATATGTTCTCTGCACCCAGTACAAACTTAAACTATATACTTTCCAGCAATCACCTATTTTGCGTAACTCATCAACCTCAGACAACCACACTGAGAAATGTTACATGGAGGCTGACCAATAACATGTACCCCTCTCACTGTTCAGCCCTTATCTGACCACAGACTCTAAATAAAAGGGTCTATGATCTGACAAATACAGCAAATATGTTCTCTGCACCCAGTACAAAATAACTCTCATTCTTAATTCTTTAATGTACAGTCAACTGGGCATTATGTAATGTTGAAAATATAATAGGTACTGATGTGACAAATTGTAATTCCTGGGGCTGGGGACCTTTGAAATTGAGATTGTGTCTCTAACACCACTCAACAATGTGGCTAACAAACCATGAAAGCATCGCTGTAATCGCTCCATTGTTGTAACATGTACTAGTAGCCCTTTAAATGCTACATCCTTTCTTTCAATCAAACAACAATCCCTTCCAAGTAATGAAGCACACAAATTTTATCTTTTATGAAATCAAAACCAACCACACTCAGGGATTAAATGACCATGCTGCACAATGCATACAATGCATTGGTCAAGATCCAACAAGCTATGGATCACGTGACTGTCACATGACTGACAATGCTGCACGGAGTGATTGATCATGACAAATGCTTCTGACAAGACTTTAATAAAGAAACGCATTTATTCAATCCTCTTTGTCTTCACAAAAATCGTCAAACAACAAAATATTTGAAGCTTTGCCATCTTTCTTATTACTGTATATTTTCTACAAAAACTACAAAATTCAAACGTCAAGTATCATTTTATTACACGCACCTATAAATTCCATTTATTAATTTTGTCTTCTAAAATACATGTACTGACATTCCAAGTCTTTTCCTATCAATTTCATCACTACATGAACTCATACTGACCTGTTCCATGAAACAAGGTACTCATGGATCATAAAAATGTTGTTCGAACTATCAAGTAACAACCGCTACCTTCTAGAAAACACTTAATTATTTGAAGACTTAACCCTTTTCCTGCCGAGCGCCCCTGTCCGTTATCCTGCCAAGTCGGTCAAAACCGGCCCCCTTTTCCGTGTCTACAGAAGATAGGCTCTCCTGCACGCTTTCCTGCCAGGCATTTGGCGGGAAAATACCGCATTTTCGGGGTACGATTACCGACCATATACGTGTTAGACTTCAAAAATTTTTGCATGCCCGTATAGAGGGGCAACCGCTGATGAGGTTGTGTCCAGAAAATGACGAGGTCACGGGCGTTGTTTGCCCCGGGGACGTGCACTTTTATGCCCTTTTCTAGCTTACTTTCGCGGAAGTAAAGCTCGTTCGCCGGCACGCACGGCCACACCGGGGAAACGTCACCTCTCTCGTGGGTAGTAGAAGACCCAGGGGTTAGTGCTATGGGTGCGGCAGCACCCTCAAACCTGTCCTGTTTCCCCTGGGTTGTGTCACTTGGCCACGTACTTTGAACGACTTGGAAGAGTCGCACAGTGCAGTCTGCTTTGACGTAGTGTCAACGACATAGTTCCGCCATTGAAGGAAGGCGTGTACGTAGTTTGGCCAGTTCAGTGAACACTTAGCTCGTTAGTGTTACCGTTTCCTAACAGGTTAGTTGTGCAGTTGTTACTAAGGTGCAGTTTTGTACCACCTTAGCTCTGGACAGTGCAACTGCTCTATGCACTAACCCCAACGACAGATGGTTGGTACAACGTCTACGTCGCACGAGCACAGCCTCCGTTGGGCTGTGCCCCTCCCACGTGATACAACGCACGTTCATCCATTACTATAGCGTCCTTACGGATCTGCCAAAAACGAAAGTGGGGGTAAAAACAAAACAAACGAAAATATGCGATCATAGATAGTATTTTATTCGGGAATAATTTACATTATGCCGAACAATAAATCTCGGAGTCTGTCTCGACGTCCGAGTGCATGGTCCGTGTTTCAAAAATTACAATCGGGGTGGCAGATCCGTGTTTCAAAAATTATAATAGGAAGAATTGTACAAAATAATCCGTCTAAACAAAACAAACGAAAATATGCGATCCATAGATAGTATTTTATTCGGGAATAATTTACATTATGCCGAATAATAAATCTCAGAGTCTGTCTCGACGTCCGAGTGCATGGTCCGTGTTACAAAGATTACAATCGGGGGATTGTACAAAATAATCCGTGTTTCAATTTACAATCAGCGGGATCGTAAAGCACAAACAAACGGCAAAACCGTGCTCAAAATGTGATCATGGTCCGTGTTAAGAATACAGTCAAGCCACTGTTAGGCGAAGCTGTCCCCTGTCCGTTATTTACGCCGGGTTCTCTTGCTGATGGGTGTCGTCGGGGCTGTGTGAGTAGAGGTCTGCACGCCAATGCTCCTCTTACCTCGTAGCATCATGCGATGATGAAAAGCCGCAAAACACTCGCCCTCGTGAAGATGAACCCCGCACAGACTACATCCTTTGGACGTCTCAGACAGTCGTCCGCTCGCAGTGGTCTTACCCTCTCTGCTGCATACTTTACAGCATTTCTGCCGCCCCTCCAAACGGCTGACAACGTGCATCGGCTGATTTTGTGGATTGATGTACGAGGCAAGAGAAACGGTGGCCTCGACCTCTCTCACACTGGGCTGCGATCGCCCACAATAACCGCCAATGAGTTGTTTCCCGACACGCAGATGAAACATCTTATGGGTCAGCTTACTATCAGGGTGTACATGCTTGAAGCATATATATGCATTTACCAGGGCAACATCAATCAGGTAACATGCCAGATATGTCCACCATCTGTGGTTCTTGCGCCCAGTGTGAAAGTACTTGCGCTTCTGGTTGGCTCGGTCGACGCCTCCCATGTACCGGCGATAATTATACAGCGACAGAGGCACTTGTCGCCGCTCGTCTCCCTCCCCCACTGGCACGCACTCCAAGGGTGGATAGACCGTATTCAAGATCAGCACCTGAGCGTTACTATCCTGATAAGCAGTGATGTTAAGACGAGAGTCCGTTCTGGTCGTGGCTTTCATATCCCCAACAGACAGAGGAAGGCGCTTCCTCTTACCCGGCGGAATTAATTGAGGGGGCATGGTGCGACGATTACGGCGGTTAAAACTCCCGACCATGTAGATCCCGGTCTCCATCAGCTCTCTAGCAGTAACGACCGTGCTAAACAGGCTATCACAGAATAGGCTGTGATTATATCCACAGAATGGCTGGACCAGCTCCATCGTAATTCTTTTCACCACACCTCGCTCCTGCCGTCTCCCATCAGTCCGATCCCGAAATTTCACACCTAGGTACGGTGCAAAGTTAGCGATGTATGCAGTGGTGGAGTCGCACAGCTGCCATATCTTGAAACCGTCTCGATCAGGCTTATGCGGTAATCTCTGCTTAAATTTAGAACGGCCCTTAAATCGCACCATGCCCTCGTCGATGGAGATCTCTCTACCCATCTTATAATTATTTACGCACCGGTCAACTATGGGCTCCATCCATGGATTGATTTTATACAGGGGATCCTCCTGACACCGACGTCGGCGGCGTGCCTCATCAGGATCACGACGTGGATCGTTCTCTGGGTCTGCCAGATGAAAGTATCGCATAAGCTGCTGAAAGCGACTGCGGGTAATCACAGTAGAAATACCCTGGTTTCTCAGAAAGGGATCGCTAGACCAATGATCCTCCACTGATGATTTACGGTCGACACCCATACAGACTAAGACGCCAATGAACGCCTGCACCTCTCGGTAGTCAGCGTTACGCCAGTATTTATCTATTTTCCTAGCGATATATCGCTGGTGGAATTTGGCGTATTTATTAGTCTCGTCCTTGGCCAATCTGATCAGTGTAGCTGGAATAAACTTAAAAAAGTAATCGAGCTCACGGAAGTGCCTGGGCAAGGTGAAAGTCGGTCCTCTCTCATGGTCAAAATCGGTCTCCTCAAATATATTAGCATCGGTAGTCTCCGACATACGCCAGACAGGAGGGGTGTCGTCCTCCGCCAACACAGCAGCAACGTCATCATCGTCGTCAGAGCTTGCCTCACCTACATACTGCCTGTCATAAAAGTCATCGTCCTCTGCCGCATCCTCGTCAACCTCCGAGTCGGACTCAGCGGTGATATCACCGTCGTCTGGGCGTCTGGGCCTGAACTCGCCCGTAGCGGCATCAAGGATCATATCTGGCTCAAAATCAGGTGGGCTATCCTGATAACGAACCCTCCGCACTATCTTTTTCGGACATCGCAGCACACGAAACTATGGCAGGAGCGGGCTCGGCAGCCTCTGCTGATGACGAGGACTCAAGCTCTTTCGCACTGGGCACAGGAACCTCTCCTGACGCAGGATGAGGGCTCATAGTAGCAACAGGTGGTGTCTCTCCCGGAGCAGCCGGGGGAGAACCAATGGCATCAGCCGTCTCGTTACTCACTGTCTCACTAGCAGCAGCAGACGTAGTCTGTGCAGGTGAAGTATCTCCCACAAGAGCAGATGTAGTCTCTGCAGGTGAAGTAGTCTCTCCCGGAGCAGCCGGGTGAGAACCACTGGCGACCGGTGACCCGTCATCATCCTCATCGGCAGAACGATCGCTCTTACGTTTACGCTTACCACTGGGTTTTTCAGCCGGAGATGGCTTCGCCTTACGGGAGCGTTTCTTGCCTGACTTCTTAGAACGTTTACTAGGGACATCACAACGATCGCTACCACTACCGCCCGGAGACTCTGCATCTTTGAGCTTCAGTCGTCTGCTCGCCTTCAGAAAACTTTTGCGGTCCGTCAAGCTCATGTCTGGAACAGTGTCGACAGACTAGCAGGTCCCTCCCTTTTAAAGCCACAGGGAAACAAAGCCCTGGACATGATTGGACGCAGGGGTGTTAATATATGCATCCACCTGTTATTATAATGGACCTACGGCAATCAGTCCACCAACCGGCGCTGACATTCCTACCCGTCATGTAAATTGCCTGTCCGCACCATTTGATATGCTAATAATACTCATTTGCGATGCAAATCCCTCGAGCACTTAGCATAACATAGTCAATGTCATTAGCATCTCAACTTGACATTCCGTCCAGCTGGGTACGTGGCATGCGCACCTGCCACCCAAGGACGTTGGCCCAAGCCCATGTTTAGTACGGGTGGGAAACCCGTATCTTTAACCTCATGTCCCTTCTAAGTACGCCTGCGCAGGGCGTATTGTCATCCAAGTCGGTGACAAGCCAACCCGACAGATCGCCCATTAAGCAGTAATGGACTGGCCGTCTCGTTCTTGTACGGCAACGAACAGTGCTTCAGCGGCTTGTTTAGGTCATAACCGTCGCCTGCCGAGCGGCTTACCCAACTAAGGCGGTCAAAGATGAAGGATGCCAAAATTGTCAACGGCTGTCTCGGCCTCGTCCGTTGGGCAAACATGGCTCCTTCAAATAACGTGGCCAGCACGTCTACGTCATCAGCGGTGATGACGACCCGTCATTGACGCCCGAGTGCGTAAAACTCGGAATATACCGACAGGTACCTCTACCTGAGTCGGTCATACTACGGTATAAACCAAACACAGGTCTGCCAACTCCCGTTAGACTCGGCCGTTAGCCGAACTTCACAGGGACAACATAGGCGTAACAAGTCGGTGAACAACGGTTCACGCACCTAACCGCAGCCGCCAAGTCGGTGAACAATGGTATCAAATTTTGAGGCCATGTTCCTGAATGGCAAGGCTGAGGCGGTGTGTTTCGTTGCACGGCTTGAACGTCTAGAGCCAAGTGCAGCCGACAACGTCCGACATCTGAGGGGGTAGTCTTTTCGAGAAGGTAACAAGTCGGTTAAAAGCGGTGGTTACCCTTCACAAATGTCGCTCAAGTCCGTTCGGATCAGTTCCATGTCAGGGACTAATCAAGCCGAGTCCGTCAAATCCGTCCGCACTTCCCGTCAATCAGGACCAAGTCCGTGATTTTCGTCTCGCACCATTGGCAAAAAATTGCACCGCCAGCTGAGGCGGTCTTAGGCGGTTGCCTTACAGAAAGCCGAGTCCGTCAAATCCGTCCGCACTTCCCGTCAATCAGGACCAAGTCCGTGATTTTCGTCTCGCACCATTGGCAAAAAATTGCACCGCCAGCTGAGGCGGTCTTAGGCGGTTGCCTTACAGATTAGCGTTGCCGAGACGGTCAATTTCGGCCGCAATCTATGTAGTGCCTCAGAGCCAAGTTACCCCAAACTCCGCTAGAATACGTCAACGTGCTAACCTGCCAAGTACGCTACTCGTCCCCCAAAAAAAACCAGTCCCCCACCGGGTGGGGGACTGGCTGGGTAGCTTCCGCCACCTTTCCCTGTCGTTGGACTCTCTGTGAACCCATTTCGAGAGCAAACGCCGTTCCTCGCCCAAAACCTGTCCTCGAACGACCCCTAGCGCGAGCAGGGTTTGCTACACGTAGTTCCGTCGACTAGGCAGGAAAGGGGGTACCAAAAAGTAGCCCGATTTCCACCGCCTTGGCAGGATAACGGCCGTGGCTGCTCAGATTCTAGCTACACCGAATTTCAAGCGGATTTTCACCGACTTGGCAGGAAAAGGGTTAAAGTGCTAAAGGAGCCATAACATAAAGATTCACAATCCTCATACAATCAATAAAAGATACAACCTGCTTGTAAAGCTCTTTCGAACCGTGGTGATCAAACGTAAACTGGAAACTATCCAGCTGCTCAATGGAACAGGTTGGGATAAACAGAGCAACAGTTACACATTTGTCTTTTGGACAGGTATTGTTAGTATAAAAGGACAGGTATTGGATAAAATATGTCACTATCAAATTATTTCTGATGGTTGACCTGTCTTCTTTTTTTGTTATCCCTACTACACTAAAAACCCAACCAAATGCAATAATGGTCAAACAAATGACTGTAGAACAATCTGCACATCCCTATCAATTGTTGACATCATACCCTCACTGTTGGCACATAAAACCCACAACTACGGCTTATGGCTAACTTGATGACAGATCAGGTGTGACCGGATGTCATTCACACCGCCTCGTCACATCTCTTGAAGCCACATAGAATTTTTCTGTTGTGAGGTGAGCAGGTCACAAAAAAATGTGCATTTCCCGCAAACTGACCTTGTGAACTTCAAAGCTGGAGCCGACTCCAGCGATTTCGAAGCTGTTATCCAATTGGGTGGCTGAATCTTACCAATATAATGAAAACAATACAAATAGACTCCCTAAGTGGCTGTGAATACCGTAGTGACAATCGACCAATCAGATATAACCTTGCAAACACGCTGAGAGTCAGCCGCAAAGCTACCAAACCTTAGTAAATTTCAGTATTAATTAAATGTCAAACAAAACAGAGCAAACGTCATCAAATGTTGCACTCTACTTGGGTCAAAGACCCTGAAGTAGAATGAAACCATTCCAAGCTCACCCTGCTTCACGATATTGTCCATTTTGAGTATGTCAAAGTACACAGGAACTTACTGTAACCCCCAAAAAAAACATGCAAAAAAGGCATCCCATCCTGTTATCTTTTGGTGAAAAATTTATAACTGACAGACTGTGGTTACAAGGCTTCTTATCTACTCAACGCAATTTTATTACATGCCTCGTATATCGAACATCGCGCGCTCCATAGGATTCAATGGTAACTTGTCGATGCAGTCGCGGGCCGCATAGTCATCATTTGACTGAAAGTGAACCGGAACTATTTTCAACTTGACAACTTTTTGATGTCTAAATTTCATGTTTTGCACAGAAATCCGGTTTTGGAAAATTTTGCAGAAAAAAAAATTGATAAACCGCATATCAGTAGTTTAAATATATCATTGCGCCATTCGATGATGAAAATCGTTCCACTGTCAACGGATTTTCGTCTAAGGTGGAAATAAAGCATTTGATTATCATTTGCTAATAAACCTAAATATTTTGTGTCAAAATTGTGTATAAGAGGCATGTAATAAAAACATTATAGCCTAAACAAGGGACTATGTACCCTCGGGGCAGGAGACCATTTGCCCTCCTTACGACGGGCAAATGGTCACCTACCCTCGGGCACATAGTCCCATGTTTGGGATATAATATATAATACTGAAGGAAATAGTAAGCTAGTGATGAAAATTTATGCATGATCTTTGGAATGATAAAAACTCATGAGATCATATTCCATTTTATTGAGATTTCTGTCACTACCTGTAATGTTATGGCCTGGTAGCTTGACTTCAGGAGATTATGATTTCTCTGTCTCTCACAACGTCGGTAAAATTTGCATTCATTCTTAATCTAACAGCTACAAATTTGACCAACCCATCACATCAGGTCAACATATTACCTCTGTCACGAAAAAGACTAGCTGAAATTGATGAAACATCTTTCATATCACCAAATGTGGGAAGGGTAATCCAGAAGGCTTGAGGAGACTTACACTTCCCTTCATCAACACATAACCACTTGTCTCTCCTATTTTAATACAATAAATTGGAAATTCCCTCGGGTGCTAGGTATGGTGGATTCTTGAAGAATGCTGGATGACACTGGGCATGACACTAGAAAATTGTCAGACAGGAAAATGGGCTGACACCTCTTCTCCAACCCTAAAGGTTCATTTCCTGTGAACCGGGATGAAGCCACTGGAGATACGCGCACATAATGACATAGTCGCCACCAAATGTGTGGAAGCCATATCCTTTGATAGATTACAGAACTCTCCATGACAAATGTGGCACTGAACACATCCAGCAGCTATGTAAAAATCACGCAAAAATACAGGAAACTCTCAGCCATGTGCTTATGTTGTGACACTTGGCTATGTCGAGAGGGGATGACATGGGCCTGGTGTTTGGTCTGATGGTTTGGTCTGTGTTCATGTCTGTATATAACATGCTTCAACCAAAGGCAGCGCCAGCCATGCAGTGTACTGTAACACGGACAATATTCTGTTGACATCAATCTTTCCACTTATCAACAGGACCGTGTAAACATGACATTTAATGTTTGCGGTAAATTACAAATTGACAAAGATTGTTCTACACATGTGTCCCCAATCATGTTTGGTGTAACACAGCAGACAAACATGGGTACATCAAAGTTGCTCCAGATATAAACATAGACCCCAGAGAGTTTTTCTCTAGGGTCTATGATATAAGTATCTCCAGGAAAAGGTCCCAGCTGATTGGAGATGCAAACTGTGGTCAGGTAACCAATCATTTCCTGGAAGCCAGCATCTGGCCCTGTACATGTAAAATTCTTTCAAACATCTGACACTACAATACATGATGTGCTTACACAACATCCAGTGTGAGTGACAGTTACTCACATGACGAGGTCCAGGGACGTGTATCGAGGTGGAGAATATGATAGACAGGACTATCTTCTGAATACAGATCTGTACATATACACATATGTCACATGCAAAATAACACAATATGGCACGTTAAAAAATTTGGTTCTAAACCAAACAGTAGCTGTTGTTCATCACTAAGGTTATATTTATTTTGATTGTTTTAAAGCAAAATATTATTTTACTATTGGGTGTACACATTTTCCATCCAACCTGATTAATTCACTGTAACTGTGAATTCCTTTCACATACACACCTTTTGTGCTCAAACTTCATTCTTAGAAAGTACCATAATCAATATAATCCCACTTGAGCGTGATGGTGCAAGCCAACAGAGGCTATATCAGCCCTGCGTACGATGCTGTGTGTTCCATGCCGGTGTTACACAGTCTCCAAACAAATGTGGTGGTGGGAACACAGCACTGTACACTGGGCTACGGCTGTACAAAAACTGGTATCATATCGCCGACCAATATCTAAACTGTGTCCCTGACATTTGTATAAACGAATGACAAATGCCAGATGACACTTGCTCCGCACTGTTGGGGACGAAAAAGCAGCGACCAATGGTCTGAACATGGAGTTAGCAGTTCCCTACCTCCATGGTCCGAACTGGTCGTTCAAATAACATCTGACGATAGACACTGGCTATAATCCTATATGATTTTAAAACAAAGCAGGATCATGCACTTTCTTTTTCTGGCAATGTAACTGCTCTCAGCTCAGTGGGGTTTGAAACACGCTTTCTCTGCTGCTGGTCTCACAAATCAAATTATTATTATAATAATCACCATTAAATATCAGCACCCCGGAAATGGAAATGGCATCCACCGTGTATCATCCATAGCATGGATGTACAAACATTTTTGCACATCCATGTCCATAGTAAGGACTCTTGGATGAAATGGAAAAGCGGAAAAACATCAGTATATACGTTTGTGCGTATGACGATATTTCTATGATTGATCATTGTTCAGGACGTACTTTGTCAAGTTAATCAGCATAACATTATTGACACCATAAGTATCAACAGGGCAATATAATTCATAAATTATAATCATCAACGTGTTATACTGGGTTCGGAGGATAATGTCAGACTGCATTAGCTATGCAATCCTGGTAATGCTACCGCTTCGATGACCTAACAAACAGTGAAAGTTGAATCGAGAGTTCACAACAAAATGGTGGATCTTATGCATGACCGTAGTGATAATACATAAAGACATGAAACATGAAACGAGACCCGAACATTGACCGAGGAGTCCATGCAATGATACAGATACTGTTATCCTAATCACGATTCAAACTCAATGCTGTTGTTGAGATCGTGTAAATACTTCATCATCTGAAGTGATCTTGTATACATAGACCCTTTTAGGGTCTATGGTTATACATGTACTCTCCACTTGCAACCTCATCGTTGCCGTGCAAAGAAGAATGAGTGGAGAGGAGCCTACGATCGGCGCGACAGAATACAGCAGGATTTATTGTACGTTGACGGAGCGAATCTTCCACTGGGGGCTTGGTTGGGGTACACACAAGGGAGAGTTGTTGTACTTACGGTTATAAAGCCAATCTAGGTCGGACTTAAAATAGGTCCGTCGGACCGAAGTCTTCCTGTTTCGAAGCAAGTGCGGTAGCCAATTATCCCTTCAATGTCTCGCTGTTTTTTAAAGTCAGCATCTCCATTCAACGAAATGTATTTCCGCAGAATTTTGCAGCCGGTATAGTGATTTCAGGGTCAGATTTGACCACCCCACGCTGAATCACGTGACATGACGATATGCGCTGTAACTCTTCGTCTGATTCGTCAATATTTTAATTAGCATATTGCCTAGGAACTCCGACGTCATCATCCTTTACTACCTGACCTTTACCAATCCCTAGGAATCCCTAGTATAAGCATATACGGAGGTACCGGTAGCTAGCAAGTAGCAAACATATTCAACGCTATCACTTATAAGAATGATGAAGCATTGATGATGTAAGAGCAGTGAGTATTTTCCAGTGAGTGTTTCTCTCTCCACGTTGAGAAAAACGTGGACAAAATGAGGCATAACATTAACAAATTGCTTCGAAGTTCGATTGCTCTGACCATCTGTAGAGTCAATAAACCAACGAAATATATTGGAAATTTCACTTTGTTCACCGAAACTTTAGCCTTACTTTCTCTAATTTTCTATGAAACTATTTCGTCATAGACCCTGGAGCGAGACAGTTACAGTCCAACGGACAGACAGACGTCAGACCGGAATACACGGCACATATTCTTGCCATTGTCATAACCCGTGGTGTTGCCATCAGGATTGCGTAAATCACACATGACGTCAATTGGTGCTGTTGTCTTACATTATGACAATGACTCATGGTCATCTTGCTCGAAAGAACAGGAATTAGGTGTATTGATATTCTGTTTTTGTCCCAAAGACTGCCAAAATTAGTAACAAAACGCCCCGCTTTTAGGGCCCGGTCACACTCGAGGTCAGAACTAGAAGGGGGCGCGGCTGCGCGTCATCGTCAAAGTTGTCGAGCGAAACGTCACAACTGAGCTGCAATGAATGAACCAGTAATTTTCGATGTTGGGGGAGGGTAGTCTGTAACAACCCCCCCCCCCCCCTACTCCCCATGCACGATTTCTCGCTGTTGATTCGACTTCCACAAAAATCTATTGATCGACATAAAAATTGTGTATGCTGATGCCAGGAATACTTTTGAGAATTTTCGTCTGCTCTTGAAATATTTGTTAGGACAAGGATGTGCACCTTTTGGCCCTTCGTTTACCGACATGTCACCAGGGACGATTCAGAATTACTTCCGGGGGGGGGGGTGGAGGATTTTCAGGGGGGGCCACCCATTTTTCCCAAGAAATTTAGGGGGGGCCAGAACAAAAATACCACAATCTTTAAAGGGGGGGCCAAGGAAAAAAAAACATCAATTCAATTTGCCCAGAATTTCTGATCTCTACAAAAGAGCACCGTAGACGCTACCTGGGTGACAGATAAACTCAACATGTTTAGTTAAACTCCTTTAGCTGCCAAATTGGTAATATTCACAGTGGTTTGTTTTATGCATCTACTGCAGTATCTTGTTCTCCTCCCTGAAGCGTTATGAAATGTCCAGTATTTAGCGTGTCAATACAAACCATACAGTGAACAGTCAGGGTTATTTTGTTGAAAAGAGATCTCAGATCAAGTCCAGACTAGAATTCATTTATCAACAATAACAATGGTCATTTATGTTCACACTGGTATATTGCTAAATACAGCATTGGGTGTTCTATGTAGTGATAGAATAACAAACAAATGCTGATACACAGAGATGAACATTGAACAAATGCTAAAAATTACAGCAAATGTCTTTTTAAGGTTGGGTTTACCTTGTAGCTTGTAAAGTTGTAAAGTTGAAAGTTGCATGATAAAGAAGTGTTGATTTATGCAAATGTATGCAAATCACCTGATTTCTTGGCTTCTTTTGCCTCCCAATTTCAAAATTTCCAACGAATTTAACTCCACTCCGGCTGGGTCAAATTTTCTGAAATTTCACATTATGTTTTTTAAATGCTATATAACACAACAACTATCAATTGGTTTTGTTTGGCAATAAAGCTCTTAGATTTTTTTTAATAAGAGGCATTGTGAATAAGAGGCATTTTAATTTTGCTGATCATGATTTTAATCAATTATTAGAGTGTCAGTCTTTAAACCCCTACAATTTTAAAATGAAGATGGATAATGCCAAGTAAAATGGTTGTTTTTTTCTACATGAATACTATCCTTTCAAGTGAAATATTACATTTCAGAAAATACTGTCTAGTTTTCGACTTAAATTAATTTTTATCATTAATACAAAAATTGAGGTTTTTTACCCCAAATATACACCCACTTCATCCTTTGAGTAAACTACTGCTACTGCTACTCTTCTTTTCTGCTCCTTTTTTCTATGTTTCATTCTCATCAATTTTACCCTTTCTAAATTTTTTAAATGTTCTACATAACTTTTTACAGTGCTTACATCTACTATAAACTTTTTGAAAATAAATTTATGGCCGTCTCATCTTCAAGGTGCTTTTCAACGAATAGGTTTTAATGTTGAAAATAAAAATATTATGTATTACTGTCAAAAATATATGGTGAAAAATTTACAAAAGGGTTGATTTCCAATAATCCTGTATGTGCATCCAGAAGATCATGTGGCACTGCACCAATGCTATGTTGTCGGATTGTTGAAATATTGTGTACACAAGAAATTTGCTGTAGTCCAAGAAGTGATCTCAGTGTGTATGAGGCTAGGAGAAATGTGGATAGGCTTACACATTGTGTATTGATGCTATACTTTTGTGTCCCATTCATTCTGATATGTATAATCAAAGATTTCACAGTGGCGGCTGGCAGAAAAGGCAAAAAAAACAAATTAACATGTATTGTTTCGTGTCATCTGAAAACATGCGCATCATGACTATTTAAAATTAAAGTTTGTTGAAAAAATTTGAAATATGAATGCTCTGTCAATTTGAAAAATACTGCTGACAAAATGTGAATTTTGACTTACACAGGGTTATCTGCATTTTAATATGAACATTGGATTGTGAATGGAATGAGCAGAATAGCATGTGAATTCATGTTTTGGATAAGGTGTTTTGTTCAAGAAATGTTCTAAAATATTCCTCAGCATTGTTGCTTTCAGTGGCAGCAATTTGGTTTTATGACAACCAAATTAGAAAAAAAGAGAAAATTAAAAACAAGGTTGGCTTTCACCAATTTTAATTCCTAATGTTTAAAACTTTCACCGTGAGTCTGCAAATATTCAACATCATCAAATGAAAATGTATGCTGAACGTGTGCATGAAATATCTGGATATCTGCAAATGAGATGTACCATTAAACTTCAAGATATATATCACTTAGCCAATTATCTGCTCCTCTGATTTTCTGTTCACCATTTCTAGCTGACATCTTTGCTTGTCTTTGTGTGCATCATATGTATCAGTGAGACATAACGAAAAAAGTATTCATATTTAGTAATTAACTTTTCTTCAGAAATTTACAACCAGATATGTTTATTGCTACCCTTTCCAAAAGTGTGCCACTTGCAGTCCCTGCAAATCATTCTTTTTATAGTCATATAACCCTGAAATGATTTGTTATATCATCGATTAAATGTCCACTACAGTTCCTGCAATTTGTTAGACTGGATATGTCTATAGTGTATAAGCATGCATGTATATATTAGGGGGGGGGGGCCATCGAAAAAAAACAGGAAAGATGAGGGGGGCCATAGATTTTTTCTATAATTTACTAGGGGGGGGGGCCATGGAAAAAAATCACCGAGAAAATAGAAAATCCTCCACCCTCCCCTGGAAGTAAATTCTGAATCGTCCTGAGTTATGTCAGGTACAATTACTTTCATGATCTAAGAGTCATGATGCACTTTACTTTGATCCTGAGAACAGTTCTTTGATGAATATTACAAAAACGTTGAAACAACTTTGAAACAAAAAAATTCAATGGCTTTAAAGACCCTAAAATGCATGGATGCATTGGAATTGAATGAATTACTATCATATTAAAACATTTATTATATTATATCATGCTACCATGCGCCATTCTGATTGGACGAGAGCTCATTCAACCGATGCTAAAATATTGTTTAGCACTGATAGCGGTGGTAAAACGGGCCCCTAAACCAGCATTTTCGACAATTACCCGGTAGAAGACATAGCGGTAGTGTGTATGTCGACTGGGCTAGACATTGGGGCAATTTAACACTTTGATTTGAAAAGTTTCCTGCTTGAGCAAAAGATTTACCTGCCCTGAAGTTATCATGCATCACACATAACATCTATTACACTGTGACTCTGATCACATCAAAACTGGAGAAAGACCTAATATTTCACAAACTTATAAATGTGTACACTATGAATAACAAACGGACCCACACACTGGCATGTTGTGTGTATATCTATCTATATATATCTGTCCATAATTAATAGCTAATTTCAAATATAAAAGTACTTGCCTAGAAAGGGAAGAGTAAAAAGTCCAATGTATACAAAAAATTTGGTAAATTTTCCCCCCATCAAGCTATATCTGTGTAATTATATGTGTGTGTGATAATTGATATGAATTTACTTGATGGTCAGAAATAAAGTGCATTAGTGTACAACAAATGTGATATTGGAATTTCACCCCAAAATGCAGTTCACTATACATATGGTGGTATGTGGGGAAGACTGACAATGTTTCTCCGATACAAAACTAACTTTATCTGTGCTATTATATGTTTCACAATTCTCTCTACCTTTAATAGCCTTTGTCTTGTGCTAAGGGGCATTACCGGTAACTACATAATATTGAAATGCACTGTGGGTAAAAAGTCAACTTCTCACCACAGCAAGATTTGGAGATTATGATATAATACATACTTGCAACATTAATTACCGTCATGGTAAAAAGTTCTGTTTGTTCATGGCACAAGCTAAACTTATGCATCTTTTCAACTTTTAGGCATTTCTGGTATGAAATTCCTGTATAACCTAAAACTTTACTTTGGCTTCTGTAGTCATATGTGTTTTACTTGTAGAAATCTGCCCACATTGAAAACATGGGGACCGGGGGCACCAACGTCCTTTGTACCTCTGTTTATTATTTGACATGACTGTGCCTAAGTTCTGTACAATGGCAAAAAGTCAAATTTTTGGACATAAATGAACTTCACAGAAAAACATGGAAGTTATTTGATCTGGTTGGTAAATGCGCCAGTGTAACAAACACTAAATATGATCGTCAGGACTTGGAATATGTAAATTCAAGTGTGGAATCTACGTGTGAATGTAAAGAAAGACCTGTGACTGGATGAAAGATATCGAAACTGGAAAATGATGAACTTTTATTTTGCATAAATATTGATAAGAAGGGGAGAAAAATTTTGCAACAAACTATTGTCTCATAATGGTCAACAGCCAATATAAACCCAATCACTTGCCCTATCTGGACTTAAGATGTGAACATAATAAAAATTGGTGTTAAACTTGATTTTTAGCATTTCTCCTTAAGTACATGAGTATCTATTGTCTGTCACACAGAAAAAAAAATTAGGCAATTCGTTAAAACATTTGTTTTGATTCTACACACTACATGTATATATCTGACAATTGTGTACACTAGTCTATGATGCATGTCATTAAATGAACAAGCGACCTAGCGGCTGATATAGCTCCGCTATGTTTATCAGAATAACTATTTTTGACACATGTTGATGAAGAAGGTGGAAATCTTTGATAGCTCAATGCAGAGGCCAGAAAAAAGTGGCTAAAATAGCTGCAAAAATACACAATTGAAGATTTCATCATACTTTGCATATATCACATCGGATCATCCCTAAGAACACGTCAACCAAAGCTATATCTGACGAGTAGTTTTTGAGGATAAAATTTTCTGACCAAAAATGGCAACAATTGCCCCCAAAATAAAAATTGCAGATTTCATCATAATTTCAAAAGATCAAATTTAGTTCATCTATAGAAACCTGTATACTAAATTTCAAAGCTGTTGGACCAGTACTTTTGAGAAACACATTTTTTAACCAAAATGGAAAAAAATGACCCAAAAATTCAAAATTGCAGATTTCATCATAATTTCAATAAATATTATTCATTCATCTATATAGAAATCTATATACCAAATTTCAAAGCTATCAGATGAGTAGTTTTGGAAATACACATTTTTTGACCAAAAATGGCAAAAATTGCCCCAAAAATACAAAATTGCAGATGTCATCAGAAATTCAATATATATTACTTAGCTCATCTGTAGAAACCTATATACCAAATTTCAAAGCTATCAGACCAGTACTTTTTGAGAAACACATTTTTTGACCAAAAATGGCAAAAATTGCCCCAAAATTACAAAATTGCAGATTTCATCATAATTTCAATAAATATCATTAAGGTGATCTGTAGGAACCTGTATACCAAATTGCAAAGCTATCAGATCAGTAGTTTTGGAAATACATATTTTTGGACCAAAAGTGGCAAAAATTGCCCCAAAAATACAAAATTGCAGATTTCAGCATAATTTCAATAAATATTATTTAGTTCATCCGTAGGAACCTGTATACCAAGTTTCAAAGCTATCAGATGAGTACTTTTGGAAATACACATTTTTTTGACCAAAAATGGCAAAAATTGCCCCAAAAATACAAAATTACAGATTTCATCAGAAATTCAACATATATTACTTAGTTTATCTATAGAAACCTGTATACCAAATTTCAAGGCTATCAGACCAGTACTTTTAGAGAAATACAATTTTTGACCAAAAATGGCAAAAATTGCCTTAAAAATGCAAATTTGCATATTTCTGCACAATTTGAACAAATCTGAAATAGATCATCCCTAGGGACATATGTACCAAATATCAAAGCTATCTGACCGGTAGTTTTGAAGAAGAAGATTTTTAAAGATTTTTTTTACCAAAAATGACAAAAATTGCCTTAAAAATACAAATATGCAAATTTCACCACAATTTGAACAAATCTGACTGAAGTCATCCTAAGTAAACTGCATATAAAATTTCAAGGCAATCGGACAAGCGGTTTCAGAGAAGAAGATTTTTTTACCAAAAACCAGCAAAAAATGCCCCAAAAATAACAACAAGCGACCTAGCGGCCGATATAGCTCCGCTGTGTTTATGTAGAGAGTAACTATTTTTGACACATGTTGATGAAGAAGGTGGAAATCTGTGATAGCTCAATGCAATGGCCAGAAAAAAGTGGCTTAAATAAGCTGCAAAAATACACAATTTCATCATACTTTGAATACATCACATCGGATCATCCCTAAGAACATGTCAACCAAAGCTATCCAATGAGTAGTTTTTAGCTACTATAGACTATAGTCTATAGAAGCTATTGGGATGGGTATCCGTCCGGCGTCAGTCTGTATGTATGTATGTATGTATGTATGTATGTATGTATGTCCGTTTGTGAGGCGTCCGTCCACTCAAATATCTTGAGAACCGCAGTACTTACTGATTTGATATTTGTTGTGTAGATGAAAAATACGATTTTGAGAAACTACTTTTTTAATTTTTTGATATTGTTGAAAATAGGCAAATTAATGCCAAAAAAGGTGTTTTTGGTAAAAAATCTTCTTCTTCATAACCGCTGGCCAGACAGCTTTGTTATTTGGTATACAGGTCCCTAGGGGTAACCCAACTTAGACTTGTTCAAATTGTGATGAAATATGCAAATCTGTATTTTTAAGGAATTTTTTTGTCATTTTTGGTCAAAATTTGACTTACATTGTATGTAATTCTTGTACTGTATAAACCCTATCAATTCACCCCAAAAAAAATAATTAATATGATTTTAAATAATTGAATTAATTAGGAAATCATCAAAGCCAAAATAATTTTAGTGTAGAATTATCAGAAAGTTCAACTTTTTTTGACAGTTCATAGTGAAATGCTTACCATCTTGGAGGATTAAAACATGTAAAGGCAACTTTCCTGAATCCCAACTTTGACATATTCTGAACCGTCATTTATTGTGCCTTGTATGTTATCTAAAAGAAATTGCTCAAAATAGTCAATAGAGATAGAGATAGAGATAGAGATGGAGAAAGTTCTAATTTCCATTTATGGTTGACTTGGTAAGGATAAAATAAAATTACTTTTTGAGGAAAAAAATAGAGTGGTCAAAGTGATAGGGTTTTTATGGTAAAGCTGGGCTGTATAAAGATTCCTCATGTGCTATTTATAGCAATTATGCAATCTGTGTAAACAGTGCAATGAAAGTGTAACATGATTCCTTATAATGCTTTTGATGACCTTGAACTTCTTAAGTTTCAAACCTTTGTCTCTTCAGTGTGCTTTCTCTGAGTATGTACAGTCTCAACTTATTAAACAGAACTCACAATGTTAATCAAAGATATCCACCTTCTTCATCAATACATGTGTCACAAAAGGTTATTCTCTACATAACTCAACAGAGCTCTGTCAACTGTTGAGTTGCTTGTTCTTTCAAAACCGCTGGTCTGACAGCTTTAATATTTAGTTTACTTGTCCGTAGGATGACCTTAGTGAGATAATTTCATACAGTAAGGAAATACTTAATTTTGTATCCATGTCTATAGTAGCTTCAGGGACTTTGGCCCTATGTTTTGAGAATGAAATTTTCTGACCAAAAATTGCAACATAGCCCCAAAAATACAAAATTACAGATTTCATCAGAAATTCAATATATATTACTAAGTTCATGTATAGAAACCTGACATGCAGTTAGTTCCTTCTCTATCAATTATACTTTACTCACAGACAAGGATAAATTTTTTGTCTGTGCTTTATTGCAGTCCCGTTACAAGAGTTTTGCTATTAACACAAACACATGAAAACCACGCTGAAAACACATGGTCATAATAAAATGGAATGAATACTGAGCCAATGCAAAAAGTTTACAACTCATAGAAAGACTGTGCTGAGCAAACAAGTTGGATGGACATTGTGCGTTTATCACATCACCAGTTTTAATGCCACATTCAACAGGTTCTCACATAAATCTTACTTCGTGAGCCCCATTTTGGTCTATTCAGAGCACTGTTTACCTGTATAGGCCACATAGGGTTGGACTGAATGCCGGTATCCTTGGTGTGGATGACGTCAAAGGCACAAATCACCACCCGAAGACTGTATGAGAGGGTGTGCATTTCGGGTTGACAGGATTACAATTGACGTCACAGTTTACCAACTGGAGAGTATTTATAGTTGACAAACAAGTGGGCCCCCCGAGACAATAGTCAATTGGATTTTTGACGTCATTGAACTATTTATAGCTAAGATATGTTTGTCAGGTCACCTCGGTCACGACCCCTGGTTAATCAAAGGTGAGCCAACTGCTATCGTGTACAAAGCTAAGCAGGTGTACAAATACTACATCTTTTAACACTATCTTATCGGTTCAGGCAAAGACACATAATGCACATGAGCATGAATGACATTTGCAACATATTGCATCGGCATACACTATGTAAGTTGTAACAACCTGTTGAGTGCACCAAATTGTCAAGACTATTGCGTATCCTTTAGTATTAGGCAAGTAGCATTTGACAATTTCACTGAAACTTAAACATTTTCTGGAGATGTTTACAGCGACTGTAAGTGCATTTGAAAATGGAGTATGCAACTTATAAAGTGCATAGATTACGCTCCTATCATTATGTAATTAAAATCCTGAAACTTGGGCTGGGACATGGCTGTGAAGAAGTACGAGGCACATTAAGGACACAAACATTTCTGAAACGATAACCCATGTCACACAGGATGTTATAAACAATAAACTTTCAAACTTGTTGATAGACTTGTGGATGTAAATAGATTCATCATGTCGTTAGTGGGTGTCAGTTTATTCCTGAATAAGTGGAGACTTTCAAATGACGTAAGTTATTACAAAACCATCCACTTTGCCAGCGAAAAATGATACACAAATGAAAATGCTAGCTTTTATGTCTTTCACTATTTTTAGTCTATGCAAACTCTACAATCTAAATCCAAAGCAGAGGTAAATATATAACAGCTAAATATTCTAAGAATGCGGGCTCATCTATGAAGCTAATACAGATCCAGCTGACCTTGACCAGATTGACAATTAAGGTGAATTAAACTGAAAAAGGGGTGCACATCTGCCTCTACTAGAATAATTCAAGCATGTGGATGACATTTTGTTGCTTGGGTACTTGTGTCAGCTGGTACCAAGCCTTCATCCAGCAGTGCCTGGCCCAGATATTTCATTGAAAGACTGTACCGAGTCTACCTGCCGGTACATCATGAGTGACATTTGCTAAAAATCACGTTTGTGAAAGAAGCTGCTTAACGAAGGCCTGTGTAACACTAGCGGATATTTGCGACAGTTTCTCCCAAACAAACACTCCTGTCATGAAGTAGCATCTGTTAATGCACACCATGGAGTTTACTACACTGGAACTTGATCCGGCAAAAACAATTTGAATGGTAGTCACATGCTTGGCACACCCACCCGCCCACACATAAACCACCCGGTTTATTATTGTGTGCACATTGCTGAAACAAACATTCAGAGAAAAACATGCAGTCATCCTTATTTTTGATCATCCACTTCAAACTTTGCAGTGAGCTCATGATCACGCTGCTGTTAATGTAACTCATACAACAGCAAAGTCAAACTACTGTAAGGCCAAAAAAAAGAAAAGAAATGTTTCTGGTCAGCGAGCGCGTCACTTGAACAACAGTGCGTCACCCTTTTTTGCTCAAGTGTTTACACACGTGAGCATATGTCGCACGATGTCTGTCTGTCTGTCTGTCTGTCTGTCTGTCTGTCTGTTGGTCCGATATCTCAAAAACGGCTTATCAGATCAGAATCAAATCTGGTACATATATTCAGTTAGCAAATGGCAAGAACTGATTAGTTTTTGGTGGGTGTGGCTTGCATACTTTTTGCTCATTTGCATAATTAATGATTTTAGAAAAAACGGATATATATTAACCAGATATGAACTGTAAATGCTCACGTGTTTCATTATATATTGAAGTTATGTGTAAATTTGAACCTTTGCCACATGTTTGCAACTTCATTGAAATTATTATGATCAACATAATGAACAATAATCACCGCCGATTAATTCTAAAAGGTCATGAAGTATACAAATATGTAATTAGCTGAAATAAAAATATTAAAGTAATTTTACTGCTCTTATTGTATCACCACTTTATCAAGCAAGTGTAATTACTGTTGGCCAAGTCCTTCAAGCCATATATGCCGAGCTGTGAAAGCTCATTAGATATGCAAATTATAAATAAGCTGACATGAAAATGTGAAATGACTTTCGATATTGTTTTGATCTAGTACCTGGTATAATCATCAATGTACATAGCATGTTTTGCCAACTTTGATCAAGTAAATCCCGGTATATATCCCTAATAAGCAAAGTTCATTAAATATGTAAATTAAAAATGCTTAGTGATTGTCAGTAATGTTGTATCATGGTATCTGCAATATGTGTAGCAAATTTTGTCAACTTTGGTCAAGTCAATTCAGACATATATCTCTAATTAGGAAAGTTCATTAAATATGCAAATTAGGAATTGGCTGAAGAGAAAATGCTTGATGACTTTCAATAATATTGAATTATAGAGTCTTTAATATACATAGTAAGTTTCATCAATTTGATCAAGTCCATTAAGATAAATATACCTAATTATGAAAATTTATTTAATATTAAAATTAGGTTTTGGCTGAAGTAAAAATGTCTTTGACTTTCAATAATGTTATATCACAGTATCTTTGATGTATATAGTAAGTTTCAACAACTACAATCAAGTTAATTCAGATTTATATCCCTAATTGGGAAAGTTCATTAAATATGCAAATTCGGAATTGGCTGAAGTAAAAATTTTTAATGACTTTCAAAAATGTTGTATCATAGTGGCTTCAATACATGTAGCAAGTTTCATCAACTTTGGTCCAGTCATTTCAAATATATATCCTAATTAACAAAGTTCATGAAATATGCAAATTAGGAATTGGCTGAAATGAATTTAAAACGCTTAATGACTTTCAATAATGTTAAATCATAGTATCTTTAATATACATACCAAGTTTGGTTAATTTTGATCAAGTCAAATCAAGACATATATCCCTAGTTAGGAAAGTTCATTAAATATGCAAATTAGCATTTATCTTTCATGTCACCCTTAATGGTTCCCACTGCTGTATACTGCTGATATCTAGTGTGATCAACATTTGTAGCAAATCTCATCAAATTTTGTGTAGTTGTTTTTAATATATATCCATTTTTTCTAAAATCATTATTATGCAAATGAGCAAAAAGTATGCAAGCCAGACCCACCAAAAACTAATCAGTTCTTGCCATTTGCTAACTGAATATATGTACCAGATTTGATTCTGATCTGATAAGCCGTTTTGAGAAAATGGACCAACAGACAGACAGACAGACAGACACACAGACGGACAGACAGACATTGCTGCGACATGAAAGATTAATGCTAATTTGCATATTTAATGAACTTTCCTAACTAGGGATATATGTCTGATTTGACTCGATCAAAATTAACCAAACTTGGTATGTATATTAAAGATACTATGATTTAACATTATTGAAAGTCGTTAAGCGTTTTAACTTCAGCCAATTCCCAATTTGCATATTTCATGAACTTTGTTAATTAGGGATATATATTTGAAATGACTGGACCAAAGATGATGAAACTTGCTACATGTATTGAAGCCACTATGATACAACATTTTTGAAAGTCATGAAGAATTTTTACCTCAGTCAATTCCGAATTTGCATATATAATGAACTTTGTCAATTAGGGATATATATCTGAATTAACTTGATTGTAGTTGTTGAAACTTGCTATATACATCAAAGATACTGTGATATAATATTATTGAAAGTCAAAAGACATTTTTACTTCAGTCAAAACCTAATCTGAATATTAAATGAATTTTCATAATTAGGGATATTTATCTAAATTGACTTGATCAAAATTGATGAAACTTGCTATGTACATTAAAGACACTATAATACAATATTATTGAAAGTCATTTGCATTTCTCTTCAGCCAATTCCTAATTTGCATATATAATGATCTTTCCTAATTAGAGATATATATCTGAATAGACGTTGACAAAGTTTGCTACACATATTGCAGATACCATGATACAACATTATTGACAATCATTAAGCATTTTTACTTAAGCCAATTCCTAATTTACATATTTAATGAACTTTGCTTATTAGGGATATATACCGGGATTTACTTGATCAAAGTTGGCAAAACATGCTATGTACATTGATGATTATACCAGGTACTAGGTTAAAACAATATCGAAAGTCATTTCACATTTTCATGTCAGTTAATTTATAATTTGCATATCTAATGAGCTTTCACAGCTCGGCATATATGGCTTGAAGGACTTGGCCAATGGTACTGGCGGGGGGGGGGGGGGGGGAATTACACTTGCTATATAAAGTGGTGATACAATAAGAGCAGTCAAATAACTTTGATATTTTTATTTCAGCTAATTACATATTTGTATACTTCATGACCTTTTAGAATTAATCGGCGGTGATTATTGTTCATTATGTTGATCATATAATTTCAATGAAGTCACAAACATTTGGCAAAGGTTCAAATTAGATATAACTTCAATATATAATGAAAATGGGAGCATTTTCAGTTCATATCTGTTTTTTTTCTGTTATGGCCGGCGGCCCTGGCTGATACAAAACCAAAATGGCTGAAGAGAAAGAGAAAATTCTTTGGGGGGCATGATCAGTGACTGCATGAACAGTATATACGTGACTACATTGATAAAACTATAAAACTGACCCTCCTCCCTCCCTTGAGAGAAAAAAAAAAAAAAAAAAAAAAAAAAAAAAAAAAAAAAAATGCGCGTTGCTGCACCATTTTTTTTTAAAGACAGACCTGACCAGAAACATTCTTTGTTTTTTTGGGGGGCTTAATGCCCTTGTCTAAGCCTTTCCTACTGTGTAGCACAGTCAGCCCCATAGCTGGTCCACACTCACACTCATTCTATCACTGGAAACAGTGCTATCGAATGTGAGAATTGAACACTGACAAGAAGTGGATAAAAACTGCCATTTTAATCAGATTTCAAACAGATCGAGTATCCTACTAGGCTGTCAACGCCTAAATTGAAAAGTTGATGTATTGAGTAATCTACATTGATGCCATTAATGAATTGAAAGCGGATTACAATATGCATTTCAAAAAGGCAACACAGCAGCTTTTGCACTTGTTGGAGAAAAAAGACTGAGAACAAATCAATCACTACATTTCTTTACAGTGTAATGATTACATGCATTTGACTCTTTCAACAAAATCTGCAATTATTTTCCTTTTGGTCACGGTTCGGCCACTCCCCTAACACAAACCTTAAAGTGAGGTATTTTATATTTCTATGAAGACGACTGAAAATTGTCCTTTGTGATCCTTCTCTCATCCCCACTTCTTCAGAATGGAACCAGCTATGCTGATGTAAACAATAGGTTCGCACCAATGCTTGGTGTTGTGGGGGAGTGAAGTTTACCTTGACCATTGGATGCTGAACTTGTCTGACAAAATTAAAACGTGCAATTCCTATCTTCACAGGCTGCAAAGTGTTATGTGGGGAATATTCTGTTTTAGTAAACTGATTGTAATTTCATACAATAAAAGAGTTCATTCAAAAAGGCCTTGAAATGTCATGCCAAAAAACATGTTTTTCATGTAAAACTTTCTAAAACCATATGTTCTTTATTCTCTACCTGATAAACCCAACTGTGTCTAAATTTGGTCCTGCACAGAGAACACCTATTCAACTTTGTTTCTGCGGGGCAAATTGTTAGATTTCTTAATCGTTGAGAGTTTTTATGGTGCAACGACGTGCTAATCAGAATTGTCGTCGTACTCTTTGTCCTCAAAAGAGAAAGTGTCCACAACTTGAGGATAATCCAATCACATAACAACATATTACAATGCAACATTCTCCTGAGGTGAATGTTGCTATTTATTGTAAAAGCTTGTCTAATACGATAAAATTGTCCCCATAGGCACGATTTCCACACTGCTGTTTGCATCTGAAAAACCAATGACTTCAACACACTCCAAGGCTTGCCAATTGTTCACCCCATGGCAAAAATGCCCAAGTGCCAAATATTCTGGCAAATAATTGATTGATTATATCATCTACAATTTAAGACTACCCTAGGGAGTGTTGTTTTAAGTGTGTACCTGAAGGCTCACTTTGAAATCGTAATTGCAGCATTGCTCAATCCTAGCTTTTGTATCTTTACTTCTAAGCAAATGTTTTTGTATGGAAGAGCATGATAGAAAAATGGGGAAACGAGTGAGTTTTACAGCAACAATAAATCTGGTTAAAGTTTGCAGTTATTAAAATAAATAATCATAGTTCACTTCTGTTGGTAGCAAAGTTATCCCTGAAATGGGGAGTGTTGCATAACTGTGTTGTTGTGTAATGACTGACAGTTTTAATGCGTTTGTTGAGAGTCCACTGCAATGTGAGGACACCATTCCATGCTGAAGCAACACACTATTTATTAGATGCATACAAAGTGCTTCCATGTAGTGAAAAAACATCCTTTAATGTCTCCTGGGATATCTCTGCAAAATACAAAACATTGTAAAGAAAAATTTACAGTGTTTTATTCCCATTGACACAACCATGCATTCAATGAGATAGTTTTAACAACATGGTATGGAAAACACATGATTAAAACTGACCAGAAAGGCATGGCAATATTGCTAAACATCTTTTCAGCCATCAGGAAGGTCAGTTTGACCGTTAGCTTGACATGTTAAGTGTATATAACCTTGTCACTCTTGTAAAGCTAACTGCAGCCATGAGGCAAGATTTACCCTCAATATCAAAGAGCTGATACCAGTTATCATTGATTTGCCCTCACTTTATCCAACCAATCATCTACAGTTATCAAGTTGAACATATTACTTAAGGATGATAGAGTGTCCAACAAACATTTCTCACTGGCTCAATTGCCAAAACTGATATATCTCACAATGGACCAAATGGTCGACGTGCTCAGCTTCACATAATCACTGTGCTGTCACAATAGGACTGATTACAAGTGACAGCACAGTGCTATCATCTAAACGCAAAAAAATTTAATATTTACACAATGATTGCCCCCTTCTGGCCCGTAATGGACGAACGCAAACTTTGCACAACATAATGTACGGTGAACAAGAGTACATTATTTCATGCAAAGTTTGCTTGAGTCCATTATGGGCCAGGATGGTTATACTATGGCTATTATTTTATAATTTTCGCGATGCTAGGGAATTTCTGGATGTAGAAAACATCTGGGGGCCACAATGCTGGATAATCAGACACATTATCAGTAATAATCTGGGGCGATGATGTCACAAAACTCACTGGTATTGACAAGCTGTATGTATGAAAGCTACAATTGTAATTACTAAGTGCTATGCACAGGTTGAATATAAATAATGATGAATGTCCTGGCTATATTTCCATACAGGTTCCTTGTCTGTCTCTGGAATATGATGACATATCGGTCCTTAAGACAAAGGCAAAGGTAGCTTGAACTTACCATCTGACTGTTTCTTTTCTGGTACAATTTCAGTTTCCTACCCTGGTGACCAAAAACAATACCACATTGTTTCAAAAGTTCAGCTACTGTCACTGGGAATTCTCCCTGTGGATTCTCCAGCAAGATGGTGGCCCTGTGACCCTTGACCCCCTCCTGAGACGAAGCATCACACAGTTCCACATTGACGTATCTGCAGAAAGGTTCATTCACGACAGGTACAGCAGAGGCAGGCCGACTCGACCCAGTACTTGCAAAGACTGTGCTGGCATGAAAGGAAAAGACGTCCTGCTCTTTGTCCAGAAAGATCTCTGCAAAGGTGTAAGGAATATATTTCTGATAAAACTATCTTTGGTGACAGCTAGATAATATCCTAACAGCATCATTTCTTCCATTTAAAGTCTTTGCTGCTACTCTTCCTTATCTAAAATAAACAATCCGGAATGTTTTTCATACTCATAATAGCCCCTCAAAATTTTGCATTTGTATGTGCTTGCTACGTTTGTGTGAGAAGAAGAGGGATAGAAAACATTACGGCTATGAGTTGAACACTCTTGACTTGTTGGTCTATATGCTTTGAAATTGTTTCTGCATGTTTTGAATAATGGTCTTAAACCTTCACCCTGTTTTCTACACCCTAAGGGCTCAAAATAATTTTTGCCGCCATACACACTATGCATGTTATGTTTTTGCATAAATATGGACTTGCTTTCTGATGTGTGCACAGGGACCAGGTTGTCATTTATCAGTGATAATGTATTCCAAGTAATGCTTCCCATCATCCATTGCAAGTTCCTCCTTTTACATGTTTGGGTCTTCTGAGCGTTTTACCATCTTTGCACCGAACGTTCAATTTTATTGCAGGGCCACTGATAGTTCATACGCTACCAGCTTCAGAGCAGCATAGTGGCCCGTGACGCTATCATTCACACCTGCGATGTTATCGATTGTTGATTTCACGGCAATGCTAACATTGTTACCCGTGACCCTATCAGGTTAACGATTCATGTTGTAAGTTTATTGCAATTTACAACAAAATGTTACAATTTAAATAATTTGCCGGTCAAAACAATCAAAAGCAGGACAAAAGATCAGAATATACTCAGCATAATATCTGACATGAACAGGGTGCACATTGGTCCAGCAAGCTCCTTGCACCAAGGAGATGCACAGTGTGATGTGCATCCATTTCAAACCAGCACTCTGCATGAACATCATTACAACATATTTTGAAAGGTACACAAGCCAGCCACACATAAATTTGTCTGCTTCCTTTATGTTTTCAGGGTGATCATACAGTCATCGAGCTCACCTGATTGTAAACATCTATTAAAGGCCAGGGACTTGATACCCGGGATCAAGTTAATCCCGTTCACCTTTGACATTCACGGGCAGGATCGAATGATTATATCTTTGTAAATTACGGTCACGATTAATGTGCACAGGAGGTTGTAAAACAGGCCAATGTGTTGACATGCAAACAGCAGATTATACGTAACTGAATATAACGCGAGACTAGTACACTGAGCAGACTGAGAAACATTTCATGAAGCGGCCCGCGATGCTTGTAGCAATAACAGGGGTACTTCAACAGTAATGACAAAGGTACAGCACGACGCCGCTGCAACTGACGGCTTTATTACGTTCCGAATTAGGCCTACCCGGGGCCCGGGCGCGGGCTGCAATATGTACAATCGCTGCAGCTAAACGATTTCGTAGACGTCGTGCCATTGCCAAGATACTCTGCTATTACCGATCGTTTCGTCTACAGAACTACTAAAAGCCCTCTCACTAAAAAAAATAATTACGGTTTGAAATCGTTGAATTAATCTGAAATTAACACCGTGGTGCATTAATCTATAAAAGATTATTAACAGAAATAATAAAATGTAACATCACCGATCATAAGAAACGTGGTGTTGAAGAACATATTTCTTTGAAGAGAAGACTGTAGCGACTATTTTCTGTAAGTATAATATGACTTTAGCAAACTTGCGAATCAAGCATCTGAAGAGTATCTTCAACACTTTTGGTTTTGTTCTACTCTTGTTATAAAATAAGTCAAATTTCGGGAAAGTATCTGTACATTTTCGATATCTGTGCAGCGCAAATGTGTAAACCGACACAGCATCCATCCATCCTATAGACCATGATCAGTTCGCGAGTGCATAAACCACCTCTCTCTCTCTCTCTCTCTCTCTCTCTCTCTCTCTCTCTCTCTCGTCTAGCCATTTGATGTTTTATTTTGCCGACATTTATTTAACGCTTCACGATCACCGCTCAATGTTAATGTCGATTTCGATTTACGAAGTTTACCGGATAAACTTCGTAACTGGAGACATGTCACGACATGGAGCTAGTTATCACCATCGAAAGTCTGTAAACGTTTCTGCTCCTGAATGACGTATTTAAATGCACAGGTGACTTCGTTGGTAAATATTGAATTGCAATATGAATTTCACAGTTGAGAAAGTCTATGACTTTCAAACTAGACGTACAAAAAACAATAAACATGGCGGATCAATGATATCGACGCATATTTTCCTCGCGACCGCTGGTGAGAGCGACTCGCAGAAATTTTCCAACCTGGTAAGTATGCTGGGTATGTACATGTAAACTAATAACAAAAGTTTAGCATTTTCTGTAAATCGATAAGCCTTTCGAACACGAAAGATTCGGATATCTGAACCTCAACAGTAGCTACGCAGCTCGAAAGTTATCCTACGACAGGACAGGAACATTGGTCAAAGCCGGATTTCGCATGGTAGCTATAGAAACACGCTGTTCATTCTTAGAAAGCATGCAATGTACTGCGTACTGCTGATACTCCCATGGTCCGTGAACTGTTGCCGTCCCTACACACCGTCAGTTGCCTAACATTCACAGGATTCAATCACGTGTGTCTTCAAATTTTGATACATGAATTCTACCAATCACGGAACACATAAAAAAACAATGGTCGCGGGTACGGGTTCAAGGACGTTCACGAAGAGACACCATCATTGTCGCAGAATTGTTTTGACTAGTTTTAGGAGAATATGGGCGATCTGTGTACGGTCGCACATCAAACCGACAAGTGTACGCTTTTAATAGATACAAATATGATGTCCGAATTTTTTTTTATTCAACGATATGCAGAATTATCGCCTAAACATCCCGGGGTTTTTTTTCGGAGAGACTGCAACATGAATATCCCCTAATGCATAGAGTGCGGCTGTTCATCCAATATATTTATTCACTGTTTCGCAAAACATCTCGACAGATATGTGCTTTGGCGAACGGACCAAGTTTTGTACGTTGGTCAAAAATAAATGACAATATGTTTGGATATTACATCTGTCATATTAGGACAGAGTATTGAAGATGAAAATACTTTCATCGATCGACAAAGAAGAGAAAGAATGAGTCAGTGAATATCGAATCATAGACGGGAGAATCGAGACAGTCCACTGTCTATAGTTTACTCAATTGTGAACAAAAGTATTTCGATGAATTGACTAATGCAAACAGAAAGGAAATTATATTCAACTTGAAAAAATTCACCCGCTTTTCCTTGACATCGGATTCCATGGCAACTGAGCAACACACGATGTCGTTTAGGTCCTCAAAAATCTTTTAGTATACGGCAAGATGATAATAATAATACTTTTCACCGTACGACAGCAAAATCTAAAAGAACTTGAATCTGAACTTTACATGACAGTTCGATCTGAAATAGCGACGTGTGACCTACGGCGTCTACGCAAGAACGCGCTATGGCTTGAGTGACATACTAGCGGGCACAGGCGCTCGAGCTGGGTAGTCTGCTAAATAGATCGCTTTTCGGCTCGGTCTATCGATCCCGTAGTCGACATGCCCGCACTGAAACCTAAATGAGTGTCTAGGTTGCAGTCGTGGGCATATCGACTACAGGATCGATAGATCGAGCCGAAAATCGATCTATTAGCAGACTCCCAAGCTACATAGCGCCTGTGCTTGCGAGTCTGCACTGCGGTCGCTCCATCTAATTACAATGATGTGGCGTATCTAACATGTTGACATCGCAAACGTTTACCGCTTCACACCTGTATCGCGTCCTTTTTTGAGTGACAGCTTGCAGACCTTTGTTACGGCCGCTTGCCACGCTAGTTGAAGACAAAGAGAAATACCTTCATCGATCAAAATCAGCTTTATTTATGCTCAAATCATAAAATTTTATCGATACATTCAATCACTAGACATTCATAGTTAGGTATAGGTGCATGGACGCCTAAATTTCTTCGCCTGTGACCATTTTGGCATGGTTTTTACGGAGCGATCGAGCGTGACGCCACCCAAGCCACGCTTTGCATGAACTAACTCCAACGGGGGCAGCTAGCTATTTATACCCGGCCCTGCCCTTTAAACACTAACAGTTGGTTTGAAGTTGTTCAATAGAGTTAAAAGTATTTATGCTGGGCATCTACTTGAAATATTTTCAAGAACTTCACATGGACTGTCCAGATTATCTTAAATAAAGGAAAATGTATGAAATTCAATATGAAATTGTCTATCGGTACATATTTAATGAAAAGTACAAAGGTTATTACCCATATTTAGTTTGCAAATTTATAACCGCTACAGAACACAAACAAGTGTTCTAACTATTGCTGCATTTCAAAACTTCACATAAAATTGCATGGGAATACAATAATGTCACCTGACAGCTTGTCACATATCATAAAAAAGTCATAAAAATTGTTTTAAGTAGCCTGACATACCTTGTAAATTTGTAAATGACTTAGAAATGAAATATGTAACTCCATATGTAATTACAGTCATTTATGGTCATTTTTTCATAACAAATTTGTTAGTCATCCTATCCAACCACTACACTTTCTACATCTAAATTACTCACACCTACAAAAGAAAATTAGTAGAAACACTTCTGGCCTACCTTGACCAGGTGCTTCTTCATTACCAGATGCGGCCTTCGTTGCCTCAAAGACTTTAATGTTTCCATTTTGATTGGAGATGATCTTGATTTGTTTGAGAAGGTTGGTTGTACGCTCTCCCCTTGGATTTTCCAACAAGACCGTGGCCTTGCCATTTGAGTCAGGTAGGTGGACATTGATGTATCGGCAGAACGGCCCTAGCTCGCTTTCATTGGCATCTGTATCACCTACGTGCCCTCTGACAATGGTTAGGCTTAAATTTGCACCTTTCAACTGCAAACATTTGGAGAAAAAATATTATGAACTTTTAAATCAACCGAATATCTGACTGAACTATTGTGACAACAAATGAACTAGTGGACAATGACAAATTAAAGTAATCATAACTGTCACTTTGGACAATATTTCTGTTCTGAAACTAAATTACTTTTTACTTTTCACAAGAAGAAAGTATAAACCTTTCTAATGCAATAAAATGTATACATGAAGCAGAATTATTGCCAGTAACTGAAATCTAGTCTGGACTAAAATTCAGTTGTCCACAATAACAATGGATATTACACATACATACAAAGTGTCTTTACAAGTGAAAAACAAGACATCTTGAAATCATTTTTGGAGCAGAACAAGAGACTCTTTATTTTTACGGACAGAATGAAAATTAGAGAACCTGCTAATGGAACTGTAATTTAATGAATGGTCACCTGACTTTAATGTAATGTTAAATTTATTTGTTGTTGACAAAATTGATATATAAATACCAGTACCATCTTGCGAATTACCACGCGGTGAGAGATAACAGGTTGAGAAGATGTATGTGTGTCAACAAGGTCGCAGTAGAGGTCAAATCTGCAGGGGATATCTCTAATCTTGTCCAATTATGCAAATTCATCACTCATGAATGAGAAAGAATATTTGCAGGGACAGCTAGCAGCATGCGCTGTGCAAAATGAACTCTCAGGGGGTGGAATGATTTCCTGGATTTATCCTTCCATCAGAAATGCAGGGAATTTGACAGTTCATTGGAAGGTTAACTGCGAGGATTTTGTCTTGTGGCAACTCCCAGAGACACTGACTGAGTTGACAAAATGCAGTGCTTTCAAGAGTGGCCTGACCATTACAACAGAACACAAAAGCCAGCAAAGTCATGCAGCTATGACCTGTTAGAATGACCATGCAAGGAGCCTAGTACATACTTCCATTTCACAGGTACGAGTGTGAGTTGAAAAGAATTGTACTACAGCCAAGAACAAGATATGTATGTAGCTCATTGCCAGCAAATGACATTTTTGGTCTTCCTTACGAGGATTACCATAAATGCGCCGACAGACATAACAAGTAGTTATCTGGAAAAGTTTAATATTTCAAGGTAACTTGAAAATAACGATGATCATGCTTTGTGATACTCAGTGTCCATGCAAATTCATTAAGTGAAAAGAGCACACAAGCGCATGACAATGAACTTCAAATCTGAGAGTGAATCAAGAGATTCTTGACATTGTTGGTGACAGGAACTATACTCCTGCGGAAGAGAGAAACTTGCTGACAATGACACCTCATCTTTTCTCATTCTTGATATCCTACAGTCCTCCATGCCTTATTTCCTTTCATCCTGAAATCAAGTTATTGGAAAAGACATCGAGCATTCTATAGTGCTCTCAACCAAATTAAGAATTCTGATCTTGTCCACCGGCAGGGGAACTCTAATTATTTGCGGCGATAAATTTTAAAAGCTTCTCTATCAAAGCTTGGCGACTTCAGTGCTGTGCGCTGAATTTCAGAACCGCAGTTCCCTCTATCGCGGTTCTGGACATGCAGTTTGTTTCTCTGTGACATGCTGTGATATGGTGAAAAAAATGACATTTACAGCCATGTGGTCATGTGAGTCAAAAAACAAAAGGCATGTCAAGATTGCTGTCAGAGGGAATTATATAGAAACCAACATTGGAAGATTTGCTCTTGTAAGCACCTGCTTGATGTATATTATTCACTTTACAATCTGTAACACAGCAATCTGTGCGTATCAATCAATTAAGGGTAGCTTTTAAATCAACCCAATTTGTCACAAACTCCTAGCACCATCAAGGCTGAAGACACTCTCTCGAACATTAATTTTCCAGCACATGATTGATTGCAAACACGGCGGTCTTGTGTGAGATCAGGTACATTCACCATATCTGCAATGAAAGCCGTCCCTGTGACCCCAGACTGAGAAAACAAAACCATTTACTTCAAATTGACAGACAACGCTCAATGACTACGCTCCTTTGCGGACGGCAATAAGCGTTATTTGCATGTTTGTGGGCGCCTCAAGTCCCGGTGCCACTGAGTCAAATTTCTCTGATGTGGATAATCAAGTGTGGGAGGTAATTACAGACAATGCATAATTGCCTGCTAAGGGCCACGACTTGGTAAGCTTGCTGTGAAGTCAGACGAACTGCTCAACTTCTTGAATACTAAAACAATCTCAGTGTTCATTGACTCAATGACATCTGCCTTTTTCCAGTCTCTTCAATGTTGGACTGTGGAATGACCACTCCGTTGTCTGATGTAGTGCCACAATGTGAAATGGGACAACAGATATTGAACATGCTTACCTTGTATTTTTTCACATCCACATTTTGTATCCTCATTTCAGCGTATTTCATGAATGTAACAGGTTAGGTCTATTCAACTGATACATTTATGAATGTACACTGTGAAAATTCAGATACCAGTTTGTGAAACATGTTTTTCCAGCATATATTTTTTCAGAAAAATATGTTTATTACTTGCTTGCACTATTTAAAGTACAAGTCCATGCCATACGCACTTTGGCAGGTTGACCCTCAAATGAACTACATATCATGCAAAAATGCTGAAAAATATTTTTTCAACCATCAATATTTGCTCGTATGCCCTTCATTTCCACTATTATCCATACACCTGCCAACTGTACCTACTGTACTCTGCCAGTAAACCAGTAAAACCTCACATGAGTTAATACATACACACAATATCACGTGTTTCTCTATCACATGGATATTAAGAGACAAGCTGGTAAGGACACTGGTGAGAGTTATCAGTTAACGTAATTAGAAGGTGTCCATAAAACGTGTGATGTCTGCAGATCTATCACTCTGTCTCTCCTTTCAAGCACAAGAAATGCGGTCAGAATATTAATTACAACAGCGATGAAATTCTGCATGGAAATTCCTTCAGAATGTAAACCCTGCTACCAGGTTTCACATTTTTTTCACTTTATACACTACTGCCTACATGACTTGAGCCATTGTACAGGAAAAGAAAAAGCAGTGCTTCACTTTGACCTTGAGAAATGCCCTTGTGATCGATTTGCCATTCAAGCCATGATTTGAGCTAACACGGTTATTTATTCACCTGTTTTGGAAAAAGTCACTGATTTATAGGGGAGATAAAGCTCACCAAGGCAACAGCTTCGTATCTTACTTGCGATGCTTGTGAAGCCATTGGACCTGTATCTCATTTGATAAATAATCCATGAACAGCGGATTGAAAAACATCTATGCTATATTTTGCACGGAGGACTTCCGTGAGGCTCCTATCAAAAATTCTTTTTTTGACAGCAAAAACAACGGTTTCAATGAAAGTTTACCCTCAATAACCCTTTACCTTTTCGAGACAGTATTTGATGCCCCCTCCCTCCCAAAGGAATGTCTCTTTATTATGGTGTTCTCTGCTACGGTTTATGGAAGTGTAGCACATCGTGCTCACAATTGCTTCTGTTAACTATGTATTGACTATTTGTGGTCAGATCATGTTTTCATTTTAGTTGAGGGCAGTAAAGCAAAGATTATCAGTAGAGAACCACATCTTAACACTGAAATTACAATGTAAAGCTAAAACACTCGTCTAATTTAGGCATAACAGTATACTGTCCAGTATACAAAAATGCAATAACACATGGCTGACAGTTGAGACTTTTGTCTATTTACCCTCACACAAACATGAGTATCTCACTTTGCACAAATACCTATTCTGATTTGATATGACTGATTGAAGTTTTGACAATAGGTTGTGGCAAGAAAATGGACTGCGAGGTAGGATAGCAAAGCTTTAAAAAGCATGTATGCTTTCATTTGTGTTCATTGAAAAAATTATTTGAGGGATTGATCATGTTTTTGTGAGAGGGTATGGTTAGACTATAAATCTCTGGGACATGTTGTCAAGTAAAATACTGGGATTTCAACATGCATCATAATAAACAATGGTATAAGATACAGTTTTTGGCAATTGGACAATGTTCTGACATAAATACCGGTAGATCAGATCAAAACACTGGTAGGGTTCACCTTGTAGCATGAGAAGCAGTCATAACTTGGGTCAGAAACAAGCGCAACTTTATGCAAATTCATGCACATTTCCTGTTTTCTTGTTTCTCCCATGTTCAACATTTCAAAATCATTCAACTCCACCCTGGCTGAGTAAAATTTGGTGAAATTGTTATACTATATAACAAAACAACAATTTTGTTTGGTGATGAAGTTCTTACACTTTGAATATTGAATAAGAGTCATTTCAATAGCGCTGATCGCAAATGACATCACTGTTCTCTCATTAATATGCATAAATAAAATTTTGTCCGCATTTTCCGTATAAGTGACGATAATTAAACCTGCGAGTGTTAGAATGGCTATTTAGCGTCACACTTATTCGTATGAATTGATGACTGAGACTACAAGCTGCAACAACAGCAGCGAATGCAAAATTTGTCCGAATTTCAGCATATTTGTCCGAAAGTCGTGCACGTGCAGCTATATTTAGTAACAAACCGAAATCGTGATCAACGCTATTTTTGCTTATCATGATTTTAATCACTTTTTAAGTGTATCAGCCCCTGCCATTTAAACATAGTGTCAATGACACTTGGCTCACATTTGGTTTGATGTGGCAGCCCAGAGTGAATATACTCAACTAAGTTTACCCCCTGGGAAATCAATACAAAGTTTCAAAGCAATTTGGCAAGCGATTTCAGAGAAAATGATTTTTAGACCAAAACTGCAAAAAATTGCCCCTAAAATTCAAATATGAAATTTCATCACAATTGACAAATCCATAGAAGACAACCCCAGGATCAAGAGTATAAAGTTTCAAAGTAATCTAATGAGTGGTTTGGGAGAAAATCATTTTTTGACCAAAGATGGGAAAAAGTTGCCTCAAAAATACAAATATGAAAATTTCACCTCAATTTTAACAAATCTGATTGAAGCCAAGCCTAGGATCATGAATACCAAGTTTCAAGGCAAGGAAAGAGCACTTTCAGAGCAGATTTTTGACTAAAAATGGAGAAAATTGCCCCAAAAATACAAGTATGAAAATTTAACCACAATTTGAAACAAATCTAACTAAAGTCAACATAAGAACCTGCATACCAAGTTTCAACCAAATCTGCCTGTGGTTACAGAGTTTTATCAATTTTCAGGATTTTCCTTTTTTTCACCTCATTTGCATATTTTTGACACTGACATGTTCATTTGAACAAAGTCACACCTACAGCCCTGGGTGCACCTGTAACACCAAATACTAAGATGATACGTGCTGCGGTTTAGGAGTTTTTGATGTGGACGGCCATACATCGCACATACTAACATACATACATACATACATACATACATACATACATACAAACACTGCCGACTTATCATATAAGGTCTATTTGGTATACATACATATACCACATGTGAGCTAAAATTGAGAATAGATAATCCAAGTTGTCATTTTTTTTTTACTACATATCTTCTGGTTACAAGTGAGATATAAAATTTCATAAAGTAGGACATGTATCAAGTTCTTGACTTAACCATTTTTTATCAATAATACCGAAATTGAGGTTCTCTACCCCAGATATATACCCTCTTCATCCTTCAAGTAAACTATTGCAACAAAACTAAACTTTAGATTCTCTGCTTTTTGAAAATATTTAATATGAAGGGGTTTTCGTGTCATCTTTGATAAGAAATATTACTTCAATAAAAGTGAGTTGGTTAAATGCAATGCTACCTCAACACGTTTTCATGGGAGTGAGCAAAGGAACTTTAGTCAGGACGAGGGTAAATACTGATAAAAACTTCAAAAATTTTTAGGATTTAGTACAGATGCCTCTGGTTGGTACCGCTATTATAACATATACTTGCATCTACTAAACTGATGAAGAGTGATGGAAGAAAAGCGGATCCCTTTCAGTAACTGACTGGAAAGGTAACTTGATTCATATGGCATTCATGGGTAAAACGGGAGATGGTTCCTTAAAATAGTTTTAACTGCAACCTGTATTGATGCAAAATGCTTGAAATCAGAATTAAATGCAAAATGGCAAAGCTTTACGCACAAATCTGACTTGTCTCATTTCACACTTTGCTGTGGCAATTGCACACTACATTAGGATTTGAGAGCCAACACCCTTATCACACTTTGAAAAGTAACGTCAAGAAAACTGTCCAAACCAGCGCACTTCCTGTAAATACCTGCAGATTTCAATCTCTCCCTTCCTCTTATTTTCAGTAAGTGCTTTCTTCAATTGACAGTCCACTCATGCCAGCTCAGACAAGCTGACAAATCTGTCCACAATACATTGGATAAATCTCTGCTATTGCTACTAATTTGGCAAAATTACTTTATTGGAGAGCCAAAATAATCTCTCCAGCATACAGGGTCAATTTGTGTAATAACTTTAATTCATCTTCTTCACGTGAGTTTTTTTTCCTCTTCAGTTTTTTATGTCCTTACATGCACGTAGCACTGGTTAGCCTGTCAAAGGTAGTAACCGTTTTAATCCATCTTTACTTCCACGTGACCTTTGACCTCTGACACATAGTTCACATTGTCAAAGACAATGGCTCAAGCATAAGCTGAATTATGTTATTGACTATATGAATGATAATTTCCCATCAAGTTTTTTCAGTGTGATTTTAAATCTCTTGGCATAGCTTTGACACTTTTGCTAATTCTCTTGTCAAACAAAAAAAAATTATCATTTATTTGGTGTCAAAATGGATTTAAAAAATTATGCACTAAAAACATTAACGTCAGATTCAATGAAAATTTCAAAACATTGGCAATCAATCAAGATAAAGTGACACACCCATGGTTTTCATGACATGCTGAATGATGTCAATCTAACAAATCGCAACTTAACAAATTTCAGCTTTGCATGCTGTAATGAATTTCACTTGCTTGATGTCTTTAAAATTGAACAAGTTTCATCAATATTCTCAGAGACTCTCAAAATATAGTTTCATCAAAGTATTTTGCATTCACAGTCGGCATAAATCAATACTGCTGCACTTAATCATCAAACTTGCTAGGAAAGATAATTTTGATGATAAGAAATGATGTTATTTTAAAGTGCTGAACGATGAGAATTACAATTTCATCAACGGAGAAACATTCATGTCATTGTATGATCTATTGTAATATCATAGTTGTTGGTATCAACAACACCAAACAGAACTGAACCACTAGGGTGAAAAAATTGCCCAGTATAACAAGAAATATCAAGACTCAGCATCACTTGTCACTAACATGGGTACATGTGACAAAGAAACTGATGAAAATCGAAAATAAAAAAAGGACTGGGAATATCACTACAACTAAAGCGTCGTTTTAATTTTCAAAAGAAAAATCAAAATTACAGAACATTCCTGTGGTCAAGTCAGAATCCTTGTTTTTCATAGGAATTATACCACGACTGGCATCAGTATACAGACAGCTTCTAGCCGGCAAACACAGTAGTTGAAATGCAAGATAAATCAAAGCCATATCTAACTGACACTCAATAAACGCCAACTGGTTGTAAATGCACTCACAGTTTCAGATTACGAGGTCAATTTAATCTACAACATTTCACAGAATGGTATCGATCTGTCCTAGATCTCAAGATGGGTATGGATGTGTGACCTTTCTTAACAGGTCGGCACAAAACGAATTATCATCTGAAAAAGAACAGTTGGCCTCTGACCCCAATATTTCAAACTGTAATGGTAAAAATTATATTCGGGGAAACCCTACTGGCACTGACACTCCATGTGCTAAGGTTTTAAAGCAAAATTTCTTTACCGTATTTCTTTCTGACAAGATAGGCTGAAGAATGTGCTAAAGCCTATATTTTATTCTGCTTTAGGTTAATTAGTGTTCACCGATGTAAAGAGTTCACAGAGAACACAGAGACAATCAAATTCAATAAAACCAGGTGAGATTTACAAACATTTGTATACATACAGAATGTTCACTGGTGGACCCATTTTAAAATGTCAGTTTTGCATAATTCATTACAAGGACTCTTCTTCAGATGAAATGACTTTGTTGGTAATGAACTCTATTTACAGAAGTCATTCCACACAATAAGATGTCAGAGCACAATATATTGTACTTTCACATGCTTAGAGATCACAATTTGCCAACGAAATACACTCAAACAACTTACCTGCACGCTTTCCTGGACAACGACTTCAGAATCACTGGGCACTGGATATGGTTGCAACGGTTGTTTGATGGTACTAGTGATGTATTCCCTGTGGTCTGACACTACCTTTGCCAAGTACTCGCCAGACGGTGAAACGTCATAAAATACTGTGATGTCATCGACGGGAACCAACTTGCCCTGCAAGGTCAAAGTTTGAAGGTTGTAGATATTGACAAGACCCTGGTATGACTTACATTCTTATAAGTTCTTCAAAAGACTTGAAAGTGAGAATTCAGTGCATACTTCTGTAACAGCAACTTGATGACTTTATCCAAATGCGACAGAGTACAACTGGTTGGGAATGTTTTTTAGTATTTCCCCCAAAGAGATTTTCCGGCATGTCCACAAACTCACCAAGGAAACACTGTAAAACAGGAACACATATCACACGTGATGAGAAAAGAAATCTCTGTAAACAGAGTTTGCTTTTGATAAGCCATACCTTTTTCCTGAGTTTTTGAATGCGATTGATGACTTCCCGGGCAACACCCTCGTCCAGCATGGACTGGTCCGGTGTTACATCAATCAAGACAAGAACCTGATAAATCAGAAAAAAAAAATCAACAGTGCTAAAAAAGCATTATGACATGTAAGATAAACATGAAAATGTCCGTCAAATTTGCCAGAAGTGTCGCATCATGGGATAGAACAGTGTAGGGGTGATGAAATTAGACATGAAATATTCACCTTGTTGAACTACACCAGAGTGTATTTGATTGGAAAATCAGAATGACTCAGTTACGATTGATGGTCGACAGGATTACTTAAATACAACTATTAATAACTCAATTTGCTTTCCAAGAAAAAGAAATTCAACGCTCCTTTTCTAATTCAAAAGTATGGAAAGATTGTCTACTCACATCATTGTCTGAGTGAGCCTCATACTTGGATTCTTGGTTGCTGTTTTGATCAAATGCGTACACAATTCTGATATCCTCAAGAGTCAAAGTGTGTCCATGGACGACCATTTCTCCTTTCTTCTGAAACTCTTCGACCTGTCCATCATTAAGCTCCCTCACTGCCTTGGCAACCACTTTGGAGTCGGCCTTGAGACGTTTGCCCAGCACCATGAAGTCAGGCTCAGCCTTCAGGTGAACCCCGTACTTCTCTTTGTCTTTCGATGTGGTGAGTTGCCGTACATTCAGTTCCTGCGTAGTGAAGGGAAAATGGGGAGAAAAAGCAGACGGCACTGTGAGAAAGAGAAACAAACAGAGAGAGACACAGACAGCACAAGTGTGGGGGGGGGAGAGACACACATACTCATATTGGCAGATATTATAATCATAGAGAGGAGGGGAGACAGGCAGACAGACAGACAGACAGACAGACAGACAGGTGAACCAAGACTGCATCTAGCAAAATAAAATGGTAAATGATACAATAAGCCAAATATGTCACTCCTTGATTGTAAAATATTTTATTGGCACTTGACTGGAAATTCCTTGCTGATAATTCTTGTACTTATTTAAAGAATAACAATATAGTACATTTACAGATTCAGTCCTTTACTTTCAATGTCAAACATCTTTACCTTCACTGTTTGCTTACGTTAAATTTATATGATTAAGTGATCTGTAAAAGATGTCACTTCAGATAATAAACGGGACTTATCTCTGACAAGTTCACATAAACCACGAGGGAGTAGACTAACCTCCAGTATGTATTTTTCCAGTGATCTTGTATCTTCTAAAACTTGTTTTTCTTGGTGAATTACAACCACTTCATGCAGAGGATACTGAAATCAGTCATCAAGTACATAACTAAATACAAGTCATCGTTGATGACACAGTCCCCACTTGTTAATGGGTACTTTGATTACAGGTCCTCAGAGAGGATAGAGTCCTCTTCATTAGGTCTGTGATCAAAATACTTTTTAATAAATTCGCTTGATACATGTCTGAGTTGTGGTTCAGGACATGAAAAAATCGTAATAAAATGGCCACACGGCAGCCATATTGGATCTTATCACAAAACAATTCAATGTGCATGTGTGTGACATAGGTCAAAGTCCTTGTACCAACTTTGAATAAAATCGGTTGAGATATGCCTGAGTTATGGCTCTGTACATGAAAAAATCGTAACAAAATGGCTGCATGGCGGCCATATTGGATCATATCACAAAACAAATTGATGTGCATAGCTATAACATTGGTCAATATCCTTGTACCAACTTTGAATAAAATCGGTTGAAACATGCCTGAGTAATGGCTCTGTACATGAAAAAATTGTAATAAAATGGCCGCCTGGCGGCCATATTGGATTGTATCACAAAAAAAATTGACATGCATATGTATGACAAAGGTCAATGTCCTTGTATCAAGTTTGAATAAAATCAGTTCAGATATGCCTGAGTTATGGCTCTGTATATGAAAAAATCGTAACAAATGGCCGCACGGCAGCCATATTTGATCGTATCACAAAACAAATTGAGGTGCATATGTATGACATAGGTCAATGTCCTTGTACCAACTTTGAATAAAATAGGTTGAAACATGCTAGAGTAATGGCTCTGTACATGAAAAAATCATAATAAAATGGCCGCCTGGCAGCCATATTGGATCGTATCACAAAACAAATCGACGTGCATCTGTATGACATATGAAGTAATCCTTTTACCAAGTTTGAATGAAATCGCTCCAGGCGTCTCTGAGATATCTGCGTGAACGGACGGACGGACGCACGCACGCACAGACGCACGGACACACGCACGCACGGACATGACCAAACCTATAAGTCCCCCTGGACGGTGTCCGTGGGGACTAACAAGCAATAATTTCTTATATAAAATATTGGTCAGTTTGCATGAAGATATTCTGGTACCGCCAAAATTCCCAGGTTCACAACTAGTTCACTTCTATGACTAAACTTGTGTTATTCTGTTGAAAATGACGAAGAAAATCTTGTCAAGTTAATGTACGGCAGAATTTAAGATTTGCCTTGATTGTCTTTCCGACAGACCTATCAAAGCATTTTTATGCAAATTGACATTTATTTTCATCTAATTAGCATCTTGTGAAAAAAAAAAAAAGAATTACATATCAGAATGCGCATATGTAATACATGTGCGCACCTGTGTAAATTTCTCAGAAGAAATTGAATTGACGTCAGAAGAGTAATTTGTGTAACTGTGTTAATATATGTGATTTTTCCATTATTTTATTCAGCAATAGTCTACTTCTCTTTCATAACTGTTATGGTCAACTTGTGCTTTTACACAGTATGATCACCCAAATGGAAATTAGCACGGCGCACTCATTGTAACAGTCTTTGTCCAATAAATCAACTTGAATTTTTTTTTTACCTTGGGGCAATCCAATTCTGTAACAAATATGACTAATCGGAGCCCCCCAAAACGACACCATTAATATTTACTTAATATCATAAATGCAACCAATTAAGAACACCTGAGTACGAAATTCTGATGATTATTCTCAGGTACCTTTAATGGCAGCGTCTTGCGGTCCCTGATGACCCGGCCCAGTTCAATTACAGTCTGCATGGTGGCCACGGCATTCTCTATGCCTTTGTCAATCAAGTCGCTCCTGCAATCAAGTGTAAACGATTCCTTCTCAGAAATGAAACGTCTCCCTTCCGCCGCTGATCTGATTTATGTGCAATATCACATTAATGCACTAAACATGAGTCATGCTTCAATTTAATTTGTCACGGATATTGCAGCATGTGTTGGGGGGCTATTCATTATTCTGTGCTCATGAATCTAATATTGTGTAATTTACACTTTACGGCCCTTGAATTGGAGCAAGCAGGAAACAAAACAAAATATTTTGAAAGTTACATGTTATATGTGAGACGCAATATTGAAATATCTGCTTGATACACTACAATTTTTCAAACAAACACTTCCACAGACAATTTAAATCTTTTTTATTAACATCAGCTTCACCAAACTTTTCTGCTTTTTCAAAAAATCTCCTGAACAAGTTAGTCCAGTATTCATTTCGCGTTATCATTGTAAGCAGAGAAACGTACTACACAGTCATGCAAATAAATGCAGATCAAATTAATAATCATTTTTGGCCTGTAAGTAATGTCTTACAATTTTCATCTGCATTTTTTGTGGTAAAGTTTTACTTTTATGTTTACTTTAAAATTCAATATTTGAAAATAGACTTTACCACAACTCTTACTGCCATTTCACTGAGGCTTCCTATGCTATATCATCACAGTCAGTGTCACATTGAAAAGGACAGAAATGTCACCAAGGTTTCCCCAAACCATTCATCTATCTTTTAAAATCCTGGCAAAACATTGATAAACGTGTTCCATCAACCTATCTCATCTTTGGAAAGCACCAGCTCTTTTTCTAAGCTGACCATGGAATAGAAACAGTGAAATACGGGTTTTGTATATTTGCTTTTAATATCCTCTGAGTATAAACGGAAATATTAAAATGTTTACTTCACACTTGCTTGAGCTACATCCAATTCTTTAATTTTGAAAATATCATCGTCATGTGTATTGTCATTTATCTAATCGTCTCAAAACGGACGAACTACGAGCAGACCTACGAGCTTGTACGAGTGATGTAATGTGCCGTACTTTCAAAGTACGAGTGACGTAATGCAGGTCCCAAAATCGACAAAGTGAGCGTCAAGCTGAGCGTGGAAAAACAAAAACAGCGTCGAACTGAGCGTTGAAAAAAAAAGACAAAATAGGATTCGAAATGAACGTAGAAACATGCCAAACAGAATGTCAAAGAGGGGTTCTGAGTACTGGTGCTAAATATAGCAAATAGGCCAATGCGAAATAAACACGTAATGACTTGACTGATTTCAGCTTGAATGTAGCAAGTACGGGAACGAGTTCAAAACGTCTTTCACGTGGGTAGGCCCTACTACTGACTTTGCTGACTCACTATATTTATAACACTGTTGACAAATCTCAACAACATTAAATTGTGGGTTCATCGTAATTGATATTGCATGCATTAGTGAATTTTCAAACATAGGGCCAAAGTCCCTGAAGCTACTATAGACATGGATACAAAATTAAGTATTTCCTGACTGTATGAAATTATCTCACTTAGGTCATCCTAGGGACTTGTAAACCAAATATTATAGCTGTCTTACCAGCGTTTTGAAAGAACAAGCAACTCAACAGTTGACAGAGCTCTGCTGTGTTATGTAGAGAATAACCTTTTGTGACACATGTATTGATGAAGAAGGTGGATATCTGTGATTAACATTGAAAGTGAGTTCTGTTGAATAAGTTGAGACTGTACATACTCAGAGAAAGCACACTGAAGAGACAAATGTTTGAAACTTAAGAAGTTCAAGGTCATCAAAAGCATTATAAGGAATCATGTAACTTTCATTGCACTGTTTACACAGATTGCATAATTGCTATAAATAGCACATGAGGAATCTTACAGCCCAGCTTTACCATAAAAACCCTATCACTTTGACCAAATATTAAAGCTGTCTGACCAGCGGTTTTGAAAGAACAAGCAACTCAACAGTTGACAGAGCTCTGCTGTGTTATGTAGAAAATAACCTTTTGTGACACATGTATTGATGAAGAAGGTGGATATCTGTGATTAACATTGAAAGTGAGTTCTGTTGAATAAGTTGAGACTGTACATACTCAGAGAAAGCACACTGAAGAGACAAATGTTTGAAACTTAAGAAGTTCAAGGTCATCAAAAGCATTATAAGGAATCATGTAACTTTCATTGCACTGTTTACACAGATTGCATAATTGCTATAAATAGCACATGAGGAATCTTACAGCCCAGCTTTACCATAAAAACCCTATCACTTTGACCACTCTTTTAATTGACCACTCTATTTTTTTCCTCAAAAAGTAATTTTATTTTATCCTTACCAAGTCAACCATAAATGGAAATTAGAACTTTCTCTATCTCTATCTCTATCGACTATTTTGAGCAATTTCTTTTGGATAACATACAGGGCACAATAAATGACGGTTCAAAATATGTCAAAGTTGGGATTCAGGAAAGTTGCCTTTACATGTTTTAATCCTCCAGGATGGTAAGCATTTCACTATGAACTGTCAAAAAAAGTTGAACTTTCTGATAATTCTACACTAAAATTATTTTGGCTTTGATGATTTCCTAATTCAATTATTTAAAGCCCCAGTATTTGTAACTTTTAACAATTTTTTTCATATTTTTGATTAAAATGACATCCTCAGTATGTGAAAGTAGACCATAATTAATACTGAATCGCATGGTTTGCATGCCCAGCCCGCCTCACGATTAACAGTAAAAGGATTGAAAATGACTTCTTGTCCGGACCAGAAGTCAGCTTTGTTGACACACGAAACGAAACGTAATCACTCCACCGCGCATGCTCAACCACATCTACGCAAGTTTACTGTGGCGTCCGTAGAAACCATACGCTCTTCGAAAAGGTCTGGTCCATCGAAACTGGAGACTCAGCGAAAAACGCGCGAAGATCACAAAAACGCCAAGTTGGGTGAAATACCGGAAAGATATAAATATGTAAGTGTTTACAGATTGTTCCGACTATAATGAGCCGTGCAAACAAAACGTCTTGAACAGCTAAACTAACGACGGAGGCAGTCGATTGTAAGCTTCATGCAAGGCACTGCACGTTGTGACCGACGGTACGGAGATCAAGTTTGCTGAATGAATTGGGAGAGAAAAACATATATGAATAAAAATTCAACACTTCACCATTGTAATCATTGAACTAGTCGTTTCTTCCATTATGGAGTATAATGAAAATTTCGTTGAAAATAAATGACGGGACTGATTCTGCTCCGTCTACCTCAAACGAAGTTTTGTGTATGGCCAGGCTACGCTGCAGGCAACACAGCCTATCAACTTCACATATCGTTGCCGTACGGCGTAATTGAAAACGCTCAGAGAGGAAAAATTATATCTTGAATGCAGTACAAAAGTCTTACTTATTAAATTTAAAAGTATTTCAAAATAATATCGAACGTAACGGGTATCTAATCCTCACAAGGACTACAGTAGTACAACAAGTATCGGGTAGCTGCGATGCGATGGAAGTTCGAACGCAAGAGAGATCCCGGCCTCACTGCAAAGTCATCCCCTGCGCACCCGGCCCGACAGCAAACTAACCTCTTGGTTTGATTCTGTTGTTTATATTTTTGTATAAAATTCATGATACATATCTGACTTTCACAACTGTACAATTTGCTCAGGCTGTAGTCTACAGACGATCGGAGGCCTAGGGAGCTAAGGCAGGCCCCAAATTTGCATGGACAATGCCCGGGACAATTATAGACGCAGCTCGATGAGAAAGTCATTCACATAAACCTAAATGAAGTGATCAATACAAAAGTTTTAACATCACTGGTTCTGAAAATTTATGATCAACGGTTCTGACCTACGGAATTTACACTGCGACGTTGTTTTTTGTGTGTTTGGCCAGCTACTAGACCTGTAAGGCTGTACTACATGGAGGTAGTAGACTGTACAAGTGCATCGGGGCCGGGCCGAGATTGGTGTGGGGCCTGCAGCAAGGTAAAATTGACAGCGTCCATTGCAGAATGCCCGCGTGTTATCCTTTCTCGTTTGGGAGGAAATTTACCGCTGTATTCAGAATGCCTTTTTACCAGTATAAAAGCTCAGTAACTGATGCATCAAGAGCCAAGAATCTGTAAATTTCTTAGCAGTAGCTCCATTGTTTTTTTCTAAATTTTCGCTGAGATACAGCAGTGCGTATACTGGTCCCGATCGTTCTGACTCAGGCGTTCACAGCTGTTTAGGGAGCCGTCATTATTTACGATCTGGGGTCGGAGGAATTACATTAGAAACTCCGAAATTTTGAGTCGCACCCCAGCCAACCATGATGACTTTGAGTAACCCCCTCTCTAACAGAAAGTTTGGCTTACCTGAGCCCATGTAATAATATGTAGATATAAAAGCTCACCTAATAAGCAGTCTCCGACCATATAGTATTGTTAAATTTGGATGGGTAGCATGTCATTATGGTATGGTTAAATGTCAAAATGGTTGTTGAACTCAAGTCAAATAAAATATACATTTCTATGATAATAAAAAGGATGAATTCACAACAGTTCAGTTTTGTCCTAGATCCTGTGCACTTATAGTGATATCTGTCGAGAACATTTCTCCATGACCCAGCCTCTCCTTCCAACCCTGGTAACGACTGCAGAAAACTGCTGTGTGACATCATCATCACCACTGTCGATCCTCATCTTTAATGTCGCTGGTGCCATTGCGTACATGAACAACGATATCATTCTCATCGTCACTATCTTCTCTATCATAATAAGTATTGCTAGTAGTAGCACCTACTTGTAGTTTTTAGCCTTGCTTCATCTAGTTGATATTTATTTGTACTGTTAAAGTATTTATTTTCTTTTTATTTAATATGTATCAGAGTAAAACATATATAATCAACAAATCATTATGTCATTGAGGACAAACTAAGACAAAGAAAAAACATTTTGAGCACCCCCTTATCACTTTCAATTTTTGAATGACCCCCAGGTCGTAAATACTGACGGTTCCCTTACTTGCTGCCAAAGGCCATCGCGTTCACTGCATTCGACAGCCTACATTGCCAAACTCTGTTGCTTCGATTTCGCAATCATCTTGCCGCTAAAGCGACAATCAGCTGAAATTTATTACTTCAAGTTACTCAATTTTGATAGCTATTTGCCTACAGAAGTGAGCCAAGTGTATATAGTGTAGTCTTGATTTTACATCGGCCGGAGTTCTAAGTGACCAACTGCAGGGTGCGCATCGGTGCACTGCCGACTGCAGTTTGAATAATCCGTATATAACGCACACGGTACCAGAATAGAATGTTAGCCTCCTCTGCCAAAGTTCTGTATCCTCTGAAACACAGTAGCAGTACGTATTTGAACGGAGAAGAACAAAATAAAACCATTCGCAGGTCATTCAGCCGGCGACCATGGGCGATTACCCGGGCAGTGTGGCGTGGCATGGCAAGGCCCCAGGAATGTTGCAGGGTCGATGATGTCATCAGTATCGGCGTTCTCGATCACGTGCACAGCCTACAAATTGTCAACAAACCCGCGCGGCAATCCAACTCGATCGGGCAATATTTAGCGTTTGTATGTCACTACAGGAGCACAAATTTGGCTTATTTCTTTACTGAACAACATTTCACGATGGATGTAAGAGAATAATATGTAATTTCGAACATAAAAAAAGGTAAAAGTTACAAATACTGGGGCTTTAAAATCATATTAATTATTTTTTTTCTGGGTGAATTGATAGGGTTTATACAGTACAAGAATTATATACAATGTGAGTCAAATTTTGACCAAAAATGACAAAAAAATTAAAAAAATTCCTTAAAAATACACATTTGCATATTTCATCAAATTTGAACAAATCTAAGTTGGGTTACCCCTAGGGACCTGTACACCAAATAACAAAGCTGTCTGACCAGAGGTTATGAAGAAGAAGATTTTTTACCAAAAACACCTTTTTTGGCACTAATTTGCCTATTTTCAACAATATCAAAACATTAAAAAAATTGTTTCTCAAAATCATACTTTTCATCTACACAACAAATATCAAATCAGTAAGTATTGCGGTTCTCAAGATATTTGAGTGGACGGACGCCTCACAAACGGACATACATACATACATATATACATACATACATACATACATACATACAGACTGACGCCGGACGGATACCCATCCCAATAGCTTCTATAGACTATAGTCTATAGTAGCTAAAAATGACATTCATAATTGCATATATTTCAACTTGGGTAGCAGAAAACCGACGACTCTGAGTGACTGGCATTGGCGTTCGTTCGTGTGCAACATCGCATGCAAGTTACAGACGATGGGCGGTACGGTGGGAGTAGGCACTAATAGCGATAAATAAAACGGCCAGTTTAGCCTACCCGGGATATTGTAATACATACGTCATCCACCCTCTGATGTGATTTTCCTCTAATTAACGCCAAATAAATAAATGTATTTGTAAAAATACATTATTACGTCGACGCCGACTTCATTGACGTCGACAAATCGACGTCAGCATTTATACTACGACTGATGCCTGGAACTTATCTACCGAACTGAGTGTAGCTAGGTAAGTTTGGAATGTGATGAGTTGGTTTTGAGTGATGTTTTTTTTGTTGTTCAGGAGCGCGAACGAACGAATTGAATATAGAAGTATCGAGCATCGATATCTTGTATGGCTTCTGCAAGTTCCGCGATGACAAACAGGAATATTGACCCCACAGTGACCCGACTATACCATATTCAATAGGCGGGCCGTAATCTCAACAATACACACCAATAATAGTGTGGTTCCAATAATGTGCTTTTTCAAACTTGAATTTGAATGCGAGGTCAGAAAAATGTTAGTCTTTAAAATCATTGTTGAGTAGAGGTCATTTTCAAATAGACTGTACAACATGAAGTGCACACGGGTGCCACAAAAACACCCGCCAACTCATAAAATCCTTCATATTATTCATTGTACACTGTGATTAACATAATGTGGTGATCAGATTATTTCGAGGTCATAAGCTGACTCGCGAGCCACGCAGGTTTTATGTCTGTGAAATCATTGCACTTTCGAATTCGAGAAAGTAAAAAGATTTACAACGGCGGTAGGTTCAAGTGCATTACAACCAATCGAGGTCTCTTCCTTGATGTTCGGACATTGCAACCTCTTCTTTGGTTCTTCTTTAACAGCTTAATGTTAAAATCGACGTCTGCAAAAAAGTCTACCATCGTGGCGTATAATAAGTCAGAGAGTGTCGCGTCGTCTCCAGTCTTGACCCGTACGTACAGACTCGTCCGAAAGTCAAAGCCTAAAAGTATTCCTCCGCACTGCACTGAACCCGCTCTCACGACCAAAAAAATAATCATACGAAGTTCACACCTGCTCCTACTTCCGAGTTTCGAATATACACAGAAAATGTGTCTAAGCGTTCGTTTGTCGTAAAATCCTTTCACATAAACAAAATCTTTCATCCATGGAATACAACATAGTCCTAAGCGTATTCATAAAAAATTAGGTCAAAAGGCATGTGTGACTTATAGCTTGCATACGTCACTCGTAATATGAAAGTACGAGCCAGTACTTCTGCTCGTACAATGTCAATTTCGAGACAATTACATACCTCGTATTGTAGGAGAGCCAATAGTTATCTTAAAAGTCAAATGTTTCTCCTCTATAAGTAAATTTTGGTGTCTTCAATCAACATAAAATTCAACTAGGCATGAGTTTTCGACACAGCTTTGTCTTTCCTATGCCATAATAGAAGTCAATATTCATACCAACTTTATACCGAAAAATTTACTGAATTTGTGTGACACAACAAAGTGAAACTGAAGGCTAACAAGAACATTTTATACCCCTTACCTTGGCTGTGGTATCATGAGATAGTGGACACTGTTGGTATCCTGTCCCTTGGATGCCGCGGGGTCTATCAAATGCCGTAAATTCTGATAGATCAGTTCGGTAAGGAACGGCGTGAATGGCGCCATCATTCGTACCATGGTGAAGAGAACACTGAACAGTGTCTGCAGTGCACATAGACAATCATCAGTGCCGCCTTCTCCCTGTAAACAAACAAAAAAATAAGATTGTTGAAGGTGATACACGAGGAAAGAATAGTGTTGATCACGATTTCAGGTTTGTTACTAAATATAGCTGCACATGTGTGACTTTGGACAACGCTGCCTAAAATTTGGACAAATTTTGTTGTTGCATGCACAGCTGTTGTTGCAGCTTGTAGTCCAAGCCATAAATTCATACGAATTAGACTACCTTTTAGTAGCCATTGTAACACTCGCAGGTTTTATTTTCGTCGTTTAAGCGGAAAATGCAGACAAATATTTATGTATGCATATTAACGTGAGACAAAATGACATCATTATTTGCGATCACCGCTATTTGACAGACAGAATAACAAAGAGTGTTCAGAAACACATTCACCACTTCGGCCAGCATTAATGGAACTGAAGCACTCAGAAGCAGATTTTTTGCACCTGAAGGTTACCAAGTCACTGTGACAAAGTTTGCACTTTGTATTCATAGCCATCATATTTATGTACTAATACATAAGCGAAGCTGACGTGAATGTAATTCGTCATAACAGAATGTGAATATTTTACAGTGATGTACAACATACAAAGCACAAAATATAAAATGTCACAAATTATGCTTGTGGTGAAAAGGATGATTTTATTGATGTCACAGCCTACTAGATCTAAATTATAATTTGACCCCGTTCATCCCTAATTCCCAGTAAACTGGTCAAAAATCTCCATTGACAACAATAAGTTTGGGCCAAACCATTTTGTTGAAAGGGTCAGAAATTTTCTTCATACTGGTACTGATCATACATTTGCCTCTCTTATGTGCATCAGTGTTCACAAGCTCTAACATCAACATCTGACCATCCAGACTCAGTCAGGCTGGTTGTCACAACTTGTGTATCAATATAGCACTGGATCGTCCCTCTGAGTTCAACAACAGACTTAGAAGGTTTCAACAGTGCTTGACAGGAAGTTGGGGAGCAAATTATCTACAGTGAATACTTGTGACTGACATCCTTGCAAACGTATTAGAGCTTACTGTAAAGCAGAGTGTGTTTGATACAGTTTGTACTCTACAATCTATCATAGCAAAGGTATAACTAAATGTCAAAGTGCACAGGTATATGCAAATGAAAAAGTCACATACTGTTAACAGCTGAGCCAGCAGAGCACCTAAATTAAGAGTTTATTCATACCAACTTTATACCGAAAAATTTACTCAATCAGCTATCTACAAAAGCCTAACCTTGATATAGATAATCTGAGACATTGATATTTACAAAACATACTTTCTCTTGGGTCAATTGTACTATGCTTGATGAACAAACAGTTACACAAATGTTGTATGCTGCCTTTCTGAAGTATAACACACGATCTTTTGTAAAATTCCATTGCAGAGCTTTATTACAATCATACTTTCAGTGAGTATGTGGGACCCACAAAGGGTTACAGGGTATGAAACTAAAAACAGAAAAGTTTTATTTCTCATTCTCGCACACATTGATCTAGATTGGCCGCATCAACCCTTTTTATAAATTCACTTGAAGGAGTGTGCTACACATTGACAATGCTAATATCTATGCTATCACATGAACTGGGAGCTCTTCGTCCTTATAGTTCAACATGTCAGAGCTTGTCAATGCCTGGAAAAAATCCTGGCTTTGTTATTTTCAGGCCTGTGGTTGAGTCTTGAAAGTTCAAAAACCAACCAAGGAAAAGAAAGGAAAAAATAGACAACCATATCACCTGATAATTTTTAGAAGAAGATCACAATGAGAAAGTAACATAATTTTGTGTTTGGCCTTACAACATTCCACATGCTCTACCTTATGTCAGAGTACCCTAGTATTCAAAACAAATGACAGCATTTACAAACCAGTGTGCCATGACAGGAAATAAAGTTGAAGTGTGTTACATTTCTCTCACCTTGAGCCTCTTCCTGTTGGATCTCACATACCAGTTTGTGAGTTTGTCAACGAATCTAACAAGCTTTGGTACCACAGTGTACAGACGGTATGCTAGGGGACAGAAAGAATAAATTGTTTTCATGATCTTATGTGCTTTGATCATAAAAATAGACTAAGACTGAATTCTCTCTCATGGTTTCACAACAAATGTAAATGCATAGTCTTGGGTTTGTTGATTTTATAACAAATATCTCATCATTAAAACTCACAAGTGTATGAATCATTGGCAAAATTACGAGTGTTTTAAACATCAACAAACATGTCCAATTATTTGAAAGCAACACGCAGATGTGACACAAACTAAAAGTATACTTGAGATCAAATAATGCCCTAGGCTACAGGTGATCTGTCATAATTGTACTTTTGTCAAAACATGTCTTCAGTTATTAATGGATGATATACACAACAGTTTGCCCAGCCCTGGCAGTGACTAAACTGGAAATAAGGAAAGTATGCATTGTGCAAATAATTTAAAGGTATACCTGTCACCTGTTCCAATTTTGCCACAGTTACCATGGAAAGAGAAAATCTAACCAATCACAGATTTTAAGCAGGTGGCCACTTTTTAAAAACAGCACCCTCACATGGGCATTTTGAATACCAAGGGACGCCCCTTTGACCATATATGGGCATATTTAGATTACAGGTAACTGTAACCTTATATAGAAGTTAATAACTGACAAATATGAGCTGACTTTTTAGTTGTGTTCTACTGTGAGAAGAGGGTTTACACAACTTTTTAAGTTGTGGTGGAGCAATTCAAATATACTGACTGTAACCGGTTAAATATATTGACCATAACAAACACTGACTGCTAAATATATTTGGTCAAATATATCGACTGTAACAAGACTGACCTGCCATTTCTTTTCGTGTGAAATCTACCAAACTCTGCGTGAAAGACAATATCCATTTGTCCATGATATTGTCCACGGGTTTCAGTTTGTCTTCATTGTAAACAAATTGTAGTCCATCCTCCTATAATTTGGCACACACACACAAAAATACTCATATATTATGCATCATAGCCCAAACATGGGACCTTGTACCCGAGGGTAGGTGACCATTTGCCCGACATAAGGTACGCAAATGGTCTCCTGCCTCGTGGGTACATAGTCCCCTGTTTGGGCTATAATATTTTCATTACATGTCTCTCTTGCATAATATTCACTCCAAATTTTTGGCCTTACATACAAATGACTATTATATGCTTTATTTCCATGTTATACAAAATATGATTTTCATCATTGAATGGTGCATTGATATATTTAAACCACTGTGATGCAGTTTGTAGAATTTTTTCGCATAATTTTGTGAAAACAATCATTACTATCTACCACATGTAATTTTATTATTTTCTAATCCCGAAGTTGTCAAGTTGAAAATAGTTCCGGTTCACTTTCAGTCAAATTATGACTATGTGTCCCGCAACGTCATCAACGAGGTACTATTGAGGTACTATTGAATCCTATGGAGCGTATGACGTTTGATTCACAAGGCATGTAATGAACCAGCAATATGCTTCCTTCCAAGAGTTGTGTATGGCTAGTGGTCACGATAGTGAATAAAAAGTTATCAACTATGCCCAACAGTGTTTTGCTATTAACAAAGAAATCTTTATGAGAGAAATTTTTTTTTTCATTTCACTAAATGATGCATGCATGTGCTTGTACTGTGTTGTTGCTAAATGTACAGAGGTGGAATGAAGTTTGGGTACAATTTTCCATCTTTCAAAATGTGACATTTTTTCTGCTAGTAACATTTTTGTGGACTCATTTATTTTTAAAACTTGTACAGAACATTACTGTTTCACCATCTAACTTTTATGAACATCTAAAGTTTGCTTTTTCCACAATGTCTACAAAGAGAATGGCAGCCATTTTGAATAATGAATATCTTGAAATCACTTCTCCGATTGTAACACTCTGTATGGCGATCTAAATTTTTGTCCTTTGGTATGTGAAAGAATGCAAAGTTTCTGAGCATTGTGCATGAGTAAAGTTCAACACTTTGACAATTATAGTACTTGTTATCCAAGTCACATCTATGATGATTCTCTCAGACTCTCACCTTTCTCAGCCTGTCCACATTTTGCATGAGGAACCTGTAAGCATTATACCACGGCAGAAGACGTCTTTCAAAATATCTCTGACACCCTCCTCCTTGAATCTGAGACTCTCCGCTCTGACAACAGGTGAGTTGATCAAGTACAGCCTGAAATTGAAGCAAAAGCTTGGTCTTCTGTGTACTTCTTTTTGTGCCAATAATTACAAACAACTACATGCAGATATGAATTACACGATATGTGATGTGATGGGGAATTGCATATGTTTAGATTGACACCTGTATCTGAACTAGGCCTTCATTTGTACCAGAACTTAACAATCGATCGCTGAAAATTAGCATTAATCTGATCTGATTTGCTTCATACCAAGAAGCTTGATCTGGAGTAAATTCACACAGCTGCTCACCTATTTCTCTGTAAACAGGTTTACTGTAAAATCACCATTGACAACAATGTGTGCTGAGCAAAACCATTGCCGTAGAAGGGTCACATGGCGTATTTGAAAGTGTGCGACTGAGTGGGAAATGTTTGTGAAGAGTTAAAATTCCAGTTTGACTAACAAAGATTGGAAACTGGTTATGGATATCAAGATTCCCAAAATGACCTGAAAATGACCTAAAATGACTTGAAAATGACCGTTACATTTTGATGTCATTCATGGTCATCTGGTGTTCTTCATAATTTCAAAATATAGAGATTTCTCATTTCAATTATCCCTAATTACCTCCTGGTTATACCCACTCCCGTAAACAGATCCATAATCCAAACAATTTGGGCCAAACCATTGCAATAAAAAGGTCAAGAATTTTCTTATACTGGTACTGATGGTAGATTTGCCTTTCTTATGTGCATCGTAAAGTCAAGTGTTCACAAGCTGTAACATCAACATCTGACCATCCAGACTCAGTCAGGCTGGTTGTCACAACTTGTGTATCAATGTAGCACTGGATCGTCCCTCTGAGTTCAAAAACTGACTTAGAAGGTTTCAAACAGTGCTTGAAAGGATGTCGGTAAGTAAATTTTCAATGGTGAGCACCTAGGATTGACATCTTAAAAAGGAAGAGTCAACATTGGTTTTGCCACTCAAATTCATTGTCATACTTTGCATAAATGAATATCATTAAATTGTGCTTCAAGTATGAGTTATGCCTTGGCAAGAGTTTCGGACCTCTCACCTCAGTGCATCAGCTCCATATTTGTTGACCACATCCAACGGGTCAGGGTAATTCCTCTTCCTTTTGCTCATCTTAGCACCATCGGCAGCCAAAACCAGGCCATTGGCTATCAGATTTTTGAACGGTGGTTTGCCGAACAAAGCAGTGGACAACACCAGTAAAGTGTAAAACCTAAGATGAAATAAAAAAGAATATTTGCTGAGGCTTTAGACGGTACGATATCTTTAAAAAGTAAAGATGAGCATTTTGGGATAGAAAATTTAATAGTTAAAACAGTACTTTAGAATACAATACTCTTTTTCCATGAAAAGAAATTGTTAAGGTGTAAAAACACACAGATCTCACTATACAACACATACCAACATTTCTGAGGTCGTTTCAATGGAAGAAAATGGAATCTCCCGTGTAAGGATTGTAAAGAAATTGACAGATGTGGATCGACACAGAGTTTGGGATTGTATTGTTGCAAATAAACATATGGAGGACAACAGAAAATAGAATTAGTGGTATGTTCGAAAGAGAGTTGACCTTGGGATTGGAAACAAGGAAAGCTGAATTGACTGAATATCGTTGTATTGATTTTAAAATGGTCAATACATAAATTTAATGTATGTGACATCTATAGTACTTTATCTTCAGCTATTTTTTGATAGAAATGAGCTCTATCAGAGAGCTCAAGCTCAAAAAATTGAAACATCGTTCAATTCTTTCAGTGATTTGATGTTGTAAGATGAAAAAGACGAAATTAAGTGTACAAGTTCTGTATAAGGCACTTTCAATAAAGTTCTTTGTTTGCCCTCCGTAGGTTTTCAGAGAAAATTAAGAAAACAAACACAATGTTAAACAGTATTACAAAAAAAAATATTATTTTTCCAAAGGAAACCAAATAAAAATTGAGCTTATGTTAATACACTTGTGTTGTTTATCTGAGTTTGTTTGTTTTTTCCCTGGCTTGCTGATAGGTTTTTCAAAAATCCAAGGACGGCAAACAAAGAATTTTCTTTAAATGGCCTAACTAAAACAACACACAGATCTTGATTACTTCAGGATGACAGATATTTTCCATTCAATAAAATTTCCTGAGTATGTCACTTGCACAACTGACTGTCCCGGGAACACAGCAATTGTCATACAAATCCTCCAGAGGGTTTTTTTTGAGATTCTAATTTTGTCATGATGGCAATAACTGTAAGAATCCTAATAAGGTCTGTATGACAGACTGCCCAACTTAGATACCGCAAACGCAAAATCAATCTACAGTGACATCTGTGTGACAGAACTGTCTCCATAATTTCACACAACAGTTGCTATAAAAAGCCCACTATACAATAATATACAGTGGAGAATCTGGTGCTGCGAAGTGACAGACTTTCATGTAATGACAACCTGACAACTCACCATCCTCTTGTCTGGTCAATGCCCTCTGCAATGAAGTCAGCCGGGAAGTTGTCTTCAAAGTCGCGCCTGTTTTCAAATGGATAGTGTTGCTGGGCATACGGCATGCTGGAATGAGAGATGGGAATCTCAGTGAAAATAATTGTGAGAAACTCCCACAAGAATGGAATGCCCGAGGGTCATTTTTTCCACTGACAATGCATAGTGCAAGTAGCTGCGAAGAAAAGTTTAAAGTACATATATTTTGTTGAACAAGAGTGAAAGGCTAGGTCATACCTTTCATGAGAAAATGTCATCACAAACATTGTAATTCCAAACACAGTAAGTTGATTTTGATTTAGTCAATAATCTAGTTCCAGTGCTGATATATTCCATGACTGTGAATTTAATGCTATTTTGCACATTAGACACTAAAACCGCCGCCAGCGTCAGTTTCCCATGCACTTCATCAAATACCAATCACCACCAGAGCTTCACAATTACTTTGATATAGCGCCCTCTAGGCAAGTATGTTGCATTCTTTTGTTTTCATTCACAATTGCCCAGAATACATACCTGCCACTTTCAAACCAACAATCAAACACTTCAGGCACTCTCTTCAAAGGTGCTTGACCGGGTCGCTTTGATGGGATGGTCAGGTGATCAATGCTGGAAAAAACAAGATCATATCATGGTGCTGCACCTAAAACAGCATATTTTGCTCAGAATCACTATTTTGCATATATTCATTTGATCTTAATTAATTTGTTAACCCAAAATAAAAATATTGGTTGGGTTCACCTTTAAGCTTGTCAAGCAGCTGTAATTTGTGTGATAAAAAGTGTTAATTTATATAAATGTATGCAAATCACTGGCTTCTCTTTCCTCTCAATTTCAAGATTTCAAAAGAATTTAACTCCACTCTGGCTGGGTCAAATTATGTTCTCTCAATGCTATATAACAAAACAACTATTTTGTTTGGCAATAAAGTTCTTACATTTTGAATAAGTCACCCCAGTCAATATTTTTCTGATTGTTTGCCAAAATTTTGATAACAAACTGTAGTCAATGAGATGTGATATCCATTTTGTCCAAAGTTATCAAAAAAACTTACAGAAAAATTCATAAAAATTGGTAAAATGTTACTCAAAAATTTGTGAGAAAAATTACAGCACTCAAAGGGTTAATACCAAAATTGAGTTTTTTACCCTAAATATACACGCCTTCATCCTTTAAGTAAACTATTGCTACCATACTAAACTTTAGATTCTCTACTTTTTGAAAATATATAATATGAGGGGGTTTCCTTGTAGATGAGAAATATTCCTTTGAAAAATACTGTGTTGGCAACGTGCAGCCTTCACCTTAAATGATTTTTTTGAATACTGACAATCATTTATGACAGGAACTGGTCATACCCTTGTTGTCATCAAGAAATCTTTTGAGTTTGCATTCTATCACTCAGCTGAAAACATAAGCAGACTAAATAACGGTATCAGCACCATCTTTTCATAAAACAGTCCACAACAGTCCACAACTGTCACTGTTGTAATCAAGGTCATTCTTGATCTGGCAAGTCATTGCTGATGACAGTCCCCACTGGATTATGGTGTTTAAATTACGGTAATTGATTGTAGCTTCATTACAGGGGGGAAGAGGGGTGAATTTGTTAAATGTGGGAAATCACATGATAGTGGTCTGTGGGGGTCATGTTTGTATACTTGGGACAGTAAAGTTATGGCTGTTTGTGTTTTCCATGACAAGATCAAAAGTCTGTGTGCCAAGTTTGAATGAAATCTGTTCAGGGATAGTTGAGTTATGGTTCAAAAACATGAAAATATTGCGACAAAATGGCTGCTCGGCGGCCATATTGGATTGTATCGCAAAATAAATTGACATGCATATATATGCCATAGTACTTTATCTGAGAACCAAGTTTGAACGAAATTAGTTCAGGGATAGTTGAGTTATAGTTCAAAAACATGAAATATTGCGACAAAATGGCTGCCCAGCAGCCATATTGGATCGTATCGCAAAATAATTGACATGCATATGTATGCCACAGTACTTTATCCTTGCGCAAAGTTTGAAAACAATCTGCTCAGGGGTGACAAAGAACGGCTGCCGACGGACGGACAGACAGGACCCAATCTATAAGTCCCTGCCAGACTTAGTCCACGGGGACTAAAAGAACTTGCCCCAGTATCAGGCAGTTTTCAAAACCTGGGTACAGAAAAAAAGTATTAGTGAAGCTACCTTTCTCTGTGCAAGTCCTTGACCCTTGTGCCTGTCAACTGTGCCAGCTCATCAATAGAGCCAACACAGACCACTTCTTCTAAGTCTTCGCTCACCCACAGCGGGATTGGAGTGCCCCAGTATCGATTCCGGGAAATAGCCCAATCATGGGCATCCCTCAGCCAGTTTCCAAACCTCTTCTCCCTCACAAACTCTGGGACCCTATGAACAGTGCAAGTATTATTATATGGTACATACTTGTAAAACATTCTGTAAAACATTTTTCTTCATTAAAAACATTGAAACATTTTACAGCTAATAAAACACTCACATTTGCTTATTACTACTTTGATTTTACCATCTGAAGTCTATATATCATTCTAACTTTCATCTTGTAATATGCACTGTGCTTTGTCTACTGTTTTTGTTCTTGACTGATGCATTGTGTCTGTTTCAGACTTTGGAACAGTATGCTGGCTTCTTTTCCTTAAAAATGGGGGTAATTACCTGCTTGACCTCAATGGCATGAAGTCAAATATTTCTTTGTTGGTTGTTACGAACTCACTGGTATGTTTGGTTGTTATAAACTCATAAACATCTTGTTTCCAGCACATTTCTTGGTTGTTATCAACTAACAGTATGTTTGTTTGTTGTTCTCAACTATCTGGTACCTACTCACCAGTATGTTTGTTGGTTGTTATCCAGCAGTTTCTCCACTAATTCTTCCACCCTGACAAACCAGCTGGGAATACCCATGTAAATCAATGGTGTTTCTGATCTCCAGCAGAATGGATAGCTATGTTTGAACGTGCTCTGATCAACAAGACGACCATTCTGCTTCAGCATTTTCATGATGTTCTTGTCTGCATCCTGAAAGCATGTGTTGAAGGGGAAGTGATCATTATAAATGAAGAGTTTGGAGTCAGGAACGCGTGATCTCACCAGCTTGATGGATAATTCCATTTATAGAGAAGAATGCGAACTTTTGTGGCCACGTTAATGTAATTCTGAGATGATCATAAACTATTACTTTTTAACATGCAGTTGTCCAATCTCTGAAAGACGATGAAACCGGCTATACACTCTATGGTTTCTAAAACAAAAAATAACTGATGTCAACATAAAAACTTGAATTTCTTCCATCATTCAGCCTCCTGCCTTGTGAAACAGACTATTTGGGGGAACTCTCAAGCCCCTCAGGCAATGCACGTATTGCTGCTACCATCATGGCCAATCAATGTGTTCTATTCATTCAAAATCACTCTATGTTGATCAGTCAGTGTCATTTTATATTGCTATTGTTTTAGAAACCTTAAACTGTACAGTCCGTTTCATCACCTTTGACGCTGGATGCAATGAATACATAAAAAAAGTATGGCCATCATCTACACAAGTCAGAGGACAGCCTGTTCTCTATCAACTGACAAAATGCAGTGTTCATCTTTGCATTGTGTGGCTTGGAACATAACACAGGGAACAACATATCTAGAACTCTAAAAGTCAAGGTCACAAACTGATGGTTGCCATCAGCACTTTGAGTTATCCTGTATGATGAAACACTCACTACTGCCGACCAAAAAACATGATTGTGAAAGGGTTAAAGATGAAGTGGTTGGCACCAAAGGTCAATTGCATATGGACAAGAGACATCCATTGTTATATTATCAAACATAGAATCACACACATAGCATACCTTGACGTACTGGCCGGCAAAGTCCGGCACTTCCTGGGTAAAACATCCAGTTTCATCAACGGGGCATATGACTTGCTCTTTGGTGATTACACGGTGTTCGATGCAAACACGGTAATCATCCTAGAAAAGATACAACAAGCTGGTTAAAACTGGTGAATCTCTTGCAAAATCACATTCTTTAAGTCTGACGTTCTTCAGAAAACAATGGCAATCCTTGACTAACCACAATTCTAATTTTGAAAAAAACGTGAAGCATTCAAGTACATGTACTAGCATTTGAAACCATTGAAAGCAGTTCTACTGTGGAAGTGATGAAACTCAAAATCTGAAAGTCTACTTACAGCACCAAAGAACGGAGCCTGATGTACTATTCCAGTACCTGTGTCATCAGTAACGTAGTTGTCAACCACAACTTGGAAGGCGCCCTGTCCCTTGTACTTGTGACAGACCACAAAAATACCATAATTATTGCATGATTCAAATTAAAAAGCACTGGGCAGGCTGCTTATACATTATAATTGGAGTTGCACTGCATGCTTCATAGCAAACAGAGAAGTGATTGTATGCTATATACCATGCTTTGTGATTTGTATCAGTCACAAGTTATCAAAGTATGGTAAGTGTGGATTCTAACTTACTGGTCAACAATTGCAACGTGTGTAATGGTACAGACTATTGACTGACTGAGTATTGATCACAAGAATATTTAACATCTCTCGGCCAAATGGAGCAGTGGAAGGAACAGTGGCTATATGCAGTATCACTTGAAGAAACACATTTCTGTTTTTGTGCAAAATATTTCCTACTTTGAAACACATACAAAACTGAAGCCCCATACTGCCAGTCCCACTATTAGGAATTGAGTTCAGAGAGCAGAAGGGTATTAAGACAGTGCCTCATATCTACCATAACAATTCTGATCAAAACATGACTTTATTAAAATGGAAACCATTTGCAACGATGCCCTGGTTACCAATGGAGTTCTAAAAAGGCCAATATGCAAGCATTCAAATTGAATTACTATCCTCTTACAAGTTTTAAAACATATTTGTTTAAAAAGCAGGGCAGAAATGGAATCAATTCTTACCTTGCCAAAATACTCAAACAATGGTTTGTATCCTTTGCCCCTCAGCGTTTCACCTTTGAACCTGCCAATCAAAAAACATGAATTTGCAGAAAAGTAAGTCACTAACAGTTCTTTCATTCCCTGTACACTAAAAACATGCTCTGTCACATTTGTTTGGCTTCTAGCCATAAATGGAAAGCATTTTTATCATTTTGGAAAGTTTTTGTATGAGGGACACCCACTTTTCTAAGACAGCATACTCATCTTCTTTCTTGAAGAGAGCTGGCAGTCTAGCCTCTAGCAGAATGTACACCTTTCCATCCACTTTGTGCTCAATCTTGACATACTCCATGGTCGGATGGACACACAGAGCCATGTTGCTAGGCAACGTCCATGGCGTGGTGGTCCATGCAATCAGACAGCTGTTTGGATTCTCATCCAGGGGGAAATTTACAATTACTGTAATAAAAATAAATTTACAGAAAAGGTAACAAACTTGTTTCTGTACAACATTTCCATGATAAAATGCCATATCACATAAAATGGCAATAATAAATAATAAATAACAAGTCATTGTCAATGACATAGTCCCCACTTGTAAAAGGAGTATTAGTCTTGATGGGGCAGGGAAATGTGGTATTAAAAAGTATCGCTGGAGTGTATAAGTTCACATCTATGGGCACATAGGTTTATGTCATTTTTCCCAATTTATAACAAGAGGCATGTCTAAGTTATGGTTCTAAATCGGGAAAAAAGATCAGACCTCTAGCTGTGTTGGCCAGCCAAGAAATACTTATGTGCATAATAAATGAGGTACGAGATGTGAAATCTTAAGGTCTAATATCCTATCAAAATTGAAGCGTATAGAACTTGTGGTTACTGAGTTATGCATATATATGTATAATCAAGGTCTAAGGTCATCAAGGTCACGTGACATTTTGAAAAAAAAAAATTGGATTGCTAAGATATCCCTATATACCAAAAATCAGACCTCTAGCTCTATTGGCTCGCTCAAAATTAGATATGCACATAATTGATGAGGTACAATATGTGGTGTCATAAGGTGTCCCATCATACCATATATGAAAGGTTTGGCACTTGTGGTTACTGAGTTGTGGACAAATATGTATATTTGAGGTCAAAGGTCACCAAGGTCACATGACATTTTGAAAAAAAATTGTATTGCTAAGTTATCCCTATATACCAAAAATCAGACCTCTAGCTCTATTGGCTCGCTCAAAATTAGATATGCACATAATTAATGAGGTACAATATGTGGCGTCATAAAGTGTCCCATCATACCATACATGAAGGGTGTAGCACTTGTGGTTACTGAGTTATGGACAAATATGTATATTTGAGGTCCAAGATCACCGAGGTCACGTGACATTGTGTCAAAACAATTGTATTGCTAAGTTATCCCTATATACCAAAAATCAGACCTTTAGCTCGATTGGCTTGCTCAAAATTAGATATGTGCATAATGAATGAGGTACAATATGTCACGTCATAAGGTGTCCCATCATACCATACAATAAGAAGGGTGTAGCACTTGTGGTTACTGAGCTATGGACAAATATGTATATTTGAGGTCAAAGGTCACCAAGGTCATGTGACATTTTGTCAAAAAAAATTGTATTGCTAAACCATCCCTATATACCAAAAATCAGACCTCTAGATCGATTGGCTTGCTCAAAATTAGATATGTGCATAATTAATGGGGTACAATATGTGGCGTCATAAGCTCTCCCATCATACCATATATGAAGGGTGTAGCACTTGTGGTTACTGAGTTATGGACAAATATATATATATTTGAGGTCAAAGGTCACCAAGGTCACGTGACATTTTGTCAAAATATCTGAGATATCTGCGTGAACGGATGGACTCACGGACGGACATAACCCAATCTATAAGCCCCCTGGACTTCATCCATTGGGACTAAAAACTGTGTCACTGCATCCTTTTCGCAATATGAATACGATGAGAAACTAAATTTTTATTTTCTTGGCCTTATACATGGGAGTCTATGGACTGCCTTATACATGGGAGTCTATGGACTGCCTTATACATGGGAGTCTATGGTCTGCCTTATACATGGGAGTCTATGGAGACTGCCTTATACATAGGAGTCTATGGAGATGAAAACTAAAAAGTCCTCTAACACGGCCAAATTTGATCGCATTGTGAAACAAATCGACGTGCATCTGTATGGGGTAGGGTACTATCCTTGTGCAAAGTTTGAAAGAAATTGACCTGGGCATGTCTGAGATATCTGCGTGAACGGACGGACGCACGGACGCACGCACACACGGACGGACATGACCAAACCTATAAGTCCCCCCGGACGGTGTCCGTGGGGACTAATAAATACTTTCACCATTGTGTAACTTACTTTTTCTTGAGTTTAATTGAGTCAAAGGTTTGATAAATTTAATTCATTAAGATTATGAATCACTTTTGCATAAAAGATGTGCTTGCTTCATAGAAGTGGCAGTTGCCAAATGATAAACTGCATCCCACAGTTACTGTCAACTGTTTTAGCTACTTGATATGGGTTCAATGAGGAGGACATTCACTAATGTACAGATCTCAAATCTTTGTGGATTACAGGTTCTTTCAAATATGAAATTGGACTGTAAAGACAGCTACCTACCTGCAGGATCAACAACATCCTTATAATTCTGTCCAGATTCAAAATTGGAGAGTGGCGTGTTGCAAGCAGTAGAGTATGGCATCACCTGTAAATGTAAGCAGGTTGAAAATTACAGCTAGGCACTCAAGTTGCATTGTTAATGGTGTAACTGAAATCCCCCACTTCTTTTATGGATTTGAAACAGTCTTGGTAGCTTTATTTACGATGCAGCATTTCTTGATGGACAACAGTGGATAGGCTATCTTCACTGCATTTATAGGAACTAATGTACCTCAATGAGTCTGTGTGGCACTGCTGATAAATTTGAACATCTTGCAAAAACATGGCTCCAAATGTGGGCTTGGTAAATTTACAAAGCAGCTCTTGTAAAATGCATCACAACGTTTATTTTTTGTTGGAAATCATACAGCCTTTACAAAGCCCTTGCACTGTAGGGGTTGGCACATGTGAAGATAGTGATAAGCTTTGTTTTCCATAGTGAATTGCTGTTTACTCGGAAAAAAAATTTATGAAAGCTGGATAATCTATATATGGGTAAGACTGGCATCTGTGCACTGTCCTTACCAGTGGACAACACAATTTGGATTGCTACCATGTTTGCTTCTATGACAAAAAGCAGACAGGACTGCATTTTGAGTCCTGCAAAGAGCTAAAATTAAAAGCAAGTGGAAAGACATGAAAGTTTGTACCATTTACAGCTATCAATTGGTTCTTTTGGCACAGAGGTATAGTAAACAGAAGAAATTTGTGCATGCAAGCTGGTGATCTACATGCATTGAAATTCCGATACATGTGATATAATTCATGCCATTTGACTGAAGGCACCAAATTAACCACCACATGATATACATATCAACAACACCAACCCAAAGGTACTGAAATTAATTCATAACTTATCAAATTTTTGACTCTCAACATCATACAGCAATGCATGCGCCAGTAGCTTAACTTCATATGGTGGTGCATGTGCCACAATCTTCCCTGCTCACCTTGAATCCTCTGTAAACCAGTCCTTTGTCAAAGAGTTGTCTGAAAACCCACCAGATGGTCTCCATGAACCATGGGTACAGGGTCTTGTAATCATTTTCAAAGTCTATCCATCTGCCAAGTCTCGTCACAACAAACTGAAAGCAAATAAGACACCTGGGTTTTACCGAGAATTACTTCAACAGCCAAACTAACCAACAGAGCACACAAAAAAGAGATCATCCTTCATAAGAAAAGACAGACTGCATGGAATAGGTACTCTGTCTGCATTTTGACAGTATTGTGAAAAATGCTGATGCATTTCCAGAAACGAAGAAAATTCAAAATCAAAGAAAATTTGTTGAACAATCAGTCAGAAAACATAAAATAAAGCATCTCCACAACAATGCTACTTCAATAACACAAGTCCATTGTTTCATTTTCATCCTGAGTCCATATTTTCTTTAACTGTCATAGTCTGCTTCACCAACATCGTAAATCAGAATATTTGTGATTCGTGCAAACCTTACCTGCCATTCCTTGGAGTACCTCATGACAATCTTCCTGCATTCTGCATTGTACTTTTCAATTCCCATCTTGGCAACATCATCAGGACCCTTGATTCCAAGGGTCTTGTCAATTTCATACTCCTATGGCACAAAAGAAAGAATAGATGACCATGCAATTGTGCTTAAATTCTTTTTTTGCTGACAATCGTATTCAGGACACTTCACGTCCACCTGAGATATTTTTAGCGAAAATATTTAAGAGAATAAGAATTTATAAATGAATAGAGGACTGGAGTATACAGTAATTGACCTTTGAATTCTAATATGCAACTTGTTACAAAGTTCACCAAGAATCAAAAATTGTACTACATGTATTCACACCAGCAATACTGCTTGATTGCATTCTACGTTGTGAACAAGGTGTAAAAAATATGTTTATAATCACTCTGATGATCGGGTATTTGCAAACTGTCTGGCATGTTGTGTAGGTTCTATGATAAGCGTCTGATGCTGGTGATGACTCTTAAACATGACAAGACAATGCCAGACTTTGGAGTATCTTTTGCATCAGTTTTGTACTTATCACATTGCAAACTGAAAGTAATAAAAATAATGCAAAAATTCCCCTTTCTTTCTCAATTTCCTGCCATTACCGTCAAAAAGAAGTCCAAACAAGGTGTAAAATTCATGCAAAAAATGTTTACATGATCATCTTTTCCTCTCACAAGAAGCTTTGAGGTGTACCAGGCAGTATCATCTGAGTGACCAGCTCAGGTTTAACCTTCCACAGCCAGCTTGCTATACAATTTTATCATTCTCTACAGTCGAGCTAGAAACTTGACAGAAGGAAACAGAGATAAAGGACTTCAGTAGCCGAGATAAATCACCAACCCCCGTAGAGATTATCATGATGTACTGACTTACCACTGGCAAGCCATGACAATCCCAGCCGAATCTTCTTTCTACATGATATCCATTCTGATGAGCATATCTTGTCACTGTATCTTTGATGGTACCGGCCAGAATGTGGCCATAATGGGGGAGACCAGTGGCAAATGGGGGTCCATCATAAAATGTATACCTGCCACAAAATCAAAATTAGAATTTTTTACTTTTCGAAGCATAACTGATCAAGAAGGATGTAGAAATTTGTGGACAAGAAAATAAGCAACAGCATCCTCTGTTGCTACAGCTGGCATGACTATAACAAAGAGAAATGTTTGTTTTAGTTCCACATTAATCATGCAATGCTGTTGACTCTCTGTCACCACTAATCAATGTTTCTGTAGACAAGGACTTTATTCTGACATCAATACATTATTGCGGTACTTGAGTGTAGTGCCGCCCTTTGTACATTGCACACCACAGAATGATCAGCTTTCGGTATTGATAGAGACCAATAGCAAATTCCATGTATTACAGTATATTTCAAAATAGCTTAACGTGCTTGGGTGATACGAAAAATGCTTCTGTTGATAAACTGTGCCACTGTCAACATCAGTGTTGCCATCCTATATTACTGCTTGAATGTTTTTATATTGCCTTTATCGCATTTCCTGTCGATGAAACTGCACAGAACACTAACGATATATTTTTCGGTACAGTGTGTACGGGTCAGTACAACAATTGGTGTTTCCTACACTGAACATGCTCTGTACGTGAGAACAGTGGATTGGGTTCAATTGTCATAAACTCAATCAAAGGAGAAAGTTTGTCATGAATGTAGTTGACATTATTTTCTATCGAAAGAAATGTTTATCTAATCACCCAAGCACATTGTAATTCCAAGCTATTTTGAAATTCACTGTAAGACAGACTTTTCCACATATAAATAATGGAGACGTTTATGCTTTATAGGATGTACTATGCCATCCCAGTTTTATTTTCTGACCTGGGTCTCCCCTTGGATTGTTTCAAGCTTGTCTTGAAGGCATCCAACTTGTTCCATAACTCAATGACATTCTCTTCTTCCTTTGGGAAGTTGATGTGTTCCGGCACTGGCTGAACCATAATGATAGTGGCTCAGTCTGCAAAAAAATGAAGTACATATTACATCAGGAGTGAACTTTCCACACACAAAATATCGTTAAAGAAATTGTCTGTGTAACCTACATGAAACTTTCTTTGATCACAAAGGAATCAGAAACGATGCTATGAGAGCTGGTAGAGCCAAGATGATGCAATATCTCTTTAATAAATCAAAGACAAGTGTTGGTACAATTCGTGTGAAAAGGTTAATGATCAGCATTTATAACCAGTAGTACATCTCTGGTAGTAAATGTTTGAGTGTGGGAAAGCATGTGATTTAACCCTTTTCCTGCCGAGCGCCCTTGTCCGTTATTCTCCCAAGTCAGTAGAAAACCGCCCCATAATATGTGCCTGCAAAAGATTAGCTCTCCTGCATGTTATCCTGCCAGGCATTGTGGCAGAAATCGCCCATTTTCAGGGTAGTTTTAGCCGTACTTATACGTGTTAGACTTCAATAATTTCTACATGCCCGTAGACAGGGGAAGGAGCTCAAGGGTTGCTGCAGAAAAAAATTGAGGTCACCGGCTTTGTTTGCCCCTGGGAGTGCGTCATTTTATTGCCGTTTCATGTTTATTTTTTCGGAAATAAACTCCTTCAGTATTACGTACGTCCGCTAGGCACAAACATCACCTCACTCGTCTGTTAGTCAGAGACCCTGAGGGTCGTGCTAGGGGTGCAGCAGCACCGTCAAACCTGTCCTGTTTCCCCAGGGTAGGGTCAATTGAATACGTACCTCCAACGACTTGGCAGTGTAGCACAAAAACTACGTTTTTGCCGTTGTATTAACGACATGGCTGAGCCATTGAAGCACAGCTTTACGTACTTTTGCCAGCTCAGTTGGGAGTTGGCTTACGAGTGTTACCGTTCATTACTGACTTAATCGAGTGGTCCTCAGTCAGGTACGGGTTTGTACCGACATGGCTTGGGCTTCAGCTAACCAGTGATAACCAGTCACTACCCCCAAGTCTTCAGTTCACTTTTGCGATGCACGGGTGCAACGCAATATGCTTCCATTGTTCTAGCCATCGACGTGTCCACATGCTGGCAGCCATATTGTACTGCTAGCTGGTTTGCATAACAAAAGCAGTCCCTGCTAAATGCAGACGGTATCCCCGTACATGTAGCATATTGACCTCATGTGCCCTTTTGAATTCTCTGTACGCAAACAGCGTACGTAGTTACCAATGCATCGGCAAGAGGATACGTTTGCCTGCAAACCAGAGCCAGTACTTCGGACGGTGGAATAAATAAAAAATCCAAAGCTACGTCCATTGAATGGCACGGCCAAGGCAGTGAAGGACGTTGCCTGGCTTGAACTTGCAGAGCTGAAGCCCAGCTTAGTACGTCGGACACCAGTTTGTAATGGTATTTCCGAGTCGTTCATATCCGTTCCATGGGAGGAACAAGTCGAGCCGTCCCGTCAAAAATACGTTCTCATTTTCAGTCACGCACAACTGAATAAGTGACTTTCGTCTCGCACCATCGGCATATCTGCCAAGTCGTTTGCAAGAGGTAGCCTTCTAGATTAGCATTGCCGAGTTGGTCAAGTTCGGCAGCAATCTGTATAGTGCCAGGCAGCCAAGTACGTCCAACTCCGCCAGAAAACGTCACCATGCTATCCTGCCAAGTCCGCTAAAAAGCGGTAAAAAAAAACCAGCCCCCCTCGGTGTGGGGGACTGGCGGACAGGTTTCTGCACCTTTCCCTGTCCTTGGACTCCCTGTGAACCCATTTCGAGAGCAAACGCCGTTCCTCGCCCAAAACCTGTCCTCGAACGACCCCTAGCGTGAGCAAGGGTTTGCTACACGTAGTTCCGTCGACTAGGCAGGAAAGGGGTACCAAAAAGGAGCCCGATTTCCACCGCCTTAGGAGGATAACGGCCGTGGCTGCTCAGCTTCTAGCTACACCGAATTTCAAGCGGATTTTCACCGACTTGGCAGGAAAAGGGTTAATGTACTCATTTAACACACAAAGTCATACCATGACAGGTAAAACTAGTGGGTGATGGTTACACAGGCTTATACATCGATCAAACATACATGCGGATCCATATCTGTCCAATGTTAACCCTTTTCCTGCCAAGTTCAAATTTCAATGCACCGTCAAGTCAAGTTTGTTTAAACTGAAGCACACTATTTCCCATATGGTGCATTTTAACAAAAAAATGAACATTTGAAGGCCCCTGAAATCACAGATACTGTAAACATGCAGATTTTTATGGACTAAAGGTGTTGGAACAGACCAAGCCAAATGGGTGGAAATATGTGTGGTTTTGGGTCAGAACCACTTTTCACTAAGTTGGCTGATTGGGAAGTGATACTGTCTGGCAGGTAAAGGGTTACATGACCTGCAATGAGCTCTTGAGAGTACCACATCAGTATGGTAAACTAGACCAAAAGAGAGACATTCTTGATTGAGAGAAATCTTTTGATCAGGAGATAATAAACATGATGCCGAAAACAGGAGGCAAAACTCCCAAAATGGAGACAATCACTTTTAACAGAATAGTTCTTCACTGACACACTTTAATACATTTGCACATGATTTAGGAAAATGTAGCAGCATGTTCATTATCAACTTTGTGGGTATAAGTTTACCACTGTTCTGAAAAAGTAATTCACCTCTGCCTTGAGGGATATTTCAAATTTTTTTTTCAATATTGATGATATATCTTCTATGGGAAAAAGATACATCATAAGATGTGATGTCCTTTTGCTTGACAAGAGTATTTTGGCCATGAAAACAACTCCATTCTTACTTTTATGCATCAAATTAATATCACGGAATTCAAATATCAAGGGGGCGGATGTCGTTCTGTCTACAGCTGTGCGTTTGGGAGCCGTACAAAGTTTCATATAAACGGAAGAGCACAACCAAAGTTTTTATTGGGCAAACTCTTGCAGTGATTGGAAAGCTACAACAATGTTCAACTTAGCTGCAGTACTTAGTTTGAGAATTTACCTGGTTATTTTGGTTGGACAGCATGCAAAACCAGACAAAACCTCCAGCTACAATATTGCAGCTATGGTGAATTATAAACATGAATCAAATGCTGAATTTGCTTCACATTTGCTCTACAATCATCACAACTTTCTGGAAGGAGACAAGTACTACAATGCTAACTGCACGACTTCCTAGCCTATTGGGCAACAATCGTGCGACCTACGATGTGACCTGACAATACGTGTATACACTAACATTATATCGCATATCGCATGCATTGCATTGAGAGCATATGCTTCATGGCATGGCATTGACAGCTTGAACTTGAAACGTTTTTGTGTCATCATGTCGGTATGCATATTTTCAAGTATTCGAGCGGAAAGCTTTCTTACCGATAGGCATTTCATATAAAATTTCAGACAGAAGGGGTCTAGAACCGTGTACGATGTCTCAAACAGGGTTGGGTTGCTGGTTAGAAACGGCTTATAACAGTTAAACATGCATATTCCATATAAATGATATTGTGGCTTACCGGCATTAAAGCATACACTGTCTGAGTGTCAGACCTTGCTGTCTTCTCCCTGTTCTCCAAGCAAACGTTACGAGGGGTTTACGCGCGTTTGTTGCAATGTAGATACTGAACGTCGTTATGCGTGATTTGTAATACGGTTAAATGTGTCTGATGAAACTCACCTGAACCCACTTCCTGATCCGGCGAACTCCACACGTGTATTTGTATGCGCATACGTTTGCGCAGGGTAGCAGGATTGGAAATCTCGCGTAGCTTAAACGAGATCGGAAGACCTCGCCACAGTCACTTGTGATCTATTCCGCTCTCGGACTATGCGCCCCATAGACGTGTACATATGCCTGAGAAGTAGATGTACACACGTCTATAGGACATAGACGCCGAGCGGAAATGACCGATCACAGGTGACTGTGATCGGTTTTTTCTCAAAATCCAAATAGGTTCTCGTTACACTTATTATGTTAAAAGTTTCTCTGAATTTCCGAATTAACATGCGTAATTTTACGACTAAACGAAAACTCGGTAAATTTAATTATATAAAATTGTAATAAAAATCGCCTATTTTATGGCATTTCCCCAGGCTAGCGGCTATACTCTCGGGAAGGAGGCTTTGCCCTGTTAATACTTTTAGGCAAAAAGAAAAAAAAATGAAATAATAATAATAATAATAATAACAAATTGTGCTGTTCCGATAACATGGTTTTTCAAAAATAGAGTAGGTAGGTCGGCAGAAATATTTTTTCCAAAATTATTTTATTTTTAAATATGCATTTTCAGGGTTTCAGGGCGTCAAACACTGGCCACACCATTTCCAGAAAAATGCATCATGATATGAGAAAAAAACCCATAAAAGTCATCCTCGTTCAAGCAAAAATAAATGCCAAGTAATGAACTCGTGATTTTACAGAGTTTTTTCTTTCTTTTTTTTACTTCCGTCTTAACGTAGCTCTAAAAAGTTTAGGGACTGCAGGTTAAAACTAGGGTAGGTCGAGTTATCGGAACAGAACAGTTTTTTTTGTTCGGCCTTACTAAGAACAGAACAGAACAGGACAGAGTGATGTACGCAACGGCAGTGGAGCAATATGATGAAATAAGGCTGTTATGTCTGACCTACTCACAGGTGCCTGGAGTTGCCTGTGTACATGCCCCTTCTCTCTATGTATGTACACAGGCAACACCAGGCACCCGTGGACCTACTTACATGTACATGACTTTTGTTACTTTATGCATTCAATAAATCTCAAACTATCAATTGATATGTATATTAAAGAAATGTAGAAACTGAGTATGACAAGCACTCATATGTTGGCGCCTGAGTTATTCCTGGACTTTTCTAATCTCAAAAACCGTTCCTAGGTTGGTTCAACTCGGCCCTTTCACTATTGTAAAAGGATAAACGAGTGTCAGTGCGTCTTTTATATTGATAGTTGAGGGCGCAATTTGCAACCTAAGGAAGCCGTCCTTATTTACGACCGGGTGTCGGATGAATCGGAAGGGGGTCAAATCAAAAAATTGAAAGCTACAAGGGGGTGGTTGCTCAAAGAGTGGAGAGAAAGAAGGGGTAACTCAGTTTTTGGTGCGAAATAAATTGAAACACCTCTCTGATTGCACTATTGCACACATCAATTTCTCAAAATTTTCGATGTCAAAGGGGACATCGCTCTTGGGCTCTTCCCCTTGGGGTGTTCTATAAGTTTTACTTGTAAAACAACAAATTGAAGACACCTCTCAGATTGCACCAGACTAAACATCAATCACATCAATTTCTTACAGTTTTCAGAGGATCTAGGACAAAACTGAACTGTTGTGAATTCATCCTTTTTAGGCTTATTATCACAGAAACATATATTTTAATTGACTTCAGTTCAATAATCATTTTGATATTTAATTATACCATATTCAGGCTTTTCATTAGAAGTTGGCAGCTGGAGAAATTGCACGACAGGCGAGGTTGCAAACAAATAATAAATGGATTGAAAAAATACTGACTCTGACTGATTGTCCTCTTATATAGTTTACAGAAATGTAAGATATTGCAAGAGACACAAGAAGGTCGCAGATTTTTCATTCCTGCATATTCTTTGGTCTTCAATCTCTGGCAAATTGACTGTTTTCTACAAAATGTATCGTCATTGTTTGGTTGTTGAATATTGCCACAAAATATATAATACTTTGCATCCGCAGTAACAGCTGGACGACAGTTTTTCAAGCCAATTTGCAATGGTTCACTGATGATAATCATATTTGCATACACAGTGAAAACGGTAAATTTTGACCATACATAAGAAAATTTTAACTCCCTCTCTCTCTCTCTCTCTCTCTCTCTCTCTCTCTCTCTCTCTCTCTCACAGACAGATAGACAGACACATACAATTAAAACGATGATTATTGCTTTTTGATTTAATGTAATGGGATCCAGAAAGATTTGGTTCTAGAGAAGTACTTTATATGTTTTTTTGAAAGAGATAAATTTATTTCAACAAAGTCGCAAATAGAACAAATCTACATAACTGTTAACGCGTGAAAATTAAAATGCAACTTGTCTGTAAAAAAATCAGTCATTTAACTACAAAGATCATCATATAAATGCATTCAGGATGCATTCATTTATATGATAATCTTTGTAGTTCAATGACTGATTTTTAATGTATGACAGCGCCCTCTTCAGGCAAACACTTTAAACAAAGAAGGCCCTTCGTCTATGGTTGTCGCTGGGACAGCTTTCAGACAGATGTAAAGGATCGGTTTTTTATTGTTTGCCCCATTACATAAAATCAGGATAAAGAGTTTTTGTGTAAAAATGGTCCGGATTTAATGAAACAGACTTGTCAAGCGAAAAGTATTTTGTTCTGGAACTGTAGTTAGACAGACATGCAACTGAATACACGACAATACCAATCTTATCTGACAGTTCGCAGAGATGCTATCATGCACAACAGCTCTTCTATACTGTCTCCTTTAGGCGCGCCAAGGATACAAGGAGCATATATGTCGCGACTTTGACTCCGTCTCTTGTAGACATTTGACGAAGGAAACTTATATAAAAATAAATGTAGATGTTTGAATCCTACTTTTTACCTCTCACTTTCTAGAAAGTGTTAGCTTAGAGTTTTAAACCAGCATTTGGCCTAAAAAATTATTTTAGAAACCAGGATGGAAAGAAAAAAATATACATAGTTGTCGATTCGTAGTTTTAACTGCCACGGGTACAGCTGTACCAAATTAAGAATGCCACATCCCGAACTCTGGCAGCTGCCCGGTATAGATCCACGAGCTTCATCCCTTTGTTGATTTTTGCCGCTGAAACGCTGAAGAGTTTTCACGTTTGTCTAAAATAAATATAGGTACTATTATGCTGATGTGATCAAGAATAACCCGTCTCGAAGCATATGCTCCTCAACGTTCTTCCAGTCTTTACTGGCCGAAAAACAAACAGCTCAGTTTATTCAGACAGATTAACACCAACATTTGTTTCGTTTGTCATGGCGATAATTACTTTTTTGAAATCAAAGGGAACTCGATACAGAAGCCGAAAGAGTGTTACATAAATTACGCCTTGATGTAATGATCACTTTATAAGCTTTGAGTGCAAAAATAATGGGATTCCGTCTGTTGGTGTGGACAAAAGGACGAAAAAGACCTGTGTGGTATGAAAGAAGCCGACAAACTTAACTTATAGGTCTACGGCAAGTCGTTCATATCACTTCAGACTAACGGGGCGTTGGCACTTCGTTAACGAAACAAGCAAATTAACACCTTCCTTTGTCTTCATACTGCGAGGCAACTATGAAATAAACTTTGCTTAAGTAAAAAGGGTCATAATTGCGCTTTTAATAATTTTGGAATTAAAAATGTGCTAGTCGAAACTGGTTAATTTGTAAGAACGGATAAGAGGGTGAGTCCTGGCAATGGTAAATGATGGTATACTGACATTGTCGGTCGACAAGATACACAATATTGTCTTTGGGTAAGAAAGCACTTTTTCTTGAGGTGTACACTAACAAAGATATTCGCAAAATAAGGTGTTCCCAAGCGATTTCCCCAGCAGGCAGGTAATTTTTTATCCTACCAGTGGGCGGGGTCACATTGGACAACCTTGGAGCCTAGACCCAAGGGTGGGCAGTGTATGGGATACTGTTATCGGTTGGCAAGGTTCGGGACGTCTTTTAGGGAGTTGAAGTGTGTTTTGTCCAGTACTATGTATTTTTTCTCGCTTTACTCGGAATCTAAAGCAACCATCTATGCAGTATTACTGAAAAATGTGTAAAACAACGGGGTAGGTAATAGTAATATGATCAAAAAATGGACGAAACTATTCCATCTGAAGTGAAATTCACCAAGGTGGCGTTCGATTGTTTGTAGTTATAATTACTTGTAAAATATCTTCCACCTTGAAATAAAGAATGCAGCTTCATTAAATCCTGAGATGCTTGGCTGTTTACTGTAATTCACCCAAGCAATGTCTCAATATATACGCTTCCGTACATTAAATTGATGGAATGACCGGACCCCTGGAAGTAAATGAATTTGCACGATGCAGTACACTATGTAGGGAATCTGTCCTTGGTTTGAGCACGCAACGCATGGAAAGTATGGCAGATCCATTAGACTTCCATGTGTCAAGAATTTCGAAGGGGAATTCAGTAAGGATCAATAAAATACAGAGATCCGATTGTTTTGTTTTGTTTTGTTTTGGGTTTTTTGCTTACAGTTTTTTTTATGTCATAACAAATTTTTGTTTATTTAAATTGTTTGTTTTATTTACATTCAAATCATGCACGTATGGCTGTATAATTGTAGAGAAGGAATTAATTCACCGTGTCATAATCAATAACGTTTCGGGAACTCTGCAAATCAGATTTGTTTTGGGAGCGTCGATAGGACGCTTTCATTGATGAACAAACTGTGCTTGGTGAGGAAATCAGTACACGATACTTTTCAAAGTTGATGTGTCGAAATCGATGTAATCCCGACGGTTAAAGGAGATGAGTTTTTTTCGATCTAGGTGTTACCCAAATTAATTTGTTAAACAGAAGGCGTCGACATCGCTGCATCAAAAGAACGCCGAGTAAGTCTTTGTTCCCTTGATTAGCCGAACTGTGTTAAAAAATGGAAGTTGGGCACCGCTATTGTCACCGATCGAAGAACGCCTTTGTAGCGTGGTGTAGTTTGAGTGGAAGATTAAAACTGGATTGACATTCCGATTGTCAAACAACATTCCAGAACTGAAGAAACACAGGCGGCAGGCAGAGACGCGACGGATTGATGTGGAATTCCCTACTCGATAATTTAAAGGAATCGATCACGACCAGGGAACGTCCAGGGACAGAGAAAGAATTCGTTCGATATTGGTTGACAAAAGAACTGACCAGGACAGGCTTCGCTAATCAAATCAAGCCACAGATTAGTGCCCGGCCTTGAATATTTAAAAGTCTACTGCGGTATATATTGAAAATTAAGCCCTGTCCAAGGCCAAAAATTGAAATATAGCAGCCCAGTAGAATCCCAGATTGCAATAAACATAACATAGTGCGATGTGTGTTTGTTTTCGTGTATATTTGTCCAAAATTTACTCTCTTCAAGTCAGTGTGGTGTAAGGTCCGAATAAGGCTTCCCTGCAAATAACAACAGTGCATCGATCAGTGACCATGGTGTACTGGTATGTCATCTTGCATCTATTGGCAATTTTCCGGCCAATAAACCTAGGCAAATTATCATCATACATATTAGTTTGTTCATTGCCCCTCGAGTCAGGATTTGTTCCACCGTCACAATTCAAACAGAAAGGGAAACTACTCAACCAGACTCATTAAAGGCAAATCCGATTGACGAAAAATGCGGTAGGTATACGAGTCCCTGGTGTTTTTGTTTCAAGGCAATCTAATGCTGTGTTCAGTTGCATTGTTTTGTGAACATACAGTCGTGTTGAACTATTTGCGTTGCATTGTTTTGGTGTAAGCTTTAGGCTTTTTGCAACGATGCCGAACAAGAGCAATATGCGAGGTTTAGAGCGATGGGAACACTGCCAAAATGAGTAGGAGCTCTAGCGTACATATCACTGCAAGGATTCCACTAACCAAACATTGAATGAAACAAAAGCAAAACGACTCAGATATTATTTTTTAAAATTATTTCCGACAAAGCAAGTTCGTTTCAAGGACACATTTATGAAATATTTCAAAAGTGTCGTATATGAGCTGTGATTTTCGTCTGTCACTTGTGATCACTTCCAGAAATGGTTTGGTTGACATGCTGCCAAAACCAGACCATGGCGCAAAGTAAACGTTCTCTAGGATTTTCCACGACAAGGAAATTTGACACAGCCGCTTGTCTCCCTGTTCTGCGTGCCTGTGGACCTGAAACTACGCCTGGCCATAGACAGTAGAGGGGGTCCCATCTACTGACTAGTGCCCCTCTATATGGCCTGGCTAACCTTTCATGCGACAGGATTCTCAGACGTGCCTTTAGATATCAGGACCATAAGACGAAAATGAATGTTCATCAATCAAAAAAGCCCTCAAGAATAATTAGAGTCAATTTAAAAATCCTTGGTTAATGCATAGCATGATTTTATCCGTATTTTAAAGAATTCAAAAACACAACAACAACAACAACAACAACAACAACAACAACAGAACACTGCAATTTGCAACAGTAAAAAATAGTTCAGAACAAATGTCAACTTGTGAACCTTAAACTGATTATTTTTCAGACGTTGCTACTTGGAAATAAAATATTATGAGACCATATCTGTCGTGTGTCCACATGCTTTGTCGTTACGGTTTTAGTATTTAAAAGTCCATATGATGTAACACATAGAGTGGATATGTACTGGTGAACGTATATATATATATATATATATATATATATATATATATATATATATATATATATATATATATATATATATATATATATATATATATATATATATATCTAGACGTGGAACTTGTCGTGATTACTCTACAGACTGTTTCATGCGCTTGGCAATCGTCAGGAGTGATGTTGGCGGGCTCGTTGCTACCTATATATAGGGTCAGGTGTATATGCAAACGAGGCGGTTGTTCTAGCGCGTTCAAGTGTTATGAGAAGGAATATATATATATATATATATATATATATATATATATATATATATATATATATATATATATATATTGGTGTATACATCGGGGTGAAAATGTTTTAAAATTCTCAGTTTACAATTGGTCTTGAAACGTATAACCACGGTCCCTACAGAGGGACTGTGGTATAACAATATTTTCACAAGCCAATGGTTGCAGTCCGATTACTGACCAGAGAGAGGCGATTGACCCAGGCATATATTAAGGCGCCCTCTATCTTGTATACTAAATTTGAACGTCACGACACAGATTTATGACGGACCCTGCTCATGCAAAGCGATTTAAATGTGAATCGTCGTTCGAAGCGTCAGATCGGCGTTGTTTCCTTTGTCAAATAGTTATATCAATGCAGTCATGAAACGCATCACAAATCATCTTGGCACGGAACAAAAAATGTGAAAAAAAGAACTCTGACAACATTTTGTTTCCTTTTGTTATCGGAGATAATCACGCATATCCACCTCATGGCCATCACACACACTGCAAGGCGAATGGCATTCATGCAACAGTCCGTTCTGAATTCTGTGAAAAATTAGAAAAAAAACAATGAAGCTCTTTTATTTGAAGATGTATTACATTTGAAAAAGAAAACTGAAATTTTCTGTCTCATATTACTTTATCTGTCAAAGTGTGTGAACATAAAAATTCATCCTCTTTGAATTTATGTTTTCTGTTGCACTTTTCTACATAGTATAAAAATATCCCATACTTTCACGATCATATAGATATCATATTTCGACAGGGAATATCAAAATTGATCTGTGTACGCCGTTGACGTGCTTTCTCAAGGGCGTTCTCTTTGTAATTATTTCGGGTCACGGAAAGAGTCTGTTTTCATCAGTTCGACTGCACAAGCCGAGCGTTACTCTACACCCCAGCCCTCGTCACCAGCTGTGTTGGTTGGTCGGCGGCTTCTTCCAGCATCCAGCGTCCAAAAGGAGGTGTAATAGTGTGACAAGCGCGTTTTCAAGTGATCGTGGGAACGGTGAAGTGCTCTACCCCGTTGTGTGAATCGGTTGATAAGTGTTTCCTTTTAATGATAGCTTTTTTCTTTTCTTTTTTGTCTCCCTTTGTCGGGCTCCACGCTTTGTCGGTGTCAGGACATGATAGGACGAGTCCATTGCATGAATCATGCTCACGGGGATAAAAATCAAAATTAATACACTTATGAGTAGACGGTTGCTAACTCCTGCCACAGGAAAGTATCGGCGTTCTATAGCTCTTTACCGCGTCGAGCGTCCTGCTGATCTAAATGCACAGCGACTACATATAATTGGTCAGCGTATGGAGCTTTCCCATCCAATTATTTGAAAAGTGCAGGCAATGACGACATGTTCTAATCACAAATTACAGGCTGTTTAATAGTAACCGTTCCAAGAGCATCAAGAAGTCCCGAACGTCCATGACAAAATGAGGCAAATACTGAAATAGGAGAAAATTTTCTTTCAAAAGTGGCGCAGATACTTCATTTCCCCCCACGAACAGATACCGTCAATACTATCTTCAAATATATTTAAAGTGGAATCATTACACACATATTTGGCAGGATTTCTCCGCTCGTTAGGGAGAGACACGTGTGTACGGCAGCGAGCATCAAGAATTCAGACTATTGAATAGGGCACATCACAGATGGCGAATTCGGAAGAGTACGGGCCAGTCTTGTACACAGTTAAATGACTTTCAGGGTTCTACCACAGACAAGTTTTCCTCCTTGCCCGTTGTTCCACTGTACACAGCAGTGGCATCTGAATGTTTGTACGCCGTCCGGTGTACGTTTAATGCGGCCCGTCTCCGGAACTCTGTTTTTGTACAAGACATCTAACAATACTCCATTATATCCAACGGTTGCGAATTCCACCTTTGTCTGTCATATTGATCTGCGGTGACAGTTTCTAAAAATAGAACACGATGACATTCGGCGTCGGAATTTCCTGGCGGATGATTCATTCTGATCCAAATGTATAATAAATGTCAGCAGCACAATGTGAAACAATTGCTATATTGCGCGCTCCAGTCGGCCGTCGTGCTCATTTGACGGTTAATTAACGCGGTCTTGTGTGTGGCAACAGCGGATATGCATATATTACTTCAGATGAATGAAGAAGCTACTCTCATCCGCGTACAAAAAAAAATCACTTTTCCAATTTAATCTCCTTCGTGGGTATTTTAAGTATATCATTTGTTCAATGCCCGTAAGAATCGTTATCCAGTGTTTCCGACTCGTCGGTAAGTCCATCAGAAAGTCCATCCTCAAACAAAGTTGGAATACAGTTGGCAGTTTCTATTGTGAGGGGTTTCCACTCAAATGTGTCCTGCGGGCATTACGTTTTTCACACAGGTGATGGCTTTGTTTTATCTGACACGCTCATTCATTTCTCAATTGTCTAGCATTCTGTGGAATGTCTCTGGAGTGAATGCGTGGTCTTACCGAAAGGGATCTGCACGCCCCCTGACTCTTGATCGAATGTCCGGTTGATCGTTTCGCTAAATTTATCATTTATGTAAAATATGAATGAAAGCTAGGTTTATCATGAGTATGATTCTAAAAAAATGATTTTATTTTGTTCTTAGCCCTTGCAAATAACGGGCAGTTGATTTTCGGTCATCAAACGTCAGCACACACTACTTATTTCGTATTCAGGGAAGAGGGGCGTGACGGGTTGTTGGCACAGCTAATACAACTGCGGGTCGTAAAACACATTTATTATAGAAGTAGTAGGGCTAGGAGGAAGATAGCGGCGCACGAAATATGCTCTGACAACTTCTGGCGTTATTCATGCCAGCCAACGTGGAACGAATAAAGCAGCTGGTCCCGCGAAACATCCCAAAGCGTTGAGACCTTCACTCGGAGCACGGCAGAATGGACGAAACGTCGCCCGGAAAGAATCGCCCCGATGACGTTCGGCTTGTGGCGGCCGTGAAACGTGAGCCTAGTAGAATGGACACGCTACTGGCAACACTGCAGAGAGACATCGTAAGTGTATTACTCCTTTGTTAAAAAAAAAACAAACCAAAGATTTTTGGTGACTTGGCACTACATGTCCGACCTTTTTAGACTTGGTAAATTGTAAACAAGCTCGCCATTAAATTTACATCGTTCCTTGAATGGGCCCATCTACCGTGGATTTTAACAGTCTTCGCCACATGTTCAAAGGGGAAATGGTGTCCAACTGCGTCAGCCGTTGAAACGTGATCAAGAATTCAATGCCACGGACACGGACGATGTTTATGACTTAAAGGACAGTTACTCTCATTTCATGACAATATCGTAGTTGACAAATCTATGACCGTTTCACCATTCCATTGCATAAGAGCAGAATGTGGAAACGAAATATGATCTCCCCGTCTCAAATGTTTCAACCGTGGGTGTTGATTGTAAAAACTGCCAGAGCGTAAGTTTCTCTGGACAACCCAAAGACCAACGCATATTGCTAGTTTGTGCATAGCACTGACACTCGGATTTACACTTTACTGTAGATTGTAGTCAAGTGACAAAACAACGGGAAAACAAACCAGCACTTTATTTTTTTTTCTTAAAGCCTATTTAGATGATGGTAGTCCAGCAACTGAGTGAATGGAGAAAACGTCGAAATCAGTAAATTAACCCTATTGTTTTTGAACAGAACAGAAATCACCGCGAAGCTCCTTAGAGAGCGTTGTACCTTGACAAAAATGCCTTTGTCGGACGTGAATCTGCTCTTTCCGACCCCCATTGTTCTCGACAATCTTGTCTTGGTGACGTCCACCACCTTCATGAATGTCCAAGTTCTGCTGTAATCTCATGCCGTTACATTAGCGCGAAGGTCTAGATTGCCAGCTCCAGAGGGGGTTGATATTAATCAGTTTACCGGCGACGAATCATTTTATTATAATGCAACACGGAGCCCAATATTGCAATTTCAATCGACAGGGTGTCCGTTGATAATGCAACTGCCCAATTAGTTCTCAACTAGCAATATTTACAAATGCGGTCTTGCGCAAATATACGATAAGTGATGCAATAGCGGTCAGGCAATGATATTGATTTTCCTGAGAGAGATTACACAGCCAATTATGGCAGAGCGTGGGCATATGATGTAACACAGATATATATGTATCGTGATTGCAACAACAGATTAACTTGCCGAGCTGTTTGTCTCCGGGGGGTTTGTCTGTGCCTCGTTGTGTCTCAACAGTCTATGGTTAACCACCGGTACTTCAGCAATGATAAGATATTCTAGGACATGCAATTATTGACACGTCTTAAGTTGTTTTCGTATATACTGATTTCTAAATTCAAATCCACATCTAATGTGATTTTGTAAAGGACAAAAAAGTTCACAGTTTCTGCTTGTATAGCGCGTCAATGCTTGGGAGTCCCACTGGGAACGCGATACGCGATGTAAGCCGTTGCAATCGTGGAGATTGGCTGTAAAAACAATTGCGAAATGCTTGCACCGCCTACTCGCAAACGGGCATTCACTTTCTAGAGTTAATAGATGTGTATTTACACAGGACGCTATTTTTTGTTTACCCACGACAGAAACGTTATGTCAGCAAGGGGACCTGGTCTCACAGAAGGTATTACATCTCTACCAGACTTCGAGGGCGTGATTCATGAGGCGACATCGATCAGCCCGCGGGATGCTCCGACAAAATTGGACGACGAAGATGTTGCCGGGGACGAGGACAGCGGTGTTGCTATGGCTACTAGCGAATTCCAAGATGTGTGCTCATCGGACAGCCGTGGGAACTCGAAGCAAGCCTCGGATTCGGCTGTTGATGACGGAAAGAGTAGCACCCTCGCCTGGTATGAAATAGAGGAAGATGAAAACGATATTGAAACGGAAGTAGACGACTTTACACCAAAGAAAGCTGCCCGAAACGGGCTGACCGAAGAGTGGATAAAATTTGGGCATTTTCAATTGAAGGGTAAGCACCACGAACTCACCCGTACGGGTGGAAATGAGGCATCAGACAAAGAGGATGACACTGTCTTGTACGACTGGGAAAGTTTCACCGAGGAAGATGACGAAATAACATTAGCGTACGATTGGGAAGCGTTTGAGAACAGCAGTGACCAGGGTTTCCATCAAGACAAGATCTTCAGGTACAGCTTTGAGGACAAAAAAGTGGTACCTAACGTACCCCGTCAGTACGTTCAGCCAGTTGTCAATCAGTCTTACCATGCCAGAGAGCTTAATCGGCATAATGGTGAGCAAAGAACCAATGGATTTTCTGAAGCTGTGCCTTCTGGTACAAACAACTCACAGCACAGCACGGATCAAGATCATACACTGAAAAGGAGAGAATTGTATAGAAAGATATCAAGTGATATACTTGATAAACTTAGTCGCCGGACGATGAATGAACACTTGGAACCGACTGAAACCCACAAGTCCACGGTCCTGTGCGACCAAAAACACCGGCTTTGTACTTGCTCGCACAACGATAGAGTCGCCGATGTACGGGCTACCACCAGCGCGCATTCGCGGAAAGAAGACAAAAACAATAACAGCAAACCAAGAAGCAAACATTGGCAAAGCAGCAGAATAATTACGAATGGATCGCTTGAATGCCGCCCGGGTAACATCAAGCGGAAAAGCCAGGAACGTGAGTACGGGAAAACTGAGACTGTCAGGGCTGCTGGCGGCAAACTTGACACGTCTCGCGGTCATCGCCGATCGGCTTCTGATCACCAGATACTCGAACGCCGACCTCATCAGACAGCTCAGCGTAAGTTACGGAAAGGCGACGATGCCACCATGAAAAGCAACAAAAGGAGAACAACCGATACGTATTTCGCCGAGAGCGATTTTAAACTTCCCGCTGCCCCGATTGATGCATGTTTGCACTCGTGCAGCTTGTCTAACATCGCTGGCGACAGGCGCCCGTTATTTTACGATATCGAAAAAGCTCTGGACAGCGAAACGACAGAATTGCCCAAATGTGAATGTACAGCTATCAGAAAAGAGCGGACAACAGTGAAATTTAGTCATCAATTCGATGACCATCTAACCGGAAACACAATAGGTCAATACGACAGTTCAGACCAAGTTTACGATTTCACTGCTAGCCTGGAGGCAGGTTATTGTGAGGACAACGATGCACAAGAGACTTACTTGGGATCTGGCCGATTCCTCTCTGCCCTTCGATGACAGGCCGTTAAGCAGGGACAGAACTCCACATCTACGGGCATCTTACGCCGGACCCAACAATTTGAACAAACAATTATTCCCACAGACGCCGCCGTGCAATCCATCATCGAACTTTTCACGGTGCGCAAAACCCAGAAAGACCGCTTCGAGCACCGCCTTGTCGGAGCAGACCCTCGACAGTCCCAGCCACCGTGAATCTCTACGTCTCTGTGGCATACGCTACGCTGGGTTCCAGGCAGCCTGGCCGAGTATAAACACGGTTGGAAACAGGCGGTCTTTCAGTGGATTCACTGTTGTTGAAACGCAGAAGGATAAAAACCGTTGGAAGGCGGAACCTCAACAGCTTCAGCCAACGTATTGCTGAAAAGTACACTTTATTACAGTAATTCCAGGAATACGCTCCACCGGTTGCGACACCGGGCGATTATTGACAGTTTCATCGGTATCATGGTACAGACCACTGGATTTTCTTCTGAAAAGTCTTGTGTTGATCAACGAAAGTTCAAACCATTGAGAAGTTCACGCTAAATTTACAACCAGAGTGGAAGTGAAATCCGAAAATACAACGTTCTCGACTGTCTATGGGTACAGGGACAAAGTCTTTGCTTTTGGACATTAGTTTGTCAATGTAGCATTGTACTAGCAGCCAGTCATATTGTTAAATATCATGCTAACCCAAAGTTTGCAAAACATATCCCCCAGTCCTACTGACAGAATTAACGGATAAAGAAAACTCTGATATAACTTCTGACACCCACCAGAAATATATTTTGATTGAGCTCTATAAACGGCTGCTGCAGCATTGTGCAAATCTTGTCAGGCAACATTCTATGGTGTACTTGCCGCCCTTACATGTATAAGTCCCACAGTCTACATATTTTGAATTCAAAGTTGGATATTTTCACGTTTTTCCCCCGTGACGAATGAAAGTACACATATTAGAACTGAACAAATTTCAGTGGTTCCGTCGAGAAATGGCCAACAATTGCAGGGAAGATTCGTGCGCCCCACCCCATCCTTCCCGATGGAATGCCGTCAATAGATAATCTTGTCAAATATTTGACCTTTTACCTCCAATAGAATGGAAAAACTTAGTTAATAAATAAACGTCGATGGAATATTTCCATGTTTTTAATTATACTAGTTTATGAATTATTTTGATATTAAATCTGAACGATGATGTATGCATGTACTGTCGGTAGGGTTGCTGACATACCGGATGTCCGGTGTGCCGTGTAATTCACGGAGTGTGATCACAATTTCATTTTGAACAAAACTTACATGAAACTATATGCTCGCTCCACCGTCCGTCAGTGAGTAGGGCCGCCCAGGTGGATGTATTTAAAGCAGTATGCGCCTCGAAAGTAAGAGACTTAAAATTTCTCTCACATTTTCTTCAGGAAATCTTTCAATCATTCGCTTTCAAAACCAAGAATACAAATCGGGTGTCACAGTGCAAACTTGGGTACTAGAGAAACAAATTACCCAAGATTTACAGATATTTGTTATTCGTTATGGCCGTCACCCCTATGTTAACTTTATAGAGAATATATAAAATTTCGATTTTCAACAAAACTATAAGGAATGAATTGTTACATTTTCTTACGTAAAGGGCTTCAAAATGAGCCTCCACAAGTGGTAGATCAGAAAGAATCGAAAAAGTTTGTGAGTCCAAAATCTGTCCCCGAGGCGCATTCTACCCTAATTGGCTTCTGACAATGCTTTGATGCATGTATAATGGCAATGCGATAATGCCTTTAAGGGACAATAGCTGTAAAGTTTGATATTTCATCACATTTGTTGTATGCAACTTGTACACTTCCTATATACATGTATCTTCCCCAGGGGCATGTTGTATTAGCCATGCTAAACACAATGCATAGTGTACAGTTTGCTATGTTATTATTGAGAATTGAATTCCTTTCATCCGGAGTAGAATTCAGTTGTCAACGACAACCTTGGACATTGCAGTCACACGGGCTTAGTGAACAAGAACAAGAGGTTGTGTTTTAAAAACGATGCAAACATACAAAATGGAAAAAAGCATCATCACATTACAGCTAATGGAACTTTATGAACACCCAACTTCAAACGGCGAATGACCACGGTTGTTGCTAAACTATTTGAAATTACCCGGGAAAATGGATTGATATACGTGCTGCTAAAATGCCAAAAATAGTTTATCCGTGTCTGTTGCCCAATTATAGCAGAACGAGGCATCTGCTTCTCTTGCTACTCTTGTAGTTTGATCATTATCCTGCCAAGTTCATATTACACCATCAGGTCAAGTTAGTTAAAAAAAAGCTGGTGAAGCGCAACAAATCCCGTATGGTGCATTTAATAAAAAATTGAGCATTTGAAGGCCCTGAAAATATTAGACGAGAACTGACCAAGCCAAGTATAGCAGGTGAAAATACATGTTTTTTGCTGACTTTGGGAAGTGATACTGTCTGGCAGGAAAATGTTCTGCCAAAGCATCATTCCTGTAAACAAGGATATTGCGAATAGGAGTAAACTTTGCAAATATTACAAAGGTTTAGTTCAGTGTCGTGCAGTCTGCTGACCGAATATTGTCTAAGTCGTTGTTGAAAACTTTCTCAGTTTCCCCTTGTCGTTGGTTCCTTATGGTAGATGCTCGACGGGTAAACGGTGTGCACTCTTCACAGAACTAGTTAGACTTCAAATTTTTTTTTTCACGATATTTTACTTTCCACACTGTCGAGTCTGCAAGTTTATTAACGTATGGCGGTGTTTTCTACACATGATACATAGTTCCGATATGTAATAAATACGTATCATGTGAAAGTTACTTATCACATCCACAGCCCATGAATCACATATTTATCATGTTTATGGTTTGGTTTTTAGCTTGCGGTATAACTCAGACAAGCCGGAAGCCTGCAGGGTTTACATATTTTGTAGGAAGGCGCGAAAGTCTCGCCTCCCACTGACCTCAAACAATTTTCTGCTGTATCGGCCAGTGGCCCCAGAATTTGACGGTTGAATTTGTAAACTGCTGGCCCATAGTTTAAGACAAGTGGAGACCGCGGGAGTTTCACTAGCTCTACAATATTGAGTGGCGACCGGCAGATGACCAGGGCGATGACACTGCGCTGACCGGGGCATAGAAATGCTAGTGTTGTGGCACAGTTCATGCATGCACTTCAACTTACAGTTCAATGCCAGGCATTCAACTATAATATAATGTACTTGACTTAATTGTATAGTAAAGAGTCTTTGATGTTTATGGGTCAATTGTAGCCTGTCATGTGCGAACGATAACCAAAGAATACATAAAATAAATTGAAAGTCGCTGCTAAAGTGCGACATAAAATACGATAAACAGGTGGGTTTTGAAAAGTGACCACCAAATGATATTTGTTTTGAATAACATCTTGTGTAGTCAAAGGTCGAGATGTGACTAAACATAAATTTTGATCTACACGTTTCTCAGATATTATTCTCTCCAACAATGAGAGGATGAGTTTATATGCTTGGCATAACTCCATATCACATATGCGTAAAACAACTGGTCGTCACACAAAGGTCATATTATTGTCAGATAGGTGATGGCCAGCTGCCGATAAGACAGAGAAATGCTATCGCCATTCTCTTTAAAGCCTCTTTCTCGGCAGTTTGCGTCTTAAGTGATGACAAGGTGCATTTGAGTGGTTTCCCTGGCAACTGTCAACACCGATACGTCATTTTTGGAGTGTCATGGTAACCTTTAGCGGAGCTCTGAGCAACTCTGTTTACACTTCCTCAAATGTGCTTGAATGTTTGAGACGATGGTTTTGTTTGTGAACTCTTCGATCTTTTCTCATGTCGAATGCAGGGGAAAGAATGCAACTCCTAATCAGACAAAAATGTTAAGTGCACCGGAAAGAAGCATCAAGTTTACCTAAACTCTTGCAAATCCAATTTTTGCTGAACGCTGCCTCTGACGCGCGCACTCAAGTTCTACACGTGTGCGCCTTGTGAACAAAATTGCGCGTATCGCTGACAAGTGCCTTACAAAGTGCCATGGTTGAAGGTGCAAAGTGCTAGAAATAGAAACCCTTGAAGCGAATCTCGGCGTCGGGGAATTCGTGGCTGGTCGTCCACTATCAATCTGATTTCTGGAACCCAGAGAACATTCACCGCTCAGAGTAAGATAATCAAGAGTGTGAATAACGAAAAGTTTTCAGTAAACGTCTTGGCGACACATGTTTGTTAAGTGTACATACACACAGTGAAGAAATCGCAACTCTCACAAACTTGAAATATCTCAATGTGTACACAGCGACTTTCTGAAAAGGCCAACGGTTGATCCAAGCTCAGTGGACACACATGTAACGTGGTAAATGCGGTTTACATATCGACTTGGTGTTACAGATATCCTTATTACTAGACCACCAAACATCCAACCTCGCCCTAATGCAAACTACGATTATCCACTTCACGATACATATCGTATTCCAAATTCGATTTTCTCGGTGGTGCGCAGAAAGTTAGGGAGCCTTCAGTTATTATGAGGGAGTAGGCCGGAGGAAATTGAGGGTGGGTGGGTCCATCATGTAGAATAAGACTCTCCCCTTGACACCCATTTCTAAAATATGACCTTCCCCCATGCCCCTCGCTAAAATATGACATCTCCACTCAACACAAAAAGTTTGAAATGTGTGTATAACATTGATAGAACTGCTGACTTGTTATACTATACGCAAAGATACTAAAGGGACATTTGTCACAACTTTTGATCATACTTTTATTTTTTGTTCTGTGTATCAAATGCTGTTTCTTGTCCAATTCCCTATACCATGTTAGTATACCAAGTATTCTGCTTGTCAACAAAGCCTATACACAAGTAATGACTATTTTAACGTTATTGTAGACAAAATAATTTTCTTAGTGAATTCAATTTTCTTCGTGCAAGCATTTTTTGCTAGGGGAGGGTCACCATTTTTTTAGCAACAATTAGAAGCCAAGATGTGTCTGATATAGATCTTCGTCCATACATATCAAATCATAATAAATGTACATGCCGGGGAGTCTATCGGGCAAACTATAAACAATTTCCCCCTACAAAACTTAGCTATATCTGTACTTTGCTACAGGTGGGAGGTAAAAATGGTGCATGTGGACGGGGGTACAAGAAGTTTGATTTTGGATTTCATCGAAAATGTGGATCCACTTTACATAGTACTCTATGAAAAAAAACGTGAACAATTTTTCGCCCAATATAAAACTAGCAATAGTTGTTCATTTAAGGACGTTGGATAATTGCTATAAAGGAACTTTATTAGAATATGATGGTTGCAAGTGCATATGTGTACAAGATGTTTGAATTTGGAAGGAAACCAAAAATGTGGATCCACTATACACGGGAGTCTATGAATAAAACTATAGATGAATAATTTATTCTCAATATAAAACTAGCCATTCTATCTGTGCATTTATAGACATTGGATAATTGACATAAATGAACTTGATTAAAATTAGGTTGTTACAAGTGCATATGTGTACAAGAAATTTGATTTTGGAGTTTCACCGAAAATATTGATTCACTGTACATGGCAGTATTGTCGTGAAGTTTCTTTACGCAACTCATTCAGACTTTCCATTCATCATTATCTTAGCAATGTAAAAATAAATTTGACCCTTCCCCCAGGCTAAGTTTGTAAAATGTGACCCTCCCCAATTCCTCCGGCCCACCCCTTCATAATAATGAAGGCTCCCTTAAAAATATCACTCGCAGTCATTAGAAATACGTATGCGGATGTAACCTTGTGAAATGGCAATGCATTACACTATTTAAGGCGCTGCTGAGCATAGGGCTTTGCGCTTTAGCGTTGTTAGACAGATTTAGTTAGATCTATAAACTGCATTTCACGAATCTTTGAGCTACATAGCGGCATATACCGCTTCGATGTAGTTCTCCACGGGAAGTATATTTATATAAATGCTTACAATACCCTCACGTGGCACTGATTTCATAAGCTACGTCACATATTGGCCATTTGCGCTGGAACTGCCCCGGGGTATATCTAATAACAGCAAGGCAGCCGTCTTTCCAACATGTGAAATATATTTTCTACTTGGCTCGAGGCATAACCGTTTTCGAGGTCCAATATCCACACGTATCTCCATTTTGACAGATGCCACAGCTTGAGTTGAAGGGAATCGTCTTGCAGTTTGCTTCTGATCACATTCAGCTGAAGCATAGTTCGTGGAGGGACTGACCCCATCAATTTATAAAAATTGGCTCTGTCTCAAGTCAACATAAATTTTCGTGATATGAAACTTTTAACATTCATTTTCACCCTTTCCTATTCAACCAACTTTTCTGTTTACAAGATTTTTGAGATTGTGTTTTCGTAGCCAGATGATTTATAATGCAACGACCGTATAATTTAACATAACAAGTTTCGCCAGCCGTCTCTGCCTTCCTGTTTTTTCGTTTCATTTGGTCCTGACAACTCTCTGTGCCAAGTCTCTCGTGCTGCACAGCAATGTATTCTTCTCCATCCCTTGGCACCTTCAATATGCGAGACTCCGTTTTATTCTTTTGTTCATTTTATATATCTGTTTCCTTGCTTCATCGTCCCTCTATCTTACACCTCGTGAGTTATGAATCCCCCCTCCCCTGCACGCTTTGTACGCACGATGGCGATAATCATGCGACAGTTATTGTGAGAATTTGCCACTATAGCAAGACTGTCTGATCCATCTACCAGCCCTTCTGAATACCTCACGTCCAGTTAGAACAGGAATGGTTCCAAGTACTTAGCTCCACAACGAAGCCGCCAAATTTATACTCTGGAACTAGGTCGTGCGATTCGCACGGAAACCGTTACGGTACCGCTACGCCCGACGTCGGCGCTATTTAGATGAATTTGATTTCTTTTGTTTATTTGCTTTTTCGTTCCTGACAGGTAAATATTTATTAGGTATCTGTTGCAGCAAAATGGGGGAATTTTTCCGTTGTTGTTGTCGTTGGAGCCTGGCTGGAGCGAGTCCGTGTGATTAACGACTGAGGGTCATGAAATTTACCCTTGTAAACAATGATTCATTGCTGCTGAGTGAAACTCTTTCAAAGCCGTGATAAAAATTTAGGTCACTGACATTACTGCCCCTTAATGGCTGTGTCAAATTAAGGATAACAATATTACTTAGAAACTCCGGACGAACACAGCATGTGTAGTGAATGGCGGCAGTCAATGTTGCCCATTACTTCGGTCGCGATATTTAATAGTAGCCTCTAGGTGGCGCTATTCGATGACCTGATTGACCTATTTATTGTGGAATACCACAGATCGGTGACACTAATTTTGAAGAACCATACGTAAAAGTAAAAGTGACTCTCTTTCAATTGTGTCATAAATTTTATGTGAAGTGAAGTTATAGGCCTACGCATGATCTGCGTCATGCCCAAGTTAAATCGCAGTTCTAATCTTTAAAAATCGTGTAAATATCCCTCGCATATGTTAAAGTTTGCGGCCCACCGTGCATGCCCACTTGATTTTTCAAAGGTTTCAAGTAATACTCCGTTCCAGGAAGTTTAAAATGAATTACGATTACAATAACAAGAATGCTATCTTTTGTCACGTTGGTAATATCTCTTGGTGGTCCCACAGAATTTAATCCTTTGCAAATTGGACAGTTGCCAGAATGTCCATGTTAGCTCGGCTAGTGTGCTACTATTCTCTGACATCGCTTTACATTGTAACCGTCGTATCGTGTTCTCCTTTGCAAAAAGTACATGCAATGCTTATTCAAGGTTGAACCATATACCCCAACTTAACGGTTCGGAGGGAGGGGAGGTTATAATCGAGAAATTTATGCTCGCTTGTGGATGCACATGAGAGCATATATACGGGAAAAAATGACCCTTTGCCATTGATGTGAATTATGTCAACTCTTCGAAAGTGACGTTTTCAATCGTTTTCGTAGTGAATGAAGCTTACAGAAGTCAGCCATCTGACGTTTGTAATGTATTATGCCCGCAGGTTTCACAGATGTAGCAATCTGAAAGTTGCCACATCTGTGAAACACCGGGCACTTTCTATTTTCGGCTGCAGCTAATTGCCTCTGCATGTCGGCCAACGGCCCGCGTCTTAAATTTCTCAATTCTATACTTTTTCAAAATGCTCATTGGAAGGTTGCACGAACTTATTATTTTGGAAGCTTCTTGGTTGGTTTGTCAAATGTTGTCAACTGACTGTTTTATCATTGTCACTCTATATATTGAGTTGACGAAATGTTCAATCATAGCTTTGGGTTTACATCAATACTGGTTATTTTAATGCCCGCTAATATTCCTCAGAGCTCCACTAGGTTTGTCGTCTGCACTGACCGTCTCAACATCATGGGTTTGCACCAATTGAAGGCCTTTTAGTTATAATTTAATTTGGGGTTGAGTGTCATTGTATTAGATTTTATATGAGAGAGAGAGAGAGAGAGAGAGAGAGAGAGAGAGAGAGAGAGAGAGAGAGATGTGGGGGCGTTGATAATATAAGTGACCTAATTTCTTAGTTTGGCATTTGTACATTATTTGTTTGTTGGTGGTAGTAGTTATCTCACCAGCTGATACAACTCCCCTGGGAACCACATAGAGATGAAGAAAACACGTACAAGTGAGCTAAGCACTCACGCCCCTTCCACAGGCACCTTTGCATAACTGCCACTGGACATTCACCACTTGGGGGCGCTCTGCAATAGCTCACCTGGCCTCCATTTCTGTTGTCTCGTCGTGTCAGTACGCTATGCAAGTGAAGTTACCGAGTAAATACCTGTGAAAGGACGAAACTCAATTTTCACGAAGAAATGAAAGGTTCGAATATTGGAGGTGTGATGGTAAATCAAAAGACTGAAATCAAATATGTAGGGTGAAAAATTTGTCAGCTTTGCTACCTTTGCCGAAAAATCTCAAGATCGTTGGAGAGTAAAAAACTGCTGCTTAATGGGAAAATGTATAATACACACTTTATTTTATTTTGAAAATATGTCGAAGACGACGGAAATGTGCGTATCTTAGTGATGACCTGCAAGATTTCAAGGTGGATACCTAATTTGTCCAGTGCATTTGGTGGTGACTACAGAACAAACGACGAAGTCAAAGGCACTTGAGGTGTTAAAACCATTGATTTCTTTATTTGCAGCGTAAAAGCATCATGATTGGAGATTCTGTTGGCATTCGCTGTTTTGTCTTAGCGCCAAAATTTGTGGATAAAATTCTGTTCATTCTGCAGCCTTCCCAGCAGAAAACCACGTCACTAATAACAGAAACATTTGATTCGTGAATTACCATGCCAATGCGTCATTGAAAAAAGTATTACAACAAGAAATTTTTTATATCATTCATGATGAAAATCACAAACGTTAACATATTAATACTAAATGTTTTCATTCTGATTATGGGAAAATATAAAATTGTGAAAGGAGTCACACTCAGGCAAAGAAATGGACAGGTGTATTTCGCTCCTGAGAAATATGCCTGTAATAGTACATTTACTCTAAATAATCTCATCTAAAGTACCAACGTCTTAACTGTCCGTCAGGAAGAGAAGACATGGTGAATAAATGGATGCTTGTCTTTTCTTTTTCTCGTAACCCATGAAAGTTATCTGCCTTTAGCGTAAAATTGGCACTGATACAAAAAGTATGACGTCACATCGCCGAGCTTATTTAATTGTCCAGGTAACAACACAAAGACAATCCCGTGAAAATATCCAAGAATATATTTGATTGGAATAAAGCTGATTAATATTGAACACGTTAACGGAATCGATTGGGAAATGTTGACATCAACGCTTCTTGACCAAAGAAGCGAATTCACTGCCGTCTTGATTTTGTAACTTCTTCGGCGAACCAAATTCAACGACTTTACCTTCACTCAACACCAATACGCTGTCTGAGTCCAGAATAGTTGATATGCGGTGCTAGAAATCAGGACACAAGATATCACTTACTTTTAAACTGACCGAGTCTTAAAACTGCACATCGAAATCATTCATAAAATTTGTACAAAGGAGGTAATATTTTTCAGAAGAGACTTTAGTTCGCACACTTATCGTTCGGTCCAATACCTGTGAAAATAATCTACGGATATTTTTTTCCAAATTACTTTCAGAATTTTCCTTTGAAAATGCACTCATAATTATACATTTAAAATTTAAATGGCGCTATTTTGGACAGCGTTTTTAAATCTCTCAAAGGAAAACTTGACAGATCAGGAGGTGCAATAAGAGTCGAGTCAGAAAGTCGCACACAATTTTCAATTCCTCAAGCACAGGGTCGCATGAGTATTTAGGGCAAAAATATACGTTTTTTTCAGTTTTGCCGACAATGTACAGAGTATTGATTTTTCCTGAATATAATATAGTCCGTGTGTTATATGTATCAATCGATAGCTTTTGATCTGTAAAGTCACGCAATTAAGATGTGACCTTTTGACATTGCCGTAATCTCTTGCATTAAAACTGCTGTCAAAACACACATTCATAAAAATGGTCACTGGTGATCTTTTGTCAGTGATTGTGATCATTAACGAATGCTGAAATGCCTTCATCGAGAGAAAACGAGAAATTCAAATTCCACTACTTACAGCGATAGTTAACACTGTCCTGTCTGCGAAGGCGGTGGATATGACACTTTGTAATATCGCGTCCTAAACAAAAACCAATTATTATTATGTAGGCACAACAAAACATGGACATTATCAAAGTTCACAGGTATACAAACGTATTTTAAGATGTATCAATATACAAAATAAAATGCAAATGTTTTGTCATTGATCAGATTTTTTCTTTTGGAAGTTCGTATTATTAGTAAAAACAACCTCGACTACAAAATATCACACAGAGTTACCTATAAAGATTTACGATGGCGAACCTTATGGGAAATGAAGAGAAGTTGTTGCGTCACCTTATTTTTTTTTTCATAAATAGTTGTACTGAGAAAGAGATTATGCCAAATTAATCATAGCATCAATTCACCAGACGATGCCCTAGCGCCATGGAAACAGCCTGATCCCACCATCCCACCCGGCATGCACTATGGTGTGTGTATCGACTGAATGACACAACGACATAGGGATACTACCGAGAAATTTAACCCATAAAAATTAAGATATATCGGATCTTTGTCGATATTTGCTGGTGATATTAAGCATGTGTATACCATAAAATGATAGCAATGAGACTATGTGACTCTTATTGACGTTTGCGGTCATCTTTCCTTCAAAGAGATACTGACCGTCTTAACATCGATCGATGCAGTGGCTTCGTCCATGACAAGAATCTTGGCATTCCTAAGAAACGCCCTGGCAAGGCAGAAGAGCTGTCTCTGACCAACACTGAAATTATCGCCTTCTTCTGAGACATCTGAGTCTTAAAGTTTAGGAAAAAATCAGCATCAAACAAATATGGCGTCAGTATTATTATTGTAAGGATAAATGGTATATAGATGAAGTGTATATTACTAGTCAGTATCGATTACTGTATGGAATCGATAAAATGTTGTCTCAAGTTATGGGAGCTTGTAGAGCAAGTGACTAGTCATAACGACCAGACACGAGCAGTAACCAGCATTATCGAGCTTGAACTAGTTAGAACGCGCCAATAGCGAGCAATAACGAGCCAAAAATATATAACCTGTCAGTAAATTAGACTGCAACCTAAGTACCCACCAATCATGGAAATCACGCCCTCTACGACATCTTTAGTACTTACCAGTGGCGAGCTGCATCATGGAATAACGCAGCATTAACTATTAGTCACAATAAATAACGAACAAGGACTTGCCAGAACTGACTGAAATAAGTAAAGTCAGGTAAAAATGACTTCCCCTTAAGTTATGTACTTTGTCATAATCGCGACAGATTAATTCTTTATGTTTCTTTCCTGGCGATAGGAAATAGCGGATAAAGTGCGTTTTGTTCAGTGAGTTTTCTCCTGGTCTGATGGGTGATTCACACAAAGCTTTGGTCTAACTACAAGGGCTGTGTTCTACCACTATTGATAACATTAATATCTCATATGAAAGGATAATCATTCTATGTGGACTTGCATGACTGTTTTCATGGTCAATAACAAATGCCGAGCTCACCTAGTCGATTGTCAAGTTCGGCAACAATCCCTTTCAACTGAGCTACTTCTAAAGCTTCCCATATTTCATCGTCAGTTTTCTTGTACTCAGGATCAAGGTTAAACCTTTGAGGAAAAGAAGTGGTTACATACGTTAGCTACAAATAAATGAGTAAAGTCTCAGGCAAATGGAACAAAGCTAAAAATTCGTGCAAAATTCGTGCATTTAGAGTCATTTCCATTCATATTGTAATTGTTCTGCCACTCGGCCGTCAGTTACTATTTAAAAGCTGTTTTGATTTTTAAGGTAGAATGCGCCTCGGGGACAGATACTCGGACTCTGAAACTTTAACAATTTTTTCTGATACACAAAGCTCGTAGTGTAAAAACATCTTTCACCGTCTTAATTTTTCGAAAATAAAAAAAAAATATTTTCCCCTATAGAGTTAACGTCGGAATGTACGGCCATTTTGAATTTCAAATCTCGGTAAATCTTGGGTAATTTGTTTCTCTAGTATTAATATTTGCACAGTTACCCCTAATTTTAAGAAAATGGTTGAACTATTCCTCGAGTAAAGTTTGATCTAAAGTTTGTATTTCACTATAGAGGCGCATACTACCTTCATTTACCTGATCGTTCCGGCGAAGAGCACTGGGTCTTGCGGTATGATGACGAGTCTCTCACGAAGTGTCAACAAAGGCACGCGGCTGATGTCAATCCCATCGATTATAATGCGTCCTGAAAAGAATAGCAACATACAAGGAAACGAACATAAATCAGGACAGGATTCTTTCGCATTTTTATTTTCGCTCTTTTGTTTTCCATGGATTTTTCTTCTCTTTCCGACTACAAGCAAAATCAGAGAAACATTGAGATCCGAATAGTCCAATACCTTTGAAAGTGTCGATGATCCTGAACAGCGCCAGGGTTAGTGATGACTTTCCACTGCCAGTCCTGCCACAGATTCCAATCTGTAAAAATTACAGAGTCATCAAATCCACTATCAAGTGCAAGTCGACAAAATCTCCAAAAAATGTCAAATCATTACACGGACAATGTGTATATGACTTGTTTTAGTAACCTGAAGTAGAACCATACCTCTCAACTCTCAAGCATTATGAAATGCCCTGTATTTATCCCATTAAACACTTACTGCACGATGCATGCATGGGAAGATCGCGTATTCTTTTGTATAAGAAATGAATGTTGTCTACACTTACATACATTTACATTGCAGGCTGTATTTGTGAGATGTCTTGTATGTAGAAAGAATATACTCGGCGTGCTGAAGAACTAATATTTTCATAATTTTAACAGCGTAGTCATCTAATACACGTAACGTCGTTTTTGCTGATGATTATGTTAAAAATGTTGTAATTCGATCGTTTAGATGCCAATCTTGTTCGCTCCCTCCAAAATTTTCAGTGATACATCATGGTATAAAGCAGGGGTGAAATTCACAACTCTTATCTCTTCCTTACTGAACGACATCATTTGCTATGTTCAAATGTGTTGATTGTCGGTGACATTTAGAAAGACATGCAAATGTGTAAAAAAATTCCCAATTAAGTTACAGCTGACGGCTCTTTACATGTAAATGGCATTCAAGTTGAAAACACTTCGTTGAACAAATTTTAATACACGAAGCAAATGGTTTCAAAACTTACAATCTTCGTGACAAAGTCATGCAAGTTCCTTCTGATAAACTTCATTTAAACACGTCGTCCTTTGCTGTTCATTGTTTTCTCTTTATTACTCGACCTATTACATGTTCGTCATTATCAGGCTTTGGTTGTGTGTGTCTTTCCCTAAAAGAGACTGCGTAATAGCCCAAGTACCACCTTTTGAACTTTTCTCGGCGGTCTTTTGTTACTTATGTATTGTATAGATGCGAAATGTGAACGATGTGTATATATGCGTCACTTTAGTTTGTGCATTAACTACTTAAAAATTACGACAAGTTTCTAGACATTTTAAGGTTACCTTTTCACCGCCTTTGAAATCAACATTGATATCTTTTAAAACGGGTTCTTGATCAGCTGCATATCTTACGGAGACATCCTCAAATCGGATATTTCCCTTGTCTGGCCAGCCAGGTGAAGGGGTGTATGTCCCTTTTGAGGTTCAAAGTAAAGATTAATGAGAAAAGTCACATATAGTTTGCATATTGAAAAAAAACTACGTAAAATTACGTATTGACGCCTACATACCAGTAATATATTTTGTGATTCAAACGTCTCTTTCATAGCAAATGAAGCACATTTAAAGCCCAACCGACTGAACCTCTTTATGATTTATTCAACAATTGTGTTCCACGTAACAATGTCAGTATCCTGGTCTACTCCGCATTTAAAAGCACATTTGTGATACCCAATATATGGCGTGTCACTTCACCCTCCGTGTCCTCTAGATTCGAATTCAATTAATTACAGTGCGCCTCAAACATACATGAACCGTGGTGGAATAAAAAGGGGTGTTTAAAAAACTTAGTGTACACTCAGGAAAGATGGATGATACAGCAAACAACAATACCAAAACCAGATATGAACTGAAAATGCTCGCCTGTTTCATTTTAGGGACCGTTCAGTTTTTACGGCCGGGGGGGGCGGCAAAATCCAGGGGGGGGGGGTCATCGTAATTTTGGAATCCGCAAAGGGGGGTCATTGCTTTTTCACTGGTAGGAAAGGGGGGGGATCACCACATTTTCAAAAACATAATACCAACAATAAAGTTCACTTTATGCCATGGCCATGATCGACCCTCTTTACCGGCGGCCCGCCTTCAGCGGCCCACTACAATAAATATACATTATATATTACCCATGACCCTCTTAACGGGCAGACGCCTTTGGCGGCCCACTCCAATTAAGTTTACTTCATGCAATGGCCATGATCGACCCTCTTTACTGGCGGGCCGGCGGCGGCGGCCCACTACAATAAATTGACTTTATGTAATACCCCACAGCAATCTTACCGTAAAATTCCCAATTGAAGCCCCGGCTTGTATTAGAAACATTTTTGAGGGACCCCAGGGATCACGCACTGAATAATGGTAATGGCCGCGCGCCTTCAGCGGCCCTGTCCAGTAAAGTCTACTTTATGCAATAGCCATGATCGACCCTCTTTACCACCTTTGTTGGCCCACTAGAATCAAGTTGACTTTAAGTAATGGCCCATGACCCTCTTAACCGGAGGGCTGCCTTTGATGAACCACTCCAATAAAGTTTACTTTATACAATGTCCATGGACATGGGTTGTCTATGGAAATGAAGTTTAAAATTGCCTTACAGTCGTCCTAATTAACAGACGTTTGAATGGATGTGACTGAGAAGTTTGTGCACTGGCATCTCTGCTACACGAATAAAGTGCGCCGCGTACCGGAGTTCAAATCCAAACCATGCGGGTAAATTTGACATATTGGTTTTGGTTATTTTTCAGGGGGTCATCAATTTTTTTCGTCTGACAAAGGGGGGGGGGTCATCTTTTTTTCACAAAAATGCAGGGGGGGTCTATATTTTTTTGAACATCGGCGACAAGATTTTGCCGGCCCCCCAGGCCGTAAAAACTGAACGCTCCCTTATGTTGCAATTGTCAGTACATTGGCATTTTCTCTGACATTATTGCTGCGAGTATACCACTTCATTAAAATTTGTATGATCAATGTCACGAGCAGAATTCAATAAGTATAGATTGATTTGAAATTGATATATGTATGAAAATTAGTAATAAGCTGAAACGAAAATTTTATTTTTTTCTGTCGTGATATCATGGTATCACCACATTATATAGCAAGTTTATTTCCCTTTAACTCCTTCAAGTTTAATATGCCAAATTTCGATAGGTCATTTAATGTGCAAATTAGACGATGTGAAAATCTAAAAATCTACAATGCCATTCAGAGTGAAAATCTAAAAATCTACAATGCCTTTCAGAACTATTGTACATCTTTATCAGTGATTTTCACAGTACTTTCACATATTTTGGTCAAGTGCTTCCAGCTAAACATAAATAATTCGAACACTTTAGCAAGTATGTAAATTACTGAATGGGTAACACAAAAGATGTTAGATCTTTTTAACTTCTGTTATATGATTGTAAAATCAATATACTTTATAAGTTTTATCCGCCTACATCATGTCCTTTCAGTTTTATGAACCCCCATCAGTAAGAGTTTTAAAATATGCAAATCACCAATTAGCTGAAGGAAATCTGCAAAATATCGTTCATCTCTACTATATCATAGTTTCATCAGTATGTATGTTTCATTAAATTTGATCTAGTCCTTCCAGTTAAATGTGCGAAATTGAAAGTGTTAGTATAATATGTAAATTAGTAATTTGCTGATGCAAAAATAATAAATGACCTTCCCTAATGCTATACCATAGTAGCTTTAATATACATAGCAAGTTTTCTAAATTAGGTCTTGTCAATCCAGAAATATATCCCGAATTAGCGAAGATCGTTACATATGCAGATTAGTATCTGCTGATGTCAAACGCTATATGACTTTCATTAACATGAAATTAAGGTAGCTGGAATGTGCATAGCAAGTTTCGTTAAATTTGGTGGAGTAAATCCAGAGATATATCACAGTTGCTAATGTGAAATGAGAAAAGTTTGCTCTTTTGAAATGATAAATTACATCCACTTATGTTATATCATAGTATCTGCAATGTCCATGGCAAGTTTCGTCAACTTCGTCCGAGTAAATCCAGAGATAACTGCATAATTAGACAAGTTCGTTAAATATGTAAAGCAGTAATTTGCAGAGTGAAAACTCTAAATGACTATCATTATGTTATAACATAGTATCTTCAATGTACATGGCATGTTTCGTCAACTTCGGTCATGTCAATCCAGAGATATATCCCCAATTAGGAAAGTTCATTAAATATGCAAATGAGCAATGCCATTGTCATAAAAATTCCACTCGACCTTGCAATCTGCCATATCGTTCAATCATTAACATATGTGAGCAAGTTCATAAGATATGGCTGTGTTATGTTTCATCACATTTTATGCAGCCATTGTTGAATTATTGTGGTACGACTGAACTCACTTATAATGCAAATAACCTATGACAATGCAAACCATGCCAACCAAACTCCAATCAGTTGTGGCCATTACCGTATTGCATTTGTAATTCAAATATTATTTAAATCGAAGAAGTGATTGTTGAAATATCGCCTAATCTGCTGAACTCAATAATTATACAAAATTAATGCTCATTAAGCATGCAAGCCACGCAGATCATAAACTAATCAGATTTCACAATTTGCAAATTACATCTGTGTGGCACATTTCGCGATCTAATGAGCGGTTCTTGAAATATCGCATATACAGTCTCAGACAGATAGATAGAAAGATAGGTAGACATTGCCGCGACATTAACTCCATTTGTTGTGCTTTCATTTTTTTAATCAGAACAACTCTAATATAGTAAATCTGCCTGCAATATTTAACACACTTTGATTACATTGAGCTTAAGGCAATGTGCAGAACGGACTGTGTATTTTAACAGCAAGTCTAATGAACTTTGTGTTTCTCTTGAATATTGTTAATGTCCTGCCTTCATGAAAAGAAAATACAAATACATGGAACACTACCTCTGTATTCCTCTGGTTGGATATTTGTATAGTGCTCCACCCTTTCCAGCGCATTCATACTCGTTTCACATTCCGCGAACATTCTCAGCATCCAGTTCAATTCTGCACACATCTATTGTAAGTATTGACAAGAATGGAATGAGTGGTATGAGGCAATTCATTTAAAACAATTTCCACGTCTTCAATTTCCCGGGCGATGCCAAAACTTCAAATAATACCAGAACTGTACCCTCTTCCTAGACCATGGTGGACGAAAGGAAACTTTTCACAACATTATGTACGAGGCAGAGAAGAGTAACTTATTGAGTGCAACATGTTTTGGGTCCACCTTGGATCAGGAGGGGTACATTATTGCTGTTTCTTAGAGTTTTTGCAATGATTTGGAAACTGTAGATGATGGAAATCTGGGGCCATATACTCGACAATCGGGTACATGGTAAGTATAATCTTTGGGGATGCCATCACAAAATTCACTGGTATTGACAAAGCTGTAACATAATATACAATACCCTGGATACAATTGAGTGATGATCATCCAATGCATGTTGAAAAGTTTACAAGAATTCATTTGGTTGGCTTGTTCAAATAAGATTGTTGTCGAGCAGCTGGGCCATGAAATTATGCAAATAAAGTAAACGTCCAGGATGTTCTTACCACCAACGCATAGTTGAGTGCCAATCCAACCCAGCTTGGTTGAATCAGTCCTTGTACACAGCTGATTAATGATCCTAATCCAGAAATTAAAATCACCACAGATGAGACAAGATCCTGCCAAAGCAAAATAATAGACTTAGCGATCGTTGATACACACTTATTATGCGATGTAGTCAAAGTCGTTATAAACCTTTTGATGCCGCAGGATAAGGAGTTATGACTGTTAGATAGCGATACATTTAGCGGGGAAAGGATGTCACTTTAATCTCTAGTAAGTTTTTATATGCCCCGAGCAAGTTAGTCCTTCCTGCTTGAATTTCCGTTTCGTGCGTATTTCTACTGGGTGTCAATTCTTATCTGTTTTCTTAAAATCAAAATGATATATTTTGACGATGGGCATGAATTGCTGTGTCGAGCGACAAACGGTTCAAAGGTTGATGGTAATTCTTGAGAGTTCTTCCAGTCGGAACCATTTTCAGAATCGCATGTGCTTAAAAGCGCATGTGAAGAAAAATAAGTGAAAGTGTTCGAAAAGTGACTACTTCTATAAGACACTTATAATCTAAGGCTAAAAAGAGCTGAAATTGCTGTTCGGGTCTCTAAAATACGAAACACTCTAATTTTTCGCTCGTTGAAGTCAGATTGTGGTTGGTAAGCGTACTTAAGGTTCCCGCACCAGTTGGTTGTCGCATGCAGAGAGACTGTCAGCATGAAATCTTAAAGTTTAAACTTTAATCCTCTTTTACAGTGAAGAGTTCGTGTCGTCGACGATTATCAAATAAAGGTGGATCTTTTAAATGACAAAAAGTTTTGTAGGCGTATGTGACTACTTAGGGAGCGTTCAGTTTTTACGGCCTGGGGGGGGGGCGCGGCAAAATCTTGTCGCCGGTGTTCAAAAAAATATAGAGCCCCCTGCATTTTTTGTGAAAAGAAGATGCCCCCCTTTGTCAGACGAAAAAAATTGATGACCCCCCCCCCCTGAAAAATAACCAAAACCCATATGTCAAATTTACCTGCATGGTTTGGATTTGAACTCCGGTACAAGGCGCACTTTATTCGTGTAGCAGAGATGCCAGTGCACAAACTTCTCAGCCACATCCATTGAAACGTCTGTTAATTAGGACGACTGTAAGGCAATTTTTAACTTCATTTCCATAGACAACTCATGTCCATGGCCATTGTATAAAGTAAACTTTATTGGAGTGGTTCGCCAAAGGCAGCCCTCCGGGTAAGAGGGTCATGGGCCATTACGTAAAGTCAACTTGATTCTAGTGGGCCACCAAAGGTGGCACGCCGGTAAAGAGGGTCGATCATGGCTATTGCATAAAGTAGACTTTACTGGACAGGGCCGCTGAAGGCGCGCGGCCATTACCATTATTCAGTGCGTGATCCCAGGGGTCCCTCAAAAATGTTTCTAATACAAGCTGCGGCTTCAATTGGGAATGTTACGGTAAGATTGCCGTGGGGTATTACATAAAGTCAATTTATTGTAGTGGGCCGCCGCCGCCGGCCCGCCAGTAGAGAGGGTCGATCATGGCCATTGCATGAAGTAAACTTAATTGGAGTGGGCCGCCAAAGGCGTCTGCCCGTTAAGAGGGTCATGGGTAATACACAATGTATATTTATTGTAGTGGGCCGCTGAAGGCGGCCCGCCGGTAAAGAGGGTCGATCATGGCCATGGCATAAAGTGAACTTTATTGTTGGTATTATGTTTTTGAAAATGTGGTGACCCTCGCCTTTCCTACCAGTGAAAAAGCGATGACCCCCCTTTGCGGATTCCAAATTTACGATGACCCACCCTGGATTTTGCCGGCCCCCGGCCGTAAAAACTGAACGGTCCCTTACCAAGCATGGAAATTTGTCAAAGACATAAAGAGCTGTTTCTGACACTTACCAGACGAATAGCCGACCAGTGGTAAGTACCGAGGAAATAGAGTCGTGCTGTAGCATTGCTGTCGATGGTTTGTAGTATCCGTTTCCGAAAGCGCTGCTCGTCTCTGAATAATAACAATATACAGTTGTCAAAAGGCCTCAAGTGAGAATTTCGATTAAAGCATAAAAGACGGTATCGCATCTTACTCGTCTCGATGGAAACCTGCGATAGGACTAAAAAGAGGTAGGTGATATTTCTTAATATCTAGGGCGTCCATCGAGACTAGCATTGCTAGCCTTAAAAAGCTCTTTTCAACAGAGCAGTTACTTGTTGCCAGTAAATGCGTTGCGTATAAAGTGTAGACCAGCTGCTGCATTTTGTTTTCTGGGTACCAAAACAATAACTTGTCCTCAGAGGTCTGATATAGAGCAAATATGTGGTTCATTTGGTGCCAAGCAATTTTATACAATAAATTAACAAGAGGAAACCTGTTAGTCCCATCTCATTCATGCTATATATTGTCCGTTCTGTGGCCTTCTGGTAAATTCAAACGATGGCGGAACGTTTCATTACTTTCCCTCCAATACATAAGTTACAGTATTAACCAGACCAAGGTAGTAGGAATGGCCACCTCGACCGGACATAGTCAGCATACCTATAAGCTCTGATGATCGGAAGTCCCCCTAACGTCTCCGTGAAATGGGCGAAGATGGGCGATCTTGTGATATTATCCAAACGCTGAAGCTCTCTAATAAAATATACCGTACGCAAAACATTACGAACAAACAGTAAATTGCGAGTCTTATAAGCAAAACCACCCTGACTACAAATGTAAGTACACTCCCAGCGGAAAAGAAAAGCCGTATAGAATGATATTTATGAATAGGTTTTTCGAAACCTACGGAGTTATCAAGATTAATAAATAAAAATCAATCATCATCATCATCATCATCATCATCAACATCATCATCATCATCATCATCATCATTATCATCATCATCATCATCATCATCATCATCATCATCATCTGTTGTTGAGTCTTTTGATGAAATATGCTAAAGAAATTCATGTCCTAATCTCTGTTCATATACCACATTTGACAAAACAGTTTAAAAGCAGTTCTTTTTGGACAAACCGACTGCAGGGACTTCCTATCAACTCACCTGGACGTAGCAAGGGAGTATTTTTGGATCAGAAAGTATACTACAGACAGGGGTGCCACTGCAGCTATAAACACAGGTGTGACGATGGCGTTAACAACCAAACCGGCCAGAGATGACGCTGCAACATCGAGAACGTTCATGATAGCGAACCACAGTTTCTGAAACACAAATATTTGCTAAAACTGAAAAAATGTGTTTTGGAAGAAGCATCGAATTGTTTTGAATGGTACTTTTATAAACTGCATCTCGAACATGACCGTCAATATGTATTTGGCATCCAACATGTAAGCCTGATTGGAAAAAACCCTGAAATTGTGAAAACACTCTAAGTGATCGTATAGACTTTATATTTTAAACAATACCGTAGAACTTGTCTTTGTTTAAATGGTCAAGACAATTTTCCGGTGATACTTGATGATATTGGGATTCCTTGTAACATGTTGGTGGTTCCTTGGTGTAGAATTTTACTTTTACGTGCCAGATAAGTACAGTTGTTCTGGATACAAGCTACATTGACGAATTTATAAGAAACACACTCGGCTGTACACAAGGCAAGTAAATGCACATGAGGTAAATTATGTAAAAAAACTTTTTGTTTCGAATCCTACGTAAATAGATGACATGTTCGTTTGTAGTAGGCTAAAAGCCATGTACTTCATTTTTTATTTCCTGAATAATAAACTGTAGACTGATTATGCCTATAAATTTATGTCCGTACGTTATGGAGCAATTTTCTCAGAAGCGACAGTTGCACCGAGGAAGTCGAAGTTCAGAAGTATTTCTTCCACAGATCATTCTGAAACTTCGAAATCGTGACGTTGCATGGCGAACAGCACTCTTACCTGATCAATGACCTCTGTGTCATAGGAGAAGCGGTTCAAGATTCGACCTATTGGAGTTGTATCGAAGAACCTCATTGGTGCGTGGATTATGCTGCGTAACAGAGCAAGATGGATACGTTTTGCAGCCAATATGGAAAACATGATCTCGGCAGCGTATAGAGCGACCACAAAGCCAGCGAAAGATAGAGTTAAGGCAGTGTAGCCGATGCGATAGTAGCGTGACTCTTCGTCGAGTTCGCCCTGTGAAAGAGTGTAGTTCACTTATTTATATTATGAAATCCTAATTTTGAAACGTTTTGATAAAGGAGCATAGAACTCGATGGTTTTGAAATATGTTTTCATGAATAATCACAAATATTTTAGTACGATCAGAGATAACGGTATATTGTTTCTTTCAAGGATAATTATTAAAAAAAGGTTTAGACCTAGAAGTGTCTGGTTGAAGCATGGGGACTGCTACATTCAGCTGGGGTAATACATTGAAGACGACTATTTGCTGGTAAGCCTGAATCTTCCAACCTCATTGGTATAATATTTTAGGACCTAATGGTGCCTGAATATGCAAAATCTTTGCACCGCTTTGCAACTTATGCAAGTAGGTATTTAATTCTTAGTCTATTAGTATGGGACTGTGTTTAGCTACATTCATTTTTCAATGTGTAGCATCCAAATAGCGCGAATGGACTGATGAGAACAACAATAAATCGATGTTGTTCAACTTTTTTACAACATTGCGTTGTGGAGGTCTGCATATAACTACAGTGGGCAATCCCTTGGTCTCACAACAGATTGCACAATGTATGTACAGTGTATCCATATCAAATACTACACATTGTACATACGAGGTTTAATCTTTTATGAGCCCAGGAGTTCATGGAAACTGTAACCCTTTTTATTTATTACACAGTGATGGAATGCAGAGCATTGACAAATATCGATTTCACTGATGTTCACGTATATGGATGACGATGGTTGTAATATCCTCACCGTGAGTTAAAATCGTCACGGTGTAACATGGGCTTGTTGAATGCAATTACAACGATCAAAATTGCTCTAGACTACTCGAGTAGAAAGACTTACTCGTTCTTTTCAAAGAAATGATCGCCTCGTCTTCATAACGATTTACACAGAGGTAGAGGTCAATAAAAGTATTTCTAGTTAAAGGGACGCACTATTGTATCTTGAGAAGGCTTGGTTACAATGAGGACATGGATTTTTCCCGAGTTCCATGATTTAGCATATTTGGTTCATAGAGGGAAGATCATGCATACGTCACCCAAATGTCCCCTCTTAATTTGGCTAACACTTGCAAAAGCAGCGGGGTTCAATATTTTCATAGTAATCTTCACGCCCGCTTATCTTCTCCACCTATGATTTATCAGTTATGCCACGATCTGCTGAGAACGTTTGTTGATCTTGGGTTCCTTCGCTTTCTTATTTACTACCTAAATATTTACTGTTATTTCTGATTGTATCACTGAGGCATGCTACACAATTCTACCTCAGTCTCATACCTGGGTTTTATTTCCTATTTCAACACCGGCTTCTGACCAGTTAGAAAGCCAGAAATTCGAAGCGGCATAAAAGGAAACCTGGGTAACAAGAAGTGCGAAAATGAGGACTACGAGTGGATATTTTACAGCCTTTGCATACGTCCTGTAAACCCTCCACGACACTGAACCTGTCAGTCTCTCCTCTTTTTTAATCAGTGCACCAACGGAACCTGAAAGAAAACGGCGATATTTAGATGAAGAATTATCAATGTCGGTAGGAATGGAGTTCAGAAACAAGATAGACGAGAATGAAATTACAGCTTCTTACTTCATATGTGAATGTCTTGTATTGCTTCCTTTTGATTATTTACGAGTCTAACTTGGTTTAAAGTCACCCTATCACTCTGAATCTGGGACAGAAAACATGGAATGCATGGAACTCCTGTATACTATAATAGCAATTTTGGACACAAGAAGGGCTAGCCCTAATTTATAATTGGAAATGAAAAACCAGAAAATCACATGAATAGCAGTCGATGTTTTTTTCATCCATACTTTGTGAAGTGTTTGTGAATCAAAAGGTATGTTTTGACCGGTATTGAATGTTAGCATGTTACCATTTACAGATAGTTTTTCTTGAGTTTCTTTGCTGGAGACACGTTGTCGGAGTTCAAGCCTCTCATCTTCTGCACTGAGAACACGTTCATCCTCTGATTCGCTGTCCCTATCAGACTCTGAAAGTACACGCAATGTTTCTTGCCAAGCTGCGAACAGATCCGGGTCGTGTAGTTGTATTTCTTTAAGATTACCCTCTTTACCAACCTTCCCGTCATCCATCAGAACTACCTGTGTTAGGTTAGAAACAGAGAGTGGTTTCTTTCAAAAAATGCGAATCTTGTCTTGCGTAGCACTGACAGTATTAGTCATTTGAGAGGCAGTACACAGTGGTACAACAGAAGTGTAATGGTGTTCTCATTGATTCAGACACTCCATGAAGCTTCTGTAGCAGGCAGTCAAGTTTTCTAGAATTAAAATAAACCGAACTCAGTAAATTTTACAGATTATTTTTACAAAGACTATCTTAGAAATACAGTTCAAAAGTTTTGATTTTGAAAAAAAAGTTGAACATGACACGGCTATTGGTGTAAAAGAAAGGAATTACAGCATTACACATGAACTGTATTTCTCGTGACGAACTTGTCAACACCTGCTATGGTGGTATATTTAGATGAGTGAATTCAGGGGCGTGATCCATTACTGTACTGAAGATTTTTCATGCTAACTAAAAGCAATTTTCAAAATCAATTGCACGTGGAGCAATGTATCAATATTATCTCTAACAGAACCCACAAATCTACAATGAAAGACCAACTCGCCCAGTTTTCTTAAACCGTCGTAAAGGCCATCTGTAAAGTCAATTTCAATTGTCCGACAAGTGTTACAACATAACATTACCTTGTTTGCCAAGTGTAAATATTGCAGTTGGTGTGTAACTAGGATCACCGTTCTACCTTCTCTTACAAGCATGTCTACAATCCCGTGTTCAACGAGATGTGAACCAACGTGAACATCCAGAGCCGAAGGGGATCGTCCTAGGATAAAACAAGAATTAGAAATACTTTGTCAGTTGGTCTTTATCGTACACATCAGATGGCAGATGGTCAAATCCTTCCCTAACCAATCGCCACAGAAAAATTCAAAATGTCAAATGTCAAAATGTTCTGAATCTTCAATTTAGTTTTTTTTCCGAAAAATTATCTGATTCATGCCATTTTCAAAAACGAATATCATTAACTGCAACTTCCGTTGACCTGTCGAAGCGAGCAAATGGACCATAACTCCTTGAGACTTCCTTCCCTGGTTTTGAATGGGGTTTCCATGGCGATCACAGTAAAGCATAGTATATAAATTACCAAGAGTAGAGTATCTGTCTTCCTTTACATAGCTCTGGCCATGCTGACTCGTTGTTTCTGTCCTCCACTGAGGTTGATACCTCTCTCGCCAATCTCAGTCATATCCCCAGCTGGTAGAATGTCAATATCTGGTTGTAATGCGCATGCTGCGATGACTGCGGAGTATCTGATACAGGAAAAACGACCAGATATTCATTATTGTTTTCATGACATGGCAATATGTGCAGCTCCGTCATATTTCGAAGCGCGGTCTACAATTGCTAATAAAATGTTGTCATATACCACACCCTAACAGAGTGTTCATCGACTTTTTCTACGCGGGGATCGACGTTCGGAAAAAATACTTTTGTGAAAGTTTGATTCTAACTTTACCATGTAACACTCAGCTGACCTGTCACTCGAAAGCTTGACTGCAAGACTCGCTCTTTCATGAAATCTAAGATGAGACATTTACCTTTTCTGGTTAAACATTTCTCCAAACAGGATGTTGTCTCTTAACGTGGCATTTTGTATCCATGGTTTCTGTGGAACATAGGAAACCGAGTTTTTCTTTCTGCAAAGTAAAATTAGACTTTGATTTTCGTTGAACTGCCTCTTGTCCATTTAGGAAGGTTAATTACACTTATCCTGTGACATGTCCATAGAAGTTATAGTTTGCTGATAGTTTGTGGCGATATCCAACACAAGCTTCGTTTATCTGTAACACTGCAGAAATATCGATATAATTAGCAGAAACTACTTCGGTCACTTCGTGACAAAATAATCGCAATCATACCAATCCATAATCCAATAACACTAGGTCAAAATTTGTAAGACAATAGTTTGTAAACATAGACACAAAACAGCACAGAACAGACAGTAAATAGACAGTACAAACAAAGTCAAATTCATGAAAGAAAGATATATGGACCTCTGGCCAAAAGACCAAGAAGTGATGTCAGGTGTTTCGAAAATAGTAAGCGCATCCTGCCCCACATGTGGCACCCGCCATATATCAATCTGTAAGTCAGATAGGTAGTGGTCACTAACTAAGGCCCAATGTCACCGATGCCATCAGTGATCATTTGTCGAAGAGAGATATTGTATTTATCAACCAGCTTGCGATACCTGCCAAAAAAGCGTTTGAATGTAGAGACAAGTCTTGCTCTGGTGTAACCTTGATTTAACAGTTTGAACGAGAGATGGCCATGTCTCTCTACAAAATCACCATATGAACTGCATGCTCTTGCATATCGTATAAGCTGGGAAATGTATACCCCATAAGCAGGTGAGAGTGGAATATTACTGATGAGGTGTGGAAAATTAATTATACTAAAGTTGAAATCATCTCTCTTGTCATATAGCCTAGTAGAAAGGTGACCATCGGAGTCAAATTCAAGTAAAATGTCCAGATATGAAGCAGAAGAGGCCGTTTCTGTAGTTTCTTTAATCTCCAATTCTGGAGGATAAATCATAGCGAGATATTTACTGAATTCAGAGTTATTCAATGAAATAACATCGTCTATGTATCTAAATGTTAGGTTGAAAGTACGAGCTACAGAGACCTTTTTCTGCTTGATAAGGTTCTGGATAAATTCTGCCTCGTATGAGAACAGAAATAAGTCGGCAAGTAAGGGAGCACAGAACATAGTGCCCATGGGAATTCCTATACACTGTTGGAAAATGTGTCCTCCAAATTCAACAAATATGTTGTCAATGAGGAAATCAAGCATACTGATAATGTCTTTCTCGGTATAAAACACTTTAGCATTAGTTGTATTTTTAACAAAATATGTAGAATTATACCCTAATACCACATATTTGTAACGGCGTGAACCGTTTTTGTAGAAAAATGCTTGGTTGATGATGTTTTTCAAGCGTTCTTTCAATTTATCATGTGGTATTGTGGTATACAATGTGGAAAAATCGAAATCATTGTCAAATATTGCTTCCTTGAACTGACGAATCTGATCGCAGTAATATGACTAGCTTTCCAAATCGCCGTGCTCACCTGTTGAACTGGACCATACCAGATGTAGTGGTCATTTCTCCCAAAATGGCGGACAGTAAGGAGGACTTGCCGCTGCCAACCAGCCCAACTACCATTAGAAGAGACCCTGGTTTAATGATGATAATGAGAAATGAAGCGAATCGCCCTAAAATTTAGAATATGACATGTCAATGTCATCGATTCTGCTCCTTAAGGTTAAACGTTCATCGAAACTGTAAGGCTCAAATTTTGTTCAAGAAAACTTTAAGTCATTCTCTTTCAAAATCAAGGATAAAATGCTAGGGTAACCTTGCAAACTTTGATGGGAACAACATTCCCTAATATTGACTGATCTTGCGGATTCAAAATGGTCGTTATCCATACGTTAATCTGAGGGATAATGAAATTATCAATTTTCACAAAAACAAAAAAGTGGTGGTGAAAAGTTCATTTACTCCACAAGCTTGAAGCATAATGGGAAAGGATTGTAAAAATATGTGAGTCAGAATATCTGTCCATGAAGCGAATTCTATTTTGGCTGTACAAAATATTAGACTCACCGACGGGAATCTGGATATTGATATTGTTCAACACATTTGTTGAGCCGTCTGGATTCCATGAGAAAGCCCCGTCGGTTATCTGTCAATAGCGCAGTGAGAAGAATCCTCGTTTTTACACATAATCACACTAGGAAGACTGGTAGTCTTCACGACATGCCATTTTCATGACTTATGTATTATATCTACGCATTTTGGGTTATTTGCAGTCGATCAGATGAAACCTTAAGAGCCTCTGCACATTGTAGGCGGTATTTTGCTTGATAAGTATTCTATTCAATATTAAACATTTCAGTTCTTGGAAATGCGCACCTATGGGTATGTAAGGAATGCTGGCAATGCTGCGCAGAATTCAGTAACTGTCATAGTTGATTTTTATGAAGTTTAATTAATTGGTGAACTTGTGAATTCCCAGCACTGGAAATATTGCGTTGACATGATGATGTGGATGACGCAGCGACATTGCGCAAATCAATTGCAAATACACACAATTCGTTACATCAGGGCATTTGGCCCGGCACCCAATTGGCCGACAGTTACCTGCAGCGCAATATCTTCAGGGACATCGCTTTCTTCGAGTGTTGTTTCAATGACTGAGGATCCGGGTTCAAAGGTACCATACGCACTGTGGTGATCACTCTTGAGTAAAGAAGTTGAGTCAGATTGTCCAGCTGTCTTCGAGGCCGAAATGTTTCTTTTACTGCGATTGTGGCCATATGTCCCAGATACCTCAGGTGAATCAAGTACCTACCAATGAGATATTTTCAGATATGACTTAACGTCAAGTAACGGATATAACGCACCTTTTCGGTTTGAAAATGTGTCGACTAGTTCCCTACAATAAGGAATTACGGCGTTTGCTAATTTTGGCATTTATCACAAAAGTATTCAAGTGATTTCATGATTTATGAATGGATCAAACAAACACATAAACATAAAAACAAACAAAACGATACCGTGCCCTTGTTGCTATAAACTGCGTCATCACAGTCCTCGACTATCTGTTCATCGATGTCGACATCTTCAAAGCCTCTCGTCATCGTCGGAAGTCCGTTCACAGCCTCTCCTATTTCATGTGCTTCGCAGAACGTTTGTATCCGTCTCATGGAAGGTATGGCTTCGGCAGTAAAGCGAAGACTCCGTGCAAACACTAAGATTGGTACCGTCAGTTGAGCGAAGAATGCAAGCGCAACAAAAGCTAACTCGGGCGTCAACGGATCCGGGTTTAACAGCGAGTACGAAACAAACGACTTTCATGATTAGCAGAGGTCACAGCGAAAGAGAGGTTTCCGGATCGAGAAGACAGTCAAATGACGCATGAATGTAGACATCACGATGCAAACCAGGAAAGAGATAAAAGCACAGCGACACAAGAACAGAAAAAGATGAAAATAAGCGAAAAGCAAGAAACAAATAAAGCAACTGGTTATTTCGTTCATACACTGTCAGAACAGGAACATATAAAACTTCAAACTTAACATGTCTTGGTCACAAACAAATATATAATACATTTATCAGGGGTAGAGCTGGAAACATCGTGCACAATATTATCATGCGGTAAAATCTGTTATATTTATTTATAAAAACAATCGCTATACAGATTCGACGTCTTTTTTCTCTTTTCCTCTAGTTCACTACGTGATAAAACACTCTGAGCTCAAATGAACGCCGAAAAAATGTTCATGAAAGTCACACGTAATCAGTATGTCGTAACTTACGATTAGCGTCACGATAGCGGTTAACGTCTTTGCCGTAGACACTGTAAGAAGAATTTCGGTCTTAATAGTTTGGTCGTGCTTTACTACTAATATTATAGTTGTTATTTTTAACCGAACGGCGTGATAGATAAAACGCTAACTGACGGTGAATTTGATTACTCCGTGGTATGGGACCATTTGATTTTTGTGTAAGGGAGACTATATATCTGAACTTGCCTGCCTCTTTTCGAAGAACTTCAACTACAATATTTTAAAAGTTTTCCTGAAACTAGTCTCCCGTCTTCGTTTTGAATCAAAACTTGCCATTCCTTCTATCTTCCATGTGTACTGACATTTGGAAACGTTCCCAAGCAAGGTTTATCCTCCACGTGCCTATTCAAGTAATCTCCGCTTGAACTAAGGAATCATTAAACAAACCGAAGGAACGATGAACATACAAAGTGCTTGATAAAACAAATCGAATGTTTGAATGGTCGACACCGACATGTCATCGCACTTAGTCCAAAACAGAAACAGATTTTGTATATGACAATAAATTGTATACTTACAACCCACAATCATATATGCTCCCGATTTCATCATCAACTTGACTTGTTGCTCCCTGACTTTTTCAACAGAGGAGCAGAACATTTCTTCCCAAGCGCATAACTTCAGCAGCTTCATTCCCTGCAGTAGCTCGTTGATTTTCTTCAACCGTGTATCTGAAGTTTCCTGACGTGATATGAAGAGCAAATCGATATTATGGTCGCTTCAGCATATGACCGAGTGACAGCAGTCCTTTAACGATGGTCTTGATTGCATACATGTCGACGTATTCGGACGGTAAAAGAGAACTGCTATCTTTCTGTTCATGTGTTCGGATGAAAAAATGAACTTAGTCACCCGTTCTCTAATTCAGCTTGGCCATTATGCAAGCAATGAGGTTTTCCCCCGAAAAGAAACATCTTTGACCTTTGTTTACGCGTCACTACATGAAAAATTTAGCTTATTCACTTTCGTAAGCACGTATATAATTTAGGCGCCACCAGTCAAATATTTACAGATTATCTCCAATTCTCCGATGTTGAAATTCAAAGCGGTCTATTGCAAGCAAAATGTCACATTCCGATTGCAGCAGGTGGAAGTTAATTTTGTCGGCAAGTAATATGTCCGCACACTTTAAGTGACAGAAAGCATAGTAGGATTTTAAAATTTTGTGAATATCTGTCAGTGTGTGTCTAAAAGTCAACAACTAGTGTGGGTTTATTTCGAAGCCCAAGTAGTAAATACATTTTTCACGGGCTTGTTTTTGTGTATATCGAAAAATGTTATGTCCCTCTTTGAATTAACACAGGGATGGCGGCCATTATCAATTTCAAGTGTCGGTAGATATTTTTGTAGTTTGTTTCTCAAGCACTAAACTTTGCTAGATGACCCCTGTTTTTTATTCTTCATTTAGAAAAGAATGGGTTAAAGTTACCTAAGGAAAGATGGAGAAAAAGCTTACATTTTTCAATTTCGTGGCGCGAGTACTACCTGAAGTCAGCTCAGAGAGTTGATCTGCGTATAAACTTTCACTCACTAGCCCTAATTCCCACGATCAATGCTGATGTAAAGACTGCCATTAGCGAAAAAGGAATTGAGTATGCCCTCATATGTATCTTTGGTTGTTATCGCACTATTGTTGATTAATCACTTATTATTTCTTTTAATTTCATTCTGTATTTACTTACCAGTATGAGGTTTTTAAGCCTTGCCAAAATATCGGTAATCTTGTATTGCACTACGCCAAAAACAGGAATAAAGGCCGCACCAATCAAGGCGGACACGCCCATTTCGTAATATAACAGTGTAATGACGACGACAACCTATTGATAATTCGAAAATCAATTGTAAGATTTACAATTTAGCTCCACAAACTTGTAATTGAATTTACGTGAATCAATAATCAGATAAACAGCTGGTTAAAACTTTGCATAGCACCACACAGCAAGATCCGTATGCTCCTCACGATGTGGATTCTCTCTTGTATTAAAGACTTTGATCAGTAATTTAATGTTAATAATACTGATTTTTTTCTCAATCTGACGACACTTTGTTGAACGTAGTATATCGTCACGCGTGCATGTGCCAGCTTTTGCCGTTTCTACAAGACTGGGCCTATATTCCACCCATGAGCCAGTTTGGTACATGCGAGATCAATCTGATTAAATCTTATGTAGTGACGGCGACGTAACCACCTCATTGCTTTTCTCGTTTAGCTGCGATAGTTTCGGCTGTCAGCTGGACAAAAACAGCAAAGAACAAACAAAGTTGGAAACGTCGCAATAATTACATCTGGTTTTAATCAGATTGATGCGTGATGACCACAGAAATCATTGAAAAGCGCCATGTTGATGGTTTGGCATATTTAAATTCACTTGAAATTCTAGAAGTTTACTTGAAACTCAAACTGTAATTTTTGAAGCATGTCTCAAACAACTATTTTGTATGCGGCATTGAACAGTAATATAACACTTTTTAAAATTTATAAAACAGGGTAAAAGTGTGAAGAGTTAATCAAACTGTTTGGTCAGCTCAGCTATTCAAGTAATGGGTCCACTTTGAATGTTATATCTGTCAAACTCGCATACACATATATATCTATATAAATGAATATTTCTTGCCATTATTGGTCCTCCCCACAACCATGGCTGGTACATTGTGAACCAAAATATTGCAGTTGCATCCACTGACATGTGATTTGTTATCTGTCCAATAGTCATGTCACCGCTCGATAGACTCGCAGTCGACAGATGTAAAGATTTCTCGTAAGTAAGAGCCTGAAATACATAAAGTTATTACCTCAATGAACAGGTACATTTTCGTCCAAAAAACATCGGCTTTCCGTAGTATCCATTCATTTATAAATTTTCCTACTGTCCTATCATTTCGATTCAAAAGAAGATGTTGACATTATTACGTGGCTGTTTATTGATACATTATTGAGAATATGAATAAACAAATAATTCCGGACACTTTCATCGTCTATATTTCAATATCAGCTCCATATCACAGCAGAATAAATTACTCACAATTCTCTTTGATTGCATCATTGAAGGTTACTTTTTTAAAACTTTTTTCAATTCTGCATATAAGCAATAATATCAACAATAAGAATAATTGTTAAATAATATCTAGTAAAAGAACTTTTAGATATTTCAGCAAAAATTTCCAAATAACTATCAAACAACCATAAATGTCACATAGGTACTACAGATGCCATACTTTTGGGCAGCAAGTTATGACGAACTGAAGGGATCATTCTCTGAGAAAACTTAGCATGTAAATTTCTTTTGTCTTTTCTATTTGGAAAAAATCAATACCCTTTTGTTTCATAAAACAGGTGAAACTAGTCTTTCTACTTTCCATCACAATATTCTGGATGGCTGAGGACACAATCAGTGGAAAATTTTACAAAAATGCTATCGCCTCTCTCAATCATACATAATTTTCCAAATCAATTACACTGAGAATTGAGAAGAATTGTGTACGTTTTTAGAATTTTTACAACTAGACAATGAATTTGTCTACACATGGGAGACATGGTAGACTTCACTGAGGAATATCCGAGGATACAAAGCATAATGAATTATAGGAAATCTACAGTGATGTACCGTAGAGGGCGTCGTCGTTAAAGCTTCCTCCTACCTGAAGGGCTGATTGTACACGTATAGCGTACCAATCGAACATAATATGTGCAAATCGGAGCAGAATGGCCTTTGCAAGGGTAAGCACACAGATGACAAGCACCAGAACATATCCGTTGCTGAAGAACTCGTTTACTGTTACGTAGCACATCTGCGTAGAGGATAAAACGAGGTGTTTTCATAAATTGTTGTTTTTTTTGCCAGTGTCAACTAACAGGTTTGTCTGTTATATTATTCATCATATAAGCCTAATAACTGCTATAAGCTATTGCAGCAATATGAAATACTGGATCGACCCATCGAAAGCCAATAGGCGAATAAGCTTTCACTCTTTCTCTTCCGTTCCTTTCATGAAACGAAAATGTTAGGGGAGACTTTCGATGAATCAAGTACACTCAACTCTACCAAACCTGTCAACGAGGAAACTACTGAAAGTCTGTCAATCAACTGTCAGAGTCGATCACTTCAATTGGTGACAACACAGGTAGTATGCGCCTCGAAAGTGAACGACTTAAGCTTTTGCTCAAACTTTCCCCAATCAAATTTTTTATCATTCAAGAATAAAAGCCTGGGCTCACGGCGCATCATTTAGTACTAGGGAAACAAATAACCCAAGATTTACCGATATTTAAAATTCAAAATGGCCGCCATCCCTGTGTTAACTCTATGGAGTAGAATAAAATTTTCGAATTAAGCCGGTGAAAAGTTTTCTTATACCAAGAGCTTGGGAATGGACACCACAAGTAGTATATCAGAAAAGAATTGTAAAAGTTTGAGTGTCCGAATATTTGTACCTTAGACAAAGTTTCGGCGCATCATTTAGTACTAGGGAAACAAATAACCCAAGATTTGCCGATATTTAAAATTCAAAATGGCCGCCATCCCTGTGTTAACTCTGTTGAGAAAAATAAAATTATCGAAATTTGTTAAACTAAGCCTGTGAATAGATTTCTTATACCAAGAACTTCGAAATGGGCCCCACAAGTGGTATATCAGAAAAGAATTGTAAAAGTTTGAGAGTCCGAGTATTTGTCCCCGAGGCGCTTTCTACCTTAGGCAAAGTTTCTCACCTCTTTTATTGTTCGAATATAACAATGGTAACCTTAACCTGCAAACCTTACCATCCCCGAAAACTTTGCTTACGTTTTCAGTTGGTTGTTCTTCGCCAAAGTATTCTCTCGTTGCGTAGCTAATTACGCCCCCAATGGCGAAAGGAATCAAAATGAGACAGACATCTGCGAGCACCCTAATAGAGACTCCCAGTAATATCGGCCAGCCGTATGCTCTCACGTAGGTTTTCCACAAAGACGGTGGTCTGTTTTTCTGGAGAGCTCTTGCCTGAAACACAAGATAGAACAAACACGACATTCTCTGTAAAAATTGGTATTAACAATTACTGATATTGAATACCACATTTTTATGTGTAATGACACGTCAGATTGGATTAACATATAATTGTCTTATCTTAATGGTTGCCAAGTTACATTGGAAAATTGATTTAAATATGTGAAAGCAAATGTCCAACTAATTTGACAAACTTTTGCATCCTCACTAAATGATGGTGAACTGTTTCTCTGGCTGCGACGTATTATTTTCATTTCTCAGCGAGAAAGTGCTTGACAAATGGAAAGCGTTCATTCAAATTGAAGTCATCGTTTTGATTACGCGGGCTTCCTTCTAAGAGTTCGATCGTATCATATATGAGAGTCTGTAAAACGGGATAAGTACCGTGCTTGGCTTCGCAGAAAAGTGCATTTGCAACAAAATTCGTCATATGAACTTGTTATTTTACACCAAAACTTTTTAAAAGCAAAAAAAAGCAAAATTAAAAACGGTTCCGGTATGGTGGCAAAATATAACTGTATCTTGCCGATTTGCGATCTTCTCTACCACAAACTGATCGGATATATAAAGAAGACTTTGAATCAAATAAAATGTTCTCCAAATATCACAATGCAGTCTCAAATGCTTAAAATTCCAACTTCAGCATCGATTAAGTATAGAAAGAGTGATTTACTTTCTCTGAGTCATATGCTTGCTGGAAAACGCTGTACACATATCTGCATTCAAAATCCGATGGCAAACATCCAAGATCATCCATCTCCAACGGTCGCTTGTACCCGAGAACGAACAACCAATTAAGGAAGGAAAACATCGTCTTCGATAACAGATTACCGTAGTTGAAGCGGTAGAACATCCTCTTGTTATTGACATCGGTAGGATAAGCCTTTTCGTTGTAACACCAACCTAAAATCTATCAAATCACAGTTCATTTTCAGCCGTTAAATTCTCATTTTGTACTGCGGCAGCCGAAAAGTACTCGCACAGGCTGGAGATAACAGTCAGATCAATGAAGTCCATGTACCCCGATCATCTTATGAGCAAATTTTCTGAGTCATTCAAAAGTGAGTATAGGTTTGGACTGTCGATACACCTTGTAAATGTAAAGCTATTTTATTACACGAAAAAATTGTACCAGTATATATTTTTGAGAGTAATTTCAAGTGTAGTAAGATAATTGTATGTGTGGCGACTCAGTGTTAGAGCAACACAATTTCTACATCAAAATCTGAAAATGGAATCGTCACTTTGGCCAATGAAAACTTCGCACTTGAGCGCTGTGTATGGCTTATATTCGTAACTTTGACAGTTACCCTAGTAACAACTGATAAAAGATGTGACACTGTCAGATCCTTATTGAATTTACAGCGACAAAGAAGTCAGTCTGTAGCACAGATGTCAATAGTATACATATAGATACACACCCACTAGTCACAGAAAGGTTATCAAGAATGTAACCTATAGGTCAGCTGATAACGGGAAGGTGTATTTTGGCTTCTTCAGACATGGGGATATGACGAGTGAGTAAATAACTATGTTCGCAAGTAAACAAAGTCACCTTTTGCTGTACGTAAAGATTTCAAAGGCTTACCTTTGTTCGTATTAAGTTAACTTCCAGACAGAGCATACATCCGTAGATAACGATGCATGTAAGGATAACCACTTGTCTCATTATGGTAATATCAAACTCAATGTCACCTGTTTGTTTGATCAGTCTCGCAACGTCAATAGCAATAGCGGTCGGCCAGTACAGAACCAACAACAAGGTCAAGTGAGGTCGCTTCCAATATTCCAGGTAGTTATAGTACACCAAACTTATCAGTCCACAGAGCAGTGCACATGACTGAGGTACATAGAGATGAGGTTGTGTTACAGAGTTCCTGGTCACATCTGTTAAAACACCTTCACCAACGCCACAGAGTAACACTAAAATCAAGAGAGTTGACAACATCCATTTTCTTTTGTGTCCCGGATATGGTAAAAGCATTTTCGATGAATAGTTTCTCAAGGCTGTGAAACATCCGAGTATGATCAGCGCCGAGGACAGGAGAAGGAGGAAGCACAGATGTATTCCACAATACACAATATCGAGATTGCGTTGACTTTGGCGGCAGTGAGTTGAATTGTCGCACATTTTAACAAAGTAAAGTGAAGGGATTGTTGTGCCGCAGACGAGACCGAAGCGCCCTCATGAAGTGAAGGAAGGAAATAAATGGGGAGGGTATAAATGGTGCCTGTACACGAGCCTGGATAGTAGCGGTTGATGTCTCTGCCAGAGCAAAGCAGGGAAAAATACTTGTAAAGGTATGTCATACACGTGCCTAGATAGCCGGGGACATAGTCCTGCCAACATGACCTAGGGGGTATGTGACGCAAATTATCGACACCCGGCCTACACAAAGATGGGGCATGCGATGGAGTTGTAGATTCTCGGGCCCCAGAGTGGATGAAGCAGGAACCTGAACGAGACATGAAACGACGCTTGTCGTGAAATGTCGAGCCTAGCAAATACTAGCTGTGGAAACGCAGCTATCTGTTGGCGGGGTGGCGCGCGTCGTTATGCGGGTCATGAAAAGGTCAACCCCGCCACGGATAGCTGCGGGCCACCTAGCGGCGAAAATGGGTCCATTACGACGACACCACTTGTGTCGGAACTTTGAACGGAAAAATAAACCAAAGTGAGTGTAATTCAATAAAATGACCTATACCTGCGTGAACTCTGATAAATAAGGGTTTCCAGAGGATTGTTTATATAAGCAGATTACAATGTGTAAAATATGAACTCATTAATCATAATCGTAATTTATTAATAATCATAATTATGACAACAATGGGGTTTCCAGAAGGTATATACACAAAATAGACGACATCGTTTGTAAAAAAGCAAGATTTTATTAAAATCAACACAAATAATGTCTAACTAGCCTGTGGTCTGACGTGTGTGGAGTGGCTGTGGTGTACGTGTTGTGTAACTGAGAGCATGCAGCTGATAAATGTAAACAAGACTACATCCAGCCCTGCTGGGTTAATGTTGTAAAAATCGCTGATGCACATCGATTAAAACAACGCCTTGGCTTATTGAGTTTTGCAGCTTGAACGATTTTGATTGTACCTTTATTCGTTATGAATCCCGTGAACTTGTGAAGCAATAAGTAGCCACGCCGATACTGAATCATTCGAAAGCACATGAGCTTTAGGGCCCTGGCTTTTTGGCAACATGCCCCGTACGTGCACGAAGTGTCTGCAGCTGATTTAGGGGTGGACCATTTGATATCCGGGGGGGGGGGGCTTGGAAGATTGGTGGAGAGCCATTATTTTTTTCCCACCTGCTTCACCATGAAATATTTTTTTTCTACAGGGCATATGCTGGCAACTTTTTTTTTCACTTTCCTTCTTCGAGATATATATTTTTTTACCAAATTTCGGTGCAATGTTTGTTTGCTTGGTTTTTCACACCCAGTAACAAGATGCTGTTCTATCGCACACAGACTATATTCAAGAAACTAAATAAAGATATGTAAATACATGTACATTTTTGATTCACTTTACAAAAATATCAGTTTATAGATCTTAATTATACCATGGGTAACACACTGAAAATACAAGTCAAACAACCTGATTACTGAGTTCTTCATTAAGCATTAACAAACTTACAGTGAAAACTTTGCTGAGAACATCACTGGTGTCATCAGAAGAGATGATGGTATCCTACATATATTTGTAAAATCATGTACATTTATGGCATTTATTTGTCAGTATTGTCCTTACATTTAAAAGTAGCCGGGTAATTTAAGAAAGTAGAATGATGGGTGGACTGCTAGGGAGCGAAGCGACCGAGCGGCGAGTGAGCGTAGCGAACGAGGGAGGGGGGAGAGCGCGAGAGGGGGGTGTCCCCCCTCTCGCAAGGCGAAAAACGAAATTTCGGAGTGGAAATGGTTTTCTCTGGTGGCATCTGAGGTGACATTTACAGACTGAAACAGTACTTTTGTTGTGTGTCTTAGACGTGGCTCACTTACAACAAAACAAACAAACATATGATTTTGTTTTGTTTGTATTATTTATGACACACTTATGGTTTATTTGCAGTGAAGATGTAACATTTAATCTTAAATCACCCGCTGTCTGCTCATTTCATTGCCCATTTCCCATTCTTCATTACCACATAGTAGTTTCCCCAAAACCATCAAACTCATTCTATTCTAATCAAAACACATTCGCTTTTGTTAAGAAAAACATCGGTAAGATAATTCACTATAACAGTGTTCGCATTTACGAATAAAACATGCGTATATAGAAAACTCATATTAATGAAAAAATGTGTAGAGAGTCGATCAAATGCGTAATAATATTACGCATTGGATTGAGTCTCTACGCATTTTTTCATTGTTATGAGTTTTCTATACGCAAACGATAATAGTAAAATGTTTGCAGACTGTCTCTCTTCTTGTGGTATTTTGACAAAATCCATACATTCAGATTTACACATTTCTGGAAAACACTGGTGAGCAATTTCAATTTCAGCATACTTCCTCTAATCAGAAGGTCATGTATACTGTACAATTGTTCATATTCAGTTATTGTTCCTCAAGCTTGAAATGGTTTATGCTTTAAAAAACTCCAGAGCTACTGCTTGATTTTTATTGATGCTGCAGTGTGCATCGAACAATTGCCAAGATTTTTTTTCCGAGTCGCAATGGTCCATAATTGTTTTTCCATCAGCCACTTAAAGCCAGATTTTTTTTTCGAGCAACTGCACCTGGCATCTTTTTTTCCCCAAATCTTCCAAGCCCCCCCCCGGATATCAAATGGTCCACCCCTTACATGTAAATGTCAATCTGATTAAAATCAGATATAGTGTACGGCATTTCATCGTTGCTTAAATCTGAGGGGCAAGTACACAACATGACGCACTTTAAAATCTCAGTCTAGAAATTTCTGGCCGCTCGGCTGTCTCGTATACACATTATACTGGAGTGTATCCAGCGATGGAGCTGAGTAACCGAAGCCGTGCACTGGGCAATGCTCACTGTATGTCTCAAAAGAAGCCCTGCGTAGGATGCTGTGTGTTCTTGACGTTATATGGGGTCCCACCACAGCCCTGCTGAAAACGCGGCGACCGCGGCTCCGATTCGGACCGAATAACTCAACCGCTCACAGACTGCAAAATAATGCTCTCCTGACGTCCCAAAGCGTTAGTTTGCCGGTGATGCACGATCAAGGGCCCAGTGGCCCGCCATTAGATACGTTCATGCAATACATGGCCTGCCACTGACGTGGACCCTTGACTGTGAATCACTGGTAAACTAACGGCTTGGGACGTAGAGCAATTTTTTCTGCAGTCTGTGAGCGATTGAGTGATTCGGGTAGGCATACATCGGAACCGACTTTATTTCGACCGAAAGTAGTTAGAAAAGGTGGTTTTGCGTGCGCGGTCCAAATCGGGACCGCAGTCGCCGTGTATTCCAATGAGAGTCAGCAGTGCTGTGGTTGGAGGCCGTATAACGCCGGGAACGCACTGCTTGTCTCAAGAGCTTTCCGCATGGTTTCCGTTTGCACAGTTTGTGACAAGTACCACTTTGTATTCACTGATTGAATGGCTAACAGTTATGATGCAAGCGAAGGCAAACCAGAGAGAGAGAGAGAGAGAGAGAGAGAGAGAGAGAGAGAGAGAGAGAGAGAGAGAGAGAGAGAGAGAGGGGTTTGGGAGGGTAAGGGAGGGAGGGTGGAAGGGCGTTAATTTCGATAAAGGTAAGTGTCTTAATTTCTGACGTTTGCATTCATACATCATTTGTTGGTGTCTTGTATCTCTTGGAAGGTGTGTCACAGCAAAGCAATAGATCAGACGGGCCCGAAATTCCAGGAGGGGTACTCCTGACATTTTCAAACGAATTTTTGCCGCTCAAGTCGGAAACATCTACCCATATATATATTCCAAAAATACGACCCATTATTAGGAAGTTGCTTGACAAATTTTGGGAATTGTCACCTTTATTCTGCTGCATGTCAAGGCTTTCCTGAATAATGGATATTTGCTTTGTTATCGACCCATGCTGAGGGGTTTTATCGGATGAAAAATCGACCCATGTTTAGGTGGTTTTTTCGTGAAAGAGTGACCCATTCGGGCGGCACATACCCGTCCACCTTTTCTATGGGAGTACATCCGGGGGGAGGGATGTGAACACGGAGGTAGTTATTTTACCAGCTGATACCAATAAAGAACACACCTCCTGCGGAAACACATTGAGATAAACGAAGCACGTACAAGAAAGCTATGCACTCCTGCTGCTATCAGATGGACATGCTTTTGCAGACGAACTTACAAATTAATAATTGACGCTTGGCATTCACCACCTTGGGGTGTTCTGCAATAGCTCACCTGGGCTTCATTTCTGTTGCCTCGTCGTGTCTATACGCCATACCAGTGATGTTTCCGAGTAAATAACTTTTGAAGGACGAAACTCCATTATTACGAAGAAATGAAATGTTAGAATATTGGAGGTGTGATGGTAAAATCACAAGACTGAAATCAAATAATGTAGGGTGAAAAATTTGTCAGCTTTCCTACCTTTGCCAACATATCTCCATATCGTTGGAGAGTGAAAAACTGCTGAATTATGGGAACGTGTATAATACACACTCTGCCTCATTTTGAAAATACGTCAAAGACTGACAGAAATCTGCATTGCCTCGTGACCACATCTGCAAGATTTCAAAGTGGGTCCTTAACTTGTACAGTGCATTTGGTGGTGATTATACAGAACAAACGACGACGTCAACGGCACTTGAGGTGTTAAAATCATTGACTGCTTTATTTGCACTGTGAAAGCATCACGATAGAGATGTTGTTGACATTCACTGTTTTGTCTTATCGCCAAAATTTATGGACAACCTAGGTCGGTTCTGCAACCTTTCCAGCAGAAAACCACGTCATTAAATAATAGATGCATTTGTTTCATGAATAACCATGCAAATACGCCATTGAAAGAAGTATAACAACTAACAATTGTTAATATCATTCATGATTAAATATTAACATGTTGAAGGTGAATATTCAGATTCGGGTTATGGTAACTTATAAATAATTGTGACAGGAGTCACATTCAGACAAAGGAATTGACAGGGTATTTTGCTTGAGAATAATACCTGAAATCGTACTCTAATTAATCCCGTCATAAAGTTTCAGCGTATCCACCGTCCGTCAGGGAGAGAAAACAGGCTTTATGAATAAATGGCTACTTGTTTCCTTCACGTACCCCGTAAAGTTATCTGAATTTTAGCGTTAAATCGGCAGACACTGATACCAATAGTATGGCATAACATCGCTGAGCATATTTAAATGCCCAGGTAACAACACGAAGAGACCCCCATGAAAATATCCAAGAATATAGTCGATCGGAATTAAGCTGATTAATATTGAACAACGGAATCGCCTCCGAAGATTTGTGATATTACTTGTCCTCGCGTGTGATTGGGAATTGTTGATATCAACGCTTCTTGACCAAAGAAGCGAATTCACGCCGTCTTGATTTTGTAACTTCTTCGGCGAACCAAATTCAACGACTTTACCTTCACTCAATACCAACACGCTGTCTGAGTCCAGAATAATTGATATGCGGTGCTGGAAATCAAGATACAAGATATCACTTACTTCTAAAAACTGTAAACCGACTGACTCTTAAAACTGCACTACCAAATCATTCAAGAAAGTTGTATGTCGAGGAAATATATTTCAGAAGAGACTTCGCACACTTGTGCGAAATCTCTTTTGAAATATATTTAAGATGAAACCTCGCACACTTATCGTTCTGTCCAATATCTGTGAAAATCATCTTCGAATATTTTTTGAGAATTACTTTCAGAATTTTGTTTTGAAAGTGCATGCATCGGCAATACATTAACAATCTAAATGGTGCTATTTTTGACAGCGTTTTTAAATCTTACAAAGGAAAACTGATAGATCAGGAGGTGCTGAATACACTGTGTCGAGTCACAATTTCCAATTCTTCAAGCAGGGTCGCATGCAATTTGCAGCAAGAATACATTTTGTTTCAGTTTTGGCGACAATGTACAGAGTATTGAATTTTCCCGAATAAAATATCGTTTGTGTGTTATATGTATCAATCGATTGGTTTTGATTTACTTGTACTATGTAAAGTCACGCACTTCAGACGTGACCTTTTGACATTGGCGTAATCTCTTTCATTAAAACTCTGTCAAACCTCACTTTCATAACAAATGGTCACTGGTGATCTTTTGTCAGTGATCGTGATCATTAACGAATGCTGAAATGCCTTCATCGAGAGAAAACGAGAAATTCAAATTCCACTACTTACAGCGATTGTTAACACTGTCCTGTCGGCGAAAGCGGTGGATATGACACTTTGTAATATTGCATCCTGAACAAAAACCAACCATAATTATGTAGGTACAACAAAACACGGAAATTATCAAAGTTCACAGGTATACAAACGTATTTAAGATGTATCAATACAAAATAAAATGCAAAAGTTTTGTCATTAATCAGAATTTTTTCTTTTGGAAATTCATATAATCAATGAAGATTTGCCATGGTTGCTGATTCACCTTGATTTCTTTCGTAAAATAGTTGTACTGAGAAAGAAATTATGCCAAATTAATCGTAGCATCAATTTACCAGACAATACCCTAGCGCCATGGAAACAGCCTGATCCCCCCATCCCACCCGGCATGCACTATGGTGTGTGTATCGAGTAAATGACACAATGACATTGGGATACTAACAATAAAAAGAAGATATATTGGATCTTTGTCGATATTTCGGGTGATATTAAGCATGTGCATACCATAAAATGATAGCAAAGAGACGATTTGACTCTTATAACGTTTGCGGTCATTTAGATTACTTGATTTCCTTCAAATAGATACTGACCGTCTTAACATCGATCGATGCAGTGGCTTCATCCATAACAAGAATCTTGGCATTCCTAAGAAACGCCCTGGCAAGGCAGAAGAGCTGTCTCTGACCAACACTGAAATTATCACCTTCTTCTGAGACTTCCGAGTCTTAAAGTTGAGGAAAAAGTCAGCATTAGACTGATATGGAATCAGTTTTATTATGGCAAGGATAAATGGTATATAGATGACGTGTAAGCTTAATATTACTCAGTATTAATTATTGTATGAAATCGATAAAATGTTGTCTCAAGTTGTGGGAGCTTGTAAATCAAGTTACTAGGAATAACGACCAGAAACGAGCAGTAATCAGAATAACGAGCTTTCAGAACTAGTTAGAAGGCGCCAATAGCGAGCAATAACGAGACAAAAATATATAACGTGTCGATAAACTAAACTGCAACCGAGTACCCGCCAATCATGGAAATCACGCCCTCTACGACATCTTTAGTACTTACCAGTGGCGCGCTGCATCATGGAATAAGGCAGCATTAACTATTAGTCACAATAAAAAAACAAACAAGGACTTGCCAGAACTGACTGAAATAAGTAATAGTCAGGTAAGAATGACCTCCCCTCAAGTTATGCACTTTGTCATAATCGCGACAGATTAATTCTTTATTTTTCTTTCCTGGCGATAGGAAATAGCGGATAAAGTGCGTTTTGTTCAGTGAGTTTTCTCCTGGTCTGATGGGTGATCACACAAAGCTTTGGTCTAACTACAAGGGCTGTGTTCTACCAATATTGATAACATTTATATATCATATGAAAGGATAATCATTCTATGTGGACTTGCATGACTGTTTTCTTGGTCAATAAGAAATGCGGAGCTCACCCAGCCGATTGTCAAGTTCGGCAACAATCCCTTTCAACTGAGCTACTTCTAAAGCTTCCCATATTTCATCGTCAGTTTTCTTGTACTCAGGATCAAGGTTAAACCTTTGAAGAAAGAAGCGGTTACATACGTTAGCTACAAATAAATGAGTAAAGTCTCAGGCAAATGGAACAATCCTAAAAGTTTAAGCAAAATTCGTGCATTTAGAGTCATTTCCATTCATATTGTAATTGTTCTGCCACTCGGCCGTCAGTCACTATTAAAAAGCTGTTTTGAGTTTTAAGCAAGAACGTTCCTCGGGGACAGATACTCGGAATCTGAAACTTTTAAAATTCTTTTCTCGTCCACCACTTGAGGGAGCACATTTTAAAGCTCTAGTGTAAAAACACCATTCACCGTCTTAGTTTTTCAAAATCGAAAAAATATTTTCCCGGAATCGTCAGGAATGTACGGCCATTTTGAATTTCAAATCTCGGTAAATCTTGGGTAATTTGTTTCTCTAGTATTAATATTTGCACAGTTACTCCCGAATTTAAGAAAATGGTTGAAGTATTCATCGACGAAAGTTTGAGCAAAAGTTTGTCTTTCACTATCGAGGCACATACTACCTTAGTTTACCTGATCGTTCCGGCGAAGAGCACTGGGTCTTGCGGTATAATGACGAGTCTCTCACGAAGTGTCAACAAAGGCACGCGGCTGATGTCAATCCCATCGATTACAATGCGTCCTGAAAGGAATGGCAACATACAACGAAACGAACAGAAATCAGGACAGAATTCTTTCGTATTTTTACTTTTGCTGGTTTGTTTTCCGTGGATTTTTCTTCTCTTTCCAAATACAGGAAAAATCAGAAACATTAAGATCCGAATAGTCCAATACCTTTGAAAGTGTCGATGATCCTGAACAGCGCCAGGGTCAATGATGACTTTCCACTGCCAGTCCTGCCACAGATTCCAATCTATAAAAAATACAGAGTCATCAAATCCACTGTGTCAAGTGCAAGTCGACAAAATCTCCAAAATGTCAAATCATTACACGGACAATGTGTATATGACTTGTTGTAGTAACATGAAGAAGAACCATACCTCTCAAACTCTCAAGCATTATGAAATGCCCTGTATTTATCCCATTAAACACTTTGCCTGCACGATGCATGCATTGGAAGATCGCATATTCTATTGTTTAAGAAATGAATGTTGTCTACACTTACATACATATGTATTGCAGGCTGTGGTTTGAAGATAATCGTTTGTGAGATGTCTTGTATGTAGAAAGAGTATACTCGCCGTGCTGAAGAACTCATATTTTTATAACTTTAACAGCTTCGGGAGACTAATAAAGGTGACGTTGTTTTTGCTGATGATTATGTCAAAAATCATTTGCAATTCGATCGTTTTGAGGCGTTTAGATGCCAATCTTTTTCTGTCCCTCGGGCAAATTTTTAGTGATACATCACAGTATAAAGCAGGGGTGAATTTCACAACTCTTATATCTTCCTTAATGAACGACATCATTTGTATGTTCTAATGTAATGATTGTCGTTGACTTTTAGAAAGACATTCTGATGTTCAAGAAATTAATTTTGTCTACACTTACCAATGATAACGTATACATACGTATTACAGGCTGTCGTTTGAAGATTATCGTTTGAGAAATGTCTTGCAAGTAGAGAGTGTATTCTCGACATGCTAAAGAACTAATATTTCATAATTTTAACAGCTGCGTCATCCAATACAGGTAAAGTTGTTTTACTGATGATTATGTCAAAATCAGTTTTAATTCGATCATCTTGAAGCATTTAGATGCCGATCTTGTTCTGTCCCTCAGGAACATTTTCAGTGATGCATCATGGTAAAAGGCAGGGGTGAATTCACAACTCTTTATCTCTTCCTTACTGAACGATATCATTTGCTATGTTCTAATGTATTGATTGTCAGTGGCGTTTAGAAAGACAATGCAAATGTGTAAAAAATCTCAAAATTTACAACTGACGGCTCTCTAAATGGCATTCAAGATGGAAACGTTTCGTTGTACTGATTTGAAGTCACGAAGCAAATGGTTTAAAAACTTGCAATCTTCGTAACATAGTCATGCAAGTTCCTCTTGATAAACTTCATTTAACCACCTAGTCCTTTGCTGTTAATTGTGTTCTCCTGATTACTTGACCTATTACCTGTTCGTTATTATAAGGCTTTGGTTGTGAGGGAGATAGTTAGGTCTTTCCCAAAAAGAGACTGCGTCATACCCCAAGTAGCATCCTTTGGAATTTTTCTCGGCGGTGTTTTGTCAGTTATTTATTGTATCGATGAAAATGTGAACGATGTGTATATATGCGTCACTTTAGTTTGTGTGTTAACTACTTAAAATTACGACGATTTTTCTAGATATTTTACGGTTACCTTTTCACCGGCTTTGAAATTAACATTTACATCTGTTAAAACGGGTTCTTGATCAGCTGCATATCTGACGGAGACGTCATCAAATCGGATATTTCCCTTGTCTGGCCAGCCTGGTGACGGAGTGTATGTCCCTTTTGCGGTTCAAAGCAAAGATCATGAAGAACAGTCACATAGAGTATGCTGATTGAAAGAAAACTGCGTAAAATTACGTATTGGAGCCTGCATACCAGTAATGTATTTTGTGATTCAAACGTGTGACAGGGACTAGTGGTAAATTCGTCTCTTTCATAGCAAATGAAGCACATTTAAAGCCCAACCAACTGTGCCTCCTTATGATTATTCAACATTTGTGTTCTATATGTAACAGCGTCAGTATCCTGGTCTACTGCGTATTTAAAAGCACATTTGTGAAACCTAATATATGGCGCGTCACTTCACCCTCCTTGTCCTCTGGATTCGAATTCAATTAATTACAGTGCGTCTCACACATATGAACCGTGGTGGAATAAAAAGGGGTGTTATATAGCAAGTTTATTTCCCTTTAAGTCCTTCAAGGTTAATATGCCAAATTTCGATAGCTCATTTACTAACTATCGTTATGTTATAACATAGTATCTTCAATGTACATGGCATGTTTCGTCAACTTCGGTCAAGTCAGTCCAGAGATATATCCCCAATTAGAAAAGTTCATTAAATATGCAAATAAGCAGTGCCATTGTCATAAACATTCCACTCGACCATTATTAACATATGTGAGCAAGTTCATAAGATGTGGCTGTGTTATGTTTCGTCACATTTTATGCAGCCATTGTTGAATTATCGTGGTACGACTGAACTCACTTATTATGCAAATAACCTATGATAATGCTAACCATCCATTCTAACCAAACTCCAATCAGTTGTGGCCATTACCTTACTGCATCTGTAATCCAAATATTAGTAAACTCAAAGAAATGAGCATTGCAATATCGCCTAATTTGCTGAAGTCATTAATTATACAAATGCCCATGAAGCCCATGCCACACCGACTATAAACTAAACAGATTTCACACTTTGCAAATAACATCTGTGTGGTAAATTTCGCGATCTAATGAGTGATTCTTGAAATATCGTATATACAGATTCAGACAGACAGACAGACAGACAGATAGACAGGTAGACATTGCCGCGACATTAGATCCATTTGTTGTGCTTTCATATTTTAATCAGAACAACTCTAAGATAGTAAATCTGCCTGCAATATTTAACATATTTGATTATATTGAGCTTAAGGCCATTGGCAGAACGGACTGTGTATTTTAACAACAAGTCAAATGAACTTGGCGTTTCTCTTGAATATTGTTAATGTCCTTTCTACGTGAAAAGAAAAAAATACATGGAACACTATCTCTGTATTCCTCTGGTTGGATATTTGTATAGTGCTCCACCCTTTCCAATGAATTCATACTCGTTTCACATTCCGCGAACATTCTCAGCATCCAGTTCAATTCTGCACATATCTATTGTAAATATTGACAAGAGTGGAATGAGTGGTATAAGGCAATTAATTTAAAACATTTTCCACATCTATAATTTCCCGGGCGATGCCAAAACTTTAAATAATACCAGAACTGTACCCCCTTCCCAGACCATGGTTGACGAGAGGAAACTTTTCACAACATTATATGCGAGGCGAAGCAGAGTAAATTATTGAGTGCAACGTTGTTTGGGTCCACCTTGGGCTAGGAGGGGTACATTATTGCTGTTTCTTAAAGTTTGGCAGTGATGACTGGGACACTGTAGATATTGGACATCTGGGCTCATATACTCGACAATCGGATATATTGTCCGTAATAATCTCAGGGGGATGCCACTACAACATTCTCACTGGTATTGACAAAGCTGTAATATAATATACAATACCCTGGATACAGTTGACGTTAATACAATTGGATGATGATCATCCAATGCATGTTGAAAAGTTTACAAGAATTCATTGGGTTTGCTTGTTCAAGTAAGATTATTGTCGAGCTGCTGGGCCATAAAATTATGCAAATAAAATAAACGCCCAGGATGTTCTTACCACCAATGCATAGTTGAGTGCCAATCCAACCCAGCTTGGTTGAATCAGTCCCAGTACACAGCTGATTAATGATCCTAATCCAGAAATTAAAATCACCACAGATGAGAGAAGATCCTGCCAACGCAAAATAGTAGACTTAGCGATCGTTGATACACAATTATTATGCGATGTATTCAAAACTGTTATAAACCTTTTGATGCCGCAGGATAAGGAGTTATGACTGTTAGATAGCGATACATTTTGCGGCGAAAGGATGTCACTTTAATCTCTAGAAAACTTTTATATGCCCCGAGCAAGTTAGTCCTTCCTGCTTGAATTTCCGTTTCGTGGTATTTCTACTGGTCTCAATTATTTTCTGTTTTTCTTAAAATCAAAATGACATATTTTGACGATGGGCATAAACTGCTTTGTCGAACGACAAACGGTTCAAAGGTTGATGGTAATTCTAGAGAGTTCCAGTCGGAACAATTTTCAGAAGCGCATGTGCTTACAAGCGCATGTGAAGAAAAATAAGTGAAAATATTCGAAAAGTTCCTATTTATATTAGCCACTTACAATCTAAGGCGAAAAAAAGCTGAAATTGCTGTTCGGGTCTCTAAAATAAGGAACACTCTCAATTTTTCGCTGGCATCGGAATGTTGAAGTCAGATTGTGTTTGATAAGCGTTCTTAAGGTTCCGCACCAGTTGATTGTCGCATGCAGAGAGACTGTCAGCATGAAATCTAAAAGTCTAAACTTTATTCCTCTTTTACAGTGAAGAGTTCGTGTCATCGACAATTCTCCAATAATGGTGGATCTTCTAAATGACGAAAGTTTTATAGGCGTATGCGACTGCTCACCTAGCATGGAAATTTTTAGAGGACATAAAAGTTGCTTCGGTCACTTACCAGACGAATAGACGACCAGTGGAAAGAACTAAAGAAATAGAGTCGTGCTATAGCATTGCTGTCGATAGTCTGTAGTACCCGTTTCCGAAAGCGCTGCTCGTCTCTGAATAATAACAATATACAGTTGTCAAAAGGCGTTAAGTGATAATTTCTATTAAAGCATAAAAAGACGATAGCACATCTTACTCGTTTCGATGGAAACCTGCGATAGGGCTAACAAGAGGTAGGTGATATTTTTCAATTTCTAGCGCGTCCATCGAGACTAGCCGTACCAGCCTTAAAAAGTTCTTTTCAACAGAGCAGTTACTTGTTGCCAGTAAATGCGTTGCGTATAAAGTCTAGACCAGCTGCTGCACTTTGTTTTCTAGGTACCAAAACAATAACTTGTCCACCATGGGATAATTAGGGCTAAGAGGCCTGGTAAAGAGCAAATATGTGGTTATACTATAAATATTATAAATAAACAAGAGGAATCCTGTTCGTCCAATCTCATTCATGCTATATATCGTCCGTTCTTGGACCTTCTAGTAAATTCAAACGATTGCGGAACGTTTCATTACTTTCCCTATAATACATAAGTTACAGTATTACCAGACCAATGTAGTTGGAATGGCCTCCTCGACTGGACCTAGTCAACATACCTATAAGCTCTGATGATCGGAAGTCCCCCTAACGTCTCTGTGAAATGGGCGAAGATGGGCGATCTGGTGATATTGTCCAAACGCTGAAGCTCTCTAATAAAATATACGCAAATAAAAACATTACGAACAAATAGGCAATTACGAGTCTTTTAAGCAAAACCACCCTGACTACAATATAAATACACTCCCAGCGGGAAAGAAAAGCCATATAGAATGATATTCATGAAAAGGTTTTTCGAAACCTATACGGAGTTATCGAGATTCATAAATAAAATTCAATCATCATCATCATCATCATCATCATCATCATCATCATCATCATCATCATCTTTTGTTGAATCTTTTGATGAAATCTAGCCTCTCATCTTCTGCTCTCAGAACACGTTCATCCTCTGATTCGCAGTCCCTCTCAGACTCCGAAAGGACACGCAATGTTTCTTGCCAAGCTGCGAACAGATCCGGGTCATGTAGTTGTATTTCTTTAAGATTACCCTCTTTACCAACCTTCCCGTCATCCATCAGAACTACCTGTGTTAGGTTAGAAACAGAGAGTGGTTTCTTTTAAAAAATGCGAATCTTGTCTTGCATACCACTGACAGCATTAGTCATTTGAGAGGCAGTACACAGTGGTACAACAGAAGTGTAATCGCGTTCTCATTGATTCAGACACTCCATGAAGCTTCTGTAGCAGGCAGTCAAGTTTTCTAGAATTAAAATAAACCGAACTCAGTAAATTTTACAGATTATTTTTACAAAGACTATCTTAGAAATACAGTTCAAAAGTTTTTGTTTTGCAAAAAGAAAAAGTTGAACATGACACGGCTATTAGTGTAAAAAAAGGAATTGTAGTATTACACAATGAATTGTATTTCTCGTGATGGTCTCGCCAACACCTGCTATAATGGTAATTTTAGATGAGTAAATTCAGGGGCGTGATCCATTACTGTTATTTTTCATGCCAACTCAAACACTTTTCAAAATCAATTCCACGTAGAGCTATGCACCAATATTCTCTCTAACAGAACCCACAAATCTACAATGAAAGACCAACTCGCTCAGTTTTCGTAAACCAACGTAGAGACTATCTGTAAAGTCAATTTCAATTGTCCGACAAGTGTTACAACATAACATTACCTTTTTTGCCAAGTGTAAATATTGCAGTTGGTGCGTAACCAGGATCACCGTTCTACCTTCTCTTACAAGCATATCCATAATCCCGTGTTCAACGAGATGTGAACCAACGTGAACATCCAGAGCCGAAAGAGGGTCGTCCTAGGATAAAACAAGGATTAGAAATACTTTGTCAGTTGGTCTTTATTTTATCGTACACATCAGATTAGAGATGGTCAAATCCTTCCCCAACCAATCGACACAAAAAATTCAAAATGTCGAAACGACAAAATGTTCTGAATCTTCAATTTATTTTTTCCGAAAAATTATCTGATTCATGCCATCATCATTAACTGCAACTTCCGTTGACCTGTCAAAGCGAGCAAATGGATTATAACTCCTTGAGATTTCCTTCCCTGGTTTGGAATGGGGTTTCCATGACAATCACTGCAAATTATAGTATATCGATTACCAAGAGTAGAGTATCTGTCTTCCTGTACATAGCTCTGGCCATGCTGACTCGTTGTTTCTGTCCTCCACTGAGGTTGATACCTCTGTCGCCAATCTCAGTCATATCCCCAGCTGGTAGAATGTCAATATCTGGTTGTAGTGCGCATGCTGCGATGACTGCGGAGTATCTGATACAGGAAAAACGACCAGATATTCATTATTGTTTTCATAACATGGCAACATGTGCAGCTCCGTCCTATTTCGAAGCTTGGTCTATAACAATTATTGTTAATTAACTTTTGTCATTTATCATATACCTAGATTCACGTACCCATGTAAACCTATGGGAAAAGGCGCTCTTACAGGTGTGTAATAAGTTGCCGTATCATGGACTGGCACACTTTGTCTAAATATGGACATTCACTCGCAGTTCTGAACTACTTTCAGTGTGGTTGCTATGCGCGTTGCTATTTGTACACTTCCCAACTTGTAAACAAATCAGCGCGAGATTCAAAAATTGTCGTCTGCGTTCTTCAGTTCTCAGTGCTGATCAAAACACCATGGCACAAGCTGATGAAATAATGCAGTGGTTGCAGGAAATTCCCGCAGAAAATCTAAACAGTATCTTGTTCGGTGATATCGATGATGGCTCTGAAACAACAAACACCTGCGAGTAGTAAGTTATTGTTCCCTTCCGTGACAAATAAGAATTTTTTACACCATTTTATTCATTTATCTAAAGGGAGCGAAGGAAAAATTAACCATCCATGTAACTAAAGTATGACCCTGACCTATATACGAACTCACGCACGCGCAACAATTTTGGCGCAGCAGTGCATTGTCCTGAACTAAGCGGGGAAATTCCCTGCTGAGTCAGGTCCTGGACTTGCGCAATGCGCTATGACTCACCCCCACTATCAAAACGGAACGACATTCTATTCTCTCTCTCATTTGTTAGATAGATTCTGACTGAGACGTACCGGAGCGAGTCTGCTCTTACAAAGGCAACCCGTACCGGAACAGTTCCGAAGGTGCGGGTCTCGTTTCTGGATGTGAATTTTATCTGCTGGCTGGTCCCTTTTCACTATGTTTGGAGTCGTCGGAACGAGCGGAACCATAGGGATGTTGCGCAATACCCCTACCGGAACACTGTTGTGCAATACCCCTATCGGGACGTTTCCAGCAGGAACTTTCCGGTAGGGACTTTCGCAATAACTTCAAATGTTGCTTAGTAACTTGTGATGTCATGTTCAATGTCTGTCATTCTACAGTTTTCAGAAAATTTTCTGAGCGACTCTAGTTAACTTGTTCACCCGATAGATAAAATTTTAGTAATTTCCTCTGAACTTAAAATATGTCGGAAGACCATTACTTCAAACAAAATGAGTCGTTTCAGATGAATGGTACTGATATCTAAAGTGTTCACTCTTTTATCTCTACGTACAAATGTAGTTCCTAAGTCGTTCTCTACTCTATTCCCACCAACAAAACATTCAATACTCATTTCATTGCGATCTTTATCAATACTTATGATAATATCACAAGTTGTTCTGTTATCTGTTTTCATAGCATAATATCCAACCAAATCGTCAAACTCGTCTCCCGTAGCTAACTTTACACATCTAATGAGAACTGTACCATGTTGAAGTATTTTCATATTATCAGTCATCTGTTGATTTACAGTCTGTAAAGTGAGAACAGCTGCCTCATCACCGACACTTTTAAGACCCAGTTTCTTTAAAGTTGTGTCCCAAAATAATCTACTGGAACTCCGCTAGCTGTATACGAGCAATAATTCTCCCCCTCGTTTATCCACCTTCTTAGTGTATTATCTGCCTTCATTATTGTATTAAGAGGACTAATTTTAAGGTGAATCGGTATACCAAGAAGTGCAATGTATGGATTCGTAGGAGTAAGCCAACTACGAAAATCTAGCAACTTGTACTTGTTAACATTGCTATCGAAATAAATAACATTTGGAGTTCCTGGCAGTTCAGCAACTCCACCACTAATTTCACTATCCAATATATCTAAGATGTTACGCGGTACATTATAAGGCATGAATTTCTGACTAGTCGAATTCCATGTCAGTGCAAAAGGAGTAGGATCATTCGAAGCCTTTGTGCGTCAATTACGGTTTCATCAATGTCTGTAAGTTCAGAAAATTCTACAGCATGCTCGTGGGGCGCCGCGGCTAAAACGAATATTTTTCGCGGTCCTTGTAACGAAGGACATAATCCTTATTATGATTAGTAGCTATCTTAGTATTATTGTTCACTTTAACATCACTTAAATCTTCAAGCTCAAGATTTTGTACACGAATTACACCTAGACCGGAGTTACTTGGACCAGACATGATTAACCTATATACAGTGAAAAATAAATAATACCTTGTAATAATATACAACATACAACGATGATCATTGAGATTGAAAGCAAAACAGGCAAACCGGTTACTATGTATTTTAACCCTTGCATTGACATATCACAGTTTACGAAGATAAGACTGCTAGAGTGTGGACTGTACAATTCATGGCATAACATAACATCGACGAATAATGTACTAAAATACCAAGAAGGTGACCAAGCGAAGAAGACTAAATCAATACGTCCAGGTAACTACAATATCGATACGTTAAACAAAGCAATCGGGTTGAAGCAAAAAATTAATTTTGAAAAACATCTGCCGACAGGCCACGTTCTTCTAACTTTGGCGAAAGATATTAAAGTCTATTTCAATGCCACAGGTAGCTTCGCCAACGTAGTCGGCTTTTCAGATAACCTGAGAAAACCCCGTGACAAAAAGTACTATGAGTCCAGGTCGAGCAGATTTCTTAACAGTCACTAAATACATAGTTCATTCAGATGTCATCGATGTTTCTGGAAATTATGTTGGCTTGGGCTCTGACGAATACGTACAGGGAGTAGTATCAGACTCTTTAAAAACACTTCACTTCCATTCAGGATACAAAAGAAATAGGTGAAAAGGTCACCTATAATTTTAAAAACTGGGGCTCAATTTCCATGCCATTGAGAAAAGGTTCAGACCATATGAGTTCAATGCGTATCTGGATAACAGATCAGGATGGAAACATGATCGATTTCAATAACTGGCCAACTAGCTTTTGTATTGAATTATTGTAGTCGTTCCGCCTACCGGTGCGTTCCGAAGGGAACCCTATCGGAAGATAAACCATCCCACGACCAATCCTCCAGCAATATAGATCATCTCATATTTTTTTTGCTCTTGACTTGGCTGATAATAATCTGAGAATTGAACTGCCCCTTCGGAACGGCTTTGCACCGCTTCTGCTTCTTCTAGGATTTCTGCATCTGTATCTCTTAATTCTGCCGCAGCATGTGCATCCTTTGCTTGATTTTCTCTTTCCCAATCAGCCTGTAGTAATCTTTTTCTGACCAGACGTTGCGATCATGTTCAAATTTTTCTAATGCTTTATCATGTCGGACTTTCTCTTCAATAAGAGCCTCACCATTCCCAGAAAGCTTTTGCCCGATAATATTTCCTCCTGTGAATGCCGTTGCATTTAATACAGCACCGAGAACTGTCATTCCTATAGCTGAAGCCATAGCTAACTGTATGTTGATATATATTACTAAGTATAAGTTTCTGTAGGAATAATAATAATATTATTTTGTGACTCTCCGAAGGCCCGTTCAGAAGGTCTATATACATTACAAAGTATAAGGTTCTGCAGGAATAATATTTTTCTGTTCAAGGAGATCTTTGGTCGCAACCGCGGCAGCAGTCGCACCGCCTAATTTTGCCAATCGAGTCAAATTTGGTCGACTTGGATCGCCAACCTCTATTTTCAGAAATTTGCTGGAGATCATAAGATATCCCATCGCAAGTCCTGCGATTACAATACCATCGTACATTGTGTTTACAACTGTTTTAGTATCCATGATTGCTGACTAGTATATAAAATAGAAAAATAAAATAATTACGGAGTAGTTGGAGATTAGCTATGGATATTTTTAACAGGTTTAACATTAGTCATAATAAATAAAATTATGTATTACTCCATCTCATACAATGTAGAGGAGCTGGGTCCCCCCTCTCCCTCCCCTCCCCTCGGAACCCCTGTCGGAACTGTTCTGGAGGGAGCTGCTACGGGCTCTGTTTTTTTCGCTTTCTGGGGAGGATCTTTCCGGAGGGGACAAATATGTCGAGCACGCCCCCAATATAGTCCTAATGCAGTCAATGAAACTCCCACAATTCCTAAAACAAGATAACATTTATTATACCATTTATTATCGCGTGAGCTATCACACTGTTGTGGTACTCTATCGGAACCCCTGTCGGAACCGTTCTGAGAGGGGTCCAGAAAGGGGCTCGCTACCGCATCATTCCCCTTCATTACTTGGCGTTTCTTCTCCCTGTTTTGCCTGTTCCATTCTGCTAGTTTCTTCCCTGCAGCAACTCTCCCTGGATGCTTCGGCGGTAACATCATTTTCTCTACGTTGCGCTGTGTCGGAGGTGCCGGTGTTGGTGGTAGGATCGTCCCTGACGGAGTCGTTTCCGTTTGCTGAGTCGGAACCGTTTGCGAAGTTGAATCCATTTATTTCAGGTACTATATTAAACCCGATTTTTTTAAAATTTAAATGTTTACTCGTAATAAACCGGTGGAAATTAGAGCAATCACGGGCCCCCACGTGTACGCTATCCGTCCTGATAATCGTTTTATTTCACTGTTTAGAATAAAATCCTTTTTAAGATCAGTGGCATAGTTATCTCGGTCATCGATTGGAACTACCTGACTTATTGCACGGGCTCCTAGATCTATGAAACTTTGAGTGATGGTATCACTTATAAGAGAACTGTATTTCGCTTCATAGACTTTAAAGACTCGTGTTATGGATTCATCGTTCCACCTTTCCACTTCTCTAACTGTAAACTCCTTACCAAAAAATAACTTACTTTGACCACTTGCGATGACACAGAGTATTTTTTCACGTTTCGTCTCTATTATGGATCGAGCGTCCGACGCTGCGGTTGGTCCTTCGGAATGCGCTGTCGTATTTGCCGCTGCCGATGACTTTATTAAATTCTCCATTGTTTGCAGTATGTTATCTATTCTTAGTAAAAAATAAAAAATTCGTTTAAACCTGAATCCGAAATAAAGTATTAACATAGTCTGGAATGTTAGTACCCCTAACGTACCGACAGGGATTCCGGGAAAATTCTCCTCCATTTAAATCTATATGTATATAGAAACACAAATAATGAGTACAGACCTATTCCCAGTTGCTTTTCAATTGAATAAGACGAGCATACCAACAGTACAGCATGCTGATATTCCTACCAAACCGAACGGGGGAGTAAAACCTATTCTCATGGACTTAGAAATATATGTAACGCCGACAGAAAAATTTACTTTTCATCCACGGGATGTGTTCAAAGATAACGTAATCACTCATCGATCAGCGAAAGAAAGTAATGTCTGGCTGGGCAGTCCGCATATGAAATATTGGGACCAGCAACTGAATTTCGCTGTATGGTGTAGCACTACTGGTTGTGGTATATCATTCGCCCATCTCTTTGATAAGAAATTTCCTCCGCAAATACGATCATTCTGCCGTTTTCATGTTTATTTTACAATACGTCGGATCCTTCACGAAATGGGCGTTGCACTTCCAGACGATACCCCCACCTTCAAAGCGGGCGACAATCCGTACAATCTCGTCCAATATGAACTTCTCTGTACAGAATTTGGAAATATAAGCCCAACGAAGTCCGACTTTCGTTATCGAAAAGGTCAAAATAAAGGTCTTGGTTATGGATATGAATATTACACTAATCGTGGCCCTGTTCGACAGCCAAAAGCGATATACAATGGTCATGACTTTTTCCTCTCCGCCGACGGAGGCGTTTTCTATACACATACCATTTTTGGAAAGAAAAAACATGTACTGTCCGACAAAGAACGACCGCACTACTATTTCTTCCGAAATGATGGATCGGAGGGACAATACAATAGTTTCATTCCTCTGAAGGGAGACTCTGGATTGACAAAGGCTGGCCTAGCCCGCCTCAACGAAAGTCTTGAAGCCTACGTATATTGCATACTCGGCGCACAAGCAAATATTCGCAGTACCATAGTGGGTGATACTGGCAGTGCAGAGCAAGTCCGAAAAGAATTCGGTGTTCTCCTCGAAGATGAAATTCGTAATACTGACAAAGTAATTAGTTATAGGCGATATCAAGACACAATAATGAATACTGGTGTCAAACTTGATATGGCAGTTTCACACCAAATTTACTTCTCTTACCGTCTGAGATGGTCATTCTTTCGGGCCCGGCAATCTCAGGTTATAATAATGAATTGCAATACGCAACAGAATCTATGGTGTTCGGGGTGAATGGTGATATAAACACGGAAGTTCGAGAAAGTGCTATACATGAGATGGAAGGAGGGGGTCCGGATCCTGTTAAGTGGCAGGACGAGTCCGAAGGAGCGACTGATACGAGTCGGGGGTCCCCCTCCCCTCCCCTCCCCTCCCCCCGCCTTCGGAACGGACAGCATCTGCAACACTCACCGCAGACCCTATTCACGAATTCGGCAAAATTGGTTTGTTATCTTTAGCAATATTCATTACTATTGTAGGTACTGGAATATTCTAACTCGAGCCAGTAACTTAAAAGAACTAGAAGAGATTCATAATCAGTTCATTAATTTACAATATATAGATCCAGAGTAAATGTCAATATACGTAACCCCACCATTCAACATGATTATAACTGGACCGACATATTCTGGCAAAACAGAATTTATGTTGGACCTCCTCACCGGTCCGTACTTAAGGAAATTCGAATATGTGATATTCATTTGCCCAACATTCATGAAAAATAAAGCGTATAATAGAAGATTCATTTTCACCGATGACAACGTGTTTATATTTCCGGTCGGACTCGATGCTGTGGATGATACATTAACCTACGTGCATAAAGAATGGGCCGGTACAAACACTTTAATAGTACTCGACGACTGCGCCTCGTCCAAAGATATGAAGAAGCGCAGTAACGTTTTAGTCCAACTTGGTTTCAGCGCAAGACATGACGGATTATCTGTCTGGGTTCTGACTCAACAATATACTAGTATTAGTAAACCATTCAGGGAAAACATACAGATGTTAGTACTATTTTACACACCGAACAAGATAGACAACAAAACTATTATAAAAGAATATGGAATGGAGGTGTCAGAACGGGAAGCCGTGGGCCTAATCAAGCAATTGAAAAGTAGGCCATTCAGTAAACTAGTATTTCGTTTACGGAATCCGTACGACATAAAATTTTTCGTATAATATAGCAATTATGGAAGCTGAAGGCTCTACCGATAGGAATCCCGAAGGCTCCGCCGAAGGCACTCTTAGAGAATTATATTACAACCCGAAAACTGGTTTTGGAGGTGTACAAAAATTATATGACGCAGCACGGGCCAGCGGACTCCACGTTACTAAGAAAGAGGTGCAGGACTGGTTAAAAACTCAGCTAACTTATAATCTACATAAACCGGTACCTCGTACTCGTGCTACGGGCCGGCGCGTTTTTGTAACATCGATAGACTCTCAATGGCAAGCGGATCTCGTGGAATTCCCTCCCCCGTTCGCAAAAGAGAACCGTAACATTCGATACATGCTAACAGTAATCGATGTGCTCAGCAAATATGCATGGGCCAGGCCGATACAGTCAAAAACGGCTGATGATACGTTGCAGGCACTACAAGGTGATTAAGAAATCTGGGAGAAGGCCCGACAAACTTCAGACAGATGAGGGGCGGGAATTTACTAATCGAAAAATGCAGGGGTGGTTGGAGGAGTCAGGCATTCATTGGTTTCACACCTACAGTGACAAAAAAGCTAGCGTCGTTGAACGTTTTAATCGGACCCTCAAGACGATGATGTGGAAATACTTTACATATAAACAGACACGTTCCTGGCTCCCCATTCTACCAGAACTTCTTGAGAATTACAATAACACCGTTCACGGAAGTATCAAAATGAAACCCAGGGACGTAACAGAGGAGAACGATTGGCAGGCATTTTATACACTATTCGGTCCTGAGTTGGCAGCAGGGGGAGTTAACCCTGAATTCAAGCCGGGAGAACGGGTTCGAATTACAAAATACAAGACCGCTTTTAAGAAAGGATATTTACCAAATTGGACAGAGGAGATTTTCGTGGTTTCAAAAGTTGTGTATGCGGCTGGACTGGGAACGCCACCAGTTTACAAAATAAAAGATCTGAATGGAGAGGAAATACTTGGCACTTTCTACTCCGATGAACTTCAGAGCGCCCTTTCGGAACGGGGAGCCGACGAGCTGTACAGAGTAGAACGAATTTTGAAGACGAAAAAAATTAGAGGAAAGAAATATTATCTGATAAAATGGCGCGGTTATCCAGAAAGTTTCAATAGTTGGGAGCCAGAGGAAAATGTTATTAGAACTTCGTAACGTTCCGAAGGAGTACTTCGTAAGTTCCTGTGTTGGTACTTGTCAAGTACTTCGTAAGTACTAACGCAAGTACTAACGCAAGTATTTACGAAAGTTACTCAATAAGTACCATGGAAAAAGTCTTAATTTCTTGAAAGCTGAAAGTGACAGCTTACCATTATTCTTCCAACCACCTGGCCAAGTATTTATCATGTACTGTCGTAAGTAATGTTCACTTACTGCATCTTTTTCGGCAGTATGTGGATGAGGTGGTATCTCAGTTCCTGAACATATTAAGTTTGCAAGATCTTCAAAACGACTTCTCATGTTACCACAGTCCGTTCTTTCGAGTCCCCCTTTTTCAGCTTTATCGATAAGTTTTGGTTGAAGTATAATGTACACAACTGACATGAGCCATAGACAAGTAACTTCAAAGTCCCCCCTTTTCATAATGTCAAGTGCTCGTAGGTCAAACGGAGCATTATAAGCACACACAGATTCACAAGCGTTAAGAAGTTTGTGTATGTTCTTGAGTGAGACTCGTGGTTGTTCTAGTTGCTCTTGTCCAGGTGGGAAGTACGCTTTTTCAAGTTTTTCCTTGCTGAAACCGTCTATTAAAAATCCTTGGCTGCCGCCGCTCCATGCAATTCCAAAGTCAAAAGCTTGTGGATATTCTACTGGTCCGACTGTCTCGGTATCAATTGTTGGATTAAGTATGTTATTGAGAACGAGGGGCGTAAGAGCGTTCCGAATTACCAAACATGGAAGCCTGTAGTCGTGGCAAATTTCTAAGAAAGTCTGTTTGAACTTGTTGTGATCTCTTCTAGTTCTTCTAAGGCGGTTATTTCGTACGACCTGGCTCGAGTCAACACATTCCGCCTGCAATAATCCAAGGCATATCTTTGAATATGATAATGAAACTATGTAAATGGTCAAATGCTCTAGAAACAATCTTTTTTTCTTCCGTTGCCACGCCCCGGATTCTAGAAAAGTTAGATGTTGAATTATGGAAGAGTCACAAATAATGTAGCGTTCCGAAGGGAGGGAGGCCCTCCTCCCAGCCTGACATTGTAAACTAAGCGTATGTTCTATAAACTGGTTCTGAAAATCGGCAATCGAAACGTGGCGCCCATTATAAAAGTCGGCAATGTTGCTGGAAAAACTAGTGTCAAATTCTGGTACGTAAGTCTCCGCAAATTTATTGCATCGTAACTCTTACCACTTCCAGTTGGTCCATTTATGAATATGTATGACATTTTGGGATACTATATCATAGAAAAAAATTTTTTTAAATTATTTTTATTAAGATATATACGATAAGACAATGACAATCCTTTCTATTTCAACTGCAATAAAAATACTTGAAACCGGAGAAGAGAATATTCAAATCAGTGACGGCAAACTCATATTTGGTGAATCTTTGGTAGATCCTTTCATATACGTAGACAGTGAGCTAGAAGTAGTTTTCCCCATCGGACCTAAGTACGGTTCTAAAGATCCTGCTACATGCGATGAAATGTGTGTCCGTTGGCAACCGAGTCTTCAAAAGTTTACCGATTTAATAATATTCCGTACCCTAGGTGAAAGTTTCGATGCAAGCACTGCTAAAAGTTATGCTGCAAGCCTGGCCGCTCACTCCAAGAATACTACTGGATTTTACAATCCATCTAAAGTGTATCAGAAGCGAGGGAGCGGGGCGCAGCCAGTTGCGTATTTTAAATTTCAGTTTAAAAGAGGGGCTTCTGATTTCGCTACATGTATTGATATGGTTAAAGAAATTGACTGTGCTTTTAAAACAGTGAGTCCATTGCCAGTCCGAGAAAATCCTGCTATTGTACCTCGTAATATCAGGAAAGGTAGTAAGATAGAATTCTTAGCATTTAAACCGCGCTTAAGTAAGCGTGCTCTTTCTTTCACTGTTGAGAGGTTATTTTGTGCTGCGTCTAATAAACCAGAAATTCAAGATGCGGAAGAACTAGTCGACTTAGAAAGATTAGGTGAGATATATAAACAAATAAATGCTGACAAAAATATTATAGTGGATTTTGATGACCTATCATAGAATAATTATTTTTTTCATTTTAAAAATTTTTAGGATAGTATATATCATAAAGATGACCCGTCGATTACATACAGCATTCAAGGGAGCAGTTTTACGAAAAGAATTTCCTGAAGTCAAGCGAGTCAAGGATATCGGGGAGCTGGTGGATATTGAAGGTATGGCCAAAGAAAGAAAGATGTACTCTGTTTATACTGAAATGGAAGTCAAATTATCGGATCCGAAAACTGGTAATACACAAAATCGTACATTGCCTGTTAAATTAAAAAATACATACACAAAAGATGTAGGTGGGTCGGATGTGGGGCAACAATTAATAGTTCGCTACGATCGTATGCTTGATACAATTGAAGCTGTTGAGGGTTCTGGTCTCGTTCTCGAGGAGATACTTAATTTTGAAGTAATTCTAGTAGAAGCTTTACTCGGTGCCGGGGCTGGCGCAGTCAAACTTCCTGGATGGTTAAAAAATAAGCATTGTGTGAGCGAACTTATTCTACCGGTGGGGGTCGAGAATTGTTTTCAGTATGCCGTCGTAGCAAGTATAAAGTTGAGCGATCCCGAGTTTCGTGAAAAGAGGGGTGGTCAGGTAAGGAGAAAATGGAATACGTACGCCCCATTTATGGCTGACTACTGTTGGGAAGGTATTCCCTTTCCTACGCCCGCCGATCTGACTGTATTCAGGCGCTTCGAGCAGCAAAATCCGGGCACGAAACTTCAAGTGTTTCAGATCTATGAGTCCGATCCCGACCCGTCAGACATAACTGTGTTATATAGCGGAGCCGAGGGGGGACCCCCTGACGGAACGGTTCTGGGAGCGGATCGGGTAGCAAATATATTACTGATAGTTGGTGGGGAGGGCGGGGGTCACTTCGTGCCAATTACTTCGTTAAATCGTCTTCTTAATTCTCATACTAATCGTAAGAATAAGCACAGAAGAAAGTGTATTTGCCTGGTTTGTAAAAGAGGTTTTAAGTCAACAGAAGAATTAGAAGAACATCAGGTATACTGTGGAACAGACGCTGCCCAGCCAGTTTTTCCTAAGGAAGTATGTCAATTCGAAGGACATCGGAAGAAGGTGGTGTCCCCCTACGTCGTCTATGCAGATACTGAGGCAATTATTGAGAAGGGGACCGGTCGACATATTCCAATTTGTCTTTCGTATGTTATGGTGGAACGGTGGGGCGCCTTCGGAACGAGGCCAAAAGTTTATGGTAAAAGAACATTCACAGGTCTCTCCTGTGTTACAGAATTTCTAAAGGATATGAAAGAACGGGCCGAGTATTATTCGAAAACGTATTATTGGAAAATAATACCGATGAAAGATCCTTCTAATTACAATGATCCAGTCTGTATTGCATGTGGAGAGCCGGCAGGATACCGAGTAGCGAGGGAGGGGGCAACCTTCTATTGCGAAGGATGCCGGCCATCGAGAACCATTCCTATCTACTTTCACAACCTCAAGGGATACGATGGTTCTTTTATTTTGAAAGAATTACATGAAATAGATGATTGTCCCGGACCAGAGCCTAAAATCATAGCTAAGACGAGCAATGGAGGAATTGTGGGTCTCTCGAAAACATTTATTTTTAGTGCCTCAATTGTTGTTGATGGGAAGAGGGAGATAAAGAAACGTTTCTTTTCTATAAAGTTTATGGACAGTGCTCAGTTGATGATGGGGTCATTGGCGAAGTTGGCAAAAACTGTGCCGGAGGATGGGTGGACGGTACCACTTTCGTACCCGGACATTCAAAGGGCGAAAGGTTTCTTCCCGTACGAATATTTAGACTCGGTTGACAGACTGGGAGAGGAGGAGCTCCCGGAGAGGGACAAATTTTATAGCGAATTGACGGAAGAGGGGATTTCTGAGTCTGATTATGAACATGCTTTGCGAGTATGGGACGAAGTTGAGTGTAAGACGATTCGTGATTATATGGAATTCTATTGCGAGACTGACGTTCTACTTCTTGCAAATATATTCGAAAATTTCCGTGACACATGTTTAGAAGCATATAAGTTAGATCCGGCCCATGACATGTCAGCGCCCGGCTTGACATGGGATGCTATGTTACTTTACACAGGTAATAAGTTTAAACTCATTCAAGATGCTGAGCAGATGACTTTCATTCAAAGGGGAATTAGAGGCGGTATCAGCCAGTGTAATATTCATTATTTACAGACAAATCATCCAGCTTATGCAACAGATGAGCCTGATGGGGTCGCTGGTGGGAACTGGGATCCAGAGAAGCCGGTGTCCGAAATAAAATATCTCGATGCTAATAATCTTTACGGATGGGCAATGAGTCAAAAAATGCCAACTGGCGGACTTCATTGGATGACGATGGAAGAGTGGGATGAATGGTATGCCCGAGACGGTGGAGCTGGCGGGGCGTGGGGACCTGGCGCCACCTTTCCACCAAGTTTTCTAGAAGTAGATCTAGAATATCCAGCCGAATTACATAAAGATCACAGCGATTTGCCATTAGCACCGCATCACTATGAATTTCCTGATAGGCAGGGCACTCGACTGATTACAAGTGTGTTGGACAGAAAGCGGTACATCTTACACTACAAGTTGCTGGAATTCTATCTTCGGATGGGAATGAGATTAAAAAAGATTTATCGGGTGCTTGCTTTCGATGAGAGGGCGTGTCTCGCGGAATATATTGACTTTAACACTAAAATGAGGGCAAACGGGAAGACAGATTTTGAAAAGAATTTCTATAAGCTGATGAATAATGCAATGTTCGGTAAGACGATAGAGGATGTTCGAAAGTACAGAGACTTTAAATTTGTTTCGGACCGGAACGGTACGGATAGTGGCCGTAAAAAGATTCAGAAGTATAATCCAAAGACGAAACATATGACTTTCATAACTTCCGAAAAGGGTGGAGATTCCTGCGACAGTGTCCTACTGGAACTGAAAAGGGATCAATATGAATATAAAAAGCCAGTTTTCATTGGCGCGGCAGTGCTGGAACTTTCTAAGCTGCTTATGTATGAGACGCATTACAATTACTTTCGAAAACGGTTCCCTGGAATACGATTAGCCTACATGGATACTGACAGTTTTGTTTACAGTGTGCCGATACCCTCCCCGGACGTAACTTTCAATGATATAGTCCGAGAAGATGTTGAAAAGAATGGTAAGGAGTCGATCTACGATACTAGTGGGATGAAAGATGAGATGGGAGTTCCGAAGATTAATAAAAAAGTGATAGGTAAATTTAAAGATGAGTTGAATGGTGTACCTATTCTTGATTTTGTCGGCATACGCTCGAAAGTGTATGCTTTTCGAACTCCAACTTCCGAGACGAAAAAAAATAAAGGGATAAAAGATGTTTGTGTTAGAAAACATTTGAACTTTGAAGAATATAAGGATCTGTTTAAGGTAATATGCACCTCGAAAGTGAAAGACTTAAACTTTTGCTCTAACTTTCCTCAAGGAATCTTTCAATCATTCTCTTTCAAAATCAAAAATAAAAATAGGGGGTCACCGTGCAAATCTTGGTACTAGAGAAACAAATAACCCAAGATTTACCGATATTAGAAATTCAAAATGGCCGCCATCCCTGTGTTAACTCTATGGCGAAAAACAAAAATTTTCGAATTTCAAAAAACTAAGCCGGTAAAAAGTTTTCTTACACCAAGAGCTTTAAAATGAACCCCCACATGTGGTATATCAGAAGAGAATTGTAAAAGTTTGAGAGTCCGAATGTCTGTCCCCGAGGTGCGTTCTACCTTAAAACTAGGAAGGAGCCCGAGCAGGCACAATTTGTACAGTTTGTACGGAAAAAGGCTGGAGAAATCCGTAGTGAAAAGCGTAGTAAAATTATGATGGCGCCAAATGATATCAAGCGTATGCAGTTATGCGATCTGGACACGGGCGAATGGTTGGCAGAAACAGATCCGATAGGAATGACCTACGTTACGGTTTAAAATTGTAAAGACTTTAATCTACTATTTTCAACAGTGACCTGGGCATCGCTAATAACATAAACGTGGGCAAATATATTATCATTGTGGGCGTCATCACCACCCCACGAGGCATCTTTCTTCAGGATCTCAAGTTGAATTCCATCCTTTGTGTTCATTACTTTAAGACCATTTCCATGAAACTCAATATCTTTAAAACTACGCAGATCGATAAACAGACAAAATTTATTCTTCAAATAATCAACCTCATCTATATCAATTTCACACCAATCTTTATCTTCAGCAAAATACCGTCGCACCTCTCGCCAAAATTGTCTTGGTATCATCTTCTGAGCGTACACTTTATTTGCAATGCCTTCAATCATTACAGACACAGATTCAATGGATGGGTTAAAGAAAAGTTCACTGTTCAGTTCTGTCTGATTCTGTTTTTTAGTGAAGAGTAATAAGATACCTCTAATGCTACGTCGTGGTACATTTATATTTTCATTGATAACCGTGTCCGATTCTTTGAATGGGATTGTTCTAAAATAATGTATATGCTCGTAAAGGTAACTTTTTCCACCGTTGTAATAACCAGCAGTTGTCCTCGCGAGTTCGGGGTCAGAAATTGTTTCGTATTCCATTTGAATGTTTTTTAATTTATAATTGGCTGTAACAACCTGATTACTGACAAGTAATTGGGAGGCGGGTGCAAGCGTAATTTCCCATTCAATATGACTCCCCAACGCTTCTGGATATGCAACTCCATGGCCTGTTACGAGGGGGTGAGTGAGACGAATAGCATATTTTGTTTTATATGTGTCGAAAAGTAACTTATCGCCCACGACGGCGGCATCTGCATCGGTCGCGCCACTTCTCAATTTTCTTAGATTTTTGTTCTGAATTCCGTACAGTGTCATGTTTGTTCTCTCCTTTTTATGTTTGAAGAGATCGCGATAACATTCAATAAGGTTATATTTATTCAAATTGAAAAGTGTCCTGACCCTCAAATGTGAGAACCATACGCTCCACCAAATTTTTTGCAACATTTTGTACTACTCGGTTATATTCATCTCCCATTACTTCGAGATCAAAAACCAGGTCGAAAGTGTTAGGAACTAGTACTACTCCGCTTTCTAACTTCGGACATCGTATGATAAGTGTCTGGCCTGGATCTGCCTCACTTGGATTATGAGCAATCACGTGATGAGTTCTTTCTGACTTCGTTCCCTTCGGTATTCGGTTGCTGAAATCGGTAATAATGATCTATCGTACCCCATTTTTGTGTAATGTATATAGTAGAAGAAAAAAAGAATTACAGTTGAAAAGAAAAAAAATTAAGTTTCACTTCGTGTATATAATGACTTAGAAGAAAAAATCACATCTTTACATAATATTTCCATCTGCTGAAAGATAAATCGATTGCCTGTGTCGCGAATCAATCGAAGAACCCAATATTCTTGGAGATGTTGGACTTCCATTTCATCATTGTCAATCTCCTGAAAGACGTTTATGAATTCTAGTCGCTTAAAGAAGTTAGTCTTCTGACATTCCTTCACGAAAGCTAAAATGTTATGATACAGATTATCATCTTTGAGTCGGACACCTGGATTTGCTCGAAGAATATGGCGATTTACCCGCCGAAGTTTGCACCATTCCAATTCGACAGAGAAACCAAACAGGTCTTTATTTTTAGAAAGAAACTTTGCAATATTCTTTTCACCAAACATGCCGATTCCGTAGGGGCCATATATTAGTACATAATTTTATTTATAATGACTAATGTTAATCCAGTTAAAAATATCCATAGCTGTTCTCCAACAAATCCGACAACCGATCCTGCTGTTTTTAATAGAAAACTGACAAGGGAGCCGATTAAACCTGGTATTGCAGCAGCACTTTTTGCAGCCAATGTTTTTAACCATTCGCCAAATTGCTTTACAATTTCTTTCGCTTTTGTATATACTTTGGGCGGACCTGAACCAGACCCGCCAGTTCCTGCTCCCGCTCCTCCTACTTTAGTTACAGCCAGGGCAATTGTTGATATTGTCATTCCAAGGGCAGTCAGTATTGCAGCTATTGTAATACCATTTCGTTTAAATAACTCTGTCAGCTTCAGCCTGAGTGGCAATTCTGGATCGGAAATTACATCACGAAGAGACCTAGTCGTAGCCAGACTTTCATGTGCCCCGCTAATCTTACCATTTTCGTATTCAATTCGATTGTCAATTTTAGCTTCTCTTGTTATGAGTTCAGCTAGTAGTTTCTCGGCTTTTTCTTTTGCTTGGGTGTGTTCTACAGGAATTTCCTCTAACTGTTTTTCAACTTCTCTTTTCTCTAGCCTTATTTTAACTTTTTCATTGTTAAGGTCGCTAATACGCATATTCGCAATCTTTAATTCATCATTAATAGCTCTATATTCTGGGTTTAGATTGTTCCATTGTTCGATTTTATTTTCAAAAGCTTGTATTTTGTCTGCATTACCGGAAGCATCTTGCCGTAAGAATGTCAGTTCATCTTTGTATACACCCATGTCTTCTGGCGTCATCTTCTCAGCCGGTATTTTATCGTTTTTCACATCTTCAGAATACAATGTACGACTCACATATTCGGGCTCTGCGCTGTCCCCCATCTTACTGTATACTTTAGTTACAAATTCATATCCTCCCGCTTCTTTTTTTAATGTCTTGAGCGATCTAAATCCACTTCCTGAAAGTTTTGATAGCCTGAGGTTTTTATAATACAGCTTTCCATCCCTAATCTTAGCATACAAAATTAATTCATTTCGTGCTGCTTCATCAGTAATATTATTCTCATCTAAGAATTCTTCAGCCATATCTATTTCAAGTTCTACTCTCTGTCCAATCACACGATCCACCTTCGGGCTCCGCGCGCTTGAGCTATCCCGGTAAGGATCGACTTCTGCAAGGGCATTATCATCTCTTCTCTATAAGGAATGTTTCAGCAGTAGCGTCATCATCATTTAAATTTGCATCATCGAAATCCTGGAGTGGTATATCTTCTCCTCCTTCTGCCATATTGTATTTCTATATTACTACAATTATTTTTTATCATCCCTTACATATACAGTAAAAAAAAATGCACATCTCAGTTGTTGAAAGCGTTGAACAATTGGCTGATTACATAGAAAGAACAAGTGCTGCATATCGACGAAGTTATAAATTAATGGGTCGAATTGATATGGCTCTCAATATTACTAAGGGAATTCTTGTAAGTTCTGCTGTCATAGCAGCAATTCCGACAGTTCCAGTTCTTTTAGCTTTAACTCCTATACCAGGTGTTATTATTGATGTGATACAAGGAAAAACGGGTGTAGCAAAGAGACGAGAGAAGTATAAACATTATTACGTTCAATATAAACAGCTGCTTACACAAATACAAGAAAAAGGTGCAACAACAGAGGCCCCGGGGTCAGAACTTATTCAGGACATATTTCATCAGGCGCTAGAAATTCAAAAACAAGAAGGATTTAGTCCACCTCTGGAAAGATACCTAAGACATTATGGATTGAATGGATATGAAAGTTAGTTAACTAGAGTCGTTCAGAAAAAATTCCACAGAAACCTATCGGAACGATTTTTCTGAAAACTGTAGAATGACAGACATTGAACATGACATCACAAGTTACTAAGCAACTGGAACGGTATTGCGAAAGCAGTATTGCGAAATTCCTGGAAAGCCCCTGCTGGAAACGTCCCGATAGGGGTATTGCACAACAGTGTTCCGGTAGGGGTATTGCGCAACATCCCTATGGTTCCGCTCGTTCCGACGACTCCAAACATAGTGAAAAGTGACCAGCCAGCAGATAAAATTCACATCCAGAAACGAGACCCGCACCTTCGGAACTGTTCCGGTACGGGTTGCCTTTGTAAGAGCAGACCGGCTCCGGTACGGCTCAGTCAGAATCTATCTAACAAATGAGAGAGAGAATAGAATGTCGTTCCATTTTGATAGTGGGGGTGAGTCATAGCGCATTGCGCAAGTCCAGGACCTGACTCAGCAGGGAATTTCCCCGCTTAGTTCAGGACAATGCACTGCTGCGCCAAAATTGTTGCGCGTGCGTGAGTTCGTATATAGGTCAGGGTCATACTTTAGTTACATGGATGGTTAATTTTTCCTTCGCTCCCTTTAGATAAATGAATAAAATGGTGTAAAAAATTCTTATTTGTCACGGAAGGGAACAATAACTTACTACTCCTGCGCATCCGCCATAGGAAACGAAGACATGGATTCCGTGAACAATTTCATAAAATCTCAGCGAAAGGTCAGTACCGTAAGAACGACCGAGAGAGATGTAAACAAAGTACGACGATTTATCGAGACTCGGTATGATGACCATCGTGAGCTGTCTGACATCCCAGCAACTGCCCTGAATGAATACCTAGCGGCGTTTTTCATCAATATGAAGAAAGACGATGGGAGCGACTATGAGCCTGATTCGATCTCGGCAGTGAAACACAGCATTGAGAGGTATTTTTCGGAAAAGCGATACGGCGTTTCTCTAAATGATAAGCAATTCGACCTAGCTAACGAAGCACTGAAGGCAAAGCGGATGCAACTCAAGAAGCGTGGGATGGGCGGAAAGCCTCAAGCATCTGAGGCAATTTCTCCCGAGGAAGAAAACGCTATGTGGAAGTCTGGCGTTCTTGGAAAGAAGGACGGTGAAACTATCATCTTCACGCTGTGGTACATCTTTACGAAGAACTTTGGACTCCGCGGTCGCGACGAACATAAAAAAGTGACCTTCGGCGATATAAAACTACAGAGAGACAACTCCGGACACTTGTTCCTAGAATTTCGCGAGCGTGACACGAAGACTAGAGACGGAAAGTATATGGATTGTCGCTCCGTCCCCCCTCGCGTGTTTGAAGCTCCCGGAAGTGACCGTGACCCGATTTCGATCTACCGCGAGTTCATCAATCGGAGACACATTGACGCGTGCGACGATGATAGTCCGTTTTACCTTCAACTGATCCCGTCTCATAAGATCAACTCCTTGCTGTGGTTTTATCCGCGACCGATGGGTAAAAACAAGCTTGGATCTTTCATGCAACGGGCTGCAAAATCTATGTCATTTGCTGGACGCAAAACAAACCACTCCGTTCGCAAAACAACAGTGCAAACCCTAAGCAAAGCCGGTGTTCCGCCTCAGCAGATCATCAAGATCACTGGTCATAAAAATGTGTCGAGTCTCCAGCATTATGACTCCGTCTCCATCGATGACCACCGCCGTATTTCAGGCATTCTGACAGATGTCGCCAATCAGCAGAGGTATAGTTCTGAGCCTGCCACGGTGACAGGCGTGAAGACGGAGTGCCCGGCGAAACCCATCGCAAATTCACCGATCGCGAAAAGACCACTCTCCCCGCTGCAACCGAAGACAGAAAACGCGCTCGCCCATGCACATACGATAATGAATAACTGCACATTTAACATCACGCTCGCACCGAAAGTCAAGAGAAGCCGTCCATTTGTCATCGAATCTGACAGTGATAGTCAGTGATTCAGTCTGTTGACTGTTGCATTTGTTTTTCGATTTTTGATGTGTTTGCTGACGTTGCACGTTGACTAAGTCCGTGTCGTTGCGTTCTTGTGTTTCAACTTCAAGTCTATTTCGATTGTACGTTGCCGTGCTCATTCAGTCGTTTCAATCATTAGAAAATTTTAATCTGTAAGCACTTAATGTTCATATTTGAAAAGTTTATTAAACGTTCGGATTTGTGTAACTTTAACAAAGGTCCCCTTCCCTTTTTTGTTTGTACGTTTGCGAGTGACAGCTGTGATTGAGAACGAGTTTGTTTACATGTAAATAGATTACATCATATTAATATCAATGCGCAAAGTGATTTGGCTTGGGCTTTCGCCGATGGAATGACGATGTCACGGAGTCACGTCTAATTTCGCCATAAAAATGAAAAAAACCGCTCAATTTAGCCATAAGAGATTGAAAAAATATATAATTTTCATGGATATTCAGTAATAATAAGGTATATGATAAAACCTTTACGGCCCTGATACGGATTTTGCGGACCTCAGTCGTACGGCGTACGGGCCCTCGCACGCTCGGGCCCTTCCGCCGTACAACCTCGGTCCGCAAAACCAGTATCAGGGCCGTAAAGATTAATACCACACCCTAACAGAGTGTTCATCGACTTTTTCTACGCGGGGATCGACGTTCGAGGGGGAAAAACTTACATAGTGAAAGTTTGATTGTAACTTTACCATGTAACAGTCAGCTGACCTATCGCTCGAAAGCTTGACTGCAAGACTCGCTCTTGGTAATTGTGAAATAGAAGATGAGAAATTTACCTTTTCTGGTCAAACATTTCCCCAAATAGGATGTTGTCTCTTAACGTGGCATTTTGTATCCATGGCTTCTGTGGAACATAGGAAACCGAGTTTTTCTTTCTGCAAAGTAAAATTAGACTCTGATTTTCGTTGAACTGCCTCTTTTTCATTTAGGAAGGTTAATTGCACTTATCCTGTGACATATCTATAGAAGTACGTTATAGTTTGCTGATATTTGTGGAGATATTCAACACAGGCTTCGTTTATCTGTGACACTGCAGAAATATCAATATAATTAGCAGAAACTACTTCGGTCACTTCGTGACAAACCATTCTGAAATATTGCTTCCGTGAACTGACAAATCTGATCCCAGTAATCTGACTATAGCTGTCCGAATCGCAGTGCTCACCTGTTGAACTGAACCATACCAGATGTAGTGGTCATTTCTCCCAAAATGGCGGACAGTAAGGAGGACTTGCCGCTTCCAACCAGCCCAACTACCATTACAAGAGACCCTGGTTTAATTATGATAATGAGAAATGACAGCGAATCAGCCCTAAGTTCAGAATATGACATGCCAGTGTCACCGATTCTCTTCCTTAAGGTAATACGCTCCTCGAAACTGTAAGGCTTAAACTTTTGCTCAAATTTTGTTCAAGAAAACTTTAAAGTCATTGTAGTCTGTGAGCCAAACCCTGAAAAGGGCTCTAGAAATAGCATTTCGTTGTATAGGGTCTTTGAGATACTTGGTATGAGCTTCAAGTATTTGTTAATAGTGTGTGTATAAAGGAAAAAGATACTTAACCCAATAGAATACGGTCACAAGGGAGATTTTTGACCAAAAAATATATGCTTTTTCATATATTTTCTCTAAAACAAGGGAGATCCATGCAAGTGTGTTATCCTTCACATGTATTGATTTTTTTCTGAATGTTGTTTACTGGATATTAACAAAAAAGTCTTGGAAATGAGAAATATTGACAAGAAATCAAAATTTTTACCAATAACTTGAAATTTCAGTGTTTTTTCCCCAAATTATAGATATCAGCACAGGTGCATTGCCTTTAACTCAATCACCAATATTTTATACTGCAATATCAAATCTACTCACTGGCAATGTAAATCTAGACGACACAATTTAGAATATTGTACCAAAAACTATTTATTTATAGGTTTTTACCCCAAAATTAAGATATATGTGCCAATGTATTGTGTACAATGTAATTGAAAGAGATATTTGAATTGTCTATTTAAAATTGTTGGCAGGTGATTTTCTTTTCAGAATTTTACACATAAACATGTATTTTTGACCAAAAATTGATTTTTCTTTCACAATTAAGATGGTCATGCCAATGCATTCTATGTGATGTTCATTGCTGGAGTTCTGTACCGGGTCTACAGAACTAAAAATCAGTTCTTTTCCCGTGCAAAAAACATGAAATGCTCATTACTTTTTCTTATGACAATTCATTTCCTTTTCACTTGCCAGATAATGACCATAGAATTTAACCATGTAATCAGTTTACATTAATTGAGACAGTAAAATTAATATCAAATGTGGTTGTATTTTTCAAAGGCATCTGTCAGTTCATTCATTGTCACTGTCAATGTCTGAAGCGCTGTCATCTCCTGTTTCACTTTCCTCATCGTTCTGTGAGTTTGAATATGAAACACATTGACATAACTCTGTGCATAGCAGGTCCACCTCTCTACAAGAACATCTTGACGAGGATCCAGACTCTTTGCATTTACAGCTTACAAAATTGATGACAGAATCTGGTGCAGGGGGAAGTGTCATCCACTGGATTGATACATCTGAGTCTTGCACTATCCATCCATGTCCATGTGGGCTTGGTGCATCCATTTTGGCCTGCAAACATCGCCTGTAGATAGCGGTTTGGTAGTTTGCACGCTGTGTATGCAATTTCAGACTATCTCTGTTAGGAGGGAGGGCACCATCATTTTGTGAACCAAGACGAAAGCAATTGTATCTTGCTGCATTTACATCACTGCACCTAATTTGGCCATACACATCACACACAAACGATTCTATTTGTGTGAACAGTTCATCAGAAAGTATCCATGCTGCCCCAAGTTGTTGGAATGTACTTGTATAGCTATCATTAGCCAGCAACACATTTACCATCTTCTTCTTGCCCTTGCCTTTGAAAGCACTTACACTGTCACAACCTGAGAATACATGAAGACCAACAAGAGCTTCTGCAGTTCTGTCTCCCAATGCCTCTACTACCTTGTTGATGTGTATTATCTGACCATTTTTGCTGGTTTGATGTAATATCAGCTGGCCTTGTAATTGATGTGCACAGCTCACGGCTAACATGAAGACATCTGTATCAGGACTGCGAATGACAATGTTGTCTGCCTCCCCAACACGTGATGCATGTTGAGCGTGAAGTAGTAGTCTTGTGTCAGCCTCTTCATGGTCACACTGCAATTCTGGTATTTCAGTTACATCCATGACACCATTTGCTGAACGCAATCTGTAGCAAAGCTCACCCTTGGTAACATACATGGTGATACCCTGCAGGCACTCTGATTCATATTCTTTCCATGATTCAAACAGAACGAGTAGGAGAGATTCTTTATTCTTACCAGAGGCAAGGAACTTTTTTAATTGCCTTGGCATGTTCAGGGATGGACGTGTGATACGAATCTCATTGAAGGTACCAGTGGTGGCTCGACGTTTTCTTTCTGCATTCTTTATGGATGGTTCTCTGTACTGATCAATGCCAAAGTCTATTCTTGTGACGCCATACTTTGATGCGATTGCTCTCAACTGGTAAAATATGCTGGCTGCGAATTCTCCAAAACTAGCTTGCACTTTACTTTGCATCTGTATTAAGGCCATGGCATCGACTAGAACAGCACACTTTCCTTCAAGATTATGGTCCACAACTGCATCTGGAAAGGTGGATTGAAGATGATGGGCCAGGACAGCCTTGTTTGTCTTTGTCATTGTTTCATCAAAGTTGGCTAACATTGCTGGGACATGGCCAAGGGGATAAGTCATGACCTCACGAAGATCAAGGTGTCGCACCTGTGCAATGACCAGCATCCTCCCAAGAAGATTACGGTTTTCTTTCACTGATAGCGAACTCATGGTAACTTTGGACTTTGCTTTCTTGGCAAGATCTGCGAATGTCTTACCCCTCAGGACAGACATTTTGTCTAACAAATCCTTTGATCCATGTGTTAAACGCTCCTCATTAAATTTTTGGTAAGCCTCTTCACCTTTGAAATATGCAGTGGTGAGATCTGTTGTGATTTCTTCACCGGCCAATGTATACCAGCTGTAAGATGAACAAGCAGGTCATCACTATCACCCATAAATGGTGACCCCATCGACAGCAATGTTGATATCACCTCTTGTACATCAGATTCATCTCTCTTCATCCTGGCTTGTGTCAGGTCTTTGTGATCTGACTGCTTGTCTGTCTTACCAGCTTGGGTGAAGCAACCTGATGCAATAGTTGAACGTGCTGGATGACTGAGAATCCATTGGTTGAGAGCACCTTTGTTTCGTGTGAAACCAACCAGTCCACCTTTTGTCTTTGACTCACGATTGAAAGTTTGTTCAATAATTTGATCACATGGAGTCATTGAAAATGGATGGTCATCAGATCGCTGCACGGCAAACTCACCTTCACAAAATTTCTCATATACGTTTGGGTGTGTTTGAGGCAAAGCTGACATTTCTTGTAGATACACCGGAAGATAGCGTGAATAGTTAACTCTACCATACGCAAAGTACCATGGTAACATCTTTCTTAGTGTGGATAGATGTACATGCCAGTTACCCTCACGTGTTGCTCGAATGAAGAGGAGTAAGAGCTGTACCATTTCCAAATAGGAATTCCAGAAAGCATAATTGATGTTACTTTCACAGCACTTCTGTACATGGTCTGCGTATTTCTGTTGTAATAGCTCAATATCTTTTGTCTCCACTTCATCGATGAGCGAATGGGGGAAGCTTTCACGAAGTTGGATAAGGCTAGTGATCACTCTTAAATGTTCCTCTTCAGTCAAGCTGTCAAGGAATTCATTGAAGCGGACACGGTGCATAGCTTCAGCAACCAGTTTATGGCAGCGAACACTTCTGTTGTAATGATGGCCACTCATAACACCATTGGCAGAGCCTTGGGCTAAAATACCGGATTCTATCATTATATCTTCTAACCCAGCATCTTTGAAGCGCTTTCCTATTGTAGACAGAAATGACATAGCTGTGTGAAACTCTCCAAGACGTAGAATTAGACGTTGTGTATACTCTTCATTCTGCCAGCGTATCTCTTGTGCTTTTGAGTAAATTGCTTGATCCATGGTGACAACAATACTTTGCAGGCTGAGCTTATTGGCGATGTCAACACTTCTGCTGAGTATTGTGTTTACAGTAGACTTTTCTGTTGAACTGGCATCAATCACCGTCAGGTAACCAATTTTGCTGACAGGTGGGATGACACTGCCTGACAGTTTCTGATTAAATCCAGTCCATGAAGGTAAAACGTTGCACTCCTCTCCCTCAACCTTAAAAGTAAGAAATAAAAGTAACACACTATGACTGGCTTGTTAAAACATGAAAAATTATTTATTCATAGAACTTGACATGTTATCGGAAATACACAACATACAATGTATACTAACCTGCACAGTCTTGCATAACCAGAATGCCAAGTCTTTCTTCAATGGAATTTTTTGTTCTCTGCCCTGATTCTGGAAAATTTCGTAACAATATTGTAAAACTGCAACAGTTCTTGTCCAATATATATATAGTACTGTTTATATAATGTTTGGGAAATGAAAATACAAATATCAGTGCATTGAACATTATGTTGTTTAACACAGGGGAAATTTAATATGTATATAAAGGGAATATTAACAGGATATAGGAGTATGGATGGGCATGTGTAAAATGTCTTTGTATTAACTGTTTATATACCTTTTTTAATTGTTTAATGAAAGAAAGGGGTTTTTAAAAAACGTATTTGATGTATAATATTGTGCATGTAAAACTTTGAGATGTAAATGAGTTGTGCATTTATTTGTGCTACTTACAACGATAATGTTTGACCATGCCTGCATCGAAGACAATGACTGTGATGAGCATATAGTTCATAATGTACAACCTGACGGTGCAGGGCCATGGTGTGGTCTGCCATGGTATTCAATAATATTGGTGGGTGGAACTTGAAGCGTCCTTTGCTTTGACTTGGTGACTGCTACTGATATCGAAGGGTTGCTGTCATTGTCATCTGTGTCATCTCCAAGATTTCTCTGAATTATAATTCCATTTGTATTGTGAGTTGTTCCTTTCCCTAAAACAGAAATTGTGTCAGAAGATGTTGTTTACACTAATGATCTACTTGGGAAAATAAAGACAACACCAACAGTAACAGATTTTCAATTTCATAAATAAATGCAGAACTCATGTGATATTTGAGACCTGACTAATCAGCTGTACTTACCACTGAGTGTCTCTTCACCAAAATTATTATTATTCCATACCAATGTTGTAAAGACTTCTTGACAAAAACCTGGTGGCAAACCATCACCATGGAGTTGTTGGATAGCTAGTGCTGAGTCATGCTCTAACACTTTTGAGTGTGAAACGCAGTGCCCTAAACCATTGAAAAATCCTATCAATGATGAAGATCCAGTCACATGACGAACTGCCATACCAAGTGACAAGTGTTTAGGGGTGAGTTTCCGTCCTTGATAAGACAAGAACATCATGTCCTGACAGATCGATAACAATTTGTTCTCAACATCGGCTTGGACATCAACACGATCTTGTGAGTGAAAGTTCTGTGATAAGCCAGTACACCATGCCAGGAAATTAAAAAGTTTGGTGGGTACAATATCTCTACTTCTTTGGATTGTTAGATCTTCTGCCCGAGGAGGCCATGCTGCAACACCTTGAGCTTTCTCTAGAGTGGTATGAATATTCATGGCAGAGTGAATCATCTCAAGCATTTCATGCTGCTGACTGTTACTCTGCTTCGTCTTCTTCGCTTTCAGAATCTGTATGAGTAATGTTCAGGATCCGGCCTCCTGAATCTGATTCTTTGTGAGCCATTACCAGTTCACATTTTTGCATGTGAGGTCGAAGAAACTTGATTTTATCACCAAATCGTCGTTTGAGTCTTTTCTTTAAATACATGTCTTTGTATGACGATGCATCAATATCTTCAATGTCATTGATCATTTTAATGAAGATATTTTTCAACACGTTGATTGGAACAACTTCATCATTATCTATTAGTCTCCTCTGCACTACTTCATCACAAAATTTTTTGAAGGATGGTGCATACATGATACCACTTTCTTCCTCTGTTTTCTTCTGGTATGAATAAGTGACACATCTGACATAACTTTGATAGCATGATTTGTGATACTTCACTTCAATACTGACCAAGTCTTGACCTCTCAACTGCAGTAGAAGTTTCTCGTCTTTCCTAAATTCGGCAGCTTTAAGTAATGTACGTCCGTCGGTTTCACAGGCGACAAGTCTTTCATTTGACCTCTTTCTTGAAATCGGGTCAACCCTTCGTTTCTCACCCTTGCATAATATACACATCGGTGGCAGTACGTGAATACTTCTCCGCTTGGCTGACGAAATGGAACTTGAACTAGGGTTTGACCTTAAGTATCGCTTTACAGGAGACAATTGTTGTTCACCATCATCATTAAGTTCCGTCGGTTCACTTGTGGCAAGCGTTTTACGTAGCTTACCTTTCTCTCTGCGTTTCTCTGCCTGTGCCAGCCGACGTTTACCAGTGAACGCTGATAGCACCCAAGGTGAAAGCCGGACTGATCTGGTGCTTCAGGATCCAACTGGAGTGCAATTTCCCGCTCCAAGCCATCAGAGCTTTTCCAAATCTCAGCGCATTCGATTAATTTTGCCCAAGAGTGGTCAGTAAAAGCCTTGATCGGCTCGCCTTGTATGTCAGCGACGTGACACACACATTCCATGCTTGTGGAGATAGCCATTTTGAAAGGTATGTATAGGACTATGTGATTGGCTAATTGATGCCTCAACCAATGAAAACGCTTGTTACCCACAAGCTTTAACATCGATGATGACCTTTGACACCTATTAGCATATATTATATATTTTTAACTTTTCCACCAAATTTTACGCAATCGGACAAACTGATTTGGGTTGACTATCGTTTTTCTATTTCTTTATGGTGGGAATTCATCATTTCAGCTGATTTGATTTAAGCTTGAGTGTTCAGTGATCTTTTTGAAACGATAGCCCGGGTCGTCCCACAGACTATTGTCTTTCAAAATCAAGAATAAAATGCGAGGGTAACCATGCAAACTTTGATGGGAACAATATTTCCTAAAATTGACTGATCTTGCAGATTCAAAATGGTCGTTATCCATGCATATATTAATCTGAGGGATCATTAAAATTTTCACTATTCATAAAAACAAGGTGGTGGTGAAAAGTCCACATACTCCACAAGCTTGAAGCATAATGGGAAAGGAACGAAAAAAATTGTGAGCTAGAATATCTGTCCCGTAAGTGAATTCTATTTTGGCTGTACAAATTATTAGACTCACCGACAGGAATCTGGATGTTGATATTGGTCAACACATCTTTGGATCCGTCTGGATTCCATGAGAAAGCCCCGTCGGTTATCTGTCAATGGCGCAGTGAGAAGAATCCTTGTTTTCACACATAATCACACTTGGAAGATTGATAGTCTTCACAACATGTCAGTTTCATGACCTATGTATAGTATTATGTCAAAGCATGCATTGGCTAAGTTGCAGCCGACCAGCTGTAACCTTACGAGCCTCTGCACAATGCAGGCGGTATTTTGCGTGATGTGTATTCTATTTAATACTAAACATTTCAGTTCTTGGAAATGCGCACCTATGGGTATGTGAGGAACGCTGGCAATGCTGCGCAGAATTTAGAAAATACCATAGTTGCTTTTTATGATGTTTAATGAATTGGTGAACTGGTGAATTCCCAGTACTAGAAATATTGTGTTGACATGATGATGTGGATGACACAGCGAAATTGCAGAAATCACTCGCAAGTACATACAATACATTACATTACGGTATTTGGCCCGGCACTCCAATTGATAAACAATTACCTGCAACGCAATATCTTCAGGGACATCGCTTTCTTCGAGTGCTGTTTCAATGACTGAGGATCCGGGTGCGAAGGTACCATACGCACTGTGGTGATGACTCTTGAGTAAAGAATATGAGTCAGATTGTCCAGCTGTCTTCGAGGCCAAAATGTTTCTCTTACTGCGATTGTGGCCATATGTACCAGATACTTCTGATGGATCAAGTACCTGCCAATCAGATATTTTCAGATATGAATTAATGTCATGTAACGGATATAATGCACCCTTTCAATTTGAAAATGTGTCAACCAGTTTCCTACACTAAGAACTTACGGCGTTTGGTATCAACAGATCAAGTGATCGTAATAAACGGCATTATCGTCTGCGTGAATTTTTGACATTTACCAACACAAGTATTTATGTGATTTCATGACTTATGAATGGATCAAACAAACAAAGAAATAGAAAAACAAAGAAACAAAATGATACCGTGCCCTGGTTGCTATCAACGGCGTCATCACAATCCTCCACTATCTGTTCATCGATGTCGACGTCTTCAAAGCCTCTCGTCATTGGTGGACGTCCGTTCACAGCCTCTCCTATTTCATGTGCTTCGCAGAACGTTTGTATTCGCTTCATGGAAGGTATGGCTTCGGCAGTAAAGCGAAGACTCCGTGCAAAGACTGAGATTGGTGCCGTCAGTTGAGCGAAGAATGCAAGCACGACAAAGGCTAACTCGGGCGTCAACGGATGCGGGTTTAACAGCGAGTACGAAACAAATGACTTTCATGATTAGCAGAGGCCACAGGAAGAGAGGTTCAGAGATCGAGAAGACAGTCAAATGACGCAATGAATGTAAACATCATGATGCAGACCAGGAAAGAGATAAAAGCACAGCGATACAAGAACAGAAACAAATGAAAATAAGCGAAAAGCAAGAAACAAATAAATAAAAGCAACTGGTTATTTCGTTCATACAATGTTCAGGAAAGGAACATGTATAACTTCAAACTTAACATGTCTTGGTCACAAACAAATTTATAATATATTTATCAGGAGTAGAGCTGGAAACATCGTGCACAATATTATCATGCCGTAAAATCTGTTATACTTGTTTATAAAAACCATCGCTATACAGATTCGACGTCTTTTTTCTCTTTTCCTCTAGTTCACTACGTGATAAAACACTCTGAGCTCAAATCAACACCGAAGAAATGTTCATGAAAGTCACACGTTATCAGTATGTCGGAACTTACGATTAGCGTCACGATAGCGGTTAACGTCTTTGCCGTAGACACTGTAAGAAGAATTTCGGTCTTAATTGTTTGGTCGTGCTTTGCTACTAATATTGTAGTTGGTTCTTTTTAACCGAACGGCGTGATAGATAAAACGCTTATTGTCGGTGAGCCTGATTACTCCGTGGTATGGGACAATTGGATTTTTGTGTAAAGGAGACTATATATATCTGAACATGCTTGCCTCTTTCCGAAAGAACTTCACTTACAATATTTTAAAACAGTTTTCCTGAAATTAGTCTCCCTCCTTCGTTTTGAATCAAAACTTGCCATGATTCCTTCTATCTTCCATGTGTACTGAAATTTGGAAACGTAATGGTTTATCCTCCATGCGCCTATTCAAATAATCTCCGCTTGAACTAAGGAATCATTAAACAAACCACAGTCCCTCTATATTGAGGGACTGTGAACAAACCGAAGGAACGATCACCATACAAAGTGCTTGATAAAACAAATCGAATGTTTGAATCGTCGACACCGACATGTCATCGCACTAAGTCCGAAACAGAAACAGATTTTGTACATGACAATAAATTGTATACTTACAACCCACAATCATATAAGCTCCCGATTTCATCATCAACTTGACTTGTTGCTCCCTGACTTTTTCAACAGAGGAGCAGAACATTTCTTCCCAAGCGCATAACTTCAGCAGCTTCATTCCCTGCAGCAGCTCGTTGATTTTCTTCAACCGTGTATCTGAAGTTTTCTGACGTGATATGAAGAGCACATTGATGTTATGATCGCTTCAGCATATGACTGACTGACAGCAGTCCTTTAACGATGGTCTTGATTGCATACATGTCGACGTATTCGAACGGTAAAAGAGAACTGCTATCTTTCTGTTAATGTGTTCGGATGAAAAAAATGAACTTAGTCACCGGTTCTCTAATTCAGCTTGGCCATCATGCAAGCAATGAAATTTTCACCCCGAAAAGAAACATCTTTGACCTTTGTTTACGCGTCACTACATGAAAAATTTAGCCTATCACTTTGATAAGCACGTATATAATTCAGGCGTCACCAGTCAAATATCTACAAATTATCTCCAATTCTCCGATGTTGAAATTCAAAGTGGTCTATTGCAAGCAAAATGTGACATTCCGATTGCAGCAGGTGGAAGTTTATTTTGTCGGCAAGTAATATGTCCGCACACTTAAAGTAACAGAAAACAAAATAGGATTTTAAGATTTTGTGAATATCTGTCAGTGTGTGTCTAAATTTACTTTCTTTTCATTCTGTATTTACTTACCAGTATGAGGTTTTTCAGCCTTGCCAAAATATCTGTAATCTTGTATTGCACAACGCCAAAAACGGGAATAAAGGCCGCACCAATCAAAGCGGACACGCCCATTTCGTAATATAACAGTGTAATGACGACGACAACCTATTGATCATTCGAAAATCAACTGTAAGATTTACAATTTAGCTCCATAAAGTTGTACTTGAATTTACATGAATCAATAATCGGACAAACACCTTGTTAAACACTATGCATGGCATCGCACAACAAGATCAGTATGTTCCTCATGATGGGATTCCATCTTGTATTAAAGACTTTAATCAGTAATTTCATGTAAATAATACTGATTTTTTTCTCAATCTTACGACACTCTGTTGGAGGTAGTATATCGTCACAAGTGCATGTACCAGCTTTGCCGTTTCTACACGACTGGGCCTATATTCCACCCATGAACCAGTTTTGTATATGCGAGATCAATCTGATTAAATCTGATGTACTGACTGTGACGTTACCACCTTGGCTTCCTTATTACTTTGCTCGTTTAGCTGTAATAGTTGCGACTGTCAGCTGGAAAAGACAGCAAAGAAAATGGAAAGTCGCAATAATTACATTTGATTTTAATCAGATTGATGCGTGGTGGACCACAGAAATCATTGAAAAGCGCCATGTTGATGGGTTTGGCATATTTTATATATGATAGCCCAAACATGGGACTATGTGCCCGAGGGCAGGTGACCATTTGCCCGACGTAAGGAGGGCGACTGGTCTTCTGCCCCAGGGTACTTAGTCCCATGTTTGGGATATAATGTTTTTATTACATGCCTCTCTTACACAGTTTTCCCTCAAAATATTTAAATTTATTGGCAAATGATAATCCAATGCTTTATTTCCATCTCAGACGAAAATCCGTTAACAATGGTACTTTTTTCATCATCGAATGGCGCAATGATATATTTAGACTACTGTTATGCGGTTTGTCAATTTTTTTTCTGCAAAATTTTCCAAAAGCGGATTTCCTGTGCAAAACATGAAATTTCGACATTTTTACATAAAAAAGTTGTGAAGTTGAAAATAGTTGCGGTTCACTTTCAGTCCAATGATGACTATGCGGCCTGCGACGTCATCGACGAGTTACCATTGAATCCTATGAAGCACGCGACGTTCGATATACGAGGCATGTAATAAAAATCCGTTTGAAATTCTGAAAGTTTATTTGAAACTGAAATTGTAATTTTTGTTGTATGTCTCAGACAACTATTTTGTATGCGGCATTGAAAAGTAATATTCCATTTTATAATTTTTTTAAAAACAGGGTAAAAGTGTGAAGAGTTAATCAAACTGTTTGGTCAGCTCAACTATTCAAGTAATGGCTCAACTTTGAAATAGATATCTGTCATACACGCATACACATATATATCTACATAAATTAATATTTTCTTGCCATTATTGGTCCTGCCCACAACCATGGCAGGTACATTTTGAACCAAAATATTGCTGTGGCATCCACCGACATGTGATTCGTTATCTGTCCAACAGTCATGTCACCGCTCGATAGACTCGACGTCGACAGATGTAAAGACTTCTCGTAAGTAAAAGCCTGAAATACATAAACTTATTACCTCCATTAACAGGTACATTTTCGTAAAAAAAAACCACAATGAAACATCGGCTTTCCGTAGTATTCGTTCATTTATGAATTTTCCTACTATCCCATCATTTCGTTTCAAAAGAAGATTTTGACATTATTACGTGGCTGTTTATTAATACATTATTGAGAATATGAATAAACAAATAATTCCGGACACTTTCAGCGTCTATATTTCAATGACAGCTCCATATCACAGTACAATAAATTACTCACAATTCTCTTTGATTGCATCATTGAAGGTTACATTTTTTAAACTTTTTTCAATTCTGCATATAAGCAATGATATCTACAATCAGAATAATTGTTAAATAATATCTGGTAAAAGTACATTAAATTATTTCAGTAAAAGTTTCCAAATAACCATCAAACAACCATAAATGTCACATTTCATAGGTACTACAGATGCCATACTTTTGGGCAGCAAGTTATGACGAACCGAAGGGATCATTCTCTGAGACAACTTAGCATGAAAATGTCTTTTGTCTTTTCTATTTTGAAAAATCAATACCCTTTTGTTTCATGATACAGATGCGACTAGTCTCCCCACTTTCCATCACATTATTCTGTATGGCTGAAGACACAATCAGTGGAAAATTTTACAATAATGCTATCTTTCCTCTCAATCATGCATAATTTTCCAAATCATTTAAACTGAGAATTGAGAAGAATGGTGTACATTTTCAGAAGTTTTACAACTAGACTATGAATTTATCTACACATGAGAGACATGGTAGACTTCATTGAGGAATATCCGAGGATACAAAGCATAATGATTTATGGGAAATCTACAGTGATGTGCCATAGAGGGCGTCCTTGTTAAATCTTCCTCTTACCTGAAGCACTGATTGTACACGTATAGCGTACCAATCGAACATAATATGTGCAAATCGGAACAGAATGGCCTTTGCAAGGGTAAGTACACAGATGACAAGCACCAGAACATATCCGTTGCTGAAGAACTCGTTTACTGTTACGTAGCACACCTGCGTAGAGAATAAAACGAGGTGTTTTCATAAATTGCTTTTTTTTTGCAAGTGTCAACTTAAAGGTTTGTCTGTCATATTATTCATCTCATAGGCCTAATAACTGCTATATACTACTGCAGCAATATGAAATACTGGATCGGCCCATCGCAAGCCAAAGAACGAATAAGCTTTCTCTCTTTCTCTTACGTTCTTTTCATGAAACGAAAATGTAAGGGGAGACTTTCGATGAATCAAGTACACTCATCTCTACCAAACCTGTCAACGAGGAAACTACTGAAAGTCTGTCAATCGACTGTCAGAGTCGATCACTTCAATTGGTAACAACACTATTAAGGTAGTATGCGACTCGAAAGTGAACGACTTAAAATTTTGCTCAAACTTTCCTCTATGAAACTTTTAGTCATTCAAGAATAAAAGCTGGGGCTCATCGCGCAACTTTTGGTACTGTGGGAACAAAGAAACCCAAGATTTACCGATATTTAAAATTCAAAATGGCCGCCATCCCTGTGTTAACTTTATGGAGAAAAACAAATTTCGAATTTCGGAAAACTAAGCCGGTGGAAAGTTTTCTTATACCAAGAGCTTGGAAATGGCCCCAACAAGTGGTGTATCAGAAAAGAATTGTAAAAGTTTGAGAGTCCGAATATTTGTCCCCGAGGCGCATTCTACCTTCGATAAAGTTTCTCACCTTTTTTATTGTTCGACTATAACAATGTAACCTGCAAACCTTACCATGCCCGAAAGCTTTGCTTACGTTTTCAGTTGACTTTTCTTCGCCAAAGAACTCTCTCGTTGCGTAGTTAATTACGCCCCCGATGGCAAAAGGAATCAAAATGAGACAGATATCTGCTAGCACCCTAATGGAGCCTCCCAGTAATATCGGCCAACCGTATGCTCTCATGTAGGTTTTCCACAAAGACGGTGGTCTGTTTTTCTTGAGAGCTCTTGCCTGAAACACAAGATAGAACGAACACGACATTCTCTGTAAAAATTGGTTTCAACAAATAGTGATTTTGAATGCTGCGTTTTTATGTGTAATTACACGTCCGATTGGATTATCATATAATTATCTTATCTTGATGGGTGCCAAGTTACACTGGAACGTTGATGTAAATATGTGAAAAGCAAACGTTCAAGTAACTTCGCAAACTTTTGCAACCTCACTAAATGATGGTGAATTGTTTCTCTGGCTGCGACGTGTTATTGTCATTTCTCAGCGAGAAAATGTTGAGAAATAGAATGCGTTCATTCAATAGAAGTCATCGTTTTGATTACGCGGGCTTCCTTCTAAAAGTTCGATCGTATCATATATGAGAGTCCGTAAAACGAGATAAGTATCGTGCTTGGCTTCGCAAAAAAAGTGTATTTAAAACAAAATTCGTCATATGAATTTGTTATTTTACACTGAAACTTTTTAAAAGCAAAAAATAGCAAAATTAAAAACATGGCGGCAAAATATGACTGTATCTTGCCGATTTATGGTATTCTCTACCACAAACTGATCGGATATATAAAGTAGACTTTGAATCAAATAAAATGTTCTCCAAATTTCACAATGCAGTCTCAAATGCTTAAAATTCCAACTTCAGCATCGATTAAGTGTAGAAAGAGTGATTTACTTTCTCTGAGTCATATGCTTGCTGGAAAACGCTGTACACATATCTGCATTCAAAATCCGACGGCAAGCATCCAAGATCATCCATCTCCAACGGTTGCTTGTACCCGAGAACGAACAACCAATTAAGAGACGAAAACATCGTCTTCGATAGCAGATTACCGTAGTTGAAGCGGTAGAACATCCTCTTGTTATGGACATCGGGAGGATAAGGCTTTTCGTTGTAACACCAACCTAAAATCTGCCAAATCACATTTATCTTCAGCCGTTAAATTATCATTGTTTACTGCGGCAGCCGAAAAGTACTTGCACAGGCTTGAGATAACACTCAGGTCAATGAAGTCCATGTACTCCGGTCATTTTATGAGCAAATTTTCTGAGTCATTCAAAAGTACGTAATAGGTTTGGACTGTCGATACACTTTGTACATGTACGGCTATTTTATTAAACGTACAAATTGTACCAGTATATATTTTTGAGAGTAGTTTCAAGTGTAGTAAGATAATTGTATGTGTGGCGACTCAGTGTTAGAGCAACACAATTTCTACATCAAAATCTGAAAACGGAATAGTCACTTTGGCAAATGAAAACTTCGCACTTGAGTGCTGTGTACGGCTTATATTCGTACCTTTGACAGTTACCCTAGTAACAGTTGATGAAAGATGTGACTGTGTCAGATCATTATTGAATTTAAAGCGATAAAGAAGTCACTCTGTAGCACAGACGTCAGAAGTATACATATAAAATACACACCCACTAGTCACAGAAAGGTTATCAAGAATGTAACCTTGGTCAAGCTGATAACTGGAAAGTGCACTGTGGCTTCTTAAGACATGGGGACATGACAAGTGAGTAAATAACTATGTTCGCAAGTAAACAAAGTTACTTTTTGCTGTACGTAAAGATTTCAAAGGCTTACCTTTGTTCGTATTAAGTTAACTTCCACACATAGCATACATCCGTAGATTACGATGCATGTCAGGATAACCACTTGTCTCATTATGGTAATATCAAACCCAATGTCACCTGTTTCATTGTTCAGTCTCGCAACGTCAATAGCAATAGCGGACGGCCAATACAGAACCAACAACCAAGTCAAGTGAGGTCGCTTCCAATATTCCAGGTAGTTATAGTACACCAAACTTATCAGTCCACAGAGCATTGCACATGACTGAGGTACATAGAGATGAGGTTGTGTTACAGTGCTCCTGGTCAGATCTGTTAAAACACCTTCACCAACGCCACAGAGTAACACTAAAATCAAGAGAGTTGACAATATCCATTTTCGTTTGTGTCCCGGATATGGTATAAGCATGTTCGATGAATAGTTTCTCAAGACTGTGAAACATCCGAGTATGATCAGCGACGAGGACAGGAGAAGGAGGAAGCACAGGTGTATTCCACAATACAAAATATCGAGATCGGGTTGACTTTGTCGGCAGTGAGTTGAATTGTCGCACATTTTAACAAAGCATGTCTGTTCGGACGATGCCATCGCAAGCCAGTGCAGAAGTAGAGCTGTAGTTCGATCGTTCAGCGTTGACTTGTTCACTCTATGAAAGGAGGGACGGTGATAAGGCGCATTATAAATGTGTCTCTGTTAATATAATAATTCATAGCTACTTTCAAATTCGTGACCCAAAGCGAAGCTGACCTTTTGGTAATATGCAGTAACATGTGCAACCCTATGAAGCGTATTCCACACTAGTGCTGATAGTTGGTCAATTATATTATGAAATACAATAGTTTTTGTAGAACTGCGCAGAATACTTGAAGCAGTTGAACTTTCAGGAATTTATTGATACATTTCAAAGTAATTAAAACTGTGAAGTACAAATTCCAAAATATATGTATTGGGATAAGTACAGATTTATCGTCTGGCTTGCGACTTCGACCGAGGGACAGGAAGTGAAGTATGCCCGTCCCTCGGGAAATAAATGAACAAAGTGGAGCAGGACTTGTCCTATGCCCAAAGTGAAGGGACTGTTGTGCCGCAGACAAGACCGAAGCGCCCTCATGAAGTGAAGGAAGGAAAGGAATGGGGAGGGTGTAAATGATGCCTATATACAAGCCTCGATAGGAGCGGTTGATGTCTCTGCCAGCGCAAAATCGCGTACCATTTTTAGTCTGTGTCGGACAACAAAAAGTTAGGTACCATTTTACAGCTCTGGCATCGCTCTTACTTCTAGCAAAATGCCATACGCGTACCTACACAAATAACCTTGAAAACAGTATTTCTAATAGAGATGACGAACATCTACAAAATGGTTCTCGGTACTTGAGAGAAATCCATAAACGGGCGATAGAAATGAATCGTAAATATCTCGACTATTTTTCCCATTAACGGAATTGTTGGTAGCCATGATCTTGTGCAGAACAAGTGGATCATGTTGACAGCGCAGGGAAAAGCGGTACTTCCCCTGGGGTGGGGAGGGATGGGGTTCTCTGTGCACCGTCTTACTGCTTTCTTTATTACAACACAAGTCCATAATATCTCCTCTCCAACCTATAAACACACCACTGTAATTGCTAAACAAACATTGCTAATCGGCTGGCCATATCTGCAGATTAATTGAGTCAACATCACAGCCGTCCCACACGCAGTAGAACACAGGGCACAGCTGTAAGTCCCCTGAGGTGGGGACGGATAGGTTTTTTTGTGCAACGGTTTACTTTATTTGATTTTATTAATTTTGACTGTGATATTTCAAATAAAGATTTCAACTCCAAACAGTCTGAATGTTTTCTTTATTACTACAGTAATTTTATTAATTTTGACTGTGGTATTTGAAATAAAGATTTCAACTCCACCCCGTCTGACTGCTTTCTTTATTACCTACAAGTCCTTATCTCCTGTCCAACTTGTGTTGTGAGGGAAGAAGGGTGGACGGGCGTTTATTTCGATAAAGGTAAGTGTCTTAATTTCTGACGTTTGCATTCATACATCATTTGTTGGTGTCTCGTATCTCTTGGAAGGCGTTTCACAACATGAGGGGCCCGAAATCCCAGGAGTACTCCTGACATTACTCTGCTGCATGTCAAGATTTTTCTAAATAATGGGATTATTGCTTTGTTTTCGACCCATGGTGATAGGTTTTGTCGGTTGAAAAATCGACTCATGTTTAGGTGATTTTTTCGTGAAAGAGTGACCCATTCGGGCGGCACATACCCGTCCACCTTTTCTATGGGAGGAGATCCGGGTGGTAGGGGGGGGTGTGAAAACGGAGGTAGTTATTTTACCAGCTGATACCAATAAAGAACACACTTCCTGCGGAACCACATTGAGATAAATGAAAAACGTAAAAGAAAGCTATTGTCGCGCTCGTAGTTAGGGGAATTACGAGTTGAGGTACAAGTCTGGATCGTAATGCTTTCAGTAACTGAAGCTGACACACCGAGATGTAGATTGTAACACAACCTTGTACTTTATTGCAAGGTGGCGACCGTGTCGTTCACCGTCGTAGGTCTGATCTCAAGTCCTAGTCTAAGCTCTCTACAGAGTTAAATACATCTTCAAACTTGCATAATTACAAAAGTTATCACGTTGTAATTTTCCCGCCAGTCTTTGATTGTTTCTTAAGATTAAATAAGATCACACCATGGAATATCCTATTCTCGATTGTTCTCATTGAAATCTTAACCAATAATTAATTAAACTATCACACTATCTCTTATCTGCTTCTCGTACGATCTGAGTCAATGACCTTCACTCGCCTTGGCGACGTGAGGGACGCTTCGAGATAAAATCTCTACAGGTAGGGGCGTTACACTATGCACTCCTGCTGCTATCAGAAGGACTTGTTTTTGCAGACGAACTAACAAATTAATAATTGACGCTTGGCATTCACCACCTGGGGGTGTTCTGCAGTAACTCACCTTGCCTTTATTTCTGTTGCCTCGTCGTGTCTATACGCCATACCAGTGAAGTTACCGAGTAAATAAATTTTGAAGGACGAAACTCCATTATCACGAAGAAACGAAAGGTTAGAATATTGGAGGCGTGATGGTAAATCACAAGATTGAAATCAAATATGTAAGGTGAAAAATTTGCCAGCTTTGCTACCTTTGCCAAAAAATCTTCACATCGTTAGAGAGTGAAAAACTGCTGAATTATGGGAAAACATATAATACACACTCTGCCTCATTTTGAAAATACGTCAAAGACTGACGGAAATCTGCATTGCCTCGTGACCACCTCTGCAAGATTTCAAGGTGGGTCCTTAACTTGTACAGTGCATTTGGTGGTCATTATACAGAACAAACGACGAAGTCAACGGCACTTGAGGTGTTAAAACTATTGATTGCTTTATTTGCACTGTAAGAAATCACGATGGAGATCTGTCGGCATTCACTGTTTGGCCTTAGCGTCAAAATTTACCGATAACCTTTGTCAATTCTGCAACCTTTGCAACAGAAAACCACGTCACTAAGTAACAGAAACATTTGATTTATGAATTACCATGCCAATACGCCAGTGAAAGAAGTATAAGAACTAACAATTGTTAATATCATTCATGATTAAAATAAAAAATATTAACATGTTAAAGGTGAATATTCAGATTCGGATTATGGGAACTTATAAATAATTGTGACAGGAGTCACATTCAGACAAAGGAATGGACAGATGTATTTTGCTTGAGAATAATACCTGAAATCGTACTCTAATTAATCCCGTCATAAAGTTTCAGCGTATCCACCGTCCGTCAGGGAGAGAAAACAGGCTTTATGAATAAATGGCTACTTGTTTTTTTCACGTACCCCGTAAAGCTATCTGATTTTTAGCTTAAATTGGCAGACACTAATACCAAAAGTATGGCATCACATCGCTGAGCATATTTAAATGCCCAGGTAACAACACAAAGAGACCCCAATGAAATTTTTTAAGAATATACTCGATCGTAATTAAGCTGATCAATATTGAACAACGGAATCGCCTCCGAAGATTCGTGATACTTGTCCGCGCGTGTGATTGGGAATTATTGACATCAACGCTTCTTGACCAAAGAAGCGAATTCACTGCCGTCTCGATTTTGTAACTTCTTCGGCGAACCAAATTCAACGACTTTACCTTCACTCAAGACCAATACGCTGTCTGAGTCTAGGATAGTTGATATACGGTGCTGGAAATTAAGACACAAGATATCAGTCACTGTTAAAACAGTAAACTATCTGACTTTAAAAACTGTACATCGAAATCATTTATAAAAGTTCTACAAAAGAGGAAAATACATTTGTGAAGAGACTTTGCACACTCGTTGCTCGGTCCATTACCTGTGAAAATAATCTGACATTTTTTCCCAATTACTTTCAGAATTTTGTCTTGCAAATGCACGCATCTGCAAGTACATAAGCAATTTAAATGCTGCTATTTTGGAAAGCATTTTAAAATGTAATAAAGGAAAGCCGACGGATTAGGAGGTGCTGAATACATTGTGTAAAGTCACAATTTTCAATTCGCCAAGCAAAGGGGCACATGAATATTTGTGGCAAGAATACTTTGGTATATTCACTTTTGCCGACAATGTAGAGGGTACTGATTTTTCAAGAAGAAAATATTAGTTGTGTCATGTATGCTTGTATGCCTGTCTGTGTGTCTGTGTGTCTGTGTGTCTGTCTGTCTGTTTGTGTATGTATGTATGATCTACTTGTAATATGTAAAGTCACGCATTTCAGCTGTGACCTCTTGATATCACCAACATCTTTTTCGCTGTAAAAGACAATTTCATAACCAATAGTCGTTGATGATCTTTTGTCGATGATCGTGATCATTAACGAATGATTTAAGTTTATGTGACTAAAATGCCTTCATCAATAGGGAATGAACTTCAAATGTATACTTACAGCGATAGTTAACACTGTCCTGTCGGTGAAGGCGGTGGATATGACGCTTTGTAATATTGCGTCCTGAAGCAAAAAACAACCACAAATAAGAGACAACTGGAACGTCAAAGTGTGTAGGCACAGCAAAAACCCAAATTATCAAAGTTCCAAGGCGTACGAATGTATATTACGACGCAACAGTAAAAAATAAATCGAAAAAGTTTTGTCATTCATCAGAATATTTTCTTTTGGAAGTTCGTATTATCAGTAAAATCAAACCAAACTGCAAAATATCACAAATAGTTACCTATAAAGATTAGCCATGGCGAACCTTATGGGTAATGCACAAGGTGTGTGTATCGACTGAATGACACAGTGGTATACCACCGAGAAATTTAACTTATAAAAGAATTAAGATATATTGGATCTTTGTTGATATTTGACGGTGATTTTAAGCATGTGTTTACCATAAAATGATAGCAAAGAGACATTATGACTCTTATTCACGTTTGCGGTCATTTCAGATTACTTGATTCCTTTCAAAGAGATACTGACCGTCTTAACATCGATCGATGCAGTGGCTTCGTCCATAACAAGAATCTTGGCATTCCTAAGAAATGCCCTGGCAAGGCAGAAGAGCTGTCTCTGACCAACGCTGAAATTGTCGCCTTCTTCTGAGACATCCGAGTCTTGAAGTCCAGGAAAGAATCAGCATAAGACAGATATGACATCAGTTTTACTATGGTAAGGATATCTGATAGGTAGATGACGTGTTGCCGGAGGTTGTAAATGAAGTTACCAGCAATAACGACCAGCAACGAGCAGTAATCAGCAATAATGAGTAAGAACCAGATAGATAATGAGCCAAAATATATGGTCTGTCAATTAATTAGACTCCAACCGCAGTACCCCACCGATCGTAGAAATTACGCCCTCTACGACACGTTTAGTACCTACCAGTAGTGAGCTGCATCATGGAATAAGACAGCAATAACTATTAGTCACAATAAATAACGAACAGGAACTTGCCATATCTAATTGGAAGAATCATTCGTCAGGTAAGACAACCTCCCTTAAAGTTATCCACTTTGTCATAATTGCAACAACATAATTCTCTGTTTCCTTCCCGACGATAGGAAGCAGCGGATAAATAGCGGTGATTCACACAAATGTTTGGTCTTACTGTAAGGACTGTGTTTTACCACTATTGATAACGTTAATATCTCAATGATAGGGTAATCATTCAGGGTTAATTAGAAATGCCGAGCTCACCTAGTCGATTGTCAAGTTCGGCAACAATCCCTTTCAACTGAGCTACTTCTAAAGCTTCCCATATTTCATCGTCGGTTTTCTTGTGCTCGGGGTCAAGGTTAAACCTTCGAGAGGAATAAGCAGTGACATACGTTAGCTTCAAATACCTGGTTAAAGTCTCTGACAAAAGAAACAGCCTTGTATTTACAGTCGTTTCCATTCGTTTTGTAACTGCTCTAACATACTACCATTAATCACTATTAAAAGCTGTTTTGAGTTTTAATTTACCTGATCGTTCCGGCGAAGAGCACTGGGTCTTGCGGTATGATGACGAGTCTCTCACGAAGTGTCAACAAAGGCACGCGGCTGATATCAATCTCATCAATTACAATGCGTCCTAAAGAGGATGGCAACATACAATGAAACGAACATAAATCAGAACAGGATTCTTTAGGTTTTCATTTTGGTTATTCTGTTTTCCGTGGATTTTCCTTGTCTTTCCCACGCAAAATCAGAAACATAAGGTCCATATTGTTTGTTACCTTTGAAAGTGTCGATGATCCTGAACAGCGCCAGGGTCAATGATGACTTTCCACTACCCGTCCTGCCACAGATTCCAATCTGAAAAAATACAGAGTCATCAATCCACTGTAAAGTGCATGTCGAGAAGATCTCCTAAAATGTCAATTCATTACACGGACAATGTGTATATAACTTATTGTGGTACCAATACCTCTCAGCTCTCAAGCATTACGACAAGCCCTGTATTTATCCCATTGGTCACTTTCCTTACACGATGCATGCATGGGAAGATCGAGTATTCTGATGTTTTAGAAATGATTTTTTCAGCACTTTAACAATGATAACCTATACATATGTATTGCAGGCTGTGGTGTGGAGATAATCGTTTTTGAGATATCTCAGTATACTCGACGTGCTGAAGAACTAATATTTTCATAATTTTAACAGCTGCGTCATGTAATACAAGCAAAGTTGTTTTTGCTGATGATTGTGTTAAATTCAGTTGTAATTCGACCGTTTTGAGGCGTTACGATGCCAATCTTGTTCTGTCCCTCGGGCAAATTTTGAGTGATGCATCATGGTATAAGGTAGGGGTGAAATTCACGACTCTTTACTCTTCTTTACGGAACGACATCAATGTTATGTTCTAATGTATTGATTGTCGGGACTTTTAGAAAGATAATCCAAATGTGAAAAAAAAAATCTCAAAAGTTATAGCTGACGGACGGCTCTTGAAATGATATTCAAGAGGTAAGCACTTTGTTGTACAGATCTCCAGACACAAATCAAATGGTTTCAAAACTTAAAATCTTCGTGATATAGTCATGCAACTTTTTTCTAACAAACTTCATTTAACCACCTAGTCTTTTGCTGTTCATTGTGTTCTCTTTATTACTTGACTTATTGCTTGTTTGTCATTATTAGGCTTTGGTTGTGAAGGAGATAGTTGGGTCTTTCCCTTAAGAGCCTGCGTCATGCCCTAAGCAGCATCTTTGAAATTCTTCTCAGGGTATTTTGTCACTTTATGTATTGTGTCGATATGAAATGTGACCGATCTGTATATGCGTCACTTTAGTCTGTACAACAACTACTTATAAATTACGAAGATTTTCTAGACAATTTTACCTTTTCACCGGCTCTGAAATTAACATTGACATCTTTTAAAACGGGTTCTTGATCAGCTGCATATCTGACCGAGACGTCCTCAAATTGGATATTTCCCTTGTCTGGCCAGCCAGGCGACGGAGTATATGTCCCTTTTGTGGTTCAAGGCAAAGATCATGAAGAAAAGTCACATATAGTTTGTTGAATGAAAGCAAAACTGTCTGTATAAAATTGCTCATTGACGCCTCCATACCAGTAATGTAGTTGCTCTTAATTCGAATTAAATTATTTATAGTGCAAGTCACACATATATGAACCGTTGTCAAGTAAAACAGCGGGTCTTTGAAATACTTCGGCAATACACACAGAAAAGATGTTTGATACAACAAATAATAGTACCGAAATCAGATATGAACTGAAAATGCTACCGTGTTTCAGTTTATGTCGCAGTCGTCTGTAAATGGCATTTCCTCTGACATTATTGCTGTGAGTTTACCACTTAAAATTGGTATAATCAACATCACGACCAATATTCATAAAGTATAGCTTGATTTGAAACTAACGTTATGAATGAAATTAGTTATAAACTGAAAGAAAAATGCTGGTTTTTTACTGTCATGATATCATGGTATCACCACATTTTGTGGCAAGTTTATTTCCCCTTAATTTCTTCAAGCTTTATATGCTCATATAATATGCTAATTACCAATTAGCCGATGTGAAAATCTAAAATGTCTTTCAAAACAGCTATATAGTTGTATCAGTAATATTCAAAGCACTTTCATGTATTTTGGTCAAGTCCTTCACATTAAACATCAGTAGTTGGGACACTTTAGCAATTATGTAAATTACTAAATGGGTAACTCAAAAAATGTTAGATGTCTTTAACTCCTGTTATGTCATCGTTAAAGCCATGTACTTTATCAGTTTTATCCACATTGGTTATTTCCTTTCAGTTTTATGACCCTCATCAGTAAGAGTTTATTAAATATGTAAATGGCCAAATAGCTAACGGAAAAATTAATTTCAAAATATCGTTCATCTCTACTATATCATAGTTTCATCAATATGCGTAGTAAGTTTCATTAATTTCGATCTAGTCCTTCTAGTTAAATGTGTCAAATTGAAAATGTTAGTATAATATATGATTAGTCATTTGCTGATGCGAAAATGATAGTGTCCTTCACTAACTATACCATAGTACCTTTAAGGTACGAAGCAAGTTTTGCCAACTTAGGTCTAGTCAATCTAGAGATATATCCCGAATTAGCAAAGCTCGTTAAACATCAAAATTAGTTTCTGCTGATGTCAAATGCTATATGACTTTCATTAACATTAAATTAAGGTAACTGCAATGCCCATAGCAGGTTTCATTAAATTTGGTCGAGTGAATCCAGAGATATGTCATATTTTACTGATGTGACATAAGGAAAGCTTGCTCATTCATGGTCAGAAGTCTGGTTTTTTTTTTCATTTTAGACATTTTTACACTTTAGTCGTACATGTTTGACATGTGAGCTCGAAGCTAACGTGCCTAACATGTCTAACGTGTGAGACATTTTTACATTTTAGTCGTGCATGTTTGACATGCTAGGTCGGGGCTAACGGGCCTAAAATGTCTAACGTGTAGGCTGATATCCTTGTAGGGTCTGACTATAACTCGAACTCTGAATGTCAAATGTGCAAATCTATCGAGCAATATATGCCGACCCAAGGTGTACGGACCTAACGTGTCTAAAATGTTTAACGTGTATATCATTTTTGGGTCTAAAGATAGGTGGAATTCTATCATGCCAATTGTGCACACCTATCGTGTAACGTGCCGACCTAACGTGTGCGGACCTAAACGTGTCTAAAATGTCTAGCATGTATGTCATTTTAGATTAACACCACAAATCAAATTCTATCATGCCAATCGTGAAAATCTATCGTGTAACGTGTCCTCCTAATGTTTCAGCTCCGTACACGTTAGCTCGGCATATTACACGATGTGTGCACGATTGGCACGATAAAGTTTGACTGCTGTTGAGAACCTTAAATGATATACACGTTAGACATTTTAGATGCGTTAGGTCCATATACGTTAGGTCGGAACAGTAAACTGTTGGTGTGCACGAATTGTAGGTAAAATAGATAGATAGACTTGTGTGAGACCCAAAAATGATATACACGTTAAGACATTTTAAACTTGTTAGGTCCCCAGCATTAGGTCTGCATATTACACGATAGGTTTGCACGATTGGCATGATAAAATTTGACTTATCCTGAGACCCTAAAATGATATACACGTTAGAAATTTTACATACGTTAGGCCCGTGTACGTTAGATCGACTGTGTTATGTTTCAACACATTTCATGCTGCCATTGTTGAATTATTCTGGTACGACTGAAATCACTTATTAAGCAAAAAACCTATGACAATGCAAACCATGCCAACCAAACTCCAATCAGTTGTGGCCATTACCTTACTGCATCTGTAATCAAAATATCATTAAAATCAAAGAAATGATTTTTCAAATTTGGCCTAATTTGCTGAACTCATTAATTATACAAATGCCCATGAAGCATGCAAGACACGCCGATTATAAACTAATCAGATCTCACAATTTGCAAATTACATCTGTGTGGCAAATTTCGCGATCTAATGAGCGGTTCTTGAAATATCGTATATACAGGCTCACGCAGACAGACAGACATTGCCTCGACATTAGCCCCTTTTGTTGTGCTTCCGTAAAGCTGCCTGCAATATTTAACACATTTTGTTTACATTGAGCTTAAGGCAATTGGCAGAACGGACTGTGTATTTTAACAACAAGTCAAATGAACTTTGTGTTTCTCTTGAATATTATTAATGTCCTTTCTACGTAAAAAGAAAAAAATTACATGGAACACTACCTCTGTATTCCTCTGGTTGGATATTTGTATAGTGTTCCACCCTTTCCAATGAATTCATACTCGTTTCACATTCCGCGAACATTCTCAGCATCCAGTTCAATTCTGCACACATCTATTGTAAGTATTGACAAGAATGGAATGAGTGGTATAAGGCAATTCATTTAAAACAGTTTCTACAATTCCCGGGCGATGCCAAAACTTTAAATAATACCAAAACTGTACCCTCTTCCCAGACCATGGTGGACGAGCAGAAACTTTTCATAACGTTATGTACGAGGCGAAGCAAAGTAAATTATTGAGTGCAACGTTTTTTGGGTCAACCTTGGGCTAGGAGGGGTAAATTATTGCTGTTTCTTAAATTTTTAGCAAAGCCCGGGAAACTGTAGATGTTGGAAATCTGGGGCCATATACTCGACAATCGGATACCTTGTCAGTAATAATCTTGGGGGATGCCACCACAAAATTCACTGGTATTGACAAAGCTGTAATATAATATACAATACCCTGAATACAATTGACGTTAATACAATTGGATGATGATCATCCAATGCATTTTGAAAAGTTTACAAGAGTTCATTTTGTTGGTTTTGTTCAAATAAGATTGTTGTCGACCTGCTGGGCCATGAAATCATGCAAATAAAGTAAACGTCCAGGACGTTCTTACCACCAACGCATAGTTGAGTGCCAATCCAACCCAGCTTGGTTGAATCAGTCTGAGTACACAGCTGATTAATGATCCTAATCCAGAAATTAAAATCACCACAGATGAGAGAAGATCCTGCCAACACAAAATAGTAGACTTAGCGATGTTGATACACAATTATTATGCGATGTATTCAAAATCGTTATAAACCTTTTGATGCCGCAGAATAAGCAGTTATGACTCTGTTACATAGCGACACATTTTGCGGGGAAAGGATGTCACTTTAATCTCTAGTAAGTTTTTATATGCCGCGAGCAAGTTATTCCATGCTTGAACTTCCGTTTCGTGCGTATTACTACTGGGTCTCAATTATTATCTGTTTTTCTTAAAATGACATATTTTGACGATGGGCATAAACTGCTTTGTCGAACGACAAACGGTTCAAAGGTTGATGGTAATTCTAGAGAGTTATTCCAGTCAGAACCATTTTCAAAATCGCATGTGAAAAAAAATATGTGAAAATGTTCGAAAAGTGACTACTTCTATAAACCGCTTACAATTTAAGGTCAAAAAGAGCTGAAATTGCCGTTAGGATATCTAAAATACGAAACACTGTCAATTTGTCGCACATATCGGAATATTGAAGTCAAAGTCCAGTTGGTTGTCGCATGCAGAGAGCCTGTCTGCATGAAATCTTAAAGTTTAAAACTTTTAAAACTCTTTTACAGTGAAAAGTTCGTGTCGTCGACAATTCTCCATAAAGGTGGATCTTTTGTAGGCTTACCAAGCACTGAATTCGTCAACGACATAAGAGCTGCTTCTGTCACTTACCAGACGAATAGCCGACCAGTGGAAAGAACCAAAGAAATAGAGTCGTGCTGTAGCATTGCTGTCGATAGTTTGTAGTATCCGTTTCCGAAATCGCTGCTCGTCTCTGAATGATACCAATATACAGTTGTCAAAAGGCGTCAAGTGAGAATTTTGATAAAAGCATAAAAAGACGATAGCGCATCTTACTCGTCTCGATGAAAACCTGCGACAGGGCTAAAAAGAGGTGTGTGATATTTCTCAATTTTTAGTGCGTCCATCGAGACTAGCTATGCCAGCGTTAAAAATTACTGCTCTTTTCAACAGAGCAGTTACTTGTTGCCAGTAAATGCGTTGCGTATAATGTCTAGACCAGCTGCTGCATTTTTTTTCTAAGTACCAAAACAATAACTTGTCCACCATAGAGCTAAGAGGTCTGGTTAAGAGCAAATATGTGGTTCATTTGGTGCCGGGCGATTTTATGCTATAAATAAACAAGAGGAATCCTGTTCGTCCAATCTCATTCATGCTAGGCTTTGTCCATTCTGTGGCCTTCTATAAGGAACTGGACAGAAATTACGGGGGGTGGGGGGTGGGGCGGGGACGGTGTGTTTTAGGGGTGGTCGCCATTTTTCGCGCAAGCATTTTTGAAGGGTCATAAAATTTTGTGCAAGCCTATGGGGGAGGGTCACCTTTTTATGCATCAAAGCTGAAATTGCATGTGCACGTATTGAAGAATGTGGAATACTGAAAAAAGAAAAAATACCTCCTGGCACTTTCATTTTCTGTCATTTCCATTTTCAGTGCGGCCTTCGGGCGCAAGATTAAGGGTATAATAAACAATGTATTGATGATCCAAGCAGCCACATTGATTTAAGTTGTCATGATTTCTGCTTATCCAACTCCTCTATTGTGCATAAAAACTGTCCCTATAATGACGCTTTCAATAACAATTTGTGAGATCACTTATTTGATATTATTCTCCCATAGACAAAACATTGGGTATAGGGCAGTGTCAAATGTTCATGTCGGTGTATGTACATTTTTTATTTTTTGAGGACATTGACAGAATACAAACTATTCAGAATAGTGCAAAATGTCATCAATAACAACTGGAATCTTCAGGTCGAACAACTTTTGAATAACAATTTAGGATCAGATAACCTATGAGTTATTTGTAGTTTCCTCAGTCTACAATGTATAGTGAATCAACATTTGGTGAAATTCCAAAATCAAATTTCTTGCACAACCATGGACTTAAAACCACTCTAGTCTAATCGTAAACAGTAATACTAATAATTAGGTGTACATAAATGCACAGATTTACCTAGTTTTGTATTGAAAAAAAATATTCATAATTTCATCATAGGCTGCCATGCATAGTGAATCAACATTTCAGTGAAATTCCAAAATCAAATTTCTTGCACAACCATTGACTTGAAACTACTCTAGTCTAGTCATGAACATTAATACTAATAATTAGGTGTACATAAATGCATAGATTTACCTAGTTTTGTATTGGAAAAAAATATTCATAGTTTCATCATAGGCTGCCATGCATAGTGAAACAATCGCAATCACACCAATCCACAATCCAATAACACCAGGTCAAAACATGTAAGACAACAGTTGTAAACACAGACACAAAACAGGACAGAACAGACAGTAAATAGACGGTACACAAACAAAGTCAAATTCATGAAAGAAAAATATATGGACCTCTGGCCAAAGACCAAGAAGTGATGTCAGGTGTTTCGAAAATAGTAAGCGCATCCTGCCCCACATGTGGCACCCGCCATATATCAATCTGTAAGTCAAATAGGTAGTGGTCACTAACTAAGGCCCCATGTCACCGATGCCATCAGTGATCATTTGTCGAAGAGAGATATTGTACTCATCTACCAGCCTGCGACACCTGCCAAAAAAGCGTTTGAATGTAGAGACAAGTCTTGCTCTGGTGCAACCCCGATTTAACAGTCCGTAAGAGAGATGGCCATGTCTCTCTACAAAATCACAATATGAACTGCATGCTCTCGCACATCGAACAAGCTGGGAAATGCATACCCCACAAGCAGGCGAGAGTGGAACATTACTGATGAGGTGTGGAAAATTGATTACACTAAAGTTGAAATCATCTCTCTTGTCATATAGCCTAGTAGAAAGGTGACCATTGGTGTCAAACTCAAGTAAAATGTCCAGATATGAAGCAGAAGAGGCCGTTTCTGTAGTTTCCTTAATCTCCAACCCTGGAGGATAAATCACAGCGAGATATTTACTGAATTCAGAGTTATTCGAATCGACATTTCAGTGAAATTCCAAAATCAAATTTCTTGCACAACCATTGACTTGAAACCACTCTATTCTAGTCATGAACATTAAAACTATTAATTAGGTGTACATAAATGCATAGATTTACCTAGTTTTGAATTAAAAAAAATATATTCATAGTTTCATCATAGGCTGCCATGCATAGTGAATCAACACTCCAGTGAAATTCCAAAATCAAATTTCTCGCACAACCATTGACTTGAAACCACCCTAGTCTAGTCATGAACATTGATACTAATAATTAGGTGTACATAAATGCACAGATTTACCTAGTTTTGAATTAAAAAAGATATATTCATAGTTTCATCGTAGGCTGCCATGCATAGTGAATTGACATTTTGGTGAAATTCCAAAATCAAATTTCTTGTACACAGATGCACGTGTTACCACCCTCCTCTAATCAAGTACAATTATATCCATTATTCAGGGTCCATATATGCACAAATAGTGCATATTTTTAATTGTGAAAATTTTTTTTTACAGTTTTGTCATAGACTCCCATGTATAGTGGATCATCATTTTGAGCGAAATTCCAAAATCAAATATCTTGTTCACATGAGCACTTTGTAAACAACCCATGCTAATCAAGTATATTTCTATCAGTTATTAAACTTCTATAGATGAACAGATATTGCTAGTTTTATATTGGAAAATACACGTTCATAGTCTTCTTATAGTTGACTGCCATGTATAGCGAATCAACATTATCGATGAAATCTAAAAAAAAACATTTTTTGTACACACATGCACTTTTTACCTGCCACTTCAAGCAAAGTACATTTACATGAATTATCACACACATATGATTTGATATTTTTTGGACAAAGGTATATCGGCCACATTTTGCCTTCCTTTTGGGAGGGGACTTCAAATGTATAGCAAGTCGGAAGGCCTTGAACATATTGCAGGTTTCCTGGGGGGGGGGTATTGAGTAACAGGGGAGGGTCATTTATTTTCATGAACGGATAAGGGGAGGATCACTAATTTTTGTGCATGAACTTTTGAAGGGTCACTGTTTTTGATGCAGCGGTGTTTCGTAAAACACCAGCCCACCCCCTCTATAATTTATGTCCAGTCCCTAAATTCAAACGATGGCGGAACGTTTCATTACTTTCCCTATAATACATAAGTCATGTTATTAACCGGACCTAGTCTCCTCGACAAGAAATCAACATACCTATAAGCTCTGATGATCGGAAGTCCCCCTAATGTCTCCGTGAAGTGGGCGAAGATGGGCGATCTGGTGATATTATCCAAACGCTGAAGTTCCCTAAGAAAATATACTCACAACATTACGAACAAACAGAAAATTGCGAGTCTTACAAGCAAAGTCACCCTGAATACAAACATAAGTACACTCCCAGCGGGAAAGAAAAGCCATATAGAATGATATTCATGAAAAGGCTTTTCGAAACCTACGAAGTTATCGAGATTAATCAATTATCACCACCACCACCACCACCACCACTACCATCATCATCATCATCATCATCATCATACGTTGTTGAGTTTTTTGATGAAATATGCTAAAGAAATTTATATCCTAATCTGTGTTCATATACCACATTTGACATAACAGTTTAAAAGCAGTTCTTTTTGGACAAACTGACTGCAGGGACTTCCTACCCACTCACCTGGACGTAGCAAGGTAGTATCTTTGGATAAGAAAGTATACTACAGACAGGGGCGCCACTGCCACTATGAACACAGGTGTGATGATGGCATTAACAACCAAACCGGCCAAAGATGACGCTGCAACATCGAGAACGTTCATGATAGCGAACCACAATTTCTGAAACACAAATATTTGCGAAAACTGAAAAATGTGTTTTGGAAGAGGCATCGAATTGTTTTGAATGTCACTTTTATAAACTGCATCTCGAACATGACCGTCACGATGTATTTGGCACCCGACATGTAAGCCTGCTATCACACTGAATTATTGGCAAAACGCCTCCTAATTGTGAAAACACTCTAAGTAGTCGTATAGACTTGTCTTTGTTTAAATGGTAAGGACAATTTTCCGGCGATATTTGATGATATTGGGATTCTTTGTAACATGTTGGTGGTTCCTTGGTGTAGAATTTCACTTGTACGTGCTAGGTAAGTATAGTTGTTCTGGCTACAAGCTACATTTACGAATTGATGAGAAACACACTCGGCTGTACACAAGGCAAGTAAATGCACATGAGGTAAATTATGTAAAAAACTCTTGATTTCAAACCCTACTCAAATAGATGAAATGTTCGTTTGTAGCAGGCTAAAAGCCAAGTATTTAAATTTTCCCTAAAATATAAACCATAGACACTGATTATGCCTATAAGTTTATGTCTGTACGTTGTGGAGCATTTTTCTCAGAAGCGACAGTTGCATCGAGGAAGTCGAAATAGTTCAGAAGTATTATCTTCGAGAGATCGTTTCAAAACTTCGAAATCGTAACGTTGCATGGCGAACAGCACACTCACCTGATCAATGACCTCTGTGTCATAGGAGAAGCGGTTCAAGATTCGACCTACTGGAGTCGTATCGAAGAACCTCATTGGTGCGTGGATTATGTTGCGTAACAGAGCAAGATGGATACGTTTTGCAGCTAATATGGAAAACATGATCTCGGCAGCATATAGAGCGACAACAAAGCCAGCGAAAGATAGAGTTAAGGCAGTGTAGCCGATACGATAGTATCGTGACTCTTCGTCGAGTTCGACCGGTAAAAGAGTGTAGTCCACTGATTTATATTTGGAAATCGTAAATTTGAAACGTTTTGATAAAAGAGCATAAAACTCGATGTTTTTGAAGTATTTTTTATGAAATACAAATTTTACAAATATTTTAGTACGGTTTGAGATAACCGTATATTGTTTCTTTCAAGGAGAATTATTAAAAAAAAAGATTTAGGCCTAGAAGTGACTGGTGGAAGCAACTGGGCCTGCTACACTCGGCAAAGGTAAAACATTGAAGACGACTGTTTGCTGGTAAGCCTGAATCTTCCAACCTCATTGGTATAATATTTTAGGACCTAATGGTGCCTGAATATGCACAGTCTTTGCACCGCTTTGCAAATCGCAATTTTGCCCCGAAACAGGTTTTAAGTAGTTATTTTATTCTTAACCTATTAGCATGGGACTGTGTTTGCTACATTCATTTCACAATGTATAGCATCCAAATAGCGCGAATGGACTGATGAGAACAACAATGAAATCGATGTTCTTAAACGTTTTTACAACATTGCGTTGTGGAGGTCTGCATGTAACTACAGTGGGCAATCCCTTGGTCTCACAACATATTGCACAATATATGTACAGTGTATCCATATCAAATACTACATATCGTATACATACGAGGTTTAATTTTTTATTAGCCCCAGAGTTCAAGGAAAGTGTAACCCTCTTTATTCATTACACAGTGTAAGAGTGCAGACCATTGACAAATGTCGATTTCACTGATGTTCACGTATTTGGATGACGATGGTTGTAATACCCTCACCGTGAGTTACAATCGTGTAACATTGGCTTGTTGAATTCAATTACAACAATCGAAAATTGCTCTAGACTACTTGTGTAGAAAGACTCACTCGCTCTTTTCAAACAGCTGATCGCTGCGTCTTCATAACATTTTACAAAGAGGTAGAGGTCAAGTAAGGGACGCACTATTGCATCTTGAGAAGGATTGGTTACGATGAGGATATGAAAGTTTTCCAGAGTTCCAAGATGTAGCATATTTGGTTCATTGAGGGAAGATCATGCAAACGTCCCCCACATTTTCCCTCTTAATTTGGTCAATACTTGAAAAGCAGTGGGGTTCAATATTTTCGTAATAACTTTGCAATCCGCAGAATCAAAAAAAACATTACCCATCTCGAAATGAAAAGCATATCTGCTTATCGTCTCTACCTGTGATTTATCAGTTATGCCACGATCTACTGTGAACGTTTGTTGATCTCGGGTTTGTTCGCTTTCTCATTTACTGCCTTAATATTTACTGGTGTTTCTGATTATATCACTGAGGCATGCTAAACATTTCTACCTCAGTCTCATACCTGGGTTTTATTTCCAATGTCAACACCGGCTCCTGACCAGTTCGAGAGCCAGAAATTCGAAGCGGCATAAAACGAAACCTGGGTAACAAGAAGTGTGAAAATGAGGACCACGAGTGGATATTTCACAGCCTTGGCATATGTCCTGTAAACCCTCCACGACACTGAACCTGTCAACCTCTCCTCTTTTTCGATCAGTGCACCAACGGAACCTGAAAGAAAATGGTGACATATAGATGGTAGGAACGGAGTTCAGAAGCACGATAGACAAGAATGAAATCCCAGCTTCTTACTTCATATGTGAATGTCCTGTATTGCTTCCTTTTGATTATTTACGAGTCTAACCTGGTTTAAAGTCACCCTATCACTCTGAATCTGGGACTGAAAACATGGAATGCATGGAACTCCCGGTATACTGCAATAGCAATTTCGGAGACAAGAAGGGCTAGCCCTAATGGTAATTGGAAATCAAAAGCCAGAAAATCACATCAATAGCAGTCAGTAATTTTTTTCATCCATACTTTGTGAAGTATTTGTGAATAAAAAAAATCAAAAGGTATGTTTTGACCGGTGTTGACATGTTACCATTTGCAGACAGTTCTTCTTTAGTTCCTTTGCTGGAGACACGTTGTCGGAGTTCAAGCCTCTCATCTTCTGCACTGAGAACGTGTTCATCCTCTGATTCGCTGTCTCTCTCAGACTCCGAAAGTACACGCAATGTTTCTTGCCAAGCTGCGAACAAATCCGGGTCATGTAGCCGTATTTCTTTAAGATTACCCTCTTTACCAACCCTCCCGTCATCCATCAGAAGTACCTGAAATGAAACAGAGAGTGGTTTCTTTCTAAAAATGCGAAATCGTGTCTTGCATAGCACTGATAGTATTAGTCATTTCAGAGGGAGTGCACAGTGGTACAACAGAAGTGTAATGGTGTTATCATTGATTTAGACACTCCATAGCAGTCAAGTTTTCTAGAATTAAAATGAACCGAACTCAGTAAATTTTACAAAGAATATCTTAGAAATAAAGTTCAAAAGTTTTCATTTTGAAAAAAAAGTTGAACATGACACGGCTATTGGTGTAAAAGAAAGGAATTGTAGCATTACAAAATGAATTGTATTTCTCGTGGAGGTCTTGTCAACACCTGCTATGGTGGTATTTTTAGATGAGTAAAATAAGGGGTGTGACTCATTACTGTGCTGAAGATTTTTCATACCAACTAAAAGCAATTTTCAAAATCAATTGCACGTAGAACTATGCATCAATATTCTCTCTAACAGAGCCTACAAATCTACAATGAAGGACAACTCGCCCAGTTTTCTTAAACCAACGTAGAGCCCATCTGTAAAGTCAACTTCAATTGTCCAACAAGTGTTACAACATAACATTACCTTGTTTGCCAAGTGTAAATATTGCAGTTGGTGTGTAACCAGGATCACCGTTCTACCTTCTCTTACAAGCATATCTACAATCCCGTGTTCAATGAGATGTGAACCAACGTGAACATCCAGAGCCGAAATAGGATCGTCCTAGGATAAAACAAGAATAAGAAATACTTTGTCAGTTGGTCTTTATTTTATCGTACACATCGGATGGGATATGGTCAAACCCTTCCCCAACCAATCGCCACAAAAAGTTCAAAATGTCAAAACGACAAAATGTTCTGAGTCTTCAATTTAGTTTTTTTCCGAAAAATTATCAGATTTATGCAAGTTTTCAAAGACGAATATCATTAATTGCAATTTCAGTTGACCTGTCGAAGCGAGCAAATGGATTGTAACTCCTTGAGACTTCCTTCCCTGGTTGGAATGGCGTTTCAATGGCAATCACAATAAATCATATTATATCAATTACCAAGAGTAGAGTATCTGTCTTCCTGTACATAGCTCTGGCCATGCTGACTCGTTGTTTCTGTCCTCCACTGAGGTTGATACCTCTCTCGCCAATCTCAGTCATATCCCCAGCTGGTAGAATGTCAATATCTGGCTGTAGTGCGCATGCTGCGATGACTGCGGAGTATCTGATACAGGAAAAACGACCAGATATTCATTATTGTTTTCATGACATGGCAATTTGTACAGCTCTGTCATATTTCGAAGGTTGGTCTACAATTGTCAATGAACTTTTGTCATATACCACACCCTAACATAATGTTCATCGACTTTTTCTACGAGGGTGTTGATGTTAGGGGGGACTTTCGTGAAAGTCTGATTCTAACTTTACCATGTAACACTCAACTGACCTATGGCTCGAAAGCTTGACTGCAAGACTCGCTCTTAGTAGTTTGTGAAATCGAAGATGAGAAATTTACCTTTTCTGGTCAAAGATTTCCCCAAATAGGATGTTGTCTCTTAACGTGGCATTTTGAATCCATGGTTTCTGTGGAACATAGGAAACCGAGTTTTTCTTTCTGCAAAATAAAATTAGACTTTGATTTTCGTTGAACTGCCTCTTTTCGATCTAGGAAGGTTACTTACACTTATCCTATAAGATATCCATAGAAGTTATAGTTTGCTGAAAGTTTGTGGAAATATCCAACACAGGCTTCGTTTATCTGTAATACTGCAGAAATATCGATATAATTAGAAGAAACTGCTTCGATCGCTTCTTGACAAATCGCTCTTAAATATTGCTTCAGTGAACTGACGAATCTTACCGCAGTAATCTGACTAGCTGTCCGAATCGCAGTGCTCACCTGTTGAACTGAACCATACCAGATGTGGTGGTCATTTCTCCCAAAATGGCGGACAGTAAGGAGGACTTGCCGCTTCCGACCAGCCCAACTACCATTACAAGAAACCCTGGTTTAATGATGGTAATGAGAAATGACAGCGAATCAGCCCCAAATTTAGAATATCACATGTCAGTGTCGTCGATTCTTCTCCCTAAGGGCACACACTCCTCGAAACTGCAAGACTTAAACTTGTGTTCAAACTTTTTTCAAGTCATTCTCTTTCAAAATCAAGAATACAGTTCTATGGTCACCAGGATAATTTTGATGGAAACAATATTCCCTAAAGTTGACTGATCTTGCAGATTCAAAACGGTCGTTATCCATCTGTTAATCTGATGAATAATTTAAATTTTCAATTTTCACAAAAACAAGGTGGTGGTGAAAACTTCATTTACTCCACAAGCTTCAAAATGAGGACACAAAAGGAACATAAAGGGGAAAGGATTGTAAAAATTCTTGAGTCAGAATATCTGTCCTTCAGGCGAATTTTATTTTGACTGTACAACATATTAGACTCACCGACGGGAATCTGGATGTTGATGTTGGTCAACACATCTTTAGAGCCGTCTGGATTCCACGAGAAGGCTCCGTCGGTTATCTGTCAATAGCGCAGTGAGAAGAATCCTCGCTTTTAAACATAACAACACTTAGAAGAATGGTAGTTGATAGTCTTCATGGCATGCCACTTCCATTAAAAACTATGTATGATCTTATGTCTACACATTTTGGCTTATTTGCAGCCGATCAGATGTAACCTTAAGAGCCTCTGCATATTGCAGGCGGTATTTTGCATGACGTGTATTCTATTCGATATTAAACATTTTAGTTCTTAGAAATGCGCACCTAAGGGTCTGTGAGAAATGGTGGCAATGCTGCCCAGAAATCAGTAAATATCATATGATTTTACTATGTTTAATGGATTGGTGAACTGGTGAATTCTGAGCAGGGGAAATATTGCATCGGCATGATGATGTGGATGACACAGCGGAATTGCACAAATCAATTGCAAATGCATACAATGCGTTACATCCGTGTATTTGCCTCGGCACTCCAATCGGCAGACAGTTACCTGCAACGCAATATCTTCAGGGACACAGCTTTCTTCGAGTGTTGTTTCAATGACCGAGGATCCGGGTTTGAAGGTACCATACGCACTGTGGTGCTCACTCTCGAGTAAAGAAGTTGAGTCAGATTGTCCAGCTGTCTCCGAGGTCAAAATGTTCCTCTTATTGCGATTGTGGCCATATATTCGAGATACCTCTGATGAATCAAGCACCTACGAATAAGATGTTTTCAGAAGTGAAATAATGTCATGTAATGGAAAACCCTTTAGGTTTGAAAATTTGTTGACTGACTCCCTACAACGAGGGCTTGAGGCGTATACGTTATTGTCTGCATGAATTTGGGCATTGATCAACACAAGTATTCAGGTAATATCATGATTTATGAATGAATGACACAATAAACAGACAAATAAACAAACAAAACGATACCGTGCCCTGGTTGCTATCAATGGCGTCATCACAGTCCTCCACTATCTGTTCATCGATGTCGACATCTTCAAAGCCTCTCGTCATCGGTGGAAGTCCGTTCACAACTTCTTCTATTTCATGTGCTTCGCAGAACGTTTGTATCCGCCTCATAGAAGGTATGGCTTCAGCAGTAAAGCGAAGACTCCTCGCAAACACTAAGATTGGTGTCGCCAGTTGAGCAAAGAATGCAAGCGCAACAAAAGCTAACTCGGGAGTCAACGGATGCGGGTTTAGCAGCGAGTACGAAACAAACGACTATCATGATTAGCAGAGGTCACAGCGAAAGAGAAGTTTAGAGATCGAGAAGACAGTCAAATGACGCAACGAATGTAAACATCATGATGCAGATCAGCAAAGAGATAAAAGCACAGCGACACAAGAACATTAAAAATATGAAAATGAGCGGAAAGCGAGAAACAAATAAAAGCAACTGGTTATTTCGTTAACACAATGTTAAGTAAAAGAACATGTAAAACTTCAAACTTAACATTTCTAGGCCACAAAAAATCTATAATGTATTTATCAGGGGTTGAGCTAGAAACATCGCCCACAATACTATCATGCTGTAAAACCTGTTATACTTGTTTTTTAAGACTATCACAATACAGATTGAACGTTTTCTCTCTTTTCCTGTAGTTCACTACATGACAAACCACACTGAGCTCAAATCAACACCGAAAAAATGTTCATAAAATTCACACAGAATCAGTATTTCGGAACTTACGATTAGCGTCACCATAGCGGTTAACGTCTTTGCTGTAGACACTGTAAGAAGAATTTCGGTCTTAATAATTTGGTCGTTCTTTGCTTCTTATGTTATAGTCGGCCAATTTTAACCGAATGGCGTGATAGATAAGACACTTACTGAAGGTGAACCTGATTACTCCGTGGTATGGGACAATTTGATTTTGCGTAAGGGAGACTATATTCCTGAACATCTGCCTCTTTTCGAAAGAACTTCACCTACAATATTTGAAAAGTTTTCCTGAAATTAGTCTCGTTTTGAATCATAACTTGTTCCCAAGCAAGGTTTATGCTCCATGTGCCTATTCAAATAGTCTCCACTTGAACTAAGGAATCACCAAACTAATCGAAGGAACGATCACCATACAAAGTACTTGATAAAACAAATCAAACATTTGAATCGTCGAGACCGACTTGTCATCGCAAGAAGTCCAAAACAGAAACTAATTTTGTACAAGAATATAAATTGCATACTTACAACTCACTATCATATAAGCTCCCGATTTCATCATCAACTTGACTTGTTGCTCCCTGACTCCTTCAACAGAGGAGCAGAACACTTTTTCCCAACCACACAACTTTAGCAGCTTCATTCCCTGCAGTAGCTCGTTGATTTTCTTTAACCGTCTATCCGAAGTTTTCTGACGTGATATGAAGAGCACATTGATATGTTGATCTCCTCAGCATATTGTGGAGGATAGTGGTCCTATAATCATGGCCTGGATTGCATACATATCGACGTATTCGACGGATAAAGCGAACTGCTGTCTTTCTGTTCATGTGCTCGGATGCTCAAATGAACTCAATCACAAGTTCTCTAGTTCAGCTTGTATTGGTCACTGTATACGCATTAGCATTTACAGCTCGAAAAGAAAAATCCAGGACCTTTACTTGCACGTCAGTACATGGAAAATTTAGCCTATTCACTTTCATATATATTTAGGTATATTATTCAGGCGTCACCAGTCAAATATTTACAAATTCTCTCCAATTCTCTGATGTCGAAATTCAAAATGGTCAGCTACTCTAACTACTCTATCGCAAGCAAAAAGTTACATTCCAATTTCAGCAGTTGAAATTTAGTTTTGTCGGCAAGTTACTGTGTCCCCACACTCAAAGTTACAGAAAAGATCGTTGCATTTAAAGATTTTGTGAATATCTGTTCCCGAGGGGGCAGTGTGTCTAAATGTGGAATGTGCCTTAGGGACAGATATTCGGATTCTCAAACTTTAACAATATTTTTTTGAGAGTCCCCCTAATGTAGGCTCATTTTGAAGCCCAAGAAGTAAATGAAGTTTTCACGGGGCTTGTTTTCCTTTGAATTGAAAAATGCAATGTCCTACTTAACACATGGATGGCAGCTATTACGGATTTCAAGTATCGGTAGATACATGTATAGTTTGTTTCTCAAGCACTAAATTTTGCTGGTGACCCCTGATTTTATTCTTTCATATTGAAAGGAATCGGTTAACTTACGGAAAGATGGAGTAAAAGGTTAAATCTTTCAATTTCATGGCGCGAGTAGTACCTTAAGTCAGCCCAGAGAGTTGATCTGCGTATATACTTTCACTCATTAGCCCTAATTCCTATGATTAATGCTGATGTAAAGACTGCCATGGGCGAAAAGGAAATTGAGTTTGCCATCATATGTATCTTTTGTTTATTATCGCGCTTTTGTTGATTAATCACTTATTATTCCTTTTCTTTTCATTCTGCATTTACTTACCAGTACAAGGTTTTTAAGCCTTGCCAAAATATCGGTAATCTTGTATTGCACTACGCCAAAAACGGGAATAAAGGCCGCACCAATCAAGGCAGACACGCCCATTTCGTAATACAACAGTGTAATGACGACGACAACCTATATACATGAATCAGTAATCGGACAAACACCTGGTTAAACACTATGCACGGCATCGCACAACAAGATCAGTATGCTCCTCATGATTGGGATTCCCTCTTGTATTAAAGACCTTGATCAGCAATTTAATGTAAATAATACTGATTTTTTTCACTCAATCTGACGACGATCTCTTGAAGGTAGTATATCGTCAAGAGTGCATGTGCCAGCTTTGCCGTTTCTACACGACTGAACCTATTCTACCAATGAGCCAGTTTGGTACATGCGGGATCAATCTGATTAAATTTTATGTTGTGACGGCAACATTACCACCTTGGCTTCCATATTTATTTTCTCCTTTAGCTGTGATTAGTCGCGGCTGTCAGCTAGACAAAACCAGCAAAGAAAAACAAAGTTGGAAAATATCGCAATAATTACATCTGATTTTAATCAGATTGATGCGAGATGTACCATAGAAATCATCGTAAAGCGACGTTGATAAGATGGCTTGGAGTATTTAAATTCACTTAAAATTCAAAACGTTTACTTGAAATTGACATTGTAAATTTTGTATGTATCTCAAACAACCATTTTGTATACTGCGGCATGAAAAGTAATATTGCATTTTATAAACTTTGTAAAAAAAAGGGTAAAGTGTCACGAATTCATCACACTCTTTGATCAGCTCAGGTACTTCCAGTGATTGCTCCTCAGTGAATGTTATAACTGTCATACACGCATACACATATATATCTATATAAATGAATATTTCTTGCAATTATTGGTCCCGTCCACAACCATGGCTGGTACATTGTGAACCAAAAGATCGCAGTCGCATCCACTGACATGTGATTCGTTATCTGCCCAACAGTCATGTCACCGCTCGATAGACTTGAAGTCGACAGATGTAACGATTTTTCATAAGTAAAAGCCTGAAATACATAAACATACAGCTAATATATGAACAGGTACTTTTTCGTAAAAAGCACACTGGAACATCTGGCTTTTTGTAGTTTTCATTCATATGTAAATTACCAACCAACCATCGAGTCATTTCATTCCAAAAGAAGATTTTTACATCAATACGTGGCTGTTTATTAATACATTTTTGAGAACATAGATAAACAAATTTCTTCTGGGAACTTTCAATGACTATATTTCTATGCCAGCTCCATAGAGAGTGTCCTTGTTAAATCTTCCTCCTACCTGAAGGGCTGACTGTACACGTATAGCATACCAATCGAACATAATATGTGAAAGTCGTAACAGAACGGCCCTGGCAAGCGTAGACACACAGATGACAAGCACAAGAACATATCCGTTCCTGAAGAACTCGTTTATTGTTACGTAGCACAGCTGCGAAGAAGATAAAACGATGTGTATTCATAAATTACTTTTTTCAAGTGTCAACTTGAAGGTTTGTTTGTCTCACCAATTACGATATAGTAACTGCTATAGGTTCTGCAGCAATAAGAAATACTGGCTCGACCAATTGCGAGCCAACACATGAATGAGCTTTGTTTCTTTCTTTGTTGTTCTATTAATGAAACGAAAATGTTAGGGTTGACTTTCGGTGAATCAAGTACACTCTACTTTACCAAACCTTTCAACGAGGAAACTACTGTAAGTTTGTCAATCTACTGTCATTTCAACTAGTAACAATGCTATCAAACGAAGTTTCTTACCTCTCTATTATGCAAGTCTAACATCGAGGGTTTTGTAACCCGCAAACCTTACCATTCCCGAAAGCTTTGCTTACGTTTTCAGTTGGTTGTTCTTCGCTAAAGTACTCTCTTGTTGCGTAGCTAATTACGCCCCCAATGGCCAAAGGAATCACAATGAGACAGATATCTGCGAGCACATTGATGGACACTCCCAGTAATATCTGCCGACCGTACGCTCTCACGTAGGCTTTCCACAAAGACGATGGTCTGTTTTTCTGAAGAGCTCTTGCCTGAAGCATAAGATAGAACAAACACAATATTCTCTGCTAAAATTTGGTATCAACAAATATTGATTTTTAATACTGTATTTTTGTGTGAAATTAAACGTCCAATTGGATAAACATATGATTATTCTATCTTCACAGTGACAAGTTACGCTGGGATGTTGATCTAAATATGTGAAAAGCTATTTTCTGAGTAATTTGACAAATTATTGCTTCCTCATGAAATGATAGTGAATTGTTTCTCTGGCTGCGACGTATTTTATCATTGTTATTCCTCAGTGGCAAACAGAAAGCGTTCATTAAAATGAACTCATTTTTTTTATTACGCGGGCTTTCTTCTAAAATTTCGATCGTATCATATAATTATGAGAGTGCGTAAAAATAGGTAAAAGAAAAATACCGTGCTCGACTTCGCAGAATGGAGCATTTACAACAAAATTCGTCATACGAATTTGTTATGTCACAGTTGAACTGTTTTTTAAAGATAAAAAAACAAAACCAGACAAAAAAAAAGGAAAATCAAAACTGATCCAACATGGTGGCAAAATAGGATTGTATCTTGCCGATTTATGATCTTCTCTACCACAGACTGGACTGACATGATCTTCCAAAAACACGATTGTAAATAATTTGGGATAATTGCATCTTTATATTTTTCAAAATCTCAAAAGTGTTAGGTGCCCTATAGCTGAATATTGTGGTATTAAAATTTACTCATAAAAACAAGTGTGTAATTTAAAAAGAAAAGCATATAACGTTCCATTTGCAAATTATATTGACGTTACTTCACCATCCAATTATCCCAAATTAGTTCCAATCGCGTTCAAAGCAGACTTGGAATCAAACAAAATGTTTTTTAGTTATCACAAAGCTAGTCACAAATGCTTAAAATATCAAGTTTAGCATCGATTAAGGACAGTGATTCATTTACTTTCTCTGAGTCATATGCTTTCTTGAAAACTTTGTACACGTTTCGGCATTCAAAATCCGACGGCAAGCACCCAAGATCATCCATCTCTAATGGTCGCTGGTACCCGAGAACGAACAACCAATTAAGAGACGAAAACATCACCTTCGATAACAGATTACCGTAGTTGAAGCGGTAGAACATCCTCTTGTTATTGACATCGGTAGGATAAGCCTTTTCGTTGTAACACCAACCTAAAATCTGTCAAATCACTATTATTTTCATCGTTAAACTCTCATTGTGTATTTCGGCAATAAAAACGTACTTGCACGGGCTGAAGATAACGGTCAGACCAATGAAGTGTTCCGATCATCTAATGAGCATATTTTCTACGTCATTCCAAATAAAGGTAAATCTATCTATTCTATAGTATTAATGAGGGTAATTTAAATGTCGAAAGAAATTTGTGTGTGTGACGACTCAGTAGTGACAGAAATACCAATTAATGATCAAAATCAGACAATTGAATTGTTGGCAAATAACAACTTTGCACACGAGCGCTATGTATGACTTGTCTTCCTAACTTCGACAGTCGCCCTAATACCAATCGATCGGAAATGTGGACTGAGGAAAAGTGTGACTGTGTCAGATCATTATCAAATTCAGCTCGACAAAAACATCAGTCATTCGCACATACGCCAGCAGTATACAAACAAAATACACACCAATGAGTAACTGCAGAAAGGTTATCAAGAATGTAACCTAGGTCAAGCTGATAACTGGAACGTGTACTTTGGATATATGACGGGTGAGTAAATACTTATGTTCGCAAACAAACGAGGTAGCATTTTGCTGTACGTAAAGATTTCAAAGGCTTACCTTTGTTCGTATTAAGTTAACTTCCAGACAGAGCATACATCCGTAGATAACGATGCATGTAAGGATAACCACTTGTCTCATTATGGTAATATCAAACCCAATTTCCTCTGTTTGTTTGATTAGTCTTACAACGTCAATAGCGACAGCAGTCGGCCAATACAGAAACAACAACCAGGTCAAGTGAGGTCGATTCCAATATTCAAGGTAGTTATAGTACACTAAACTTATTAGTCCACAGAGCATTGCACACGACTGAGGTACATAGAGATGAGGTTGTGTTACGGAGTTCCTGGTCAGATCTGTTAAAACACCTTCACCAACGCCACAGAGTAACACTAAAATCAAGAGACTTGACATAATCCATTTTCTTTTGTGTCCCGGATATGGTATAAGCATTTTCGATGAACAGTTTTGCAGTGCTGTGAAACATCCGAGTATGATCAGGACCAAAGACAGAAGAAGGAGGAAGCACAGGTGTATTCCACAATACAAAATATCGAGATAGCGTTGACTTTGGTGGCAGTGAGTTGAATTGTCGCACATTTTAACTAAGCATGTCTGTTCGGACGAGGCCATTGCAAGCCAGTGCAGAAGCAGAGCTGTAGTTCAATGGTTCAGTGTTGACTTGTTGACGTCACGAAAGGAGGGGGCGGCGATTTGGTGAATGTCAAATCCGTCACTCTAAATAATACTTCACATTCCACCGTCAAATTCGTGACCCAAATCAAAGGTGACCTTTTTATGATGTGTAGTACCATAAGCAACTGTATGAAGCATATTTAACTCTGGTGCTGATAACTGATTAATTTTTTCTGTGACGTAGTGCTATGTCATTATAATTCATGAGCTGTCATAACTATAGTCCAGAACAAGTGTCGGCTTAAAATGCTGGTTTAGCAAAGACGAAGGTCGTTGGCCATGTCAGAAATCAGGATGACAACGGCTATGACATTCGGGCTGACTTTGATAATGAATATCTACTTGGGAGAAATATTTATGTCGGTTATTGGTTGTTGTCAAACTTTGGTAAAGAGGTTGTACAAAAGTCTCACTATTTGCCTGCAATTTGAGTTTTGCAGACGAAACAGTGCACAAGGCGCCTGTTGTCAAAGCCCACGTTGAAAGTGAAATTTTCACTTGACCTTTACGTATGTTGGTATGGAAAGGTATACCTGAAGACATTCTGCTAGGTGAGGGTGAGCTTATCTTCGAGGATCCCAGTGCGTTAGTGGTCACAATACGTCAAAAGAAAGCGCAAGACCAGCGCGAGGCTATAGTTAAGCGAAATGAAATGGCGTCAGGCGTGAGAGCAATACCTGAAGAGGAGTTGCCAACTCTCATTCAAGCGGAATAAACAGGTGATGACTCCGATGAGGAAGTAGAATCATCTGATGAAAGTAATAGCACTTCAGAACATAGTGATACAGTCAATGAAATGCAATAGGTAAATGGGTCGCGTGACGAACATGATGATTCACTGGGTATCTCTAGCTAGTTTGACGAGGACAATTCAAACAGTGGTGAAGCGGATGATATAAACAGTAGGCGTGAGTGTAATGATACCTCCCATGATATATCAGCCCTTGACGAACCGTTTGATTAGAATTCATCAGACCTAAGTGACACAAGTGATGATGAAGAAAGTGATGACGTTACTTCTAAAATGTCCAAGAACATTTCCACCGGATTAAAATGTCAGCAGGAATATGCTGAAATATTAAGGTTAGATCGGGATAAGTTAAGACAACTTCAATTAGGGACGGTCCCAGATTGTCCCATAAATTCAAGAAACAAAATTCCTTCGTTTAGATCAAACCCCCTCCCCTAAACGAAAGTTCAAAAGTGCGAAATGTCGATGTCTGCCTGAAAATACAATGTAGCAATTTGTTAGAGCTACTGAAGAATATGTATCCCCTGACCCACATTATCTGTACATCGTAAAGTACTTCTTCTATTTTGAGTACTATAAACCATAGCATGACACGAACGAGTTTGGAAACAGTTACAGCAAAATTGTTATGAGTGTGTAGGTTTTGTTCATTTTACACACAATGTAAAGAGAACTTGTGATCACAAAATAAAAGTGCGACAGTGAAGTTCACTAATTGAATGGAGGTCAAACCCCCTCCCCCTTAAACGAACGAATTTCCCTTTTTGAACTTATGCGACAATCTCAGACAGTCCCTTAGCATATCCTACTCTTGCAAAGGTGCCAGAGCATGCAGATGCAAGTCAATCGTTGGAAAATCAGGCAGGAGTGTTTGGGCATGAGAAATCATTGTATCGTTAGTGTATTTCTTCACATATGGTGCGTGAAGTTAGACAAATTGTGGTAACTGAGGAATGTCGAAATGCATTGCTTAGAGTGTCACGTGACATACCTCTGCCGGTACACCTTTGTATTGAAAAGACTAAACAACAGTTGCTACAATACTATTACTTGCCTGTTATTTTCAAGGATGTTGCAGAATACTGCAGGACTTGTGGTCCATGTCAAAAATTCGCAAGACGGAGAGCATTCGCAGTAGGTAATAACGGTGCGAGAAAGATCTGCTGACATTAGAAAAATTGTCAAGAAGAACATGGAAAAAGCTCAGGCACGATGATATGACAGAAGAGCAAGGAAAGAGTCGCGATAAAATACTTGTACACTTACCTTTCTCCACGCTCAAGTTGAGTGCTCAATGGCAAGGGACATTCACTGTGGTAAGGAAAGTCTCAAACATTGATTATGAAATTGAGCAAGGTGGCCGTAGAAAACTAAGAGGGTTTATCATGTAAACATGCTAAGGGAGCCTTCAGTAATTACAGGGGGGTTAGCCGGGGGGAATTGGGGAGGGTCACTTTTTATAAAACTGTCTATTGGGGAGGGTCACTTTTTATAAACCTATCTTAGGGGGAGGGTCACTTTTGACAGAGGATGATTTTACGGCCAAACCTTTGAATGTACATTTTATATTTCCTGAGTAGGATATTGCCGACAAAATACATCGATTCTTTTAAATATGTACACATTATCAACAACCTTCACAAGCAAAGAAGGTGCAATGGTATCCTACAGTAAACACCTTGAACAGTTAAAACTGATGAAAGACATGAGAGAAAAACATATGGGATAGATGGCGAAGTGTAAATCAATTAGCAAATATCTATAAATATTCCCGGATATTGTTAGTTTAGTGTTTTATATTGGCAAAAAATTGATCATAATTCATTCATAAACTACCATGTATAGTTAATCAACATTTCGGTGAAACTCGAAAATCTAATTTCTTGCACACATATCCAATTGTAAGCACCATAGTCGAATCAAGTACATTTATATTAATATTGAAGAGTACATAAACACACATTTTTAACTATTTTTATATTCGAAAAAAATTATTCATTGTTTCCTCATAATCTACCCTGTATAATCAATCAACATTTCAGTGAAATTCCAAAATCCAAATTTCTTGCACACACATCAATTTGAAACCTCCCTATTCTTATCAAGTACATTAATATAAAATATCAAGAGTATATAAATACACAGATTTACCTATTTTTGTATTGGGAAAAAATATTCATAGTTTCCTCATAAACTACCATGTATAGTGAATCAACATTTTGCTGAAATTCCAAAAATCCAATTTCTTGTACACACATCCGTTTGTAACCACCTTAGTCTAAGCAAGGACATTAATATGAATAACCAAGAGTACATAAATACACAGATTTACCTATTTTTATATTCGAAAAAAAATTATTCATAGTTTCCTCATAAACTACCATGCATAATCAATCAACATTTCAGTGAAATTCCAAAAGCTAAATTTCTTGCACACACATCAATTTGAAACCACCCTATTCTTATCAAGTACATTAAAATAAATAATCAAGAGTACATAAATACACAGATTTACCAATTTTTGTATTGGGAAAAAATATTCATAGTTTCCTCATAAACACCATGTATAGTGAATCAACATTTTGCTGAAATTCCAAAAATCCAATTTCTTGCACACACATCAATTAGTAACCACCTTAGTCTTAGCAAGGACATTAATATGATTCAGAATAACCAAGAGTACATAAATACTCAGATTTACCTGTTTTTGTATTGGAAAAACATTCATAGTTTCGACATCGACTGCCATGTATAGTGAAATCAACATTTCAGTGAAATTCCAAAATCCAATTTCTTGCACATGCATCCATTTGTAACCACCCTAGCCATCAAATACATTAATATGAATAATCAAGAGTACATAAACACACTGATTTATCTATTCTTGTATTGAAAAAAATTATTCATAGTTTTGTCATAAACCACCATGCATAGTAAATCAAGATTTTCCATGAAATCCAAAAATCCAATTTCTTGTACACACATGCACGTTTAATTCCCACTTCAAGCAAAGTACATTTACATATATTATCAAACATATATAAATGTACAGATATAGCTTGTTGTGTGGTAGAAAATTGTCAATAGTTTGCCTGGTAGACTCCCATATGTTATGATTTGATATTTTTTGGTGAAGCACTATATCAGCCACATCTTGCCACCTTATAGTTGCGCAAAATATGGTGACCCTCCCGCAAATGCATGAACCCTTCAAAAATACTTGCGTGATGAATTGCGACCCTCCTTCCCAAAATGCGAGCCCCCTGTAATTGTCTGTAACTTATATAACAATTAAACTTATCGTTATGTAGATTAGCTGATACTGTTTAGTTATTTTAGTTATTGTTTTAGGTGGCGCTGCACTAGCGGCGACACTGTGGCTCTATCTCAACGTTTTTTTTGTTGGATTTTCGTCCTTGTGAGTGATATTTTTCCCTCATTTTCATACGTATTTTCATCATGAATGGTTGGAGAATGGACGGCAACTCGTTCTGTGTATTTTTGGTGTTCCTGGCTCTGTTGGTACACTTTCATCGATGTGGCGGAGTGAAGACACAGAACAGCCATGGTCATGGTGCATTTCCCTTTGTTTACAGCCGGGAAATCTTGCTGAGCTTGCGTGACCAACAGGTGTCTGCTAATGTTTTGAATGCTAACTTTCCAGTTGATATTTTACGTACAACGATACACTCAGACGGGAACGACAATTTTACTGCAGGAACTCACAAGCGAAGGAAAAGAGGTAGGAAGGGTGGTGTAAGACAAAAACTGAGACAGCGAAAAGCCAGACTGCCATTACCAACTGTACTTCTAGCAAACGTTCGTTCTTTACGTGCAAAGGTCGATGAACTGCAAGCTAATGTAAACTACATGAATGAATATAAAAATTCATGTCTGTTTGCTTTCACGGAAACTTGGTTGGATGAACAGGTTGGTGACCAAGATTTATTTGTTGATGGTTTCGGTACACCAATCCGTTTGGATAGAGACAAGAGAAGACAGGAAAAGATCATGGCGGCGGAGTGTGTTTTTATGTAAATGAGCGATGGTGTAAAACCGTGACTGTCCGTGATGGAATGTGCACACCTGATATTGAGCTATTGTCTATTTCTCTTCGTCCGTTCTATATTCCCAGAGAATTTTCTCAATTGTTTTTCACTTTAGTCTACGTACACCCACGAGCGAATGTTTCTACAGCAGCTGAACACATATCAAATAATTTACAGAAATTGGAATCACTTGCCCCGGATGCTCCGAAGTTTGTACTTGGTGACTTCAATCATTGTGACTTTAGCAAGAGTGCAAAAAATATCCACCAATATGTTTCGTGTCCTACTCGTTTTGATAAAATACTTGATAGGTGTTATGGTACAGTTCCTGACGCATACAAATCTTTTGCGTTGCCCTCTCTTGGATCTTCAGATCATAATGTTGTAATGCTTGCCCCTATCTATAAACCAGTCATTAAGCGGATTCGTAGAGTAACAAAAACTGTGAAGAACTGGTCAGTAGACAGTATTTCTAGCTTACAGGCGTGTTTCGAATGTACTGACTGGGAGATGTTTTATCATTCTTGTATCGATTTTAATCAACTTGCCGATGTCATTTCTTCCTATATTTCATTTTGTGCAGATTCTGTTATTCCTACGAAAAATGTTAAAATTTTCCCCAATAACAAGCCATGGGTGACCAAAAAATTAAAGTCTATTCTCAACCAGAAGAAGAGAATCTTTTTCAGGGTACATCAGGCGAGAAGCAGTTGATAAACAAAGAAGTCAAGAGAGCGATTAGGCAGGCAAGTTAGATTATAAAAATAAAATTCAATCAAAGTTTCTTTCTGGTAACTTTCGATCTACTTGGCAAGGTATCAAGCATATGGCAGCAGTAAATAAGGTTACTCTTCAGAGTCAAAAGTTACACTAAATAACTTAGACTCAGCGGCGCTGCCAAAGGTCCTGAACACATTCTTCACTCGTTTTGAAACAGAGGATTTTTCATCTCAAATCTCAAATCTAAAACAGTCATTGTCTCCTGAGTTAGGGATGTCTATTGAGACAGAGAAAGTAGCTAAAACTTTAAAATCATAAATGTGAACAAAAGTCCAGGTCCTGATTGTATTTGTGGTCGCACCCTGAAGTTCTGTGCTGATCAGCTTAGTGTAGTCTTACAACACCTTTTCCAAGTTTCTCTTGATACAGTTATTATTCCTGCCATATGGAAAATTCTATAGTAGTACCAGTCCCAAAGAAAGCTAGCCCTAGAGAACCCAATGATTTTCGACCTGTGCTCTTACTTCCCTGGTAATGAAAACATTTGAGAAAATAATTAAGTCCATTATTCTGACAAAGGTTGGCAACAAACTAGACCCCCTACAATTTGCATATCGACCGGGAAAAGGTGTTGAAGATGCTAAGCTTTTCATTCTCAATACACTGTACAAACACTTAGAAAAAACAGGTGCTCATGCAAGAATCCTTTTCGCAGATTTCTCCAGTGCTTTCAACACAATCAAACCCCACATCCTTGCAGAAAAACTCTTAAAATTTAATTTTAGCAATCAACTTGTACTTTGGATTATTGACTTTCTTACAAATAGATCACAAAGGGTGTTTGTCAATGGTATTTTGTCAAGTATCATTCAAACAAATACAGGTTCTCCTCAGGGTTGCATTCTGTCTCCTCTGTTGTACATCCTTTATACTGACGATTGTAGAAGTACACATGAAGGTAGCCATCTTGTTAAGTTTGCTGACGATAGTACTCTGCTTACACTTCTACAGGGATCAGAATGTCATCATGGTCCCGCTCTTAGTGAGTTTGTTGAGTGGTGTGATAATTCTGTATCTTAAACTTAAATGTTAAGAAAACTAAGGAAATGATAATTGATTTTAGGAGGCAAGAACGCAACCCTCCTACGTCCATTGTTCACGATCAAGAAGTCGAGATTGTTTCGAAGTATACATACCTTGGTTCAATATTTGACAGCAAATTGAAATGGGATCATAACACCGATGCTATACTGAAGAAGGGGCAGCAAAGATTGTACTTTTTAAGGAAACTGCGTTCATTCATGGTTGATAGACAAATTTTATCTCTTTTTTATAAATCTTACATTGAAAGCGTTATCTCATTTTCATTCATTTGTTGGTATCAAAATCTGTCTGTTAAAAACAAAACTTCACTTGATAGAATTGTTTCACTTAGCTCAAAACTAATTGGTATACCCCAGAGAAGTCTTTCTACTTTTATAATCAGCAAGTACTCAGGAAAGCCCGCTCAATTCTTTTGTCTAGTGATCACATTTTATCAGCAGAGTTCGACACACTTCCCTCTGGTCGGCGTTTTAGATACCCGGCTTGCAGGTCAAACCGGCGCAAGTTGTCATTCATTCCAACCGCTGTGCGGCTTTTAAATGATTCCTAAACTGTTTTTTTGTATAGTCCTGCGTCTCCTACCATTTTGTAAATTTGTATTATATATTTTTGATGTTGTATTTGAGCCACGCTTTTTAATTGCCCGTGTTTGGGATAAATAAAGTTCTATTGAATTGAATTGAATTGAATTGAATTCCTGGGGAAAATACTACCGTGATCGGGGGAGGGTCAAGTTTTAGAATGAAGGACAAGAGGGAGGGTCTCATTTTAGACACGAGGATAGGGGAGGGTCACATATTACAGTACAGGTGCGCACGGAATTCTCCCGGCCCATCCCCTGTAATTACTGAAGGCTCTCTAAGAGCATGGAAAGATAGTAATAAACCGGTGTATTTTGTCTATAGTGTTGATGCTGTTTGCAAAAACGACATAGAAAATTCTACGTTCTATACACTGAACGATCAAAGAAAATAGACTTTGGAAGAGTAGTAATTGCAGATTCAGTAACTGCGAAGCAACGTGCGGAACTGTTTGCTTACTGCTAGAGTACAGTGATGTTTTAACTGATGTACCTAGTTGTACTGATCGGGTAAAACACGATGTGATAAATACCGACGAAACGCCAATTTGTCAGAAGTCATATCATCTAGCACAGACAGCTTAACAACAATTAAGATGAACTGCAGAAAATGCTGAATGCTGGAATTACTACTGAATCAAAATGTCATTTGGCATCGCCGATCATTTTGGTCAGGAAAGTCAGATTCAGTGTTGACTAAAGAAAACTTAATAGTGTTACAGTATCACACATATCCTATGCCTAGACTAGATGAATTGATTGAGGAAATTATTGGCTTGGATTATATATCATCTAGTAATCTCACAGGGGATATTGGCAAATTCCTCTGAGCAACCTTGCAAGGAAGAAATCCGCCTTCATTACTCCTTTTGGACTGTATGAGTTCACTGTTATGCCATTTTGGGCGAAATATGCGCAAACCACTTTTCAGAGACTACTGGATAAGACATTTAATCAGCCCAGAGAGAGAGAGTGTACATGGATGACTTGAGTCCACATGATCATTCATGGGAAGATCAATTCAAACACATGCGTAGCATAATTGAGAGGTTCTATATGCCGCCTTACGTATGTACTGTAGCTTAGTGTATAGTAGAAGAAAGTAGCATCTTTAGATTATAGTACTCGCTGCCTCAAGTCTTCCATACATCCCTTCAACATTGGAATACCAGCCTTGCCCGACACGGTACCAAGTGACCGGCAATACCATCTTAACCCTGGTCATATTACACAACAATATATAGGTCTGACTCATCGTACAGACAAGTGACAATAAATAAGTGTATCGCGAGAGGCTTCAGTTTTTAAAGTTAAGGTTACAAATTAATGTTTCTGATCTACATACAGTTCATTAAGATGAACGAGAGCTTCAATGGGCAATTGAATTTGTTTCGAAGTAAGAATGGGAGAAAGACTAGAGTTATGCATATTGTTTTTACATGAAGCTAATGGCCGACCTTTGTAGGGCGGTACCACTGCACTCTGAAAATCAGGTGTCATATCCTAGGGAAAAATACAGCTTATGTGAAAGAAGTCACTGATGTTGGTTTTCCACTTGTTCCAATATCTACGTGATATAAAATCGATGAGCAGTAGGTTATGATGACCAGGAACCACAGTTACCCATGTTATAACAATGAATTTCTAGAAACTTTTTTATATATTTGGAAGATGAAATCTACTTTCTTGCAACTTTGAAATGATTTTATCACCCATTTAAATCCTTTCTACAGTTTGAAACTATTTTTTCATCTTTTTTGATATTCTCGCTTATTACATTGATATATATATAAAAAGCGTTCTGAGGAGCATTAATACAACATTACAATCAAATCCGCATTGTATGAAAGAAAAGTTTGAATTGCTTTGAGTGTCTGCCACCTAAGTTTGTTCAATGGTTCAGTGTGTGACAGGTCTAAGTGGTTCGATAAAGTCTGGTAGCGGTTCAGCAAATTAATTCCAAATTACTATTTGAGTTAGATAAACTGGATCAAGTTAGATACACTGGATCATCCACTAAAGATTTCAGCTACGTTTTAAGTGTCAATTGCATTTAATCGCCCTGTCAAACAATTCTAACACAAAGAAGTTCATCACTCAATCTTATTGAATGCTTGTCGCCGAAATAAACTTGTTTTCCATATTTCCGTTATCATTATTGAATCAAATGGATACTCTTAGCCGAGAAATAAGTGGTCATAATCACAATCATACCAAGCCATAATCCAATAACACTAGATCAGAATTCGTAATACAATAGTTGTAAACATAGACACAGAACAGCACAGAACAGACAGTAAATAAGCAGTACACAAACAAAGCCAAATTCATGAAAGAAAGATATATGGACCTCAGGCCAAAAGACCAAGAAGTGATGTCAGGTGTTTCTAAAATAGTAAGCGCATCCTACCCCACATGTAGCACCCGCCATATACCAATCTGTAAGTCAGATAGGTAGCGGTCACTAACTAAGGCCCAATGTCACCGATGCAATCAGCGATTATTTGTCGGAGAGATATTGTATTTATCTACCAGCTTGCGATACCTGCCAACAAGCGTTTGAATGTAGAGACAAGTCTTGCTCTGATGTAACCTTGATTCAACAGTTTGTAAGAGAGATAATCACCATATGAACTGCATGCTCTTGCATATCGAATAAGCTGGGAAATGTATACCCCAAAAGCTGGTGAAAGTGGAATATTACTGATGAGATGTGGGGAAATTGATTATACTGAAGTTGAAATCATCTATCTTGTCATATAGCCTAGTACAAAGGTGACCATTACAGTCAAATTCAAGTAAAATGTCCAGATATCACACCGTTCATTTTGAGCAGAAATCGCAATCGCCGTATAATATGTATGTATGTATGTATGTATGTATGTATGTATGTATGTATGTATGTATGTGTGTGTGTGTGTGTGTGTGTGTGTGTGTGTATGTATGTATGTATGTATGTATATGTATATGTATATAATGTTTACGATGTTTGTTCTTTTCTCTGGAATGGCTGAACCAAATTTAATGAATTTGTCTAGTAATTTTGATCAAAGGAGGCTTATGATTATTGCACAAGTAAACGAAAACATCAAATTACTGAATTGTCGCTCAATTCATATCTAGAACTCATATCTATGTGAAATGAGAACTCGCCTGTAATTATCTTACCACCTGATACCAATAAAGAACATACTTTCCTTCCAAACTATGTGGTGATGAAGGAAACACGTCAAAGTTACCTATAGCCTCCTCCCTCTACACGCAGCAGATGGACATTTGCACACACTTCGCCGGGGAGTTTTGCAGAGTGACTTACATCAAAAGGTTTGGCACTCGGTATTTATTGGAAAATGTATACAATGCTGTCTAACTCTGAAAATATGTCAAAAATCAACGGAAATGTACATATCCTCCTGAAAATGTCCCCTGCAAGATATTAAGGTGGATCCCTCAACTTGTATAGAGCATGTGGTGACGACTACAGAAAGAAAACGACAAAGTTAATGGTATTTTTAAGCGTTAAAATAATTGCTTTAATTGAACTGTAAAAGCATCACGACGGAGATTCTTTTGGGATTCACCATGTTTTGCCATAGCACTAACTTTTGTCGATAAAAATCCGTTCATTCTGCCACCATTCTGCCAGACAATCATGCCACCAAGTAATAGAAACGTTTTGATTCATGGAGTACTATGCCTATATGTCATTGAAAGAAGCATAGGAACCGTCGACTCCTGAACAAGTAATTTTGGATATCTTTCACGAATAAAGTTGCAACCATTAACATGTTCATAGTGAATACTCAGATTCTGATTATGGGTGTATGTTTTGGAAGGAGTCATATTCAGATGAAGGAATGAAAAGGCGTATCTTGCAAGAGAAATATGCCTGTAATAGCACTCTAATTAATACTGTCTCAAAGTATCAACGTCTTTACTGTCCGCAAAGGAAACATACATACTTATGAATAAATGTCTTCTTGTATTCTGCTTCTCGTAACTGAAAGTCATCTGCCTCCAGCCGAAATTGGCAAACATCGATGCCAAAAGTATGGCATCATCAAATCGCACAGCTTATTTAACTACCCAGGTAAAGGGACTAGCATGAAAACTTAAGAGAAAATACTCGATTGGAATTAATCTTATAATGAAAACGTCAATGGAATCACCTCCAACATCCAAAATTGTAATATTTGTCCGTGTAAGTGACTAGGAATTGTTGACATCAACTCTGATTGACCAAAGAAGCGAATTCACTGCCGTCTTGATTTTGTAACTTCTTCGGCGAACCAAATTCAACGACTTTACCTTCACTTAATACCATTACGCTGTCTGAGTCCAGAATAGTTGATGTGCGGTGCTGGAAATCAAGACACAAAATATCACTTACTTTTAAAAACAGTAAATTGACTGACTCTTTTAACTGCAAATCAAAATCACTCATAAGAGTAAAATATATTCCACAAGAGACTTCGCACACTTGTGTCGTCTTATACCTGTGAAAATAATCATCCTTTGATATTTTTTTCCCCGAGTCGATTTGAATTTCTAACTTCTGTTTTGGAAATGTATTCATCGGCCACTGTATTTCCAGTTACGATGGTGTGATTATGAAAAGCTTTTTGAATCCTAAATAATCGACAGATCAGGAGGTGCTGAATGTATTGTCTTGAGTTACAAATCCCATAACATTTTCAATTTACTAAGCATAGGGTCGCATGAGCGTTTACAGCAAGACTACATGGTGCTTTTTAAGCATCTGTACTATGTATTGATTTTCTCAGAAGAAAATATTACTTTAGTGATACATGTATCAATCCATATGTGTTGATCTACTTGTTATGCGAAAGTCATGCTTTTCGGACGTTTTCATCTCAATCAGCGAAACTGCCGTGACCTCTGAGACTCGCATTGAAACCACTGTAAAACACACTTTTATAACGACTGATCGCACATTATCTTTTCTCAATGACCGTGGTCATCGATGTTTACAAGACTTTAATGTCTTCACCGATAGGAAACATGAAATTTCAATGTTGCTACTTACAGCAATGGTTATCACTGTCCTGTCAGAGAAGGCGGTGGACATGACTCTTTGTAATATTGCATCCTAAATAATAACCAACCAGAAAGACAACTGTCACATTCAAAGTTTGAAGGCGCAACGAAGACCAGGGAATATTAAAATCCTAGATATAGGATGTATTAGCAGTACGAAGTAAAATGCAAGTGTTTTGTTATTTTTTGGTAATTTTTCAAGTTCTTATGAGTAAAATATAACTCGACCGCGCAATATCACAGAGAATTACCTATAGAGATTTGCCACGGTGAACCTTAAGGGTAACGAAGAAGAGATATTTATTAATTTGTTCATGAACACTGTGAAAGAAATTTTGCCATGACATTTGTCTCGAAATCTTTCAATATGGAAACAAATTATTCATAGAATCAATTCTCCAGACAATTCCATTGCACCATAGGAACAGTCTGATTTAAAATCCCACTAGACATGCATTTTCTCTTGTTCATGAATGTGTGTGTATCGAACTAAATGATACGACATCATTGTGATACTCCCGGGAAATTTAAGCCATAAGAGAATAAAGGAATATATCATCTTTGTCGATATTTGCGGGCGATTTTAACAATGTCTGTCCCATCAAAGATAGCAAAGACTCTTATTGTCATTTGTGGTCATCTTAGATTACTTGATTCCTTTCAAAGAGATACTGACCGTCTTGACATCGATCGATGCAGTGGCTTCGTCCAAAACGAGAATCTTGGCATTCCTAAGAAACGCCCTGGCAAGACAGAAGAGCTGTCTCTGACCAACACTGAAATTATCGCCATCTTCTGAGACATCTGAGTCTTAAAGTGTGGGAAAAATCAGCATCAGACAAATATTGCGTCAGTTTTACCATGGTAAGCATACATGTTACGATTCGCATGAAACAAACATGAGGTATGAAGATGACATGTGGTATTAAATTTCACTGTATGAATCATCGTACAAAATCGATAAATTTGGTCGAAGTTATCCTCTTGTCATAATTGCAATAGCTTCTTTATGTTTCCTTCCTAGGCCTTGCAATAGGAAATAGTGGATAAAGCGCCTTTTGTTCGATAAGTTTTCTCCCGGTCTTGCGTGTGATTCAAACAAAGGTTAAACCTGACAAGAGCTGTGTTCTACCACTATTGAAATGAATTATATGTCATATGATAGGATAATCATTCGATGAGGACAAACATTCCTCTGTGACTGTTTTCATGGCCACTAAGAAACACTGAGCTCACCTAGTCGATTGTCAAGTTCGGCAACAATCCCTTTTAACTGGGCTACTTCTAAAGCTTCCCATATTTCATCGTCAGTTTTCTTGTACTCGGGGTCAAGGTTAAACCTTTGAAAGAAAGAAGCGATGACATACGTTAGCTTCAAATACCAGGGTAAAGTGTCTGACAAAATGGAAAATCCGAGCCAAATTTGTACATTGAGATACATTTCCATTCATTTTGTAATTACTCTACCACATTACAATCAGTTACTATCAAGGTGTTTTTGATTTTTAATTTACCTGATCGTTCCGGTGAAGAGCACTGGGTCTTGCGGTATGATGACGAGTCTCTCACGAAGTGTCAACAAAGGCACGCGGCTGATGTCAATCCCATCGATTACAATTTGTCCTGAAAAGAATAGCAACATACAACGAAATGAACACAAAACGAACATAAATCAGGACAGGATTCTTCCGCATTTTTAGTTTTGCTTTTTTGTTTTCCGTCGATTTCTTCTCTTTCGAAATACATGTAAAATAAGATACATTACGAGCCAAATTATCCAATACCTTTGAAAGTGTCGATGATTCTGAATAGCGCCAATGCCAGTGATGACTTTCCACTACCCGTCCTGCCACAGATTCCAATCTACAACAACAAGAGTAATATAGAGTTATCAAAGACATCCTCAAATGCAAGTCGGTGAAATGTCATAAAAGATCAACGCTTCACAATGTGGACATAATTTTGGCAGCACCGTGAACAAGAAGTACACATCTCAACTCTCAAGCATTATTATATACTCTATATTTGTCCAATTGAACAGTTTACTTACAAGATCCATACATTGGACAATCCGGTATTCATTGTGTAAGAAATTATAATTTTGCACTCTAACAACGACACATGCGATAGATACATATCGCAAGCTGTGGTTTCAATATAATCGTTTGTGAGATAATTTGAGGAAGAAAGAGTCTACTGTGCGTGTTGAAGAACTAACAATTTCATAATTTTTAACAGCTGCGTCCAGTCATGTACTAAAGCTGTTTCCTTAATGGGTATTTCAAACTCTGATTTAAAACGATTATTTCTGAGGCGTGTAGGTGTCAATGTTTGTTGCTCTGTACCTCGAAAAAAATATTGGGTTATGCATCATGTTACAGGTAGGGTGTGAAATTGAAGGTTTAGAATTCTCGCTCGCTCAACGACGTCACTTTGTCATCTTCTAATCTCTTGGGCGTGGGCAACTCATTAAAAGACAACGTAATTCTAAGCACTTGGTCCTACAGATTTTAAGACACAAAGCTAAAAGCATTGCTTCATTACTTACAACCGTTGTGATGTAGTCATGTAAGTGCCTTCTAATATATCCCAATGCTGTTTTTAAATAATGTGCTTAGTGCACGTGTGTGCCTCTTTTACCTACATTTTCAGTACATGATACAATTTTCTCTGACATTATTGACCATGAGTTTGTAACCCAACTAAAATCGTCATGATCGACATCACAAGCAATATTCATCATGTATCATTTCAAACCAATCTTTTAAAGCATGCAAATGAGCAATTATCTAAAATGAAAATGCTAAATTTCTTTCACTGCTGTCATATCATTGCATCATCACTTCATTAGCTGGTTCGATTACCTGTGGTCAAGTTCTTCAAGGCTTGTTGCAAAACCGTAGAGTTCATTAAATATAAAATTACAAATTAGTGAAAATGCAAAATTTTACTATTACAATAACATTGTCTCATCAATATACATACTAAGTTTGGCATAGTCTTTCGGTCGAATCTCACTAATTCGTAAAAGTCATGAACTATGCAAATTCGTAAATGAGCGAAAATGCTCATGTCTTTCACAACTCTAACATCGTCATATCATCAACATAAATAGCAAAATTCATCATCTTTGTTTTTGTTCTTCCAGTCTTATGCCTGTTATTGGTAAATGCCATTTAATGTGTAAATTAGTAATTAGCTGATATAAAAATGCAACATGACTTTCATCAGTGTTATATCATGGTATGTTTCGTGTACTTAGCAAGTTTTATCCACTTGGCCGAATCTATCAACATTTATATCCTTTAGCGAAAGTTAAACAAGCAAATTAGTTATCAGCTAATGTAAAATGCTATACATTTCTACTTATGTTTTATCGTGGTATTTTAAATTTACACCGCAAATTTTAATAAAGTTTGTTAAGTCTATCCTTGTATATACATTCTTAACTAGAAAGTTCGTTATTATGCAAAATAGAAATTAGCTTACGTAGAAATTAACTGACTTTCATCACTTTTACATCATAGTATCTTCAATGTACATAACAAATTTCGTCAACTTTAGTCGTGTCAACCCAGACATCTAACCCTATGTAGAAAAGTTCGTTATGTATGCAAATTTATAGTGGAGCCAGCGGCTTACTTACCTCGCATGCGTACTTTCAATATAGATCTGAGTAACTGGAAGTATACCCGACTAAATACATGGGCGCCGCTATGTTTTTTGAGTGCTTGTACATAAACAAATATGAAACGTGTAAAGCATGATTTTTTCACTCGCTATTATACAATTTATCACGACCATCAGCCAATAGTAAGTATTATTCTCCACCTCGTCATTGATACAAAATATCGTTACCATCACGCCTTAAAAAGAGGAAAGAGAGAAAACTGCCGTTCATATGAACGAGGGCACTCGCCAAGAATGCAGGATTAAATCTGTAGACGATCGGCATTCATGATGAGAAGAGCGCCCTGTGTGTCAATAACTATTGCACGTTTTTAGACGAAACGCTAGTTTTCAGCTTGCAATGGAAGTTTGAGAGTAAAGATGCAATTGAAACTTATTAAACACAATGGGTTATTATTATTGTAAAAATTGCCAATTTATGTCCAACTTTTGGAATTGTTTTCATAAGAGGGTAACCTGGGTGTTTGCCTTTGTTGTTTACGCAATGCGTATTTAGTGGTACTACCTATGTATATAGCAAGTAACAATAAATTATATTTTATTCTTTCTTAATCACGAATCAATACTGTTACTGACCATGTAAGCGACTGTGTATCTCAGACGGAAATGAAATTTCTAATCTTAACCTCTGGCGCGACACCAAGGGTTGAGTCTTATATGATGTCAATTAGCTGAAGTAACAATGAAAAGTGACTTTCAGTTACTGCAATAACATAGTATTTTCAATATACATATCTGTTTCATCAATTTTGGTCAAGTAAATCCAGATTAAAATCCCCATTTAGGAAAGTCATTAAATATGCAAATGAACATTGCCATTATCATTTTAGTTCCGCCTGACCTTGAAATCTGCCATATGGTTCCTTCATTGACATATCTAAGTAGATTCATAGAATATAATACTGCCATTCTGAGAATGTATGATTTCTTAACAAATTATCATGGAAATTAGCACTAATTATGCAAGCCACATGCACCAAAAAGAAATCAGGATTTGCCATTCCTAAACAAAATCTATGTACAAGATTTGATTGAAATCCAACAAGCAGTCCTTGAAATATTATGCTAACGAACAGACAGACATCTGTGCCACATGAGCTCACATGTGTTAATACGTGAACTAAAATGAAGAGGCGTTTTGAAATATTTTATCGTTACCTTTTCACCGGCTTTGAAATTAACATTGACATCTTTTAAAACGGGTTCCTGATCAGCTGCATATCTGACCGAGACGTCCTCAAATCGGATATTCCCCTTGTCTGGCCAGCCAGGTGACGGAGTGTATGTCCCTTTTGCGGTTAAAAGCAAAGACATCGAAGAAAAGTCATATATAATATAGTTGGCAGAATGAAAAACAAATCTTTATAAAATTACTTATTTTTGCCAAAATATCATTAACGTCGTTTGTTATTCAAACTTGTAGGAGCAATCAAATGGTAACCAAAGAAAATTTGTCTCTTTCATAGCAAATGAAGGCTATTTTAAGCCCAAGTAACTGTAATTTTCATAATTATTATTTATTTACGTTACACTGCAGTGCCTTGGTGTGCTCCGTAAAGTGTATGGTGCTAACCATTACATGGCGTGCCAATACATCTGCATGTTATCTAAATTTGAAATTAATTAATTACAGTGCGCCTCACACAGAACTGTTGGGAAAATAAATAGTGGGTGTTTAAACATACTTAGTGGGTATATACAGAGAAGATGGTTAATACAATAAACATCAATGCCGAAAAAGGAAAACGTTACACACTCTGAGTCTTTCACATTCTGGATATTTGAACAATGCATGTAGGGTCTTGATTTTGTGTATATTGAAGAGCACAGCTACAAATGATACGGAGGTTTTAAACCAGTATCTTGATATCTCAACGACCTGGTTTTAAACACCTGAACTACATCTGAAATTTGTTATACTTTCACTTCTGAATCAGAACAAAACTAAAATTGATGACACTGCCTGGTAAGACATTTATCACACCTTGATTACATTGGGCTTATGAAAATTGACAGAACGGTGTTTGCATTTTACAAGAAGTCAATGGACTTTTGTGTTTCTTCGGAATATTGTTATTGCCATGCTATCTAAAACGGAAACTACCAATATTGGGAACACTACCTCTGTATTCCTCTGGTTGGATATTTGTATAGTGCTCTATCCTTTCCAAAGAATTCATACTCGTTTCACATTCCGCGAACATTCTCAGCATCCAGTCCAAATCTCCACCCATCTATTGTTGTTATTGACAAGAATTGAATGAGTGTACAGGGAAATCATTTTCAAATTGTTTGAAGGGGTACGGTAAAGGACTCCAATTTAATCGGATAGTAACAATAATATTCGACTTCAGCTTATTACGTTCCTAACATCAGCGACGGCATCATAATCATTACAACAACAGGCATTATCATCACCACCACCAAAATCAACAGCTTCTGCAGCGGTACTATCACAGTACTGCGACGAGTGATCAATTACCGATACGTCACAACTATTATCATCCTTCTATTTTCGATAGCAATAATGTCTCCTTTCAGTATCTAAGCATTGATTTTGATAAAACCGGAGGAATACCATATCAAATTTACGTTGTCGTTTTACAAGGACTTAGTTTGTCGTCTTATTGAATACGATTGTTTTCGAGCCACTGGGCCATGAAATAATGCACCCAAAGTAAGAGTGTCCAGAATGTTCTTACCGCGAACGTGAGTGCCAATCCAACCAAGCTAGGTTGAATCAGTCCCAATACACAGCTGATTAATGATCCCAATCCAGCGATTAAAACCACCACGGATGAAAGAAGGTCCTGTCAACGTATAACAGCAATTGTTCGTACAGGCTTTAATAAAATCCGATATGTTCAAACCATTATAAACCTGTCGATGCCGCAGGATAACAAGCCATAACCAGATACATAGCAACACATTTTGCTCGGAAATGATGCCACTTTGAAGTAAAGTAACCGTTTGTATAAGTCAAGCAAAGTGGTCCCTCATGCTTGAATTAATAACGGACGTTTTGTGCTTTTTCTCATTGGTTCAGTCACAAAAAAGATATATATTTTCATGGTTGGTAGAGTAAAAATTAATAATAATACACCGTAACGATTCAAAAGTTGATGATAACTTTTTGAGTTATTCCAGGTGGAACCATTTGCAGAATCGCACTTATTTACCAGCATATGTCAAGGAAAAACGTGAAAATGCTTGAAAAGAGGCCATTCTTAGAAGCCATTGGTATTATAAGGCGGGAAAAAATGGCTAGTGTTCGGGCCTATAAAATACGCAACACGATAAATTTATCGCTCGTACCAGAATATTGACGTGAAATTATGTTTAGTTAACGTACCTTGGGCGCTTGCACCGATTGGTTGCCACACGCTGAGAATTTTCCAGGATGAAATTTAAAAGTTTGACGCACAGGCATGGTAATTCTTTGTAGGCCGGAGACAAAACTTTTGCATCGTTTTTTGTTTCTTGCAAAGCTACAGAGGCGGCGAGTAATTTGTTTTAAATTTGTTTTTACGAACAAGCAAAATCTCCCACGAGTTAATTTTTTACTGATGACTTGGAGTCTAGATTTTACAAACTGTGAACAACAATAGAGGCATACGATATACGGGCAGTGTTGATTGAACAAATCGTGACTTTTTCCACCAGCTCCAAGAAGAAATATGAAATATGAAAATACGCACACAAACAAGTCCTTAAGTTGCTGCAATTCAAAAATATTCCAAAGCGTGTAAAGTAGGAGCTGCAATTCCAAAAAAAAAAATTATAATTCTTTTCGTCCTTACAGTACAACTTACATGTCGTTTAAAATTCTCCGAAGATGACGGATCTTTTAATACTAAAGTTGGGTTTAAGGGAAGATTTAAACCGTATGCTTTTGACTTGCTTATGACACTTACCAGACGAATAGCCGACCAGTGGTAAGAACCAAAAAAGTACAGTCGTACTGTAGCATTGCTGTCGATGGTCTGGAGTATCCGTTTCCGAAATCGCTGCTCGTCTCTAAATGATAATGATAACAATATAAAATTATTAAAAGGCGCCAAGTGAGAATTTTAATTGAGTCACCAAAATACTACAGCGTATGTTTTGCCATTTGTTTGAACTACACTATCTCGTTTTACATCTTATCATGTTGAAGTATCCAGCATTCAGGTTATCGGGAAGCCTGTGTATCTATACTGTGCATTTGTATCATTGATAAGTGAACTTGTGTCTGAACTGTGATTCAGTCATCAACAATAGTATATACATAAACGGGCTTCGTTGTAAAGTTGAATATTGTGTGTTTCAGTATGTGCTGTAGGTTACAGCGTCAAACTGTAGTTGACACAGAGAAGAGAAATATTGAAAAAATACAAACATTTGCTGCTTCTGTCCCCTGTTACGAGGTCTACTTTCTGTTTTCTGACGGAAATTAAATGACAATCATTCCATTCAATATTTTTCAAAGCAATAGTAATGAATGCCATAAAAATGATCGAACGTCACTTCAATGGAACTTTCTAGCATTGGTATTAACTTTTGCTTGTCTATTTATAGATAGCACAGACGATGGACCTACTGTCTGTGATCTACTTTAAGTAGCCATGTGCGGTAATTTTTAAATATTTGATATTTGCAGAAAACAAACAAATTCGCCTTCATGAACTGCTGCCCGTAGGACTTGTGCTGGCGTTGCACCTAACCAACAAAATTTAAAGCAATATTGTGATCAAAAATGACATGAAAACCCCTTCATACTACATATAGTGTCATTAAGCAGAGAATCTAGGCTTAAAGTTTGGTAGAGTAGCAATACTATAGTTTCATCAAAGGATGAAGTGGATGCATATTTGGGAAGATAATCCCGCTGTTGGTATTAATGATAACAATCGATTAAAGTCAAAAACTTAATACTACTTTATGGAATTTAATATCTCATTTGTAACAACTGGATGTGTAGAAATGAAACATTTTGCATTATCTGTTCTCATATTTAAATGGCAGAGGTTGAAATACTTCATACAAAAAAGTGAATAAACTCAGGCGAGCAAAATTGAAATCTTTCTTTTTCAGACTCTAGGAAGTTTATCGCCAAATAAAAATGTACTTGGGTAATGTGCACTGCTATGAGCTTCCCATGTAAAACGTGCACGGTTCATCATTTATTGGTTCAATTGTATAATTTGCAAACGTTCTTGCAGGAACAATAGGAAAATTTGAATCAATAAAAAAATTTAAACACATTTCGTCCCTTTTAACCCCCTCCCACCCAAGAGCGAGTATCATTAAATGTAATAATGTACCTCATGCAAGGTCTTCTCGAACTCCCAACGAGCCCGAGCGGCCTTCCCGATGAAACCCTGTTCGGTGAATGCATTTCGTGCAGACATACCATATTGAAAACGTATGTCTTTTCTGTGACTTAGTAAATTCATACGGTAGCTGAACGTTTCATCACTATCGCTCTAAGACATGTAGCATTACCGGAAAGAGGTATACGTAGGAATAGCCTTTTCAACTGGACATAGTCAACATACCTATAAGCTCTGATGATCGGAAGTCCCCCTAACGTCTCTGTGAAATGGGTTAAGATGGGCGATCTGGTGATATTATCCAAACGTTGAAGCTCTCTAAAAACATTGAGGACGAATAACAAAAATAAAAACAGAAAATTGCGATGCTGGTGAGTAAAAGAGAAAACATGAATTTGACTGTTACAACTTTCCCCCTTAGAATAGCATAGCCTTATTGAATGACATTCTTTCATATGTTTATTGAGTGCATGGATGAACTGCGTTCACTGTAAGCAATATATTTCCAACTGTATTTATCAATACCGTATTGGACAAACTGACTGCAGGAATTTCCTATCAACTCACCTGGACGTAGCAAGGTAGTATTTTTGGATAAGAACGTATACTACCGACAGTGGCACCACCACCACTATGAACACAGGTGTGACGATGGCGTTAACAACCAAACCGGCGATAAATGACGCTGCAACATTCAGAACGTTCAACATAGCGAACCATAATTTCTGAAACAGATATTTATGAAAGTTGAGAAATGTGGTTTGGATGAGGCATCGAACTGTTTGAATGTGGCGCTTTTATAACAATTTATATAACACCACCTTCACGATGTCCTTGCCGTCCATCACGTAAGCCCGTCATCAGACTGAATTGTTGGCGAAATCCTTCAAATGGTGAAAACTCTCTTAACGGATATCAATCATATATTGTAAAACTTTATACCATCTAACACGACATGTGTTGCTACACACACGTCATGCTATATGATATTAAGTATAAATAAGTGATTCTCAGTGACATTTTGACAATTCTTTAGTGTAAATTTTCACTTTTACGTGCCAGGTAATTGACCTGTACATGATCTGGCCATAAGCTACATACGTTTGAGATAAATTTCTTAGAAACATTAAGCTTTTATGTGGAATGTAATGCACATCAGCTAATTTACGTATACAATTTAAACAATCGAAATTCTAGCAGGTTAAAAGCAATGCATTTACTTTACTTTTTATTTCCTAAAAATAGACTGAAGACACCGATTGTGACTTTAAATGTACGTCTGTAAGCAGTGGAGCGCATGTTTTATCCAATATGACAGATGCTCACAGTATTTATTAAGTCATTTCATGGTCAATAAAGGCGGTGTGCAAAAGCATCGATGCTTTCTTCATGAAGAAAGCGTAGAATAATAGAAGCATTTTCTGGTAAGTCCGAAACGTGATGTCCGCCTTGCAACTTAAAGTTGCACAGCACGGTGAACAGCACACTAACCTGATCAATGACCTCTGTGTCATAGGAGAAGCGGTTCAAGATTCGACCTATTGGAGTTGTATCGAAGAATCTCATTGGTGCGTGGATTATGCTGTGCAAAAGCGCGATATGGATACGTTTAGCTGCCAATATAGAAAACATGATCTCGGCAGCAAATAGAACGACCACACAGCCAGTGAAAGAGAAAGTTAAGGCAATGTAGCCGACACGATAGTAGCGTGACTCTTCCTCGAGTTCGCCCTGTAAAAGAAATAAGTAATTTGCATTTGGAAGTCCTGCTAACATTGCAGTGGTAGATCCGAAAAGAATTGTAAAAGTTTGAGAATATATCTGTCCCGAAGGCGCATTCCACCTTAATGAATAACGCAAGGTATTAGAATTTCATCTCTACCTTTACTGAAAGCCGATATATTGCATTTTTCATTGCTCGAGCACCCTAACAATAATGCCACAGTAAACATGACAACAGCTCCTCGGGTAACACAGGGCACTATTATAATTGCAGACAACCTCAATCCGGTAGCTGGATATGTGCTCCTGTGAACAACAAGGTCTGCAATTCCCTAGTTGTGTTGTGTGTGTGTGGGGGGTGGGGGGGGGGTTCGGAACCATGCCAATGGGCTAAACGTTCAACAGGTAGTGTCCATAGTGCAGTTTTTGTGGTTAAGCTATAAAATGCCAGCGACTCAACTTGATGGCACATCATGGCTACATTATAATGATTTTATTAATCATAAGGGATAGCAAAACTGTCAGTCTTCAGGGATGAGGCAGCGGTAATAGTGTCTTGGTCTCAGGACATGTTTCTTGTTGCTATTGTTTATTTAATTTTTTAATACTTTTCACTATGATATTGCCAGTAAAGTGTTTTGGTCTTATTATAGCTAGCACTGGTTTTGTAAAAGATTTTCCTCCTCATTGTGTCATGTATTTTCCAGTATTAATCTTATGCTAAGTTTTTATCAACATGCTGCGTCTATTATCTGATACGTATGATTGCCTAATGAGTCAAAGCAATCTGTGGGTGCTGTTACCGGATTATTACAAGATTAACTTTGATAAAGTCAACAACGAACGCATCAGAAAAGGTATAAAACATCCTGCATCGATCTTGCATTAGCTCACGTGTTCATACACGTGGGCTAATGTAATAGCGATGTCTGTCCGTCTGTCCGTGTGTGTGTGTGTGTGTGTGTGTGTGTCTGTCTGTCTGTTTACTTGATGACTCAAAATCGCCTGAAAAGATTCAAGTCAGATTCGGTACACAGGTACTATGTGATACTAGCAAGAACTGATTAAATTTTGGTTGGTGTGCCTTGCATATTAATTAAGTTATGCAATATCATTTTTTCCGTGCAATGGTTTCCCTATAGAGACGGTAATGACAGTGTAGACATATATCAAGAAATACTGCACAAAATTTCATGAAACTTTTCACAGATGACAATCTCAGAACATTGTGATGATACTGTGAGTGTCATGTCAATTATCTGCTCATTTGAATATTTAATGAACTTTTGTTATTTGTGATATAACTCTTAAATTACTGCACCAAACTTGATGATACTTGCAACAAATATTGATGTTATATATATATATATATATATATATATATATATATATATATATATATATATATATCAAATTATACTTAGAAGCATTGGGCAGTGTCAAGTTAATAAATAGCTCATTTGCATATTTTATGAAGTTTTGTAATAAGTCATATAACTTCGATATAACTGCACCAAATGTGTTGAAATCTGCTGCAGATACTGATCCGACTGATATCTCATTGTGGTGTAAAGCATTTAGTCGTGTGGAGTACATTAAGGGTTCATTTGCATAATTAATGAACTTTGTAATTAGTGATATTACTCCAAAATTACAGCATTAAATTTGATGAAACTTGCTACAGATATTGATCTGATAAATATCTAATTGTACTGAGAATCACTGAGCAGTGTCAAGTTAATAAATAGCTCATTTGCATATTTTATGAAGTTTTATAATTAGTAATATAACTCCGAAATAACTGCATCAAATGTGATGAAAACTGCTGCATATACTGATCTGACAGATATCTGACTGTGTTGTGAAGCATTTAGTAGTGTGAATTTAATTAAGGGTTTATTTTCATATTTACTAAACTTTGTAATTAGGTATATAACTCTGAAATTACGGCACCAAATTTGGTGAATTTGATCTGATAAATATTTAATTTTCCTTTGAAACATTGAATAGTGTCAAGTTAATTAAGGGCTCATTTGTATATTTAATGAACTTTGTAATTAGTGATATTACTCTAAAATTACAAATGTTGATCTGATGGATATCTAATTGTCCAATGAAGCATTGAGTAGTGTCAATTTAATTAACTACTCATTTGCATATTCAAAAGGTTTTGTAATTAGTGATTTAACTCTGAGATAAGTGTGCGAAGTTGATAAAACCTGCTATATATAGTGATATAATTGTTCTGTGAAGTGTACCACTATTAATGAACCTGTTGTAAAAGACGTGAGCACATTCAATTCACATCTGGTTCTCTTTATTTTTTACTGCGTGAGGATTTGCTGTTATTCTTAATTACTATATCGCCAAGGTGTGCTAAACATTTTTACAGCAGTCTCATACCTGGGTTTTATTTCCAGTGTAAACACCGGCATTTGACCAGGTCGAGAGCCAGAAATTCGAAGCGGCGTAAAACGAAACTTGAGCAACTAAAGGAGAGAAAATGAAGACTACGAGTGGATACTTGATTGCCTTGGCATATGTCCTGTACACCCTCCACGACACAGAACCTGTCAGCCTCTCCTCTTTTTCAATCAGTGCACCAATGGAACCTAAAAGAAAAAACAGGAGTTATAAATACAGAGTGATCAATGTCGGTAGAAATGGAGTTCAGAGCCTTCAGAGGCACGATGAACAAGAATGAAAACACAGCTTCTTACTTATATGCAAATGCCTTCTATTGCTTCCTTTTGATTATTTACGTCTCCAGCTTGGTTTAACAGTCATCCCATCATTCTGAATCTGGGACCGAATACGCGGAACACATATGGAAATCCCTGCACAGCAATTCCCGTGGCAAGGGTTGAATGTATAATGGGATCAAAAAGAATACAATCACATGAATTGCAGTTCATTTTTACCACCACTTTGTGAAATGTTTGTGAACCTCTTTTTGATGAGTAATGATTGTCAGCATGTGTTACCATTTCTAGACAATTTATCTTGAGTTCCTTTGCTGGAGACACACTGTCCAAGTTCCAGTCTTTCTTCTTCTGCATTAAGGACATCTACATCCTCTGATTCGATGTCCTTTTCAGACGCCGAAAGTACACGCAATTCATTTTGCCAATCTGCGAACAGGTCCGGGTCATGTAGCTGTATTTCTTTAAGGTTGCCCTCTTTATCCACCTTGCCGTCATCCATCAGAACCACCTGCGTTAGGTTAGAACACAGTGAGGGGTTGACGTCTTTAATGCAATACTGTGTGTTGCATAATATTTGTTATTTTAAAGTTACGACACATTGGTATAATGCAAGTCTTATGGCGTAACCATTGATTCAGACACTCCGTGAGGCTTGTGTAACAGTTATGTTTTCTTTAATTGAATAAAAAAAACGCAATGAATTTTATAGATCCTTTATGATTACTGTCTTAGAAATATATTTAAAAAGTTATGGTATGGAAAGAAGAAGTTAAACATTACACGGCAATTGGTGTCACAATGATAGCACTGTAAGACGAACTGTAAGTATTTCTCGAATCGGTCTTTCGTGAACTCAAAAATCATTGCCAATATCTAGGGGAAGTGTATTTGTGCTATTGTGGTAAGTTTAGATGACTTAATTCAGGCTCGTGACTCATACCTGTACTCAGGATATTTCTTTTTAATACAACATATTTTGAAACCAATTGTATGCAGATATGCATTCATAATATTCTTTTTTACAGGACCAATATATCTACATAATGAAAAAAAAAATAATCATCCAGTTTTCTTAGACGCCATCTGTAAAGGCATTTCCAACTGTCCGACAGGTGCTACAACAGACCGTTACCTTGTTTGCCAAGTGTAGATATTGCAGTTGGTGTGTAACCAGGATCACCGTTCTACCTTCTCTCACAAGCATATCTACAATCCCGTGTTTAACGAGATGTGAACCAACGTGAACGTCCAGAGCCGAGAAAGGATCGTCCTGGGATGAAACAAGAATAAAGAATACGTTGTCTGTTGGTCTTTGTTTTATCGCAGATGGTCAAATCCTTTCCCAGCCAATTGCCACAAAAACCATTCGGTAAAGCGAAAACACCTAAATGTTATATTTTTTTCGAAAAATTATTCAATACAATTTTTCAGCGACGAATTTAAGTAATTGTAATTTCCGTTGACATGTTGACATATTTTTCCGAAAAATTATCTGATCAATACCGTTTATCAACGACGAATTTCGGTAATCGTAATTTCCGTTCACATGTCTAGCCGAGCACATGGATTATAAGATCCCAAGAGGCTTCCTTTCCTGATTTGCCATGGCCCGGGTGTCCATGGCAATATCAGTCAATCATAGCATAGCAATTACCAAGAGTAGAGTATCTGTTTTCCTGTACATAGCTCTGGCCATGCTGACTCGTTGTTTCTGTCCTCCACTGAGGTTGATACCTCTCTCGCCAATCTCAGTCATATCCCCAGCTGGCAGCATGTTAATATCTGGTTGTAGTGCGCATGCCTCAATAACTTCGGTGTATCTGATACAAGAAAACGAACGGGTATTCATTATTGTTTTCATAACATGGTAATACCTGTAAACGGATTAGTATTTTTCATCAGCTTCGATGTTCGGGAAAATAAATTTACCTGAAAGTTTGATCTTAACTTTACTATGTAATACTGATCTATCGCCTGGAAGCTTGATTTACACGACTCACTCTTTGTAATTTGTGAAATCGAAATAGAGAAATTTTACCTTTTCTGGTCAAAGATTTCACCAAATAGGATGTTGCCCCGTAATGTGGTATTTTGTATCCATGGTTTCTGTGGAACATAGGAGACCGAGTTTTTCTTTCTGCAAAATAAATAAGACGTCAATACTGATTTTCTTTGAACTACCGGGAGGGTTTGTTACACTTTTCCAATAATATATCGATAGAAGTTAGTTATGTTCCTCTGTTATTTGTTTTGGGTATATCACAAAAGGGCTCGTTTATCTTTAAATCTACAGTAATATCAATATATATAGCAGAAACAGCCACTTTATGAAAAATCGTTCTTGAATATTGCTTCCGTTAACTGACGAGTCTGATCGCAGTAATCTGACTAGCTGTCCGAATCGCCGTGCTTACCTGTTGAACTGAACCATGCCAGATGTAGTGGTCATTTCTCCCAAAATGGCGGACAGTAAGGAGGACTTGCCGCTTCCAACCAGCCCAACTACCATTACAAGAGACCCTGGTATAGTGATGATAATGAGAAATGACAGAGAATTGGCCCAAAATTTAAATACAACAGGTCAGTGTCGTCGGTTCTCTTCGTAAGGTCAGACGCTCTTCAAAGGTTAAACTGGTGAAAAAATTTTCGCTCAAACTTGTTCAAGGAATCTGTAATCTGTAAATTCTTCTCTTTCAAAATCAAGAATAAAATTATATATGTCAAAACAAAATGACCAAAAGGCACAAGACTACTGATTAATTTCCCATAGGCCACCACAGTAGCGTAAAGCTAAATTTTCTTATTTTACAACATCCAGCAGCACAAATCCTCTTGACAGATGTTAGGTCAATGTCAGCTTTATATTTTTCGTGCGGCTGAGAGAGCCTTCAGAAATTACAGGGGGTGGGCCGGGGGAATTGGGGGAGGGTCACTTTTTTAGGAAACAGTTAAAGGGGGAGGGTCACTTTTTATAAACTTATCTGGGGGGAGGGTCACTTTTGACAGAAGATAATTTTATTTCAAAAACTTTGATTGTCCATGTGATATTATCTAGCCCCAGGGGAAAGACTGTCAATGTCATGGGTTTGTTTAATTCTCACCAGAGAAGACGACGAAGTCATGGCCATCGACACAGCAATAACGCCAGTAATCCCCAGTTCAGTGATCTACTACCCATGTTAAATCAACCTTTGGGTGTTCATAAGGTAAGAACTGCATTGTTTGCATGCTCCTTGCAGAAGTTAAGATCACTTCTCCTGACTGTTGAAGCTATGAATGTATACGACCCTTTGCTGCCCGAACACCGGTTAATCGCCATTATTATGGATATAGGCAAATATCGCCTATTCAAACCTGTTCGGACAGAAAGCATCAACAGTCAGCAGAGATTGTTTTTCCCCTTGAGGTTTGTTAACAAAGGGATTGGCATGATTAACATCAGCAATATCTTACACAACAAGGACGTTATGGACAAAGTACCACCTTATTTTACATTTCAAGACCCTCCTAAAGTGTCCTATACCTATTCGAAGACCATAGGTAGGAGATTGTTTCATTACAATAGGGTCTTGAAAGAAATTGATATTAGGAACATGTTCATGATGGCACTTGTGATTGTATGTCATCTCCCTTTTGTTACAAACCTCACGGTCATGTAATAACAGGTGACATGAAGATAGTTACACATCCTAAGCTTCGGCAGCTATTCCAGTTAGGCCCAAAATATCGGAAGCCACCCAAAGTAAACTGGAACTTTAACTTGAAGTTAATCATGGATGCTGCTGAAGCTTATGCTAAGAAGTGGGCTGCCCTCGAAGACGAAGACGTTGGATGTCTTTCGGACTGGCTTCGCACAGTCCGTGATAAGGTAAAATCTCGCATTTCACGTCTTCGTTCTTCACATACTATCATCAACACTACATCTGCCTTTGATGACCCTTCTGTAAGGGAATATCTAGATGCTTTACACGATAAATATGTTGTTGTGCCTGCAGACAAAGCATCAAACAACATCATTTTTGTCTGCAAGCAATATTACATTCAATGTTTAAAGAACGAACTTCAGATTAACTCAGATGATGAGAGTAGCACAACATACTCTCTTTCAACCTCATCTGAAGAGGAAATATTGCAGAAACATTCAACAGTTTTGAGTGAATTTTGCATCAAGTTAGCGCAAGGTGACAAGGTATTACCTAATCTAAATTGGATTCCTAAGATCCATAAGAATCCCTATAAACAACGTTTCATAGCTGGTTCCAGTAAGTGTACAACAAAAAGCTTGTCACAACTTTTAACCATCATTTTATCAACCATTAAATCTGGTTTGGTACGGTATTGTGACAAAGTTTATGAAACTAGTGGGGTCAATCAAATGTGCATATTAAAGAACTCCAAAGAAGTATTACATATTTTACAAAATAACAAAAACATGTACAATTCAATCCACACATTTGATTTTTCAACATCGTACACAACCATCCCACATGACAAACTTAAAGACAGGCTATCATCTCTCGTGAAGAAAGCCTTCTTTTACAAGAATGGTAGTCGCGGGTATGAATACATTGCCATCAAGCGTAACTTGGGCTATTTCACCAACAACAGCGATGCCAAACTCAAATACAGTGATGTTGAGGTGATTCAAATGCTATATTTCCTAATTGACAACATATTTATCAAGTTTGCTGGCATGACATTCAGGCAAACCATAGGCATTCCCATGGGCACAAACTGCGCCCCACTTCTTGCAGACTTATTTTTGTATTCGTATGAAGCAGAGTTCATACAATCACTTCAGAAATCTGGGTGTAAAAGGATTGCCAAGCGATTTAACAACACCCACAGATATATCGATGATCTCATCAGTTTAAACAATCCTGGTATATCAAATTATCAACACCACATCTACCCAGATGATTTAGAAACAAAATAAACAACTGAAAGTGTCGACTCGGCTTCATACCCAGATGTATTGTTTGAAATTAGACAAAGTACACTATATACTAAGCTGTATGACAAAAGAGACGATTTCAATTTTGAAATCATAAACTTTCCCTTTTTGTCGAGCATTATACCATCATCTCCAGCTTATGGTGTGTATATTTCACAACTCCTTAGATACAGTAGAGCATGCAATTCATATGAAGACTTTCGAGTTAGACACAGGCTATTAGCTCAAAAGTTAGAGAGGCAAGGATTCTCAGAAAGTAGATTAGTGAAATCATTTAAGAAGTTCTACGGTAGATACGGAGATGTTGTATCAAAATATGACCTGTCTGTTACTCAAATGATGAGTAACAGCATACCAAATTTTGACTCACAAAAGTAATTTGGTGAATTCACCAAATAATGGATTTGTCGCTTTGGGTCAATCTTGACGGGTGCGGCTAGCTGGCAGGGTACGCTTACCCATTCCGGACACCTGGTACCACCGCTATTTTGTGGTCCAAGATGACCCCATTGCCTTTGTCATTTTCAAAATGTTCCTTGGACCTGGTAAATTTCTTAGTTACCTTGAATGATAACGATTATTGGACCTGATTTGATGTCTATTCCTGAAATCGCCAACAAAATACGTACACATTATCCACAAGTTTCACAAGTAAAGAAGATGCAGTGGTATCCTACATTAAACACCTTGAACAGTTAAAACTGATAAAAGACAAGAGTCAAAAACATATGCAACAGGTGGAAAAGCGTATATCAATTATCAAATGTACATAGATGAAATGATATTGTCATTTTTATATTGGAAAAAATTGTGCATAGTTCTCTCATAGACTACCATGTACAGTAAATCAACATTTCGGTGAAATTCCAAAATCAAATTTCTTGCACAACCATGGACTTATAACCACTCTAGTTTAATCAAAAACATTAATATAAATAACCAAGGGCACATACATGCACAAATTTACCTAGTTTTGTATTGAAAAAAAGTATTCATGGTTTCATCATAGACTGCCACGCATAGTGAATCAACATTTCGGTGAAATTCCAAAATCAAATTTCTTGAACAACCATGGACTGGTAACCACTCTAGTCTAATCAAGAACATTAATATCACTAATCAAGAGTACACAAATGCAAACATTTACCTATTTTTGTATTGGAAAAAACTATTCATAGTTTCATCACAGACACCATGGATAGTGAACCAACTTTTTAGATTACAGTCAAAAATCAATTTCTTGTAAACAAATGCACATTTTACTTCCCAATTCAAGCAAAGTACATTTAAATACATTGTCAAACATATATAATATACAGATATAGCATGTTTTGTGGGGGAAAATTGTCAATAATTTGCCCGATAGACTCCATGTATTATGATTTGATATTTTTGGATGAAGCACTAAATCTGCCACATCTTGCCTTCTTATAGTTGCACAAAATATGGTGACCCTCCCTCAAATGTATGAAATACCATATCTCTTGAAAAATTTTGCGTGATAAATTGCGACTATCCCTCCAAAAACACCAGCCCTCCCCTCTGTAATTTGTTCCTAACACAACAGTTGAACTAATTATTATGTAAATTGGCTGATACTTTTTCAGTTATTCCTGGGGAGAATGCCGCAGTGGTTTGGGGAGGGTCAAGTTTTACAATGTCGGACAAGGGGGAGGGTGACATTTTAGACAAGAGGATAGGCGGAGGGTCGCATTTTACGGTACAGGTGTGCGCGAAATTCCCCAGCCCATCCCCCTGTAATTACTGAAGGCTCCCTACGTCCATGGAAATTTGGAGACAATGATGAAAATAGCGCCCTCGTTGGTGTTTTCACTACAATTCAGGCTCATTACTATGTTTTCCATGAGTTTTATAACTCCTTATATAACCACAGAATGCTACAGCCATTATTCACAGAGCAGGCAATTACCTTCACAAAAATACTTAAGATCAAAGTTCAAAACCAAATTAGCATCCATTCAGGTATCAAGTTTAAAAGCTCAGCGCTGTCCGAGCTATCTTCGTTAAGTGTATTAGTTGTCTTGTTCAAAAATTTGATCAATTTTTCTGATTCATAATGGCCGTTGCCCCTATGTTAATGTGGTGAAGATAACGTGTCAAAACGTTTTAAAAATTGCGAGTCCGAATATCTGTCCCCGAGTCAAAATTTAATTAAAGTTTACAAAATATTAGACTTACCGACGGGAATCTGGATGTTGACATTGCTCAAAACAACTTTCGAACCGTCCGGATTCCATGAGAAAGCTCCATCGGTTATCTGTCAATACCACAGTGAAAAGAGTCCTCGTTTTCTTAAAATAACCAAACTTAAGAAGTTGATGGATTGAGAGAGACAAATCAGTCTTCACAACAGGCTATTTTCATGACTTCTCTAATGTTCAGCCAATCAGATGCAACGTTACGAGCCTATGCACATTGCCAGCTGTATTTTGGTGTTGTGTATTCTATTCAGTATCCAACTGTTTAGTTCAGACTAAGAAATGAACAACGGCGGGAACTTAAGGAGTTGTGGTAGTGCGGCGCAGAATTTATTTTATATCATGGTTGCTTTTCACAGTGTAAGCAAAACTGGTGAACTGGTGAATTCCTGGCGATGGACATATTGGCAAATGAGACGAATGGTAATATCGGCAAATTGCGTCGGCTAGATGATGTGGATGACAAAGCAAAATCATACATATCAACTGGAAATACACACAATATGCCTATAAATGCATTGGCTTGACAGCCCTATTGACTGATATTCACCTGCAGCGCGACATCTTCAGGGATATCGCTTTCTTCTAATTTTGTTTCAATGACTAGGGATCCGGATTCAAGAGTGCTAGCATTGTCGTCATTAATCTTGTGTAAAGAGGTGAAGTCATATTGTCTAGCTGTCTTCGGTGACGAGGTGTTTCTCTTACTTCGATTTTGGCCATGTGATCTAGGTATCTCTGATGAATCAAACACCTTCAAACAAGATTGATTCAGAAATGAAGTACTTAAAGGGGAAATTTACCCTGAAAATTAATTTTGGAATATTAAACTGATATGGTCATTGAAAAGCTGAACTACAAGCCTAAAAGAAAACTGTCCGGGGCATATCCAGCCTCAAGTGCTTTGCTTGTACATATGGGACAGTACGTACGCTCAGGCACTACAAACGGAATGCTGTAGACAGGACCGCTGGTTCTAGACTAATCATTGCTACATCAGGGTGTTCTGTAACACATTAAAAATGCTTGCACTTAGAATTAATGTCGATCTCATTAGAGCATTGGCATTACTTCGGTGTCGGCATGATTTCACAGCGATTGGGTTAACAATGACAGGCATAGGGGCCTAATTGATCGCCGAGAGTAATTTGAACTTCGTCATCGGAGCTAGAATAGTCACTTTCCAAACTCGAGTCGCTATAACTTTCTGACGATGTCAGTCTTTGATCATCGATTGCTCGTTCAGGTTTGAAGTTATTACCGATTATCTTCGCCATTATGATTTTCAGTCGAGGGCTGAGGTTTGCGTACCGCGTACGCGTACTCTACTTGGCGTAGAAGAGCTCGGTTATAAGTTAGTCTGGTTCCCTGCCTCCTTTCTACCGTTGGCTACGCTACACTCACGAAAAGGGTCAGGTATGCGGCAGCCATTTTGCCCAGATTTTGGGCAAAATGGCGGATGCGCGTGGCGCGTGATGTCAGGCTGGAATGTTCGAAATGACTGCGCCCTTGACAGTAACTCAGCACCAAAGTAGGAGGGGCAGTTACATGAACATTACACAAGTCTTCAAAAATCAATCTGTTTCATTATGCAAAACGTCGTACGAGGTGATATATTTGTGAAAGAGCGTACTTCATCCGAAAGACAGAATCGAGTTAGTTTTTTGTTTGTGTTTGAAATTTGAAATAACATATAACACTGCAGCGGACGCAGCAGACGCAGGTACTCCCCTTAGCAAATCGACATGTTCCATAGTGTCGTCCAATCAGTGCCGTGAATAGAATGGCGCATACCTGACCCTTTTCGTAGAAAGGGGCAGGGAACCAGACTAGGTTATAAGTGACCTCGCTTTGAACCCACTGTGACTAGCAAGTTTGATACGTCACTTCCGGTTTCCGTGCGTTCAGCTTGTGGCCACTGCGCGCTGCGCTAATACTCGCAAGAGAAAGTGAATGAAACCAACGCTATTTTGTTTATTTTTCACTAAATAACGACCTGATTACCTAAGAAAGTCTGGGTAAATTTCCCCTTTAACTATTGCATGTGTCAGAGATATAAATCACCCTTTCAGCTTCAAAATCTGTAGTCACGCTCCCTGAAATGAGGACTTTAGCGGTGTTTGCTTTCAAGAGAATATGGTTATACCAGCTCATCACATCATCGTAATAAGTACCATAAATATCTGCCTGAAATTTGCACCTATTATGTTAAAATAATTTCATAATTATAAATGGATCATACGTCAAACAAACAAACAATAAACAACAGACAGACAGACAGACAGTACTATACCATGCCCTGATTGATATCCACGGCGTCATCACAGTCCTCCATTATCTGTTCATCGATATCGACATCTTCAAAGCCATTCGTCATCGATGGAAGTCCGTTCACAGCCTCTCCTATTTCATGTGCTTCGCAGAACGTTTGTATCCGCCTCATGGAAGGTATGGCTTCGGCAGTTAATCGCAGACTCCGTGCAAACACCAAGATTGGTGTCGACAGTTGAGCGAAGAATGCAAGCGTGACAAAAGCTAACTCGGGCGTCAATGGATGCGGGTATAGCAGTGAGTACGAAACAAACGACTATCATGATTAGCCGAGGCCACAGGAAGAGAAGTTTAGGGATCGATAAGACAGTCAGGTGACCCGACGAATATAGAAATTATTATGCAGAGCGGCAAAAGGGGTATAGCAAACGAGACAAGAGCAGAAAAAGATGAAGATAAGCGAAAAGTAAGAAAAAAAAATAGAGAGGAACTCGTTAATTCGTTCAAACAATGTTCAATACAGGAAAATGTAAAACTTCACAGTTTATAATGTCTTGGTCACAAACAAATCTATTACATTTATCAGAGGTAGAGTTTGAAGCATTGTACACAATACTATCATGCTGTAAAATTTGTTATACTTGTTGATGAAAACTATCCCTGTACAGATTCAAAGTCTTTTTATCTCTTTTCCTCCATTCACTTCGTAATAAACCACACTGAGTATGAGCTCACTATGAGCTAAAATCAACTACGAAAAAGTGTTTATAAAATTAACTTACGATTAGCGTCACGATAGCGTTTAACGTTTTTGCCGTAGACACTGTAAGAAGAATTATGGTCTTAATCGTTTGGCGGTGCTTTTGCTATTTTAGTTGGACATATGCGACCAAAATAGATTATAGATAGATCACATTCGGATTACTTGTTGTTTGGGACAATTCATTTTTTACAAACGATATATCTGATATATCTGATATCTGATATATCGGGAAGGGAAATAATAAGCTCGGAACGTACAGAGAATTTAAAACTAAGTTTGGTTTAGAGAATTACTTACTGGATATTAAGAACTTACGCTGTAGAAAATTGGTCACAAAACTTCGTATTTCTGATCACTGTTTACAAATCGAGTTGGGCAGAAGGTCAAAACCAAGAATTCCACCTGAATCCAGATTTTGTAAGTTTTGTTAGTCTTCCGTCGAGGATGAATTTCACTATTTAATGAAGTGTCAAAAATATAATAGTGATAGAGAAGTTCTCTTTTCTGCAATGAAGTTGTATTATCCTATATTTGATAGTTTAAATGAAAGAGATAAGTTTTTGTACATTTTAACTTCAGATGATACGCTGTCTCTCATGAAATATATTACAAACACTACGTTTCCCCCAGCAGCTGCAGGTAAAGACATAGACAACAATGTTTTATGCAATGTTTAGTTTTGTTCTTGCTATACTGCACTTTCCGAAGTGTGTTGTTATGCAATAAAGTGATTAAAGTGATTAAAGTGATTAAAGTGATTATGTCTTATTTTTTTTCAAAACAAATTAACTAGCAACAATATTTGGAAAGTTCTTTTTGAAATCAGTCTCCTGTCTTCGTTTTTTATCAAAACTTGCCATTCTTTCCGTATGCCATGTATAATACCAACTCGAAACATTCCAGACAATGTGTATTTTCCCTGTGCGTATTCAAATAATCTCGACTTAAAACTAATGAATCTTTAAAGAAGTCGAAGGAACGACCATGATACAAACAATGAAATTAATTGTCGGGACCGATATATCATCGCATGAAGTCAAGACCAAAACCAGCTTTTCTTCATGACAATAGATTGTATACTTACTACCAACTATCATGTAAGCTCCCGATTTCATCATCAACTTGACTTGTTGCTCCCTGACTTTTTCAACGGAGGAGCAGAACATTTCTTCCCAAGCGCATAACTTCAGCAGCTTCATTCCCTGTAGCAGCTCGTTGATTTTCTTCAACCGTGTATCTGACGTTTTCTGACGTGATATGAAGAGTACATTGATGTTATTATCGCTTCAGCATATGGACGAGGGACAGCAGTCTTATAGCAATAGCCCTGATGGCATACATATCGATGTATTCGGACTTCTAAAAGAGAACTGCTGTCTTTCTGTTCATGTACTCAGATGCTCAAACAGACTCAATCACAAGTTCTGTAATCCAGCTTGGTCACTTACACGCAATGACTAGTAAATTTTCACCACTAGAAGAAAAAATCTTGGACCTTTGCTTACACGTCACTGCATGTAAAGTTTAGCCTACTCACTTCCGTAAGCACGTATATAATTCATGCATCACCAGTCAAATATTTACAAATTATCTACGATTCTCCGATGTTGAAATTCAAAATGGTCAGCATTCTTCGTGTTTGCAAAAAGTGACATTCTGATTTCAGCAGGTGAACATTAACTTTGTTGACAAGTTAATGTGCCCGCAGACTTAAACAAACAGAAAACAAAATAGTACTTTAAGATTGTGTGAATATCTGCCTCTGCGACAAATATTTTACAATAACTTTTACAATACCTTTTACAATACCATTTAATCTACCACTATAATATGGACTCATTTTGAATTAGTAAATACATTTTTTCACGGGCTTGTTTTCGTGTAAATCTAAAAACTGCAAAGTCCAACTTTGAATAACCACAGGAATAACTGCCTTTATGAATTTCAACTGAACATTATTGGAACTAATTTGGGATAATTGGATGGTGAAGTAATGTCAATTTCATCTACAAATGTAATCTCATCTGCCTTTCTTTTTACATTGCACACTTGTTTTTGTGAGTAATTTGTAATATTGCAATATTCAGCTGTACGGCACCTGACACTTTTGAAAAATTTGAAAAATATGAAATCCAATTATCCCAAATTAGTTCTAATCGTGTTAGTGTCGGTGAATATTTGTGTAGTTTGTTTTACAAGCACAAAATTTTACCGAGTGACCCCCCCCCCCTCATTTTTATTCTTCATTTGGAAAGGAGTGGATTAAAGTCACCGTACGGAAAGTTTGAGGAGAAGCTTATGCCTTCCGATTTCGAGGCGGAGCGAATTACCTGAAGTCTGCTCAGAGGTTTGATCTGCTCATATCTGACTTTGGATATGATCAGTGCCTATGGAAGACTGCCATATGGCAAAAGCAAATGGCGTATGTCATCTTTGTGTATGTTGTTTTTGTTTTCGTGCTCTTGGTGAATAATCTTTTATCATTTCTTTTCATTCTGCATTCACTTACCATGATGAGGTTTTTAAGCCTTGCCAAAACATCAGTAATCTTGTATTGCACAACGCCAAAAACGGGAATAAAGGCCGCACCAATCAAGGCGGACACGCCCATTTCGTAATACAACAGTGAAATGACGACAGCAACCTATTGATTATTCGAAAATAATCTGTTAGATTTACAATTTAGCTCCACAAAGTTGTACTTGCATTTACATGAATCAATGACCGGACAAACACCTGGTTAAACATCACACAACAAGAAGACCCGTCTGCTCATCATAATTGGGATTCCGGCTTAACGTTATGAGACTTTGATCAGTACTTTTAAGTTAATGATATGAATATCTTATTTTTCTCAACATGACGATAATCTCTCGAAGGCAGTTTATCGTTAAGCGTGCATGTACCAGTCTTAGACTGGGCCTGATCACCCATGAGCCAGTTTAGTGTATGTGAGCTCAATCTGATTAAATCTGATGTAGTGACGGCGACGTTTTCACATTTGTTTCCTCGTTTGCTTTACTCCTTTGGTTGTGATTAGTCGAGGCTTCAGCTAGACGAAACAGCAAAGAACAAGCAAAGTTGGAAAAGTCGCAATAATTACATCTGATATTAGTCAGATTGATGCGAGATGTACCACAGAAACCACTAAAACTTGCCGTGTAGATGGCTTGGAGTATTTGAATACACTTCAAATAATTCTAAATAATTCTAATAGTTTACTTGAAACTGAAATTGTATTTTTGTGGTATGTCTCAAACAACTATTCTGCAAAATTAATAATAACACCATTTCAGAAAAGTTCTAAAAACGGGTTAAAATGACAAAAACTGGTATTTCATAAGTGGCCGTATTGCAAATGAGTTAATTACACTGTTTGATCGCCTCAACTGCTTAAAGTAATGGCTCAACTTTAAATGTCATAAATGTCACACACACACACACATAAATACACACATAAATCATACAGCAATTATATATATATATATATATATATATATATTATATATATATATATACACATATATATATATATATATATATATATATATATATATATATATATATATATATATATATATATATATATATATATATATATATATATATATATATATATATATATATATATATAACTTGCCATTATGGTCCTGACCACAACCATGGCTGGTATGTTGTGAACCAAAATATTGCTGTGGCATCCACCGACATGTGATTTGTTATCTCTCCAACAGTCATGTCACCTCTCGATAGACTCGAAGTCGACAGATGTAAAGACTTCTCGTAAATGAGAGCCTGAAATACATGACATAACTTCTGTGAACAGGTAATTTTCGTGAAAGAACACTTGGAACATCAGCGTTTCTCAGTTTTCATACATGTACAAATCTTCCTACCGTTAGAACATTTTAACATTAATATATATCTATCTATTAATGCATTTTTAAGAGCATGAATAAACAAATTACAACAAAAATAAACAAATTCGACTTTCATCGTCTATATTTCAACGTGAGCCCCATAGAGGGCGTTCTTGCTAAATCTTCCTCCTACCTGAAGGGCTGACTGTACACGTATAGCATACCAATCGAGAATAACAGTTGACAATCTGAACAAGATGGCCCTGGCAAGCTTAAACACACAGATCACAAGCACCAGAACATATCCGTTGCTGAAGAAGTCCTTTACTGTCACGAAGCACACCTATGTAGAGGATAAAACGAGGTGTTTTCATACATTGCTTTTATGTAAGTGCCAACTTGAAGGTTTGTTGACACGTGTCTTATCAGCTATAATACAATGATTGCTATAGGTTGCTACAACAAGCAGCAGATGCCTAAAATGAGTGTTCTACATTTCTATTACGAAATTATTACGGGTGATTTGCGATGATTCAAGTACACTGTACCAAGCCAACTAAACCTGTCAATCGACTCACAGAGTCGATCACTTCAACTGGTAAGAACAATATCAAACAAAGGTTCTTACCACTTATTTTATACAAGTCTAACGATCTCATTCGAATATAACACGGAGGGTTTTGTAACCTGAAAACCTTACCATCCGAGTCCCGAAAGCTTAGCTTACGTTTTCAGGTGGCTGTTGTTCGTCAAAGTATTCTCTCTTTGCGTAGTTGATTACACCCCCAATGGCAAAAGGAATCACAATGAGACAGGTATCTGCGAGCACACTTATGGTCACTGCCAGTAATATCGGCCAACCGTAAACTCTCACACAGGTTTTCCACAAAGACGCTGGTCTGTTTTCCTTAAGAGCTCTTGCCTGAAACGCAAGACAGAACAGAAACGATATTCTCTGCAAAAATGGTACCAACAAATACTGACTTTGAATACTGCATTATCGTGATGGCACGTCCGGTTGGATTCACATATAATTATCTTATCCTCATGATGACCAGTTACACTGGGACGTTGATTTGCATATGTCAACATGAAACGTCTGAATAATTTGACTAATTTTTGCATCCTCACTAAATGGTTGTGAACTGTTTCTCTGGCTGCATCACATTTTATGATAGTCATTTCTTAGCGACGAAATTTTGACAAATAGACAGTGTTCATTCAAATTAAGCCATCTTTTTATAACGCGGGCTTCCTTTTATAATTTCGATCGTATCATATATGAGAGTCCGTAAAAACGAAATATATACCGTGCTCCACTTGGCGAAAAGGTGCATTTACAACGAACTTGTTATTTTACACTGAAACTTTCTAACAGCAAACCCACAAAAGAAACAAAAACAAAAAGCAATCACAACATGATGGTACAATGGGATTGTATCTTGCCGATCTATGATCTTGTCTACCACAAACTAAACGGATACTTTAAAGCAGACTTTGAATCAAAGAAAATGTTCTTTAATTATAATAATAATACTCTATTTCGAGAACCAGCCCATATGTCACACTAAAAGTTTATGACAAAGCTAGTCACAAATTCTTAAAATATTAAATCTCGCATCTATTAAGTACAGATTGAATCATTCACCTTCTCTGAGCCATATACTTGCTGGAAAACTCTGTACACATATCTGCATTCAAAATCCGACGGCAAGCACCCAAGATCATCCATCTCCAACGGTCGCTTGTACCCGAGAACGAACAACCAATTAAGAGACGAAAACATCACCTTCGATAATAAATTACCGTAGTTGAAGCGGTAGAACATCCTATTGTTATTGACATCGGGAGGATAAGCCTTTTCGTTGTAACACCAACCTAAAATCTATCAAATCACAGATATTTTCAGTCGCTAAACTCCCATTGTGTACTGCGGCAATCGAAAAGTACATGCACAGGCTGTAGATAACGCTCAGACCAATGAAGTGTATAAACGCCATCATCTTATGAACATAGATGTCAAATCAAATATAGATTTGGACTGCCAATGCACTTTGTAAATTTAAATCTACTTTATTTCATTACGTGTACAAATTGTATCAGTATTTATGAGAGTATTGTAAATGTCGTGTGATAATTGTATGTGTGACGAACCAGTGGTGGTAGAAACACCATTTCTAAATAAAAATCTGAAAATGGAATCGTTGGACAATAACAACTTTGCAAACGAGCGTTATGTGCGACTTATCTTCGTTACTTTGACAGTTATCTTAGTACCAATCGATCGGAATGCTGACTGAAGAAAAGCGTGACTGCGTCAGATAATTTTCGAATTCACCTCGATGAAAATATCAGTCTGTCGCATAGTAGCATACAAGCAAAAAACACATCCATATATACTTACTGAAAGGTTATCAAGAATGTGACCTCGGTCAAGCTGATAACTGGAAAGTGTACTTTGGATTCTATACGGACATGGATATATGACGACTGATCAAATAAATATGTTAGCAAATAAACGAAGTCACCTTTTGCTGTACGGAAAGTATACAGTGCAGGATTGGAGACACAATGTTTTTTCCCAAAGGTCTCCTCTACGTAGCGAGCGGTAGCGCGGATACCGGTAACATAGATAATATAGATGTTCATTCGTAATGTATTAATGCGGTCGTACAAGTGTTACTACTTGCGTTATTGTACAGAAAACCCCGGACTTTTTCTGAAATATACATTTACAAACTCTTGTGAAAAACCGGGACTTATTAATGAAACACACTTAGATGTCTATTTGTGGAAACGAATACGACGCGTGAAATGAACATGTGCTTTTGTTAAAGCGTGGTTTTCAAACAAGAGTAAGTGTGAAGTGCTTTAAAAATCAGTTTGTCAATAATGTGTTCTCTTTTGAATTTATGGTACAGAAAACCTGTAAAAACCTCCAAAAATCTCCAAATTTTAAGTGGAAGCGCATGTTTAACATTGCCAAGACGCTTCCTCTTGAAGATTGGAGAAGTTTGGAGACAGAGCTCATAATATTAGCTGCAGCAGGACTCGGAGTTAGTCGCCTCGACCCCTGTCCGTTTCGACTCCAATATTTTCACATACTCTCTTGTCGCTGATTGTGCTCGCCTCTACCTTGTCATACCTTTCGTGTTACATGATACTGAACTGAATATATCATGCAACTTGCGAGGTGACAAGGGCTGATGGGGTCAAAACGGTCAGGGGTCGAGGTGAAGCTGCCACAGTTGTGAAGCTCAAAAGTTACCTGCTACAAAAATAGGGTAAAGGGTTATGGGCTTCATAACCGCCGCACAGTGTCTTATAGAAATACAAAGTAGTTCGCATTTACCACTGTCATTCTTTAACTTGGACGAAAATCGTGAACGCAATTCATATTTGGTAGATATGCTGTAGAATCTATGCGGCCGGCTGAAGTTGTTCGTACTAGTTACGCACACACGGCAGACATAACCGTCCGAGTTCTGAATATAGCGCGTGCCGTCTTGTGCTTAAATGACACGTAAGGTTGCTATTTTGGTGTAATTGTTTGACATATGGCAAGTAATATACTTTTAAACAATTGGTAATAGATAAAACTTTAATATCATCACCCGCTACCCCTCGCTACCATATGTGTCACTTGCATAAATGAATGGTGCCCTGAATCCTGCAATAAAGATTAGAAAGATTTCAAAGACTTGCCTTTGTTCGTATTAAGTTAACTTCCAGACAGAGCATACATCCGTAGATTACGATGCATGTAAGGGTAACCACTTGTCTCATTACGGTAATATCAAACCCGATTTCACCTGTTTGCTTGATCAGTCTTGCAACGTCAATAGCGACAGCGGTCGCCCAGTACAGAACCAACAACCAGTTCAAGTGAGGTCGCTTCCAATATTCCAGGTAGTTATAGTACACTAAACTTGTTAGTCCACAGAGCATTGCACACGACTGAGGTACATAGAGATGAGGTTGTGTTACAGAGTTCCTGGTCAGATCTGTTAAAACACCTTCACCAACGCCACAGAGTAACACTAAAATCAAGAGAGTGGACAATATCCATTTTCGTTTGTGTCCCGGATACGGTATAAGCATTTTCGATGAGTAGTTTCGTAACGCTGTGAAACATCCGAGTATGATCAGCGCCGAGGACAGGAGAAGGAGGAAGCACAGGTGTATTCCACAATACACAACATCAAGATTGCGTTGTCTTTGGTGACAGCGAGTTGAATTGTCGCACATTTCAACAATGCATGCCTGTTCAGACGATGCCATCGCAAGCCAGGGCAGAAGTGAAGCTATGGTGTGATTGTTCAGCATTGACTTGTTCACTCCATGAAAGGGGAGGGGCTAGGATATGGCGTATGTCAAATCCGTCGATGTGAATAATAATATTAATCCATATGCAACTTTCAATTTCGTGACCCAAATGCAACGTGCAGTTGTATGAAGCGTATTCCACACTAGTTCATATAGTTGATCAAGTATGTCACGAAATACAATCGTTCATGAAATTTACCGGCAAGTGGTAACAATAATTATACCACTCTAGGTCATGTGACCCATTGTTCTTGCAGTGCATTTATTCTCATAAACTCACACGGTTTCTATTGTATTTATGCAGATTATTTTATCGGCCACTCTTTTTTTCATATGTTGATAAGATGTCACCACACTTTTATGAATAGACACAATTTACATATCAAAAAAGAGTGATAATAACTTATCAACATATGAAAGAAAGGGTGGCTGATAACAAAATCTGCATACAAGTAGAAACCACCTGAAAATTCAGAATTCCAACCATTCATACTATACGCGTATACAATGAACACAAAAAGCCACATAATTTTTGAAAGGCATATACTTGACAGACACTGTCTAAAAATGGATATTCATCTTTTTCGAGCAATATACAATGAACACAAAAATCCATGTAATTTTTGGAAGGCATGTAACTGACAAACACTGTCTAAAAATGGATATGCATTTTTTTTGGACCATGTTCAATGCGAATCAGAATACATCCTGCAGATTCCTTTAGACACGTAGAAATACACAGCGCAACTTGGCAGAATTGACTGAGAAAACTTTCTCCCACAACTTACATTCTCCATCTCATGTGTACGGCGGTGCTTATTTTTGTCGACCCCGATATCAAGTCTATCAATGTTTTTCAGAATTCGGTCAATTGTATGGTGGAAATCCTGAAAAATGTGCGTATTGGTGTTCATAAAATTCAGGTCTCGCCGACGGCATTCTACACTCAAATACCGCAGAATGCTACGACACAAACCTCTCAAACTTTGCGATGGATATTCTGTCCCATCCGCTCGACGAACTTCAACCACGGAAGGACAAAGCCAGAATTGAGTTCCCTCGCTTTGATATCATACGATAATGCAGGCACAAATGTAAACACTTCACTACTTTCACAGCCTGATTTACTACTACGTTCATTCCTCATCCGCTGGTATCGCAGACTGTAACTAACACCCCCATTTATCGTTCTCCTCGTGTTCTGTGGCACACGTAAACGTTGAATTTTAGCGACATTTTCCGCGTCGACTAAAACTGCAAAACGTGATTGCTCTTGTGTTTTGGTCAGGGTGAATGCTTCCTCCTCCGCTATTTCCTCGTTGGTATATGCTTCATCATATTGTGACACAAAACGTTCAATATCGCTGTCATAGTCGAAAATATCAGAATATTGAGCAGCGTCCATGTCTGCTCTCCAGGAGCCAAACAGAAACTGAGAACTTTAGCGAGGGCAGTCCACGTGGTGAGAACGTCATGAACAATTAATTTATTTCAGCCAATCACATTAATCTCTAAGCGTATGAAACTAAAATAAGCCAATCAGAAAATGATAGCCAATTCAGCACCACCTGTGCTTGCAAGGGACGATTAGAAAGAAAGAAGGGAGCCTGTATAAAAGAGCCAATCAGAAAACAGTTTCCTTCCTCAAAGATGCTCTTTTTAGTACTTATTATGCATCTACCGTCGATAACAATAGAAATCTGCGTATGCTAAAAATTACGGAACGCCCGTTAGGTAACAGGTACGGTTTCCAGGCTCCCCATCCCCCGCGGCTGTATCTGCGCGTTCACTGTTGAACGGTTTCAAGGCACTCATTAGACAAGTGCCAGAACATGTCTCACGCGCGCTCTGTACTGGACCTGCTCCAAGTCTATGGGCAGATAAGTATCAAAACATAATAAATTGAAGGACTATAAAACATCAGCCGACTTTCGTGCTAATGATAGGCTGTTTGTAGCTCGCGTGGCGAACGCCTTGACCCACAGGCTTGGACAGCCAGTAACTCAGCAACCGAGAATAGCCAGGCGCCTGGGGACCAGTCTAGCTCTGTATGTACGTGTGTAGTGCACACATACACATACTATCCAGAATTTGCAGAAGCGCGTCCGAGAAAGCATTCCACACTTGCGCTATATTTGGAAGAAAATTTTTGACATTGCACGAAAACGGTCACTAGTCTGACAATTTGATGCCCCAGTCAAGAATGTAAGATTATAATAATAAAGTTATTACGAAAATACCGCAAAGAATGAACAGGGACATGGGTGATACGCTGCGCCAATGTCCTCGTGTATCCTTTGCATTTTTTTCGTAATAGCCTCATATTCTTTACACATATGCAGAATACTCGAAGGAGTTGAACTTTCAGGAATTAATTGATACATTTTCGAATAAAAAAGTGTAAAATACAAAATACAAAAAATATCTATTCGGATAAGTGCAGACTTACAGTCTGGCTTGCGACTTCGACCGAGGGACAGGAAGAAAAGTATGGACTTGTCCTATGCCCAAAGTGAAGGGACTGTTGTGCCGCAGACGAGACCGAAGCGCCCTCATGAAGTGAAGGAAGGAAATAAATGGGGAGGTGTAAATGATACCTATACGAGTCTGGATAGGAGCGGTTGATGTCTCTGCCAGCGCGAAGCAGGGGAAAAATTAAAGGTAGGTCATAGATGTGATTAGATAGCTGGGGACGTGTTCCTGCCAACATGACCTAGGGGTAGGTGATGCAAATTATAGACGCCAAGCACACACAAAGATGAATGCATCTGATGGAGTCGTAGATTCTTGGCTCCCCAGAGGGAATGAAGCAGGAACCTGAACGAAAAAGGAAACAATGTTTGTCATGCAATAACGAGCCTAGCAGTTAGGGACGTGGTCCTGCCAACATAACCTAAGCGGTAGGTAATTGCATATTAGACACCCGACCTACGTGAGCTCATGGGCAGGCGATGTCGCAGCTTCTCGGCCCCGAGGGTAGGGGATGGAGCTGGGCCGACAGTAGGAAAGTTGAAGAATGGCCGGAACAAGGGATTTGACAATCAGTATATTTGAAATTACTGTATTAATGAGTCGTACATGCCGAAATTCCAGATATATTTAGACTAAATCGTAACGCCGTCCTCGTCTGATAACATAGGATTAATAGTAACAACGAAATGCATACTTGCGAGAGCACTGGTGAGAGAGCTACGAGTTTGTAAACCATCCTTTTCTTAAATCATAGACGGTACTGTTAAAGTCAAAGGGCACAATGTGTATTGCCAGAGGGTTAAAATTTGTCAGTCAGGGTTAGAACATCATATACTTGATCTACATGTTATGTACACCAACTTCAGAAGTGTATTAAATGTTTGTTCTTGTTATATAAAATATATCAGCTGATAATATTATATGATATTATTATGCTATAATCGAGATATTTTGCTCCCGTCTGTACACATGAGAGCATATACGGAATAAAAGATAACCCTTTGCCATTAATGTTAATTATATAAACTCTTTGAAAGTGGCGTTTTCAATTGTTTCCATAGTGAATAAAACTCGACAGAAGTCAGCTGTATCTGACACTCCTAATGTAATATATTATGCCCGCAGATGTAGCACCTGAAAGTTGCTACATCTGAGGCTACATCTGAGAAACACTCGGACACTTTCTATTTTCGGCTGAAGTTAATTGCCTGTGCATGTCGACCAACGACGCGCATCTTAAATTTCTCAATTCTGCACTCTACCAAAATTCTCATTCGTATGGGTAGTAGTAAAAGAATAGAAGGTATGGCACAAATAATCGCCCTGAAGTCAAAAACTTAAAAAACAAAACATCCACCCTGAAAAAATTACACCGGTCGGTCGAACATATTCCCTTACTACTACCCAGGTTCTCCCTAATGCCTTCGGCTCTTGCCTTCGATCGACTATCAATGCAAACCTACAAGCACCTGTTATCTCAACATCATGGGATTCTACGTCAATGCCTTTCATTGCAATTTAATTTATTTTCTCTGAACATATAGGTGGAGAAGTCAGGGTTAAGCCAATCTTCAATCACACACAACTAGAAGTCATTATCGAGAAATCATTTTAAAATTCTCTGATGGTGACAATTACTCTCACTCTGTATTCAATGTTTGTATGGCTAACAGTTATGATATGATGTAAGGGAAGGCAAACCCGAGAGAGAGAGAGAGAGAGAGAGAGAGAGAGAGAGAGAGAGAGAGAGAGAATCGGTTGGTAGGAAGGGCGTTGATTTCGATAAATGTAAGTGTCCTAATTTCGGGCTTTTGCATTCGTACATCATTTGTTTGTGTCTTGTATCTCTTCGAAGGCGTTCCACTGGCAAATGAATAGATGAAAACAGCACCCATGGCCCAGTCATTGCCCTAGCCTAGAAATACCGGCCTGAAATGTGAACACGCAGGTAGTTATCTTACCAGCTGGTAGCAATAAAAACACACCACACTCTTTCGGAACCACATAGACATGAATGAAACACGTACAAGTGAGCTATGCACTCCTTTTGCTCGCAGTTCGTTTTGTACACACTTCGCTTTGCAGAACACACAAATTAAGTATTTGCCACTCGGCATTCACCACGTGGGGGTGTTCTACAGTAACTCACCTGGCCTTTCTGTTGTCTCGTCGTGTCAGTACGCCATACCAGTGAAGTTATCGAGTAACGCCATACCAGTGAAGTTATCGAGTAAATACCTGTGGAAGGACGAAACTCCATTTTCATGAAGAAACGGAAGGTTCGAATTTGGAGGTGTGATGGTAAATCAAAAGATTGAAATCAGATATGTAGGGTGAAAAATATGTCTGCTTTGCTACCTTTTCCAAAAGATTTCCACATCGTTGGAGAGTAAAAATCTGGTGAATGATTGGAAAATGTATAATACACACTGTCTTATTTTGAAAATATGTAAAAGACCGACGGAAATCTACATCTCCTCGTGACGACCTCCTCTGCAAGATTTCAAGGTGGATTCATAACTTGTTCAGTGTATTTGGTGGTGACTATACAGAAAAAACGACGAAGTCAACGGCACTTGAGGTGTTAAAGCCATTGATTGCTTTATTAGCACTGTAACAGCATTACGATGGAGATACTATTGGCATTCACTGTTTGGCCTAAGCGTCAAAATTTACTGACAACCTCTGTTTATTCTGCAACCTTTCGAGCAGAAACCCACGTCACTAAGTTACAGAAAAATTTGATTCATGAATTACCATGCCAATATGCCAGCGAAAGAAAGCAACAAACAGTAGTTCATATCATTCATGATTAAAGTGAAATACACTAAGATGTTAAATGTGAATATATTCTGATTATAAGGATAATATAAAATTTTGAAAGGAGTCACAATAAGACAGGAATAGACAGGCGTATCTTGCTTGTGAAATATACCTGTAATAGTGCTCTAATTAACTTAAAAGTATCAGCGTATCCACCGTCCATTAGGGAAAGACGACACTTTATAAATGCCTGTTTGTTTTCTTTACGTATCCCGTTAAAGTTATGTACCTTTAGTGTAAAATCACCAGACACTGATAACAAAATTATGGCATCATATTGCTAAGCTTCTTTAAATGCTCATACAACAACACATAGAGACTCTCATGAAAATATCCAAGAATATACTCGATCGGAATTAAGCTGATTAATATCGAACAACGGAATCGCCTCCGAATACTTGTCCGCGCGTGTGATTGGGGATTGTTGAGATCAACTCTGATTGACCAAAGAAGCGAATTCACTGCCGTCTTGAATTTGTAACTTCTTCGGCGAACCAAACTCAACAACTTTACCTTCACTCAACACCAACACGCTGTCTGAGTCTAGAATAGTTGATATGCGGTGCTGGAAATTAAGACACAAGATATTAATCACTCTTAAAAACAGTAAACCGACTGACTTTAAAAACCGCACACACATCGAAATCATTCACAAAATTTGTATTAAGGCCAGGAAGAAAAATAAATTGTTCATCGGAATCGCCGCTTCTACTTTGGCATATTTGGAATTTTTTTTGATCGCGGCAAATTCTTACTTCCGCATTACAAATATTTTTAGTACTGCCGCTGGTGGCGCCCTACACTTTGTCGGGTTTTCGCGGGCACGGGATTTTGAATGAGACTTCCGACGTGTTTGGACTTTAATAGTTGACCGCCAACACGTTGTTGTGACGTCTGAATTTGGCGAATCACGGCGCAAAGTGGGTCGATTTGGCCAGAAATTTCCTCGTTTTGTAAAGGTTAGTACATGTCACACCATGAGTATTAATTTGATCGCCAACATTCGACGTGATGGCCAACAGTTAGTTCCAAAGACGCTATTCAGTGTTTGTCCTGATATTACGTTCGGCGATTTGTTCAACAAGATCGTGACAGCAGATGGACGGTGCATCCGATCGAATGAAAATTGCATCGAAAGTATAAAAATTTACGGCAATGACAAAACACATGGTTGCGTCGATGTTAAAGTATCATTTGAAGCTTGCTGTTTCTATTGTGGAGTACAAGATAGCCTTCTGAATGATGACTATATAACTTCACTCCGATCACAGTACAATGTTGTTAAACCATTGTGTAAAATGTGTAGAGACAGTGGTAAAGAGGCCAAAACATGGGGCCAAAGTAAAATGAAAAAACTCAGATGCTAGGTCCCACCAGGACAATATTAAAGGACAATACTGAATTGTTGGATTTCAGTGATTTGCTGTACATTTCAGTTTTATTCTGGGAGAATGTTGAAATACTCAGAATATGTTGTGCAAACACTATATTATTGTTGGGAAATATAGTATTGAATTCAGTTACCAGCATCAGTGTTTCTTGTCTGAGATATTTCTGGTAAAAAGGGAAACAATTATCTTGCCTTGTCTGCATCTGTGCAAAAATGCCAGAGAACCGCGTTTACCTTCGGCCTAAAAAAAAAAAATAAAAAAATTCGCTCGCCGCTCCTGGAACTTGGTCCAAAAAATCCGATGAACAAGATTTTTTTCTCTGGCCTAAAGAGGAAATATATTCAAAAAGATACTTCGCACACTTGTCATGCGGTCCGATATCAGTAAAAATAATCTTCGGAAATTTTTTTCGAATTAATTTCCAAATTTTGTTTTGATAATGCATGCATTGGTAAATACATTAACAATTACAATGGCGCGATTGAGGACAGCCTTTTAAAATCTTACAAAGGAAAACTGACAGATCAGGAGATGCTGAAATTCTCACAAAATTTTCATTTCGTCAAGCACAGGGTCGCATGAGTATTTGCAGAAAGAATACCCGTTTGTGTTTTTTCACTTTTGCCAATAATAGACAGTGTATTGGCTGGACCAGAGGAAAATATCATCTGTGTGATATATGTATCAAATAATGGGATTTTATCTACTTGTTGTGTAAAGTCACGCGTTTTGGACGTGATTTCTTGACATCGCCGTGACGCCTTGCATTAAAACCGCTGTAACACCAACTTTCATAACAAATGGTTTCTGATATTTTGTCAGTGATCTTAATCATTATGAAATGATCGAAGTTGGTATGACTGGAAACATGGAATTATAATGCCACTACTTACATCGATGGTTAATACTGTCCTGTCGGCGAATGCAGTGGATATGACACTTTGTAATATTGCGTCCTAAACAATAGCCAAGCAGAAAGACAACTGTCACTTTCAAAGTATGTATGCACAACGAAAACCGGAAATTATTAAAGTTCGTAGGTATACGAACGTATTTTACGATGTATCAGTATAAAATGAATGGCAAAAGTTTTGTAATTCATCTGATTTTTTTTCTTTTGTAAGTTCGTATTATCATTAAAAACAAACTCGACTGCAAAATGTCACAAAGAGTTACCTATAAAGATTTGAAATGGCGAACATTATAGGTAATAAACAGAAGAAGTTACTGATGAATCAACTTTGTTTTTTAATAAACAATTGAACCGTTAACGACACTGTGCCATGAAATTAATCTCAGTATCAATTCTCCAGGAAATGCCCTAGCGCCATGGGAACAGCGTGATTTAAATCCCACTAGGCATGCAGTAAGGTGCGTGTATCGACTGAATGACACAACGATATTTAGATACTATACTGAGAAATCTACTAGAATGAAGGTATATTGGATCTTTGTCGATACTTGCGGATGATTTTAGAATGTGCATACCATCAATGTTAGCAAAGAGACATTTTGACTCTTATTACGTTTGCAGTAATCTTAGATTACTTGATTTCCTTCAAAGAGATACTGACCGTCTTAACATCGATTGATGCCGTCGCTTCGTCCATAACAAGGATCTTTGCATTCCTGAGAAACGCCCTGGCAAGGCAGATCAGCTGTCTTTGACCAACACTGAAATTATCACCTTCTTCTGAGACATGTGAGTCTGGAAGTTCAGAAGAAGATAAGCATAAGACAGATATATATTTTGGTAAGGATAAATGATATGTATATAGCATGTAGTATTACACAGTATGAATTATTATATAACATCGATAAATGTTGTTTCAATGTATGGGAGGTTGTAAATCTAGTTACTAGCAATAACGACCACTAACGATCAGTAATCGGTATCGGAGCTAGAACTAGATAGAACGCGACGATAACGAGCAACAACGAGCCAAAAAAGATCTTTCAATAAATTAGACTACAACCGCAGTACCCGCCAATCATGGAAATCACACCCTCTAAAAACGTAAAGTACTCACCAGAAGCGAGCTGCACCATGGAATAGGACAGAATTCACTACTAAACACAATAATTAACGAACGAGAACTTGCGAGAACTAATTTGAATAAAGAATCGTCAGGTAAGTTTCCTCCCTTCAAGTTATCAACTTGGTCATAATTGCAACAGAATAATTTTTATGTTTCCTTCCTGATGATAGGGAATAGCGGATAAAGACCGTTTTGTTCGGTATTGTCCTTATGGTCTTATTGATGATTCACACAAAGGTTGGTCTAACTACCAGGGCTATTCTACCACTATTAGTAACATTAATATCTTATATTGCATAACATTCTATGTTAACAAGCATTCCTCTATGATTTTTTTCACGGCCCGTTAGATATACCGAGCTCACCTAGTCGATTGTCAAGTTCGGCAACAATCCCTTTCAACTGAGCTACTTCTAAAGCTTCCCATATTTCATCGTCAGTTTTCTTGTACTCGGGGTCAAGGTTAAACCTTCGAAAGAAAGAAGCGATGACAAAGGTTATCTTCAAATACCTGGGTAAAGTCTCTGAGAAGTGGAACAATCCTGAAATTCGAGCAAAATCCATTGATTTTGTATTGCTATGCCACACGGTCGATGGCTATTTTAAAGCTGTTTTGATTTTTAATTTACCTGATCGTTCCAGCGAAGAGCACTGAGTCTTGCGGTATGATGACGAGTCTCTCACGAAGTGTCAACAAAGGCACGCGGCTGATGTCAATCCCATCAATTACAATGCGTCCTGATACATACATACAACGAAACGAACATAAATCAAAACAGGATTCTTCGCACTTTTATTTTTGCTGGTTTGTTTTCCGTTGACTTTCTTCTCTTTCTAAATACATGCAAAATAAGAAACATCAGGTCCAATACCTTTGAAAGTGTTGATGATCCTGAACAGGGCAAGGGCCAGTGATGACTTTCCACTACCCGTCCTGCCGCAGATTCCAATCTACAAGATCAAGAGGCATATAGAGTTAGTTATCAATGACACCCTCAAGTTCAAGTCGATGAAAATCTCCCTAAAAGATCAACGCTTCACACGGACAATGTTGACATAAGTCTGGCAGTAACGTGAACAAGAAGTACACCTTTCGACTCTCAAGCATTATTATATACTCTCTTTTTCTCAAATTGTACAATATTCTTACACGATCCATACATTAGACGATCCAGTATTCATTGTGTAAGAAATTAATTTTATTTGCACTTTAACAACGATAACCTATACATAAGTATCGCAGTTACAAGTTATGGTTACAAGATAATCGTCGATGAGATAATTTTGAAGTAGAAAGGGTTTACTATGCGTATTACAGAACTAATATTTCATAATTTTAACAGCTGCGTCATCTACAACAAGTAAAGCTGTTTCTCAGATGGGTATATTTGATGGGTGTGGCTTGCATACGTTTTGCTCATTTGCATAATTAATGAGTTTAGAAAAAATGGATATACATTGAGAACGACTGCACAATGTTTCATGAGAATTGCTACAAATGTTGGTCACACCAGGATATATTAGCCGTGGAAGGTATTTCGGGGTAACATGAAAGATAATTGCTAATTTGCATATTTAATGAACTTTCCTAATTGAGGATATATATCTGAATTGACTTGACCAAAGTTGATGAAATTCGCTATGTACATTAAAGATATTATAATATAAAAATATTGAAAGTCGTTAAGCATTTTCATTTCAGCCAATCTTAATTCGCATATTTAATGATATTTCCTATTTAGGGATATATATCTTAATTTGCATATTTAATGAAATTTCCTAATTAGGGATATATATCTGAATTGACTAGGCCAAGGTTGACGAAATTTGCTAATTATAATTAAGATACTATGACACAACATTCTTGAAAGTCATGAAGCATTTTTACTTCAGCCTATTCCGAATTTGTATATTTAATGAACTTTCCTTATTAGGGATATATATTTTGTCGAAACTTGCTATGTACATTGAACATGCTATGATACAACATTATTCAAAGTCATTCTTGAAAGTCATTCAGCATTTGTGCTTGTGCTAATTCCTAATTTCATATTTAATGAACTTTCCGAATTAAGGATAAGTCTATCCTTATATATACATTCTAAACTAAAATGTTCGTCAATATGCTAAATAAGCAAATTAGTTATCAGCTGATGTAAAATGCTATACGTTTTCTTTAATGTTTTGTCGTGGTATCTTAAATTAACACTGCAATTTTTGCGAATTTTGTCAAGACTATCTTTATTTATACATTCTAAACTAATGTTCGTCAATATGCAAAGTAGAAATTAGATTATGTAGGAATGTTAACTGACTTTCATCACTGTTATATCATAGTATCTTCCATATGCATAATATATTTCGTCAATTTGGTCGTGTCAATCCAGATATCTAACTCTAAGCCGCAAAGTTCATTAATATGCAAATTAATAGTTAACCCAGTGGCGCCCTAACTACGCATGCGAAGGTTTAATATACGTCCGAGTAACCGGAAGTGCACCCAACTAAATACGTGCGCGCTGCCATGTTTTTGAGTGCTTGGACATAAATACTAAACGTGCAAATTATTTTTTTCCACCCGCCATTATTAAAATATATACGGCCATTAGCCAGTAAGTTTTATTCTCCACCTCGTCATTGATACAAAATATCGTTACCGCCACGCCTAAAAAGATAAAATGAGAGAAACTGTCGTGCATGTTACCAAGGTCAAGAATTTGAAGACGATCAGCGTTACGGTCAGAAAAGTGCCCTGTGTGTCAATAACTAAATGCAAAAATTGCCAGTTCTACACGAAACGCTAGTTTTCAACTTGCAATTGGAAGTTTGGCAGTACAGTTGCAATTGCAACGATAATGATGGCACAATACATCCCCTATTAAACACAGTGGGCTGTTATCATGGTAAAAATTGCCAATTTATGTTCAACTTTTTGAGGGTAACCTTGGTGTTTGAATTTATTGTTTACGCAATGTGTAGTGGCAGTATTAATGTATATAGCAAGTAACAATTAATTCCATCTTATTCTTTCTTATTACTAATCAAGAATCAACACTATTATTGACCATGTAAGCGACGACTGTGCATCTTCAGAGGGGAATGAAAGTTCTAATCTTAACCTCTGGCGCGACACCAAGGGTTGAGCCCTAGGCCTATATAATATTAATTAGCTGAGGTAACAGTGAAAAATGACTTTCAGTTACTGCAATATCATTGTAATTTCAATGTACATACCATGTTTCATCAATTTTGTCAAGTAAATCCAGATGTAAATCCCTATTATTAGGAAAGTTCATTAAATATGCAAGTGAGCATTGCCGTTATCATAACACTTCTACATGACCTTGAAATCTGCCAGATGGTTCCTTAATTGACATAAGTAAATAGATTCATAGAATATGATAACTGCCATTCTGAGAATGTATGATTTCTTAACAAATTATCATGGGAATTATTACTAATAATGCAAGCTGCACCAACCCAAAAAAAATCAGGGTTTGCCATTCCCAAACAGATCTATGTACAAGATTTGGTTCAAATACAATAACCCGTTCTTGAGATATCATTCTAATGGACAGATAGACGGGCAGACATACGGACATCTGTGCGACATGAGCTCACTTCTGTAAATACGTGAACTAAAATGACGAGGCCTTTCTAAACATTTTATAGTTACCTTTTCACCGGCTTTGAAATTAACATTGACATCTTTTAGAATGGGTTCTTGATCAGCTGCATATTTGAACGAAACGTCCTCAAATCGGATATTCCCCTTTTCTGGCCAGCCAGGTGACGGAGTGTATGTCCCTTTTGCGGTTCAAAGCAAAATAATGGAAGAAAAGTCATATATAATATGTATAAAGTTGGCAGATTGAAAAATAATTCTTTATAAAATAACTTATTTTCGGCAAAATATCATAAACGTCGTTTCAGATTCAAACTTGTAGGAGCAATCAAATGGTAACCAAACAAAATGTGTCTTTTTAGTAGCAAATGAAGCCTATTTAAGTCCAAGTAACTGATATGTCATAATTATAATTTATTTACGTAACAACTGCAGTATCTTGTGTACTCCGTAAATTTTATTACATGGCGTGCCATACATCTCCATGTTATCTAAATTTGAATTAAATTAATTACAGTGCGCCACACATGATCTGTTTTGATTTTTAATAGTTTTTGTTTAAACATACTTAGTGGGTATATAAAGAAAAGATGATTGCTACAGTAAACATCAATGCCGAAAAACAGGAAAAGTACACGCACTGAGGCTTTCACACTCCGCCTATTTGAATAATGCATATATGGTCTTGCTTTTTTGTATATTGAAGAGCACTGCACCAAACGATACGGAGTTTTTAAACTAATATCTTGATATCTCAACGGCCAAGTTTTAGACAAAGACGCAAAGTAAATTGATATATGTTATACTTTCATTTCTGAATTAGAACAGAATATTGATGAATCTGCCTTACCATACCTTGATTACATTGAGCTTATGAAAATTGACAGAACGTTGTTTGCATTTCACAAGAAGTCAATGAACTTTTGTGTTTCTTCGGAATACTGTAAAAGCCGTTTGCCTGCTGTATAAAACGAAAACTACCAATATATGGAACACTACCTCTGTATTCCTGTGGTTGGATATTTGTATAGTGCTCTATCCTTTCCAATGAATTCATACTCGTTTCACATTCCGCGAACATTCTCAACATCCAGGTCAAATCTCCAAACATCTATTGTTGTTATTGACAAGAATTGAATGAGTGTTCAGGGAAATCATTTCCAAAACTTTTGAAGGGATATGGTGAAGGAATCCGAATTTTTCGGACAGCAACAATAATATTCGACTTCGGAGTAGAAGGGGTCTTTTATTACAGCATTGCTGCTTGGAGTAAACTTTCAACTTTGGACAATAGAGTACATTCCAACAGAAAACTTTCGTTCCAGCTACAGAAATAACACAACGTTTAAAGTGAATAAAAATCCAGCAACAGCGTGAACATATTTTATGATAATTAATAAAGTTGTGAAACACCGACCAACACAGACAATATGTTGGCATGATCCTGAAAATGTGTTGATAACCCGGACATACTCTTATTTCGACTCATTTAATCATTGTTTTAAAAAAAGGACAAAGGCACCAGTCTTGAAAGACTGAAGCTGAAAGATCTTTCACTATTTTGTTAGAAAGACATGACGAGACTCTGATCTTGGCAGAGACAAACCGCCAGCACCAGAACTCATTGGTTGTATGTTAATAATCCTTTACAAGTGAACTTACAGGTATTTGACCACTCTGTAAACACTGCTGATTTTACATTTCAACACATTAACACTATGTTTACTACCCATATCACAAATAGTCAGAGCACGAAATTTCAGTTTTACTTTTTTTTAATATTTTGAAAATAAAATATCTCACAAGAGTTGACTCTGTTGTCCACTGATAAAAGTTTGCTGAAATGGTCTTCTTTTCTAACGTTGGTAGAAACTTGGGTGAAAGACGATCCATTATTCTTCTACAGACATTGATAGCGCTTTGTTAATTACTTTATTAGTTTCGCAATCCAATGTTTGTGTTATCGGGATTAAATTTCTACCAAACGACGTTGTTCCTATCTTCCTGAAACGTTACCTCAATCAAAATCTGTAGTATTACGTTCCTAACATAAACGACGGCATCATCATCATCACCATCACCAAGATCAACAGCTTGTGCAGCAGTACTGTCACTGTGACAATACTGCGACGAATGAACAATTAGCGATATGTCATAACTCCTCTCATTATTGTATTTTCGATAGCGAAAATGTCCACTTTCAGTATCTAAGCTATGATTTTGGTAAAAACTAAAGGAATATAATATGGAATTCACTTTGGCATTTTACAGGGATTTATTTTGTCGTCTTATTGAATACGATTGTTTTCGAGCCACTTGGCCATGAATGGTGCAACTAAGTAGTGTCAAGAACGTTCTTACCGCTAACGTGAGTGCCAATCCAACCCAGCTTGGTTGAATCAGTCCTTGTACACAGCTGATTAATGATCCTAATCCAGAAATTAAAACCACCACGATTGAGAGAAGGTCCTGCGAACGTATAAGAGCAATTGTTTGTGCAGGCTTTAATAAAATGAGATATATTCAAACCATTAAAAACCTGTCGATGCCGCAGGATGATAAGCCTGAACCCTGTTACATAGCAACATATTTTGCTTGGAAAGGATGCCGCTTTGAACACTAGTAACTGTTTACATAACTCGACCAAGTAGTCCTTCATGCTTGAATTAAAAATGGATGTGCTTTTTCTGATAGGATACCAGTCGCTTAATGTACTAATTCTCTTACAATAAAATGATATATTTTTTATTTATAGTTAAAATGTTAATGAATCCACAGTAACGGTTCAAAAGTTGATGATAATTTTTAGAGTTATAATTCCAGTCGGAACCATTTGAAGAATCGCATATCTTTTCTAGCATATGTCTAGGAAAAATGTAAAAATGCTTGAAAAGTGGCTATTCTTAGAAGCTATCGGTATTAAAAGGCGGAAAAACAAAATGGCTGTTCGGGCCTATAAAATACGTGACGCGATAAATTTTTCACTCGTATCAGAACATAGAACGTACTTAGGATACTTGCACCGGTTGGTTGCGACATGCAGATAATCTGCCAAGATTAAATCTAAAAGTCTGACACGTAGGTATGGTTATCCTTTGTAGGTCAGAGACAAAAGGGTCGTTGTTCATCATTTTTACGTTCTAGCAAAGCTACAGAGGTGGCGAGCGATTTGTTTTTACGAACAAGCAAAATTACCCATTAGTTACATTGCTACTGATGACTTGGAGTCTAGATTTTGCAAAGCCTAAACAACAATAGAGGCATACAATATACGGGCAGTGTTGACAGACCAAATTCTGACCTTTTCCAGCAGCTCCAAGAAGAAATAAAAAATATGATAATACGCACACAAACAAGTCCTTAAGTTGCTGCAATTCAAAACTATTCCAAAGTGGGTGAAATAGGAGCTACAATTCCAAAGAAAAAATTATAATTCTTCTAGTCCTTACAGTGCCACTTACATGTCGTCGAAAGTTCTCCGAAGATGACGGATCTTGTAATACTAAAGTGGGTTTAAGGGAAGATTTAAAGCATATGCTTCTGACTTGCTTCTGACACTTACCAGACGAATAGCCGACCAGTAGTAAGTATCAAAAAAGTACAGTCGTGCTGTAGCATTACTGTCGATGGTCTGGAGTATCCGTTTCCGAAATCGCTGCTCGTCTCTGAATAATAATGATAACAGTATAAAATTGTATAAAGGCGCCGAGTGAGAATTTTAATTGAGTTACCATTTGCCATTTGTTTGAACTACAATATCTGGTTGTACACCTTATCATGTTGAAGTATCCAGTATTCAGCTTATCGGGGAGCCTGTGTATCTATACTGTGCATTTGTATCATGGACAAAAGAACTTCTGTCTGAACTGTGATTCAGTCATATACATTAACAGGCTTTGTTGTAAAGTTGAATATTGTGTGTTTTAGTATGCTGTAGGGAACAGCATCAAACTGTAGTTGACATAGAAAAGAGAAACATTGAAAATATATAACAGTTACAGCTTCTGTTCCCTGTCACAAGACAAGGTCTACTTGCTGTTTCTCTGACGGAAATTCAATGACATTCGTACTATTCAAGATTTTTCAAAACAATAATAATGAATGCAATAAAAATGATTCCAGAATTTGTTAACAATGTCTAATATCACTACGATGGTATTTTCTAGTATTGGTATTGACTTTAGCTTGTCTGTTATAGATATTACAGACGATGGAACTTCTGTCTGTGATCTATATAAAGTAGCCATGTACGGCAATTTTTAAATATTTGATATTTGCAGAAAACAAAGAAATTGGCCTTCATGAACTGCTACCAGTAAGACTTGTGCTGGCGTTCATACTACAAAGTGTCATAAAGCAGGATCCAAGTTTTGAAGTTTGGTAGAGTAGCAATACTTTAGTTTACTTAAAGGATTAAGTGGATGCATGTTTGGGTAGATTATTCCGATGTTGGTATTTATGAAAAAAAATCTTTATAAGTCAAAAGGTTACTACTCTATGGAAGTTTCTCATTCTCATTTTTAAATGGCAAAGATTGAAAGACATCATACAAAGAAGTGATTAAAATCAAGAGAGCAAAATTGAAATGACTCCTGTTCAGAATCTAGGAAGTTTATTGCCAAACAAAATTGAATTCGGGCACAGGCAATGTGCACTACTATGAGCTTCACATATAAACGTGCACGGTCCATCATTTATTGGTTAAATTGAATAATTTGCACACTTTTTTGCAGGAGCAATAGGAATTTTGAATCGTTAAAGATTTTTAAACACATTTCGTCCTTTTGAACCCCCCCCCCGAGACAAGAGGGAGTATCATTAAATGTAAAAATGTACCTAATGCAAGGTCTTCCCGAACTCCCAATGATGCCCGAGCGGCCTCCCCGATGAAACCCTGTTCGGTAAATGCATTTCGTGCAGACATATCATGTTAAAAACGTATGTCTTTTCTGTGATTTAGTAAATTCATACGGTAGCTGAACGTTTCATCACTATCGCTCTAAAATAAACAGCATTACCGGAACGAGGAGGTACGTAGGAAAGGCCTCTTCAACAAAACATAGTCAACATACCTGTAAGCTCTGATGATCGGAAGTCCCCCTAACGTCTCTGTGAAATGGGCGAAGATGGGCGATCTCGTGATATTATCCAAACGCTGAAGCTCTCTAAAATACATTGAGAACGAATAACAAAAATAAAAACAGAAAATTTCAATGCTGGTCAGTAATAGAGAAAACATGACTTTGACTGTTACAACCTCCTCGAATAGCATAGCCTTATTGAATGACATTCGTTCATATGTTTTTTGAGTGCATGGATGAAATTCGTTCACTATAGGCGATATATTTCCAACAGTGTATTTATCAATAACGTATTGGACATGACAGTTTTTTCAAAAAGTTATCTTTTTGGACAAACTGACAGCAGAGACTTCCTATCACCTCACCTGGACGTAGCAAGGTAGTATTTTTGGATAAGAAAGTATACTACCGATAGTGGCGCCACCACCACTATGAACACAGGCGTGACGATGGCGTTAACAACCAAACCGGCGATAAATGACGCTGCAACATCAAGAACGCTTAAGATAGCAAACCATAATTTCTGAAACAGATATTTATGGATAGGTTGTGAAACGTGTTTTGGAAGAGGCATCGAACTGTTCTAATGTAGGCTTTTATAACAATTTATAGAACACCACCTTCACGATGTCCTTGCCGTCCAACACATAAGCCTGTCATTACACTGAATTGTCGGCAAGCTCTCCAAATGGCGAAAACTCTATTAATGGCCATATCGATCATATACTTCAAACTTACCATATCTATTACTATACCATATAACATGACATGTGTTTCCACACACTTGTCATGCTATATGGTATTAGTATAAATAAGAGATCCTCAGTGACATTTTGACGATTTCTTGGTATAAAATTCCACTTTTACGTGCCAGGTAACTGAGCTGTACATGTTCTGGCCATAAGCTACATAACTTTGAGGTAACTTTGATGTTGCACGGCGCTATGAACAGCACACTTACCTGATCAATGACTTCTGTGTCATAGGAGAAGCGGTTCAAGATTCGACCTATTGGAGTTGTATCGAAGAACCTCATCGGTGCATGGATTATGCTGTGCAAAAGCGCGAGATGGATACGTTTAGCTGCCAATATAGAAAACATGATCTCGGCAGTATATAGAACGATCACAAAACCAGCGAAAGATAAAGTTAAGACAGTGTAGCCAACACGATAGTAGCGTGACTCTTCCTCGAGTTCGCCCTGTAAAAGAAAGTAGTAATTTGCATTTCGAAGTCCTGCTAATATTGAAACGTTATGTACAATTTTATTAAGGCTGCATTCACAAACACCTCTGTAGGAGGGATTGACAGGAGACTTGAAAATATCAAGGGTATAAAGGATTTGGGAACTTAAAGGGGGACTCGACAAATAACTTTTCTTATTGATATGACATATATTTTGGGTTGTCACTTTTAAGCCACAACGTTCGGCTAAATTCTTGGTAGTTTTATTTTGTATATCGGCTGCAGTTTCTTGTTCTACTCCCTGAAGCACGTTGTAAAGTCCAGCACAGCCATATGCGTACAGTCAGCATTATTGTTGTTCAAAATTGAATTCAAGTCCAGACTAGAATCAATAACTATGACGTTCTTTAAACTTGCATACACAGAGTATTTACTAAACAGAATTTTGCTATTTTAGCATGCTGTGGGGGTAGAACAAGAAACTGCAGTCGATACAGATAACTAAACATACTTGATTGGCCAAAAGGTACACCTAATGCCCCTTTTATATAAATAATTGAGTGCAGTTTTCCTGACAGGCGAGAGAAGTATCCTATTTCCAAACCTTCCTTATGTGATCGCGAAGGGATGATAGCTGCAATGTTTACCTTTGTTTATAGTTTGGCCTGCAATGGTACAGAGAGCAATTAGTATTATTGTTTATCACGAAACTTATGACAGATTACAAGTCAATATTTAGCAACACTTAAATCTATACATAGGTAAAAATATACCTAAATTTTACAGATGTAGCAAGTTTTGTCAGAGAGACTAATTAAAAGTTTACTGCTGGACTACCATGAGAAGGGAAGTAATAATTATGGCGAAATTCAAATATCATATTTGTTGTCCTCATCTGAACATATAAAAACCCTATTTGAACCAAGTACATTTGTATCGGATTTCGGAGACTTATAAGAGCACATATATATAGACATAGATACACTTATACTAAAATATTACAGAAATAGCAAGTTTTGTCAGGGAAACTATTTAACAGTTTACATGTAGACTATAATGAGAAGTGAAATAATAAATTTGGGTGAAATTCCAATATCATATTTGTTGTCCACATCTGAACTTCCAAACACCTTATTTGAATCAAGTACAATTCTATCAATTTTCAAACACTTTTGAAATCACAGATTTGGTTAGTTCAGTATTCTTAAAAAAATATTCATAGTTGTCTTATCGACTCCACTATTTAGTGAATCAACATTTGCTGTGTAATTCCAGCATAAAATTTCTCTCATACATATGCACTTGACACCACCCTATTGTAATCAAGTACAGTTATGTCAATTATCCAACATCTATATATGCACCAATATTGCAATTTTATATTTGGAAAAAAATGTTCACAGTTTCCACATTGACTCCTATGTATAGTTGATGAACATCTTTGGTAAAATTCAAAAACTAAATTTCTCGTACACATATGCACCTGTAACTACCCTAGTCTAATCAAGTACAGTTATGTCAATTATCCGACGTCTATATATGCACAAATATTGCAATTTTATATTTGGAAAATTGTTCTTGCTTATTGTGTACCGTGTATAGTGGATGAAACCCATCTTTTGTAAAATTCAAAAAATAAATTTCTTGTACACATATACACTTGTAACCACCCTATTATAATCACGTATTATTATATAAATTATCCAACGTCTATATGTGGCCAAATATTGAATATTTTATATTAGGAAAAAATTAAGTCTCCTCATAGATTCCCTTTTAAGTGGATGAACATCTTCAAAAATCAAATTTCTTTTGCACTTGTATCCTGGGTTCACCCTAAAATGCCAATTATCAAACGCCTATATCCATAGATATTTGCTAGTTCTATATTTGGAAAAACAACTGTTCATAGTCTCATAGATCACATGTACAGTGAATCAACATTATTTGTGAAATCCAAAACTTAAACTTTTTGTACACAGATGCACTTTTCACCTACGACTTCTACCAACGGTTTTTTTGCATGAATTATCGAGCATATATAAATGTACAGATATAGCTTGTTTGGGGCAAAATTTTAGTATCAGCTACATTTTGCCTTCCTGAGGGGGACTACAAAATTGGAATTTGAACGCATTGTGAGTTTGTTGGGGGATTTGATAAAATCTGACAATTTTTTGCATCTTCCGCCCACTCCTCCAGAGATGTTTGTGAATGCAGCCTAAAATCAATGCTTTTGAGTACTATGAAGTCCTTCCTTTCAATAATCACAAATACTTTAAAACGATCAACGAAAACCTTATTGTTTCTGTCAAGGAGATACTTAAAAAGGCTTAAGTCTAATAGTGGAAGCAGTGGGCTTTTACACTCAGGTGGGGTACAAATTGACGCCTCAAATTTCCTGATCAGTGTGAATCTTTGAACTCCATTAATACCAGTTTGGTAACAATGATGCTTAAAGATACACAATTTTTAGCTTTGCAAATTTGCTTTACATAAAAATGATTTGTCCCTTGAACAGGCTTTTTAAGAGTTAACTTATTCTTCGCTACATTCATTTTACAATGGTCAGCATATAAATAGTGTGAATGGACTGACGTGACCTTGAATGAACATGAAATTAATGTTGTTCAACGTTCTCTTTTTATTACGCAGTGTCATGGTGGTCTACATGTAGCTACAGCGGGTACCTTTTAAATGCAGTCAATGCTTTGTCCTTGTCGGCCATGGCACCAAAATAAAGTTCGCATCTTATGAGCCTCGAAAGTGGAAGACTTAAACTTTTGCTCAAACTTTCCTCAAGGGATCTGTCAACCACTCCCTTTCAAAATTAATAATAAAAATCAGGGGTTACCGTGCTAAAACAAATTACCGAAGATTTGCAGATATTCGAAATAAAATATGGTTGCTATCCCTGTGTTAAACTCCATGGATAAATATGATTTAGGAAAACTAAGATGGTGAAAATGTTACTCACACTAAGACACTCACAAACAGTAGATCCGAAAAGAATTGTAAACGTTTGAGAGTCTGAATATATGTCCCAAAGGCACATTCTACCTTAATGAATAACGCAAGGTATTAGAATTTCATCTATACCTTTCTGAAAGCTGGGATATTTCATTTTTCATTGCTCGAGCACCCTGACAATATTGCCATAGTAAACATGACAACAGCTCCTCGGGTAACACCGAGCACTATTTTAATTGAAGACAACCTCATTCCGGTAGCTGGATATGTGCTTTCTGTAAACAAAAAGGTCTACGAAAAGCCTATAGGGTTCGGTACCTTGCCCATGGACTAAAAGTTTAATAGGTAGTGTCCATAGTGCAGTGTAGTTTGTTTGAGCTGTAAACTGCCAGCGCCTCAACTTGATGGCACACCATGGCTACATTATAATGATTTTATTAACCATGGGGGATAGGAAAAATGTTCGTCTCCTAGGATGAGGTGGCAGTAAGGGTGTCTTGGTCTCAGGACATGTTTCTTGTTGCTATTGTTTATTTCATTTTTAATACTTTTCACTATGATATTGCCAATAAAGATTTTTGGTCTTATCATGGCACTGGTTTTGTAAAATATTTTTTCTTCTCTTTGTGTCATATATTTTCCAATACTAATCTTATGCTAAGTTTTTATCAATATGTTGCGTCTATTATCTGATACGTATGATTGCCTAATGAGTCAAAGCAATCTGTGGATGCTGTCACCGGATTATTACAAGATTAACTTTGACAAAGTCAACAACGAACGCATAAGAAAAGGTATAAAACATCTTGCATCGATCTTGCATTCTTCTCTTTATTATTTACTGCGTGGGGATTTGCTGTTATTCTTAAATACTATATCGCCAAGGCACGCTAAATATTTCTACAGCAGTCTCATACCTGGGTTTTATTTTCGATGTCAACACCGGCATCTGACCAGGTCGAGAGCCAGAAATTCGAAGCGGCGTAAAACGAAACTTGAGCAACAAAAAGAGAAAAAATGAAAACTACGAGTGGATACTTGATTGCCTTGGCATATGTCCTGTAAACCTCCACGACACTGAACCTGTCAGCCTCTCCTCTTTTTCAATCAGCGCACCAATAGAACCTAAAAGAAAAACAACAGGAGCTATTGAATACAGAATGATCAATGTCGGTAGGAATGGAGTTCATAGCTTTCAGAGGCACGATGAACAAGAATGAAATCACAGCTTCTCACTTATATGCAAATGCCTTCTATTGCCTCCTTTTGATTATTTACGCCTCCAGCTTGGTTTAACAGTCATCCTATCATTCTGAATCTGGGACTAAATATGCAGAATACATATCGAAATCCCGGCACAGCAATTTCCATGGCAAGGGTTGAATGTATAATCGGGAATGAAAACAATACAATCACATGTATAGCAGTTCATTTTTTACCAACACTTTGTGAAATGTTTGTGAACCTATAATAATTTTTGAGGATTACTGATTGTCAGCATGTGTTACCATTTCCAGATAATTTATCTTGAGATCCTTTGCTGACGACACACTGTCCAAGTTCAAGTCTTTCATCTTCTGCACTAAGGACGCCAACATCCTCTGATTCGCTGTCCTTTTTAGACACCGAAAGTACACGCAATACGTTTTGCCAATCTGCGAACAGGTCCGGGTCATGTAGCTGTATTTCTTTAAGGTTGCCCTCTTTATCCACCTTGCCGTCATCCATCAGAACCACCTGCGTTAGGTTAGAACACAGTGAGGGGTTGACGTCTTGAATGCAATACTGTGTGTTGCATCATATTTGTTATTTTGAAGTTACAACAAATTGGTCAATCAAACAAACTCAGTGAATTTTATAGATTGTTTGCGATTACTGTCTTAGAAATCCATTTAAAATGTTTTGGTTCGGAAAGAAGAAATTATTAATTACACGGCAATTGGTCTCACAATGGTTGCACCGTAAGACGAACTGTACTGCATTTCTCGAATAGGTCTTTTGTGAATTCAAAAATAATTGCAAATATCTAGGAAAAGTGTATTTGTGCTGTTGTCGTAAGTTTAGATATGACAATCCCTGTGCTCAAGATATTTCATGTTAAATACAACATATATATATATATATATATATATATATATATATATATATATATATATATATATATATATATATATATAATATTCTTTTTCACAGGACCAATTAATCTACATAATGAAAGAACAAATCATCTAGTTTTCTTAGACGCCATCTGTTAAGGCATTTCCAACAGTCCGAACGCCGTTACAACAAATCGTTACCTTGTTTGCCAAGTGTAGATATTGCAGATGGTGTGTAACCAGGATCACCGTCCTACCTTCTCTTACAAGCATATCTACAATCCCGTGTTCAACGAGATGTGAACCAACGTGAACATCCAGAGCCGAAAGAGGATCGTCCTGGGATAAAACAAGAAAAAGGAATACGTTGTCTGTTGGTCTTTGTTTTATCGCAGATGGTCAAATCCTTTCCCAGCCAATTGCCACAAAAACATTAGGTAAATGCAAAAACACCTAAATGTTATTAATCCTCAATTATATTTTTCCAAATTCGAAAAATTATCTGATCAATACAATTTTTCAACGACGAATTTAAGCAATCATAATTTCTGTGACATGTCTTGCCGAGCACATGTATTATAAGATTCCCAGAGGCTTCCTTCCCTGATTTGCAATTGGGTTTCCATGGCAATATCAATCAATCATAGCATAGCAATTACCAAGAGTAGAGTATCTGTCTTTCTGTGCATAGCTCTGGCCATGCTGACTCGTTGTTTCTGTCCTCCACTGAGGTTGATACCCCTCTCGCCAATCTCAGTCATATCCCCAGCTGGCAGCATGTTAATATCCGGTTGTAGTGCGCATGCCTCAATAACCTCGGTGTATCTGATAGAGGAAAAACGACAGGATATTCATTGTTTTTTTTTACATGGTAATACTTGTCAACGGATTAGTATTTTTCTTTAGCTTTCGATTTTATGGAAAATAAATTCACCTGAAAGTTTGATCTTAACTTTACCATATGACGTGCGCCTTGTCGGCAGCCTCACACTTGAGCTCCTGAGTTTTGCTGTATTTCTCGTCTGTTTTCAACTTGAACGGACTCATATTGATACAACGCCTGCATGAATATTCACTGACTTGAACTGTTATCACCAGAACTCGGTAAATTTCTTATTTATCCTGCCTGTTTTGCAATAATTTTTGTCAACAAGTTTGTCTGAACTTGGCTTCATCTTCATACGTACGGCCAGTTGCATTCATATGCTAATTTCAAGTATGCAATACCATCGGAATCTGTTACACCTGTGCAACCAGTTCACTGCCAATACGAGATTACCTGAAGCAGTGTGGTCTGTTATTAAGTTATGTGGTCTCCGTGCCAAACCACCCACCCATAGAGGGAAGAGAGCAGGTGCCCGAAAGGGTATTGTCAAACCTGTAAGTTTTTCAAATACCAGCTCAGAAGCAGCCAATGGAAATGCAACATCTCCACAAGATTCTAGTCAGGCTATAACTACTGTCATGAATGTCTTCAAATCTCAGAGGCAGTCGCGCTTTCGTTCAGTACATGCATCTAACCTCATCACCGTCCGTAGGGAATCATTATTCTGCAAACCACGTAATATTCATTTCACAGTATGGAATGCTCGATCTGTAGACGGGAAACTACAATCCGTCTCTGATTCCATCATTGAAAACAACACTGATGTATTTGCAGTCACCGAGACATGGTTTAAAGAAAGTGACAACAACATTGCAGCACGTCTTACATCATCGCTAAGTGGTTACAACATACACCAAGTTCCACGTGTAAAACAAAGAGGGGGCGGCATCGCTGTTATCACACGTTCCACCTTAAAATTCACCCAAAATAAAACTTTTTCTTTCAAGTTTTTTGAGATCATGGATGGTAACCTGAATTTTCTGTCGTCTGTGGTTCGCTTCATAGTTGTTTAGAGGCCACCAAAGGGTACTATTAACGACTTTCTAAGTGAATTTTCCACCTTCCTTGAGACTGTCATTTGCTCGGCTGGAAGATTGATCATAGTTGGCGCCTTTAATATTCATGTTGACAACCCTGCCAACCCTGATGGAGAAAGGTTCTCTGACTTGCTTCATTCGATAGGACTTCGTCAACATGTGATCGGTCCAACGCATACCAAAGGGCATACATTGGATCTTATTATCACTAGATCGGCTGACCATTGCATTTATGACATCGAATCGGATTGGTACTTGCCATCTGACCATGCTGCTTTGCATTTCTCAAGCATATTTACAAGACCACAGCCACGTAAACTTCTCCGATCTTCAAGGAAACTTGCCAACATTGACATTGACATTTTTCAACGAAAGATTGCGTCATCATTACCTTCAAGTGACTTCGGACCACATGTATGTGTGGACGAACTTGTGAAGATGTACAACAATGCAATGGCATGGGCCATTGATGAGGTTGCGCCTGTTGTTAACAAGTACGTCCTGGATAAAGCTCGTGCTCCTTGGTTTATTGAAGATCTGTTACCGGAACGTCGGAATCTCCGTCAGCTTGAAAGACAGTGGAGGAAGACTGGTCTTGTTGTCCACGGGGAAATGTTTAAATCTGCTCGGAATCAGTACACGGCCAAACTGCGAGAAGCACATTCATCGTTTCATCGTAGTCGTATTGCTAATGCTGACACTAAAGATCTGTTTGGAATCATCGATGACATTGCCGGCACTAAGCGTGCACTACCTTCAACCATTCCGGAATTGGATCCTGTTGAGTTACCTGATATCTTTGCTAAGTTTTTTCATTCGAAGATTGAGCAGATTCGTGAGAAGATGTCATTTGTTCCACCATCTGACATTTCTGTTGACTCTAGACTCAGTTTATGTTCCTTTGAACCAGTAACCATTGAGTTTGTTGAGAAATTAATCAGTTCATTACCTTCCAAATCCTCAAGTCTAGATCCAGTACCAACAGTTTTGATAAAGCAGTGTTTACACCAGGTATCGCCAATAATTATGCATATAATTAATACCTCATTCATATCAGGTGAATTTCCACAGTTGTGTAAATCAGCCATTGTTAGCCATTGTTATCGAAGAAACCGGGTCTTGACAAGAATGTTTTGAAAAACTACAGACCAGTTTCGAACTTACCATACATATCTAAGTTGATTGAAAAATCTGCTTTAACTCAAATCAATTCACATCTGGCCAACAATAATTTATTTGCGAAATGTCAGTCAGCCTAGCGAGAAGGTCATAGTACCGAAACCGCTCTCATTAGGGTCCAAAATGACGTATTGAGGGCTCTTGACAAGCGGGATAATGTTATTTTAGTTCTTCTTGATTTGTCAGCCGCTTTTGACACCATCGACCATAAAATTTTGATACATAGACTTCGTCACAGATTTGGTTTTAATGGCACAGTTCTTAAATGGATTGAATCATATTTACAAGACAGAACGATGAAAGTGAGTGTTGGGTCGGTGGTGTCAGGAGTACAATCACTTGATTGTGGTGTCTCCCAGGGTTCCGTACTTAGACCCGTGTTATTCACTTTATACACAGCACCTCTTGAGGACATTATAATTAAACACAAGCTGGAAACTATGTGCTATGCTGATAACACCCAGTTGTATGTCGTCTGCTCACGTGATAATATCCCCTGTGATCAGGTTGAAAGTTGTATTCGGGAAATTCGTCTGTGGATGAGCAATAACATGCTTGCTCTAAATGAAGGTAAAACTTAGGTTATCAGATTTTCCTTTAAGTTTGTGAAGGGGAATCAACCACGGGAGTGCGACATTCAAGTTGGTGATGTCGTCGTCCATTCTTCACCTACAGTCCGTGATCTTGGCGTATTATTTAATTCATGTATGTCTATGAAACCACGCATTTCCAATTTATGTAAATCAGCGTCATTTGCTTTGTGGAGAATAAATAAAATCCGACATCTTTTAGATCAAGACTCGACAGAAAAATTAGTCCATGCCTTTGTAACATCTAGGCTAGACTATTGTAATAGTCTTCTTTATGGTCTGCCTTGCAATCTACTCAATAAGATTCAGTTAATCCAGAACTCGGCAGCACGTGTAGTTTCCAGAACAAAGAAATCAGATCACATTACATTGGTTACCCCTACAGAAACGTATTGAATTTAAGATTCTCTGTATTGTATACAAGATTTTACATGACATGGCCCCTGTATATCTTCAGGAACTATTAACCATTTGCTCTTCTGGTCGTGCCTTACGTTCTTCCGTTCATGGTGCAAATATGCTCTATCAACCCATTTGTACTACAGCTTTTTACGGTGACAGGGCTTTTTCCGTTTGTGCTCCACTTTTGTGGAATAGGCTGCCATTTTTATTGCGTTCATGTTGCTCTTTTAGCAGTTTTAAAGCTAATCTTAAAACACATCTGTTTAAACAGTATTTTTAGATCTTTTTAGAACAGTTTTTTACTGCGCTTTGAGATGTTTTTACATGTAAAGCGTTTTTTTAAGTAATAAATATTATTATTATCATTATTATTATGTAATATTGATCTATCGCCTGGAAGTTTGATTTACATGACTCACTCTCTGTAATTTGTGAAATCGAAATAGAGAAATTTTACCTTTTCTGGTCAAAGATTTCACCAAATAGAATGTTGCCCCGTAATGTGGTATTTTGTATCCATGGTTTCTGTGGAACATAGGAGACCCAGTTTTTCTTTCTGCAAAATACAATAAGACTTCAATAATGATTACTTTGAACTACCGGGAAGGTTTGTTGCACTTTGCGATAATATGTCGATAGAAGTTATTGTTCCGCTGGTATTTATTTTGGGATATCACAAAATGGTTCGTTTATCTTTAACTCTCCAGTAATATCAATATAATAAAGCAGAAAATGCTTCGGCCACTCCGAGAAAAAAATTCTTAAATATTGCTTCCTTGAACTGACGAATCTTATCGAAGTAATCTGACTAGCTGTCCGAATCGCCGTACTTACCTTTTGAACTGAACCATGCCAGATGTAGTGGTCATTTCTCCCAAAATGGCGGACAGTAAGGAGGACTTGCCGCTTCCAACCTGCCCAACTACCATTACAAGAGACCCTGGTATAGTGATGATAATGAGAAATGACAGAGAATTGGCCCAAAATTTAAATACAACAGGTCAGTGTCGTCGGTTCTCTTCGTAAGGTCAGACGCTCTCCAAAGGTTAAACTGATTACAAATTTTCGCTCAAACTTTGTTCAAGGAATCTGTAATCTGTAAATTATTCTCTTACAGAATCAAGAATAAAATTCAAAATGGTCACAGCAAAATGACCAAAAGGCACAAGACTACTGATTGATTTCCCATGGGCCACCACAGTAGGGTAAAGCTAAATGATCCTATTTTACAACATCCAGCGGCACAAATTCTCTTGACAGATGTTAGGTCAATGTCAGCTTGATATTTTTCGTGCCCCTAAGTCCACGGAAATTTTGAGTCAATGATGAAAACAGCGCTCTCGTTGGTGTTTTTACTACAATTCAGGTTCATTACTATGATTTCCATGAGTCTTATAACTCCTGTATTACCACAGAATGCTATACTCATTATTCACAACAGTCTGCAATTTGATTCAAGCAGGCAATTACCTTCACAAAAAATACTTGATCAAAGTTCAAAACCAAACAAGCATCCATGCAGGTATCAAGATAGTCTGGCAGAGACCCTGCGATTCGCGTTCTTCCCTGTTGGAACACGCGCGCGCCCTTCAGAGACGCGACGCGAATCCCAGGGTCTGGACGTTCTTGCAAGCGACCGGTCGGATTTCTGCCTGATCCGGGTACTTTATAGAACTCCACACATCCGTTAATGAAAACAAAAATGACAAGTAGCATAGCCAAATAAAATTAAAAATGAAAAATAAAAACATACCGCGTATATAGGTCTACCGGCTACTAGTATATATTCTCTCCGCCCAGTTAGATAGGTGTTTCTTTTGACGTCACTACCCTTATTGAATATTCATATACTTGCAAAAACGGACAGTCGCTGTGTCTGGCAGCGCGTGCTCACAGCTGCATAGCGTAGCCTTCGAATGCAGGCCCATCGTGGGCGCGCACGAAACGAGGCACAGCGACTGTGGAGAGTCTAGTATCAAGACTAAAAGTCAGCACTATTTTTCACCCGAACTATCTATCTTCGTGAAGTGAGTGGTCTTGTTCCATAAACTGATCGATTATTCTGATTCATAATGACTGTTACTCCTATGTTAATGTGGGGAAGACGATTTTTATAAAAAACAAGATAGAGAAAACTTCATTTACTTCACAAACTGCAAAATAAATCCACACGAGGAGCATACCTGGAAAAGGTTTAAAAAATGGTAGTCTGAATATTTGCCCACGAGGCACATTCCACTTTAAGTTTACAAAATATTAGACGTACCAACGGAAATCTGGATGTTGACATTGCTCAAAACAACTTTTGAACCGTCCGGATTCCATGAGAAAGCTCCATCGGTTATCTGTCAATACCACAGTGAATAGTCCTCGTTTTTAAAATAACAAAACTTGAGAAGTTGATAGTTGGAGAGAGAGACAAATCAGTCTTCACGACAGGCCATTTTCATGACTTCTCTAATGCTCAGTCAGTCAGATACAACGTTACGAGCCTTTGCACATTGCCAGCTGTATTTTGGTGTTGTGTATTCTATTCAGTATCCAACTTTTTAGTTCAGACTAAGAAATGAACACCTGCGGGAAAGTAAGGAGTTGTGGCAGTGCGGCGCAGAATTAAATTTATATCATGGTTGGTTTTCACAATGTACATTAAATCGGTGAATTGGTGAATTCCTGCAGATGGAAATATCAGCAAGTGAGGCAATAACTGTAAGGAAATGAGATGACACAGCAAAATCACACATATCAACTTGAAATACACACAATATGCTACATAAATGCCTTGGCATGGCAGCCCTATTGACTGATATTCACCTGCAGCGCAACATCTTCAGGGATATCGCTTTCTTCTAATTTTCTTTCAATGACTAGGGATCCGGATTCAAGGGTGCTAGCATTGTCGCCATTAATCTTGTGTAAAGAGGTGAAGTCATATTGTCTAGCTGTCTTCGGTGACGAGGAGTTTGTCTTACTTCGATTTTGGCCATGTGTTCTAGTTATCTCTGATGAATCAAACACCTTCAAACAAGATTGATTGAGAAATGAAGTACTCAATTATTGTATGTGTCACGGATATAAATCCCCTTTAGTCACGCTCCCTGAAATGAGGACTTTAGCGGTGTCTGCTTTTAAAAGAAAGAAAGATGGTTTATGACAGCTCATCACATCAACGTAACAAATAGCATAAATATCTGCGTGAATTTTGGCACCTATTAATATGTGTTCAAATAATTTTATGATTATAAATGCGTCACACGTCAAACAAGAGAGAGAGAGAGAGAGAGAGAGAGAGAGAGAGTACGATACCATGCCCTGGTTGACATCCTCGGTGTCATCACCGTCCTCCACTATTTGTTCATCGATATCGACGTCTTCAAAGCCTCTCGTCATTGATAGAAGTCCGTTCACAGCCTCTCCTATTTCATGTGCTTCGCAGAACGTTTGTATCCGCCTCTTAAAAACTATCTACTGTTGATTGACCAATCAGAGTGCTCAATTCAGGGTGTTTTATTTACTCATAAAGCCTTGCTCACCAAATTCCAGAAACGAATGACAGCGCCGTAGTAAAGTACTGTCCAATCAAAAGTGAACATGTCATATTCTGTAGACATCTGGTACGTTTTAATATTCAAATTTGGTAACACAGCGGAAACCAGCTGCGACACAAAATCTGCTGTGCCCAGGGCATTTATATAATGTGCCCTAGGGCACTTATAGGATGTTCCATTACATGGGAAGGCTATTTCACAAATAAAAGTTTTAATTCATATCCTAAACATGTTACATTGACAAAGGGGACGGTTGACGTAAACACATTGAAAACGAAAATATATCAGTTTGGGGCGATAGTTTTTAAGTCAGATAAAACCCTCGTACTCGGGCTCTTCTGGTATATAAAGTCCAACCCTACGATAAAATGTCTCGGCCTGCGGCCTCGACATTTTATCGTTTGGTTGGACTTTATATACCAGAAGAGCCCTCGTACTCAGGCTTTATCCTATACATGGAAGGTATGGCTTCGGCAGTAAAGCGCACACTGTAAAAATATCGGACGCTAGACGCGTCTTTACGCGTTCAAAATGTACATGTCGGTGTTCAAATTTGAACGGCTAGTGTTCATATTGTTAACACTAGTGTTCATAATATTAACAATGATGTTCTAAACCTGAACACTATGTGTTAACAACGATCTCCTTCAAGTGTTCAAAAACTCAGCATCACAGAAATTTTACAATACTGTGAAACAATTAACAGTCTTTTGTGTTTTTTTTCTTTACAATGGCTATATTAAATTTACTATTGCTTCACTGTCCGGCAAAAGTACACGGATTTTGGTGTAACGAATTTCACACTAAGTGAAAAATATTTCCGGCCTACCATTGCTGAAAGCATGTTTTTTCTAAAAAAGGAAGTATACAAAATAATTTTACACGTTTATTACGGGTTGAAAGTTTAAAAATTAGTAAAGAAAATCAGAAAACCACCATGAACGTTTTAATTTTAACATCGGCGTGCAAGGGGCGTTCTACTTCTTAACACTTAGTGTTCAAGTTTGGTGTCTTTTCCTATCCCATGATGCGTCAAAACGGAAGTTGCGACATTTTTCTTGTAAGCGCACCCTGAAGTCGTGATCGTGCGGAAGCAAGACCAGAAAGGGTAAGTTTCCTCTCCAAAATAGTAAAAGGTATTCGATTTTTGAAGCATCTATATTATCGTCCTTTGAAATTAATTGTATTGTACCTTTAAATAGCTTAACTATGTGAAAAAAACTTTTTTCTTTCAGTGGCTGCTATACCAACAACTAGCTGTGACTACGCAGTGGTACTTTTGGCCATGGCGTATCGATCGATCTCACTCGGGTAAAGGGTCATCACAATACAACTGTAGTGATAACCACAGTCCCTCTAGTGATAGAGGGACTGTGTGATAACCCTTGACCTGAGCGCGATCGATACGCCTTGCATAGTACCGCTGCGTAATCACAGCTAACATATGTCTTTTAGTAAACACAATCGCATGTAAAACATCAGTTAAACATCGTAGAGTAAACAATGTATTGTTTCAGCATATGAGAGTTTGGCTTTTTAATTTTAATCAATTGATCACAAGAACCAGCAATTATTTTGTAACAGTTTTGAAGAGAGGCACTGTATATGAAAGTCTCCACTTTTCCTTATAATAATCAGCCCCTTGTCTTTCATTTCAAGTTTCATCTCGCCATATTACCTATTGTTGCATTTTTTCAGGATGTAAAAAGTTGGATTTAACTGAAAATCGAAGAGTTGTTATAGAAGCTGGTGGTACAGATAACGAAGAAGATGAGTGTACAGGTAGCTGTCTGGAAACAAGCTTGAGAAACTCAGCTCATCTCTAATGTAGATTTAAACTTCCAAGGGTCAGTAACTGAATTTTGATAAATTTCTGTATTTTTGTTCTGAATTAATCTAAGCATTGGTAGCATGCTATGATCAACTAAATGTTGCTGGGGAATAAGCTTTCACAGACGTGTAGTCTCCCTTATTTAAATTAAAGCTGATATTTCTTGTTAGCTCTTTCAAAATGTGTACATGAAAATCCATACATGCATTTATGAAAGTCATCTGTACACTCAGTCTCATCCATTTGAACACCATCTGACATTTTTGTATTTGCAGGCAGCTTTCAAGACAATATTACAAAATGTTTTTACATAAAAAAATTCAGCCTTGAATGGATGTGAAAGCGACAGACCATTCAGAGTAAAAATGTTCACTCTGAATTACTGATTTTTCTGAAATTTTCACTCTGAATTTTCTGTCACTTTCTGCTTCAATTTTTCATCCCCCTTGCATCTGATGAAGGAGACTTCACGTACTTTGAAAGCTTATGCCCTTGTAACATTTAGTTGATCATAGCCTGCTACCAAACCGTAAATTATTTTGTATTGTAGCTCAACACGTCTCTTGTACTTAGCAACTGGTTTTTAGCTTTGCTGTCAGCTAAATAGGTGGATGTGTAGCATTGTCCTCAAATTTGTACTTCCAAAGGTTTTTCTTCAAAACAGCCTGTGCGAATCCTTTAATATTTGGATTACAGGTCCCAAGGGATTACCCCAATCAGATATGTTCAAATTATGATGAAATATGCAAATTTATATTTTTGAGGCTAATTTTGCTATTTTTTTGAAAAAATCTTCTTCTCTTTTACTGACGTCTTCAATATTTTGTAAACATGTCCCTAAAAATGACCATCGTAAAAATTGTGCTAGTTGTGATGAAATATTCAAATTTTTATATTTCATGGCAATTTTTGTCATTTTTGGTCAAACAATCTTTAAAAAATCTTTTTCAAAACTGCTAATCGAACAGCTTTGATATTTAGGACATAGATCTCTCTACTGGTAGTCTTTTTCAGATTGTTAAAATTATGCAGAAATTTGCAACTTTGTGTTTTTTGGCATTAAAGACATTTCAGACATTTTTAAGACATTGGGAATTACCAAAATGTGATATATTCAAGTTATGATGAAATGTTCATTTTTTCATTTTAAGGGTGATTTTTACCATTTTTTAGTAAAACAAAATTGTATAAAATTAATAGCAGGGTACACCAGAATTTGAAAGGTTTTTACGAATATGTTTTAAATTTCTGAGAGGTATATTTTTGAAATGTCACCCATTTATTTCAGGGTTTATTTAAAGATATTACAAACAAACTAACCTTTTTTTATGAAGGACTTTGTTGGACAAGGAAATAGGTTTTACCCTGCCAAAAACCCACTTCCCCCACTTTCTGCTTGTTGTGTCTTACTGTGACACTTTGACAACTTGACATGTTGTGTTTACTTTAGTGTGGATAACTATATGCCATGTGCACCAGAGAAGCCTTGACTAACTTCTTTTTTCTTCAAAATTTACTATTGTCCATATAGGAGGAAATGTCTTTAAGAAACCATCTTAAAATAAATGGAGTATGCATTTCATACATATACGTCTTTTCAAGACAAGAAGTATGCCAAATTTTGAGCTTTTTCAGATGATTTTTTGTACGTTTTAAACAAGTATGAACATAAAACGTAATCCACAATATGGTGATTTTTATTGCTTATGTTTTTGATAGGAAGGTGTTAACACTGTTGTTTTTTTCCTCTGACAAACTTTACATACAAAGTTGCAATGTTTATTTACCCAATTTACAGTAAATTATTGTATTTTACTCTAGAAATGTTTCGTGTATTTTTAGAATAAAATAATTTTACAGGAAATCAATGGTCTGTAATGTTATTTCAAGGCTTGAACATACCGTGAACGCCCAAAATTAAAGGTGTTCAACAAGCGTTCATCATGTGTTCTAGCCTTTAACACACTTATCGTTGAACGGCGTCCATGCGTTCAAAAAGTGTTACAGCCCTTTGAACGCGTAAAAGCGTTCAATTTTTTGAACACATTTCCTGTGCAACGTGTGTTCAGATATGGAACACCATGGTGTTCAATGTAATGTCTGATGAACACGTAGCGTTCAAAATCTGCACACGTGTGTTCAAAAACTGAACGTTGGTTGAACACGTAGTGTTAAATTTCTGAACGCCTGGAGGCGTTCAAAAAGTGTTACAAAAAGGCGTTTAATTGGTGTTCTGTCCTTGAACACTTAACTTTACAGTGCAGACTCCGTGCAAACACGAAGATTGGTGTCGCCAGTTGAGCAAAGAATGCAAGCGTAACAAACGCTAACTCGGGCGTCAACGGATGCGGATTTAGCAGCGAGTACGAAACAAACGACTATCATGATTAGCAGAGGCCAGAGGAAGAGAGGTTTAAAGATCGATAGGACAGTCAGATGACCCGAAGAATACAGAAATTATTATGCAGAGCGGCAAAGGGGTATAGCAAACGAGACAAGAGCAGAAAAAGATGAAGATAAGCGAAAAGCAAGAAAAAAGTAGAAAGGAACTCGTTAATTCGTTGAATCAATGTTCAATGCAGGAAAATGTAAACTTCAAACTTTATATGTCTTGGCCAAAAACAAATCTATAATACATTTATCAGAGGTAGAGTTTGAAGCATTGTTCACAATAATATCATGCGGTAAAATGTGTTATACTTGTTGATGAAATCTATCCCTGTACAGATTCAAAGTCTTTTTTCTCTTTTCCTCCATTCACTTCGTAATAAACCATACTGAGTATGAGCTCACTGTTGGTTTAAATTAACACCGAAAAAGTGTTTATAAAATTAACTTACGATTAGCGTCACGATAGCGTTTAACGTTTTTGCCGTAGACACTGTAAGAAGAATTATGGTCTTAATAATTTTGCCGTGCTTTTTTCTATTTTAGTTGGACATATGCGACCAAAATAGATGATAGATAGATCACACGTTGACTTACGGAATACTTACTTGTTGTTTGGGACAATTCATGTTTTACAAACGATATATCTGATTATGTCTTATCTCTTTTCAAAATAAATTAACTAGCAACAATATTTGGAAGCATTTTTTTAAAACCAGTCTCCTGTCTTCGTTTTGTATCAAAACTTGCCATTACCTCCATATGCCATGTATAATGCCAACTCGAAACGTTCCAGACAATTTTTATTGTCCATTTGCTTATTCAAATAATCTCGACTTAAAACTAATGAGTCTGTAAAGAAGTAGAAGGAACGACCATGATACAAACAATGAAAAGTTGAATTGTCGAGACCGATATATCATCGCATGAAGTCAAGAACAAAACCAGCTTTTCTTCATGACAATAGATTGTATACTTACTACCAACTATCATGTAAGCTCCCGATTTCATCATCAACTTGACTTGTTGCTCCCTGACTTTTTCAACAGAGGAGCAAAACATTTCTTCCCAAGCGCATAACATCAGCAGCTTCATTCCCTGCAGCAGCTCGTTGATTTTCTTCAACCGTGTATCTGAAGTTTTCTGACGTGATATGAAGAGTACATTGATATGATGATCGCTTCAGCATATGGCCGAGAGACAGCAGCAGCAACAGCCCAGATTGCGTTCATGTCGACGTATTCGGACTGATAAAAGAGAATTCCTGTCTTTCTGTTCATGTACTCAGATGCTCAAATAGACTCAATTACAAGTTCTCTAATCCAGCTTGGTCACTTTACACGCAATGACTAGTAAATTTTCACCATGAAAGGAAAAATCTTGGTCCTTTGCTTACATGTCGCTACATGAAATGTTTAGCCAATTCTCTTTCGTAAGCACGTATACAATTTAGGCGTCACCAGTCAAATATTTACAAATTATCTCTAATTCACCAATGTTGACATTAAAAATGGTCAGAATTCTTCGTGTTCGCTACTCCATCGCGAAAATGTGACATTCTGATTCTAGCAGGTGAACGTTAATTTTGTTGACAAGTTAATGTGCCCGCACACTTAAACTAACAGAAAACAAAATTGTATTTTCCGATTGTGTGAATATCTTCCTCGGCGACAAATATTTTACAACAACTTTTACAATACTTTTTACAAAACTTTTTTTAGTCTACCATTTGTATGAGTTTATTTTGAAGCAGTAAATACATTTTTCATGGGCTTGTTTTCGTGTAAATCTAAAACTGCAATGTTCAACTTTGAATAACCACAGGAATAACGGCCTTTATTAATTTCAAGTGTCGGTAAATATTTGTGCAGTTTGTTTTACAAGCACAAAATTTCCCCTGATTGTTATTCTTCATTCTGAAAGGAGTGGATTAAAGTTACCTCACGGAAAGTTTGAAGAGAAGTTTAAGTCTTTCGAATTCAAGGCGTCGCGAATTACCTGAAGTCGGCTCAGAGGGTTGATCTGCTCATGTTTGAATTAAGATCAGTGCCTATGGAAGACTGCCATATGGCAAAAGTAAATGGCGTATGTCATCTATATGTATGTTGTCTTTGTTTTCGTGCTCTTGGTGAATAATCTTTTATCATTTCTTTTCTTTTCATTCTGCATTCACTTACCATAATGAGATTTTTAAGCCTTGCCAAAACATCGGTCATCTTGTATTGCACTACGCCAAAAACGGGAATAAAGGCCGCACCAATCAAGGCGGACACGCCCATTTCGTAATATAACAGTATAATGACGACGACAACCTATTGATTATTCAAAAATAATCTGTTACAATTTATCTCCACAAACTTGTACTCGCATTTACATGAATAAATGATCGGACAAACACCTGGTTTGATATCATGCATGGCATCACACAACAAGATCCGTATGCTCATCATGATGGGGATTCCGTCGTAATGTTATAAGACTTTGATCAGTACTTTTATGTTAATGATATGAACATCTGATTTTTCTCAATATGACGATAATCTCTCGAAGGTAGTTTATCGTTAAGCGTGCATGTACCAGTCTTAAACGCGAAAGACTGGGCCTGGTCCACCCTTGTGCCGGTTTGGTGTATGTGAGTTCAATCTGATTAAATCTGATGGAGTGACGGCGACTTTTTCACATTTGCTTCCTCGTTGCTTTTCTCGTTTAGCTGTGATTAGACGCGGTTGCGAGCTAGACAAAATCAGCACAGAACAAGCAAAGTTGGAAACATCGCAATAATTACATCTGATATTAATCAGATTGATGCGAGATGTACCACAGAAATCATCGAAAGGCGCCGTTTGCGTTTAGATGGCTCGGTGTATTTGAATTCACTTCAAATTTTAAAATATTACTTAAAACTGAAATCGTATTTTTGTAGAATGTCTCAAACAACTTTTATGCGACACTGATAATAAACCATTTAATTAAAGTTGTAAAAACAGGGTAAAGTGACAAAACTGGCATTTTATATGTAGTCGCATTGCAAATTAGTTAATTACACTGTTTGATCGGCTCAACTATTTCAAGTAATGGCTCCACTTTAAATGTCATAAATGTCACACATACATACATACATACATACATACATACATACATACATACATACATAAACACACCGATATATATATATATATATATATATATATATATATATATATATATATATATATATATATATATATATATATATATATATATATATATATATATATAACTTGCCATTATTGGTCCTGCCCATAACCATGGCTTGTATATTGTGAACCAAAATATTGCTGTGGCATCCACCGACATGTGATTCGTTATCTGTCCAACAGACAGACTCGAAGTCGACAGATGTAATGATTTCTCGTAAACAAGCGCCAGAAATACATGACATAACTTCTATTAACAGGTATATTATCGTGAAGGAACATATTGAACACCAGCGTTTCTCAGTTTTCATACATATACAAATCTTCCTACCATACCATACCATTTCCTTTCAAGAGAATATTTTAATATTAATACATATCTTTTTATTAATGCATTCTTAAGAACATGAATAAACAAATTACAACAAAAACAAATTTCACTTTCAACGTCAGCTCCATAGAGGGCGTCCTTGCTAGATCTTCTTCCTACCTGAAGGGCTGACTGTACACGTATAGCATACCATTCGAGAATAAAAGTTGAAAATCGGAACAAGATTGCCCTGGCAAGCCTAAACACACAGATGACAAGCACCAGAACATATCCATTGCTGAAGAAGTCCTTTACTGTCACGTAGCACACCTATGTAGAGGATAAAACAAGGTGTTTTCATAAACTGCTTTTTATGCAAGAGTCAACTTGAAGGTTTTTTGACACGTGTCATATCAGTTATGATACAATGATTGTTATAGGTTACTACAACACGCAGCATACGCCCAAAATGAGTGTTCTATATTTCTATTTCATTCTTTAAATTACACGAAATTATTACGGGTGATTTTCGGTGATTCAAGTACACTGTACCAAGCCTACTAAACCTATCAATCGACTCACAGAGTCGATCACTTCAGCTGGTAAGAACAATATCAAACAAAGGTTCTTACCACTTTTTATACAAGTCTAACGATCTCATTCGAATATGACATAGAGGGTTTTGTAACCTGAAAACCTTACCATCCGATTCCCGAAAGCTTAGCTTACGTTTTCATTTGGCTGTTGTTCGTCAAAGTATTCTCTCTTTGCGTAGCTGATTACACCCCCAATGGCGAAAGGAATCACAATGAGACAGGTATCTGCGAGCACACTAATCATGCTAATGGACAATACGAGTAATATCGGCCAACCGTAAACTCTTACGTAGGTTTTCCACAAAGACGCTGGTCTGTTTTCCTTAAGAGCTCTTGCCTGAAACACAAGGCAGAACAAACACGATATTCTCTGCGAAAATGGTATTGTCATGTTTCTATAATTTGCACCGGTTACTGTAAATCTTCATTCTAGTAATTCGCCAAATTTCAACATTTCGCCACTTTGGCTTCAATTCCCACGATTTACCGGAGGTGTAATTCTTCAATATTGGCGGCGAATTACATTTTCAAGTCTCTTCTGTTTAAATTCAATAGCAGCGCCATTCCAGGCACCCGCGTGTCTCGTGAATTCCTATGATTATGCATGAAATGTCTCACGCAAGGTAGGACAATAGAAAGACAATGTAGTCGAACTTTTATCAGAACTCTAGCTGTTAAGTATCGCATTTCATATTTTCACAGCTTGGATTTAAAACAATGGTGTTTTGACATGTCTCATGCATACTATGTATTAATCATTGTGAAACAAGCGTTGGCAAGTTTTCTTGTCGACAAAGTATTGTAAATTTGGAGAGTCGGACCTTGGGGGCCTTGGAGTGAGCATATCTCCAGGCTCTCGGAGCTAAGAGTTGCCCCAGGCAGCCATCAGGCTGACCTGGGGAAATAAAGTTTCGAGCGCAACGTTAATTCCTGTATCGCCTGATCTATATATTTACTCCATCTACGCGTACTGTGGTCTGAAGTAGTTCCCCTTAATCGTGATTCGGAACAGCATGAACATTTCCTCTTTACGATTTGATATGGTGGAGAACTAAAACCCGGTTGCAATATCGACCAAATGTGGTGTTTGGTCGAGCCTCGAGCAGCATAGCGAGTTGTTCTGCCAATATCTGAGCTGCATGATTCCCCGAAAACGAAGAAAACGAAGCCTCTCACAGCAATGCTGAATGGAATTTCCCGATAGAACTGCGAGAAGCGAGTCGCTCCCGGACACCTGAGTGAAATTCCCCGGATGACATACACGATGGAGAATGCAGAATTCAGACCAAAACAAAAAATTACAGGAGAAGGTGATATCTACAGAGGCAAGCTGAGTCATTCAACCCAAGGAAGCTAGCGAAGAACACGTCAAGGTAGATCAACCATGAGAAGATAACAGTATCAACATTTTGAAGGGTGAGCAGATTCGAGATTTGCCGAAGTTGAACAAGAGAACTGTGTATGATCGTTGGAACTGCGTCTTTTGTCTGCGAACTGAATTTGACAATTTTTCGAGGCGTTTTTTTGTGGTCAAATAGTTAGTATAGTAGACTCGCTTTGATTCCAAATATTGGTATCGTTCAACAGAGAAATCTAATTATTTATACTCGTTTGTCTTTATTTTATATGAAGCCTCATCTACGCGGGTTGGTTTGGGGGTTGGGAGTGGTTTTTTTTTATTAAGTGAAGATAATTATAGAGCTACGAGAATTACCGACGCCGCAGTGCTACGCGTAAGACGTCTCCGATACGAAGGGTTGGGGGGTTGGAGAGTTGAATAGTTAGTTTTTAAATTTGAACATCGTCAATATGGTAATCGAAATTGTTCTAGAAACGGATCTCACTGGGAGAAACTTTTGATTACAAACATAACCGCGGACATTGCCCGATACAGCTTGCATACATCTGCTATCAGCACTGCAACACATACATTATTGGATTATTTTCAAAGAACGATGTCATATTTCTAAATGCAAAAAATTGTACTTTCCACTTGATGTTCTTCTGAAATTCAGTACTTTCCTTGTCTATTTTGTGTAAGTGTAATATTTTTGTATTCTATCTATATTTGAGACACCTCTTATAAGGCTTGAGGGCAAGCCTTTGTGGGAGAAAGAACGATGTCATGTTTCTATAATTTGCACCGGTTACTGTAAATCTTCATTCTAGTAATTCGCCAAATTTCAACATTTCGCCACTTTGGCTTCAATTCCCACGATTTACCGGAGGTGTAATTCTTCAATATTGGCGGCGAATTACATTTTCAAGTCTCTTCTGTTTAAATTCAATAGCAGCGCCATTCCAGGCACCCGCGTGTCTCGTGAATTCCTATGATTATGCATGAAATGTCTCACGCAAGGTAGGACAATAGAAAGACAATGTAGTCGAACTTTTATCAGAACTCTAGCTGTTAAGTATCGCATTTCATATTTTCACAGCTTGGATTTAAAACAATGGTGTTTTGACATGTCTCATGCATACTATGTATTAATCATTGTGAAACAAGCGTTGGCAAGTTTTCTTGTCGACAAAGTATTGTAAATTTGGAGAGTCGGACCTTGGGGGCCTTGGAGTGAGCATATCTCCAGGCTCTCGGAGCTAAGAGTTGCCCCAGGCAGCCATCAGGCTGACCTGGGGAAATAAAGTTTCGAGCGCAACGTTAATTCCTGTATCGCCTGATCTATATATTTACTCCATCTACGCGTACTGTGGTCAGAAGTTCCTCTTAATCCTGTCAGAACAGCATAGAACATTCCTTTACGATTTGATAGTATCAACAAATACTGATTTTGAATACTGCATTATCATAGTGTGATGGCACGTCCGGTTGGATTAACATATAATTATCTTATCCTCATGATGACCAGTTACACTGGGACGTTAATGTGCATATGTTAATATGAAACGTCTGAGTAATTTGACTAACTTTTGCATCCCAACGTAATGGTTGTGAACTGTTTCTCTGGCTGCAACACATTTTATGATTGTCATTTCTCAGCGACGAAATGGTGATAAATAGCGTTTATTTAAATGAAGCCATCTTTTTGATTACGCGAGCTTTCTTTTATAATTTCGGTCGTATCATATGAGAGTCCGTAAAAACGAAATATATACCGTGCTCGACTTGGTGAAAAGGTGCATTACGAAAGGTGTTATACGAACTTGTTATTTTACACTGAAACTTTGTAACAGCAAACCCACAAAACAAACAAAAACAAAAAGTAATCAGGACACGGTGGTACACTAGGATTGTATCTTGCCGATTTATGATCTTGTCTACCACAAACTGAATGTATAGTTTAAGCAGACTTGGAATCAAACAAAATATTCTTCAATTATTACAAAGCTAGTCACAAATGCTTCAAATATTAAATTTAGCATCGATGAAGTACAGAGCAATTATTTACCTTCCCTGAGTCATATGCTTCCTTAAAAACTTTGTACACGTTTCTGCATTCAAAATCCGACGGCAGGCACCCAAGATCATCCATCTCCAACGGTCGCTTGTACCCGAGAACGAACAACCAATTAAGAGACGAAAACATCACCTTCGATAACAGATTACCGTAGTTGAAGCGGTAGAACATCCTCTTGTTATTGAGGTCGGGAGGATAAGCCTTTTCGTTGTAACACCAACCTAAAATCTGTCAAATCACAGTTCATTCCAGTCATGAAACTCTCATATTGTACTGCGGCAGCCGAAAGGCACTTCAACACTTTGGAGAATAACGCTCAGACCAATGAAGTGTATGCAACACGATCATCTTACATGTATGAAGACAGATTTCAAAGTTTTTTTCCAAATCAAATATAGATTTTGACTGCAAAAGCACTTTGTAAATTTAAATCTACTGTATTTTATTACACGTACAAATTGTACCAGTATTTTTGAGAGTATTGTAGATATTATGAGATAATTGTTTGTGTGGCGAGCCTGTGGCGGCAGAATCACCATTTCTAAATCGAACGGAAATGCTGACTGAAGAAAAGCGTGACTGTGTCAGATCACCGAATTCATTTCGACAAACATGTCAATCTGTCGCATACACTTCAGTAGCATACAAACAAAAAACACACCCATACATAGTAAGGTTATCAATAATGTAACCTCGGTCAAGCTGATAACTGGAAAGTGTACTTTGGATTCTTTACTGACATGGATATATGACGAGTGATTAAATAAATATGTTCTGAAATAAACGAAGTCACCTTTTGCTGTACGGAAAGTATACAATGCAGGATTGGAGACACAATATTTTTCCTAAAGTTCTCCTCTACGTAGCGAGCGGTAGCGGGGGCAGCGGTAACATAGATAACATAGATGTCCATTCGTAATGTATTAGTGCGGTCGTACAAGTGTTACTGCAGCTTGCCTTACGGTACAGAAAAACCCGGACTTTTTCTGAAATATATACATTACGAACTCTTTTGAAAAACCGGGACTTTTAATGAAACGTACTTAGTTTTAAATTGTCTAAAATACAAGTGAAACTAAATACGCAAGATTTGTAGTCCATATAAAAGTGGAAACGAATACAACGCATTAAATGAACAGGTGCTTTAATTAAAGCGAGGTTTTCAAACAAGAGAAAGTGTGAAGTACTTTAAAAATCAGTTTGTCAACAATTTGTTCTCTTTTTAATTTTTTACCACTAACGTAACTTTATGCAAAAAATGCAGTTTAATTTTTCTCATCAGACTTTTGAAAGACAGAAGTAGCTCATAGGATACAAGGTAGCAGAGGGTAGCAGACGGGTAGCCGACATTTTCCCCATCCAGCATTGGATGACCATTGGGTGTCGATAGCCAACGGGCCCTCTGATTGGCTATTGACACCTCTCCCGTTTTTTCGCCAGTCAGCTTCCAAATTCATCCAAATTTTGCTTCGTTATTCTTAACAACATATATTCTACCTAGAAATAAAAAAACTTCTTTCGTAATAGCTTCTTTAGTCATCATTTTGAGTTACAGTCAATCGATGTCATATGCCAAAGGTTCCGCAACTCGGGTCCAATGTTGCATTGTTCGACAAGCTTCGACCGCCGACAAAAATAAGGTTTTATTGGCCCTGAGCAGTCGATATGATTCTAAAACAATACACGGTTACTTTACCCCATTATAACTGTACCTACCACAAGAAAGTGGGCATCAACTTGCTTGAAACAAGAAATGGACTACGTAACTTAGCTCGATTCTGAAGGTATTCGAGTAGGGTCGCCGGTCGAGGGGTGTCAATAGCTATGTAGGGCAGCTCCTGGCTATTGACACCCGGGTGTCAATAGACACTCCGAATATTTATTGTTGTTCAGGAGCAGGCGACAATATTTACCAACAGAAAGTAGTACCGGATAATGACTAATTTGCATAATATAGCGTGAAATAATTTCTTAACCATGGTTTTCTATGTAAACATTATTTAATGACACGTGACCTGTTTTAAAAATGCTTTGCCGTTGGCAAAACACGTAAAATATTTTGCTGACAGCAAGCAATTAGTAAAATAGTTAAAAGCAGTGATAATTAGCTCAATAAAAAGCTAAAATACTTGAAAAGTTTCACAGTTTTTTTTAGAAAATGCAAAGAAATAGAGGGACTATAATAACTCTATATGTGAAAATACCAACTTAATTTCGCTGCCAACAGATTGGTAATCTGTGTTACATATGTAATAATAATGGGGTTAAGATTTCATAAGGGAACGAAACGTGAACGGATACGCCATCACTTTCTGCGCGCTCCTTGTTCTGTTGATGTCACACGTTCTTTTGTCGTTTGCCAGTCGTTGGCCACACACATGTGTGCATACATATACATACACATAATTATACGCGCGCGCATATAGTGTATTCATTCATGCATGTAGCATAAATACACACATTCATCATGCAAACGCAATAACATGCATAAACACACACTACATACATACATACATACATACATACATACATACATACATACATACATACATACGTACGTACGTACGTACGTACATACATACATACATACATACATACATTTCATACATACATACATACATACATACATACATACATACATACATACATACATACATACTGCCTCGAATGAGTCCGACCAAGAGACAACAGAACAAAAAGAAAATAAGCTTTGTCTCCAAATATGTCCAAATTTTAAGTGAAAGCGCATGTTCAACATGGCCCAGACGCGCACGGTTTTCTCTTCTACTTTTAGATTGGGGAATTTTGGAGACAGAGCTCATAATATTAGCTGCAGCAGGACTTCGGAGTTAGTCGCCTTGACCCCTGTCCGTTTCGACCCCAATATTTCATACTCTCTCGTCGCTAATTGTGCTCTCCTCTACCTTGTCATACCTTTCGTGTTACATGACATTAATATATCATGCAACTTGCCTTGGAAAATTGGCTTCAAAACAAAATTTTAGCTGTTTAGATATGCAAAATGCAGAGCAGACACGTTTACGGCCCAGCGCAGCCTGTGCGTATTTGCCCATCCGTGGTCACATACAATGTATCTGTCGAGCTAGGTGTGGGTCCATAGCTGTGGTGTTTTCGTACGGGATTTCTTCCTTTTATGGTTTGGTTTTGACTTAAACGTTTTAAACCCGCAGGCTTAAAACACCACAGCTATGGACCCACAGCTACTGTCGAACGCAGTTCATGTTCGGTAGATGTGCTGTAGAATCGATGCGGCTGGCTGAAGTTGTTCGCACGAGTTACGCAAAGACGGAAGACATAACCGTCCGAGTTCAGAATACAGCGCGTCCCGTGTTGTGCTTAAATGACATGTAAGGTTGCTAGTTTGGTGTAGTATTGTTTGAAATATAGCAAGTAATATACTTCTTATAAACAATTACATAAAACTTTAATATCATCGCCCGCTACCACCGCTACCCATCGGTACCCAAAATCTCATTTGCATAAGGGAGCGTTCAGTTATTATGGCCGGGGGTGGGCCGGCAAATTCTTCCTGCGCATCAGTCAAAATAAGTGAACCCCCCCTACACATTGTCCCAAAACATTGATGACCCCCCCTTTCAAGATGACAAAAATTTAATGACCCCCCCCCCCCCACATTGCTTGAGTAAAGCTGCACACGCAACACCTCACGGGGATGGTGTGATAGAATAAAAAAAAGAGCTCAGATTTTTTCAAATGACCCTCCTTACAATCTCACAAGATGTTAATGCTGAGATTTCCCCTTATGACTTGCTATAATTTTGAAATTACCCCTCAAAGGGGTTGGAAAGAAATTACTGGTTTATCGCAATATTTTTGCGCAAGCGTGCATGTACAAAATTTTGATATTTGAATTTAATTAAAAATCAGCTGTTGATAATGTTGATTCACTATAAATGGTATACATATATTTTCTCATACATGTATGAGAAATCTATGTAATACTTTTTCAATGCAAAATTATATCTATGCATTTATAGATATTTGATAATTTACATAAATGTACTTAAATGAAATAGTGTTGTTACAACTGGCATGTGGACAAAAAGTTTGAACTCAGAATTTCACCAAAAATTTTCATCCACTATACATGGGAGTCAATGATAAAATTGTGAATAATTATTTTTTCCAATGAAAAACTTGGTATACTTGTGCATATACAGACGTTCAATAATTAACATAATTGTACTTGTTTCGAATATGATGTTTAAAGGTGCATATTATGTGTACAAGAAAACTGATTACGGAATTTCACTGAAAATGTTCATCCACTATACATGGGAGTCTATGAGGAAAGTATGAATAATTTTTTTCCAATACAAAAATAGGTTAACCCATGTATTTATGTACTCTCGATTATTGACATCAATGTACTTGATTAGATTAGGGTGGTAACAAATGGATGTGTTCGCCAGAAATTGGATTTCGGAATTATACCCAAATGTAGATTCACTGTACATGGGAGTCTATGAGGAAAATATGACTAATTTTTTTCCAATACAAAACTATCAAAATCTGTATATTTATAGACATTTGATAATTCATTTTAAAGTACTTAGTTAGCCTAGGATGGTTAAAGGTTGATATATGTGCAAGAAATTGGATTTTGGAATTTCACCGAAATGTTGATTCATTATACATTGGAGTCTATGAGAAAACTAAGAATAATTTTTTTACAATGCTAAACTAAATTAATTTTTACTTTTATAGGTGTTTGATAATTGATACAAATGTACTTGATTCAAAAAGGGTATTTAAAAGTTCAGATGTGGACAACAATTATGATATTGGAATTTCTCCTAAAAGTATTATTTAACTTTTCATGGTACTAGCAGTCTCAGTACAGGTAACTTTAAATAATTTCCCTGACAAAACTTGCTATATCTCTAATATATAAGCAATAGGAATTGTTCATTGCCCTCAGTGCAGTGAGCTTGATTTACAATAAGGCAAGCCTCAGAGTTGTCAAGTCAAGATGTTCATGTGACAGATAATTATAATTTTTTTCAGATTTACAGGTGAATGAAATCATGCAATGACTCATTTTTATCTCCCAGAATATTTCTGAACACTGAAACTGCTTTTTGACGGGACGGATACTTATGAAAATTAAGTGACCCCCCCTCTGACTTGTTTGAAAAATACATGACCCCCCTTTGCAGTTTTCAAATTTGAGGTGACCCCCCCCCCTGGATTTTGCCGGCCCACCCCCGGCCATAATAACTGAACGCTCCCTAAATGAATGGTGCCCTTAATCCTGCAATAATTGACGTAAATATTTCAAAGACTTACCTTTGTCCGTATTAAGTTAATTTCCAGACAAAGCATACATCCGTAGATTACGATGCATGTAAGGATAACCACTTGTCTCATTATGGTAATATCAAACCAACTGTCACCTGTTTGTTTGATCAGTCTTGCAACGTCAATAGCGACCGCGGACGGCCAGTACAGAACCAACAACCAGGTCAAGTGAGGTCGCTTCCAATATTCAAGGTAGTTATAGTACACTAAACTTGTTAGTCCACAGAGCAGTGCACACGACTGAGGCACATAGAAATGAGGTTGTGTTACATAGTTCCTGGTCAGATCTGTTAAAACACCTTCACCAACGCCACAGAGTAACACTAAAATCAAGAGAGTTGACAATATCCATTTTCTTTTGTGTCCCGGATATGGTATAAGCATTTTCGATGAACAGTTTCGCAACTCTGTTAAACATCCGAGTATGATCAGCGCCAAGGACAGGAGAAGGAGGAAGCACAGATGTATTCCACAATACACAATATCGAGATTGCGTTGACTTAGGTGACAGTGAGTTGAATTGTCGCACATTTCAACAAAGCATGTCTATTCGGACGATGACATATCGCAAGCCAGTGCAGAAGTGAAGCTGTGGCGTGATTGTTCAGCGTTGACTTGTTGACTCCACAAAAGGGGTGGGGCGGTGATATGACATGTGTCAAATCCGTCGATGTGTATAATAATCCACGAGCAACTTTCAATTTCGTGACCCAAATGAAAGGTGACCATTTTGTAATGTGCAGTACCACAAATTTACAGACAAGCGATAACAATAATTACTTACATATACACAGAATACTCCAAACAGTTGAACTTTCAGAAGTTTATTGATACATTTCAAAGTAAAACACTGTAAAATACAAAATACAAAAGATATCTATTAGGATAAGTGCAGACTTACCGTCTGGCTTGCGACTTTGACCGAGGGACAGGAAGTGAAGTATCGGAAAATAAATGAGTAAAGTGGGGAAGGACTTGCCCTATGCCCAAAAAACCGGGATTGTTGTGCAAGAGACGAGGTCAAAGTGCCCCCATAAGGTGAAGGAAGGAAATAAATGGGGAGGATAGGAGCGGTTGATGTCTTTGCCAGCGAGAAGCAGGGAAAATATTAAAGGTACGTCGTACATGTGCCTAGATAGCTTGGGACGTGTTCCTGCCAACATGCATGACGTAGTAGGTGACACAAATTATTACAGATTCTTGGCCCCCAGAGGGGATGAAGCAGGAACCGGAATGAAACATGAAACGTCATTTGTCGTGCAATAACGCGCCTAGCAGCTTTGGACGTGGTTCTGCCAATATGACCTAGGCGGTAGGTAAGGCCAAACAATATATATTATAGCCTAAACATGGGACTATGTGCCCGAGGGTAGGTGACCATTTGCCCGACGTAAGGAGGGCAAATGGTCTCCTGCCCCGAGGGTACATAGTCCCTTGTTTGGGCTATAATATTTTTATTACATGCCTCTCTTACTCAGTTTGCACCAAAAATATTTATGTTTATTGGTAAATTATAGTAAAATGCTTTATTTTCATTTTAGACGAAAAACTGTTAAAAATAGAACGATTCTCATCATCGAATGGCGCATTGATATATTTAAACTACTGTTATGCGGTTTATTATTTTTTTTTTGCGAAATTTTCCAAAAACCGGACTTTCTGTACAAAACATGACATTTCAAGACTTTTACATCCAAAAGTTTTCAAGTTGAAAATAGTTCCGGGTCACTTTCAGTCCAGTGATGACTATGCAGCCCGCGACGTCATCGGCGAGTTACCATTGAATCCTATGGAGCGCGCGACGTTCGATTTACGAAGCATGTAATAAATAAAATTGTGCTGTTTCGATAAGCCGACCTACCATATAAAAAGAAAAAAAGAAAACTGAAGTAGAATCACGCATGCGAGAAGTAAAGAGAAAATCACGCGAGAACTAGCTTGACACCTATGACGTCATTCATCGTTGCACCTACGTTACAAAGAATACGGCGGCTGGTGATACTCACAACCTGTACTGTACTGTAACGCACATTTTGCAAATGTGATCATAGCAAGGAAAAATCGTTGTTTGTCTGCTGTAAATCGGAAACGAACTTTCGAACAAATTCTTCATGAAAACCACCAAGGTGTTTCTCAATGTAAAACACGAGACATATTTATCTGCTGGACCATTGACCGTGAATCGCTAGTAGGGCCTATACCAATGGTTTGGGACGTCACGAGAGCATATATTTTTGCAGTCTGTGAGCGATTGACTCATTCGGGTCGGCGTAGAGCGGAATCGAGTTGACTTCGGCCGAAAATAGTTAGAAAAGGTATTTTTACGTGCACGGTCCAAATCGGGACCGCGGGACCGTTTTCCTGTGAGAGTCAGCAGGGCTGTGGTGGGAGGCCGTATAACGCCGGTAACACACAGCATCGTACGAAGGGCAAAGGTCCAATCTACCATGAACTTCAACGTGAAGTAAATTCACTTTTCTCCTGAGCCACAGTGCAAGGTGAGGCATTACGAGAGCCAAGAGGACCATTGATGCATTTCCAGCTCTAATGGTGGGCGACCGGCATTTTGTACCAACGAAGACAAGCTGGTCTGAAACTGGACTGTGCTATAAGGTAGAACGCACCTCGGGGACAGATATTCGGACTCTCAAACTTTAGCAATTCCTTTCTGATGTACCACTTGTGGGGGTTCATTTTAAAGCTCTTAGTATAAGAAAACTTTTTACTTGCTTAGTTTTTCGAAATTTGAAAATTTTATTTTTCTCTTTGGAGTTAACACAGAGATGGCGGCCATTTTGAATTTCAAATATCGGTAAATCATTGGTTATATGTTTCTCTAGAACCAAAATTTGTACGGTGACCCCCGATTTTTATTCTTCATTTTGAAAGAGAACTGTTGAAAGATTCCTTAATGAAATTTTCAGCAAAAGTTTAAGTCTTTTGACTTTCAAGGTGCATGCCACCTTAATAGTAAAATTTGCCAAAGAATTATGATTCAGCCAGTTGCATTCAAACAGACATACTCGTCAACCAGTAATCCAATCTGATGATGGAACTGCTGCAGGGTTTGAACCTCTGATAAATTAGTATTTAAAAATAAAAAAATATTTAAAAAAAGAAATACTACCGACCTAACCCTCATTTTGAAAACCATGTTATCGGAACAGCACAATTTATTTATCTATTTATTTAATTTTTGGCCTAATGCAAAATTAGACACCTAATCTACGCGAGCCCGTAGGCATGCGATGGAGTCGCAGCTGCTCGGCCCCGAGGGGAAGAAGCTAGGCCGACAGTAGGAAAGTTGAAAAATGACAGGAACAAGGAAGTTGACATATTAGTAAGCTTATACTTGAAATTACTGTTTTAATGAGCCATATACCGATAGTCCAGATATATTTAGATTGTAACGCCGTCCTCGCCTGATAACAGAAGATGAATAGTATCAACGAAATGCATACTTGTGAGAGAGCTACGAGTTTGTAAACCACCCTTTCCTTAAATCATAGACAGTAGTGTTAAAATCAAAGGGCACAATGTGTATTGCCAGAGGGTTAACATTTTTACGTCAGGGTTAGAACATCATATATTTAATCTACATATTATGTTTTAAAGGATACACGAGCTTCAGTAGTGTATGTGTTTGTTCTTGTCACATATGATATATCTGCTGATAATATACTTGTGTAATAAAGTTATTATTATGACACATGACAGCATATGCGGAAAGAAAAGATAATCCTCTGCCATTAATGTGAATTATGTCAATTCTTCGAAAGTGGTGTTTTAATTGTTTTCATAGTGAATGAAGCTCGACAGAAGTCAGCTATATCTGACGCTCATAATGTATTATGTCCGTTATGTTTCAAAGAGGTAGCATCTGAAATTTTGCTACATCTGAGAAACACCCGGACACTTTCTGTTTTCGGCTGCATCGACTAATTGCCTCTGCATGGCGACCAACGGCCAGCATCTTAAATTTCTCAGTCCTACACTTTTCCAAAATGCTCATTCTAAGGTTGCACGGACTATTTATGAAATGTTGTCAACCGATAGTTTTATCATTGTCACTCTTTATATGGGCGAACTGTTCAACTACACTGTAAAGTTAAGTGTTCAAGGATAGAACACCAATTACACGCCTTTTTGTAACACTTTTTGAACGCGTCTAGACGTTCAGAAATTTAACACTACGTGTTCAACCAACGTTCAATTTTTAACACACGTGTGCAGATTTTGAACGCTACGTGTTCATCAGACATTACATTGAACACCATGGTGTTCCATATCTGAACACACGTTGCACATGTAATGTGTTCAAAACATTGAACGCATTTACGCGTTCAAAGGGCTGTAACACTTTTTGAACGCATGGACGCCGTTCGTTACGATAAGTGTGTTAAAGGCTAGAACACATAATGCGCGCTTGTTGAACACCTTTAATTTTGGGCGTTCAGGGGGTGTTCAAGCCTTGAAATAACATTACAGACCACTAATATTCAGTAAAATTATTTTATTCTAAAAATACACAAAGCATTTCTAGAGTAATATACAATAATTTACTGTAATTTGGGCAAATAAACATTGCCAATTTGTATGTAAAGTTTGTCAGAGGAACATACCAACGGTGTTAACACCCTCCTAAGCAATAAAAATCCCCATGAACACTGTAGATCGTTTTAAGAAATATAAAAAAGTAATGACAAAACAGGTTTTACTTAAATATTGTGGATTACGTTTTAAGGTTCATACTTGTTTAAAATGTACAAAAAATCATCTGAAAAAGCTCAAAATTTGGCTTACTTATTGTGTTGAAAATACATATATGTATGGAATGCATACTTCATTGTTGTAAGATGGTTTCTTAAGGGGAGACATTTCCTCTTGTACAGACAATTGTAAATTTTGAAGAGAAAAAAGTTAGTCAAGGCTTCTCTAGTGCACATGGTATATAGTTGTCCACATTAAAGTAAACACAACATGTCAAGTTAACAAAGTGTCACAGTAAGGCACAACATGCAGAAAGAGGGGAAAATTGGTCCTTGGCAGGGTAAAACCTATTTCCTTGTCCAACAAAGTCCTTCATAAACAAAAAGGTTTGTTTGTTTGTAATATCTTTACATAAACAATGAAATAAATCGGTGACATTTCAAAAATGTACTCAGAAATTAAAACCATATTGGTAAAGACCTTTCAAATTCTTGTGTACCTTGCTATTAATTTTTATACAAATGTTTTTACCAAAAATGGTAAAAATCACCCTTAAAATAAAAAAAGTAGATTTCATCATAACGTATATATATCACATTCTGGTAATCCCTCATATCTTAAAAATATCTGAAATGTCTTTAATTTCTTATAAATACAAAGTTCCAAATTTCTGCATAATTTGAACAATCTGAAAAAGGCTATCAGTAGGCCTAGAGATCTATGTCCTAAATATCAAAGCTGTTCAATTAGCAGTTTTGAAGAAGATTTTTAAAGATCTTTTGACCAAATATGACGAAAATTGCCATGAAATATAAAAATTTGAATATTTCATCACAACTAGCACAAATTTGGATAGGGTCATTCTTAGGGACATGTTTACCAAAATATTGAAGACGTCAGTAAAAAAGAAGAAGATTTTTGCCAAAATTAGCGAAATTAGCCTCAAAAATATAAATTTGCATAGTTCATCATAATTTGAACACATGTGATTAGGGTAATCCCTGGGGACCTGTAATCCAAATATTAAAGGATTCGTACAGGCTGTTTTGAAGAAAAACCTTGGGATGTACAAATTTGAGGGCAATGCTACACATCCACCTATTTAGCTGACGGCAAAGCTAAAAACTACTCGCTTAGAACAAGAGACGTGTTGATCTACAATACAAAATTCTCTTAGGTTTGGTAGCATGCTATGATCAACTAAATGTTAGAAGGGCATAAGCTTCCAAAGACGTGAAGTCTCCTTTATCAGATGCAAGGGGGAATGAAACATTGAAGCAGAAAGTGACAGAAAATTCAGAGTAAAAATTTCAGAAAATTCAGTAATTCAGAGTGGACATTTTTACTCTGAATTTTCCGTCGCTTTCAGCTCTTATTTTTCCTTCCACCCTTGCATCTGACAAGGGAGACTACTCGTCTGTTAAATCTTATTCTCCGGCAACATTTAGTTGATCATAGCATGCTACCAAAGCTTAGATTAATTCAGAAGAAAATACAGAAACTTATCAAAATTCAGTTACTGACCCTCGGAAGTTTAAATCTACATTAGAGATGAACTGAGGTTCTCAAGCTTGTTTCCAGACAGCTACCTGTATACTCATCTTCTTCATTATCTGTACGCACCACCAGCTTCTGTAACAAATCTTCGATTTTCAGTTATATCCAACTTTTTACATCCTGAAAATAATGCAACAATAGGTAATATGGCGAGATGAGACTTTAAATGAAAGACAAGGAGCTGATTAGGTTAAGGAATAGGGGAGACTTTTATATACAGTGCCTCTTTTCAATACTGGTACAAAATATTGGCTTCTTCTTGTCATTAACTGATTAAAATAAAAAAAGCCAATCTCTCCTATGCTGAAACAATAGATTGTATACTCTACAATGTTTTATTGATTTTTTACATGCGATTGTCTCTACTAAAAGACATGTGTTAGCTGTGATTACGCAGCGATACTATGCAAGGCGTATCGATCGCGCTCAGGTCAAGGGTTATTGCTACGACCCTTGACCCGAGTGAGATCGATCGATAGGCCATGGCCAAATTACCACTGCGTATTCACAGCTTCTTGTTGGTATACCAGCCACTAAAAGAAAAAAAGGTTTCTTCACGTAGTTAAGCTATTTCAAAGTATAATACGATTAATTTCGAAGGATATTAGTATAGATGCTTCAAAATCTAATACCTTTTACTAGTTTGGAGAGAAAACTTACCCTTTCTGGTCTTGCTTCCGCACGATCACGACTTCAGGGTGTGCTTACAAGAAAAATGTCGCAACTTCCGTTTTTGATGCATCATGGGATAGGAAAAAGCACCAAACTTGAACACCAAGTGTTTAGAAATAGAACGCTCTTGCACGCCGATGTTAAAATTAAAACGTTCATGATGATTTTCTGATTTTCTTTTCAAATTTTCAAAATTTCAACATGTAATAAACGTATAAAATTATTTTGTATACTTCCTTTTTTAGAAAAATCATGCTTTCAGCAATTGTAGACCGGAAATATTTTGCACTTAGTGGGAAATTCGTCACACCTAAATCCGTGTACGTTTGCAGACAGCGAGGCTGTAGTAAATTTAATATAGCCATTGTAAAGTAAAAAAACCCAAAAGATTGTTAATTGTTTCACAGTATTGTAAAATTTCTGTGATGCTGAGTTTTTGAACACTTGAAGGAGATGGTTGTTAACACTACGTGTTCAGGTTAAGAACACCATTGTTAATAATATGAACACTAGTGTTAACAATATGAACACTAGCCGTTCAAATTTGAACACCGACACGTACATTTTGAACGCGTAAAGACGCGTCTAGCGTCCGCTATTTTTACAGTGTATAGATTTGGGTTTACATCAATACTGTTTATTTTAAAGGTCTGGTGAAATGGTCTCGTTCGTGTGACTGAATATCTTCCAGGGGGTCAATACTATTACACTCGCAACAGAATTGCAACCTAAAAGTACGCGCAAGTGTTAATTTTTTTTATATTTCTATGCGCGGCTTTCATGGGGTCATTTTGCAACACTCAGGTCACGCCCATAGCGGGGATAATGGGTGGCCGTCTGTGACGTCACTGGTGTGTTCATTTACATCGAATAGCGGTCCAACGCCGCCTTATCTCTGCCCGGTATCCGCTAACAAAACACTGTTCGCGCTGCCCATTTGCCACGTTCGCCAATGCGAATCGAAATCCGAAGTGGCGAAAAAAAATCGATCCTAATTCGCCACAGCGGCGACACTGATTTTTGTTTAAAATATATGGTAAAATAAAGAAAACACGTGGGTTTTTAAGTCTTTTGTTTAATCTGCGCTTCTCTCTCGGTGATTCCCAAAAACTGTGTCTACTTCCGTATATCATTGCGTTCTTTCCGTCGTACGTATTTGCAATCGAGCCAAGTCTCGCGAGAGATTTGACGTCATTTAGTCTAGTGGTGTACAGCATGCACAAATAGCTCTCGCGAGAAGTGAAACTTACACAACGCAATCGAGCCCTCGCGATAAATTTGACGTCATTTTGTCTAGTGTACAGCGGGCATAGGAACGCTCGCTCGCGAGAATTAAAACTTTTGCTATACATAGCAGACATACGCATTTTAATCGAGGCAACAAGGTTCGGTGTTGCAGTTGATTTACATTGGGGTCTAGATGTTCTGTGTTGTGCATTTTAATCACGGTCTTCAACATTCCATGTTGCGGTCGATTTGCATCGCGGTCCTCGTGGTCCGGCATTCCCCGTTGTTCTTCAATTTAATTGCCGTCCCAACGACGCGTTGCGTGTTGCTGTCGATTTGTATCATGGAGGACTCTACCTCCACGATTTGTATCACGATCTCAACGTTCCGTGTTGTTGTTCGTTTTAATGGTAGTCTCAACATTCAGTGTTGCTGTTATGCTGTTGATTTGCATTGCGGTCCCAACCTTCTGTGTAGCGAGTAGCGAGGCAGGCTCAGCCGAGGGACCGTGGCCGATCGTACGAACCAGCAGAGACAAGCACATTATGGTTCAAACACTCAACACTTGACGGGAACTTGAAAAAGTTTACAGTTGAGCCGTTCATGTTCTTGCCGCTGTGACAGCCACCAAAAGAACAACGTTCTCCCATAGTGAAGGAGGACACTGTCCTGATCATGTAAGCGGAAACTCTGGAAGTTAAGCTTACCCCCCGTAGGAAGCTTACGGAGGTGTGAATTACTTTTCTTCCCGTTATGAGATACGGCGTCGGGCAAACTTCGGAAAGCCGAAAAAAGTCGACTGGAGAGGCTCGGGGGACACGCCCACATTACATTTTTCTTTTGCCATATTTCATAATCACGCGCGCTAAACGAAAAAAGAAATGAATGTTACTGTTTTATAGACCATCAACTGTATTTCTGTGATTTTGCAACATGGGCATTTCACCAGACCTTTAATGCCCACTAGAATTCCTCAGATCTCCACAAGGTTGGTCGTCTGCACTGGCTGTTTCAACCACAGGTGCTTGCAGCGTTGCTGGGATAGTCGAGCGAAGGCCAGGGATTGAAGGCCGTAATATGTATGCGTAGTAGTAAGCGAATAGAAGGTATGACACAAATAATCACCCAGAAGTCCAAAATTTACAAAATAAAACATCCACTCTCAAAAAATGACACCAGCCGGTCGAACATATTCTCTTATTTCTACCCAGATTCTCACTACGGCCTTCGACCCCGGCCTTCTATCGACTATCAAAGCAAAGCTGCAAGCAGCTGTGATCTCAACATCATGGGATGGCACCACATGAATGCCTTTTATTGTAATTTAATTGGGGAATAAGGTTTGATAGTTTTACGAACACGTTTTCTCTGAACGTATAGGTGGAGAAGTCAAGGTGAAGTCAATCTTTAATCACACACAGCTAGAAGTCATTATCGAGAAATCATTTTGAAATTCTTTAAAGGTGACAATTACTCTTACTCTCTATTCACTGCTTATATAGCTAACATTTATGATGCAAGGAGGGAAGGCAAACCAGAGAGAGAGAGAGAGAGAGAGAGAGAGAGAGAGAGAGAGAGAGAGAGAGAGAGAGAGAGAGAGAGAGAGAGAGAGATGGATGGATGGATAGGGAGGGCGTTGATTTCGATAAGGGAGTCTTCATTAATTACAGGGGTGGGCCGGGGGAGGGTAACTTTTTAGAACACTGTTCAAGGCGGAGGGTAACTTTTTATAAACCTATCTTTGGGGAGGGTCACTTTTGACAGAAGTTGATTTTGTGGTCAAACCTTTGATTGTCCGTGTGATATTTCCTAAATAGGAAATCACCAACGAAATACGCCTATTATTTTAAATACTTAAACATTATCCACAACTTTCACAAGCAAAGAAAATGCAGTGGTATCCTAAATTTAAACACCTTGATCAGTTAAAACTGATGAAAAGACAAGAGACAGGTGGGAAAGTATATATCAATTATCAAATGTACAAATATGCAAAGACATTGTTAGTTTTATATTGGAAAAAATTGTGCAGAGTTCTTTCATAGACTACCTTGTACAGTAATCAACAATTCGGTGAAATTCCAAAATCTGATTTCTTGCACAACCATGGCTTTATAACCACTCTAGTCTAATCAAGAACATTAATATCAATAATCAAGCACACATAAATGCACAGATTTACCTATTTTTGCATTGGAAAAAATTATTCGTAGTTTCATTATAATTGCCATGTATAAGAAATCCACATTTAGGTGAAATTCCAAAATAAAATTTATTGCAGAACCATGAACTTGTAACCACTCTAGTCTTATCAAGAACATCAATATCAATAATCAAGCGTACAGAAATGCATAGATTTACCTAGCTTTGTATTGAAAAATATTATCCACAGTTTCATCATAGACCACCATGTATAGTGAACAAACATTTTAGAGAAAATTCCAAAATCAAATTATTGTACACAAAGCACAGTTTACTTCCCATTTCAAGCAAAGTACATTTAAATACATTATCAAACATAGAGATATAGCATGTTTTATGGGGGAAAATTTTCAATAATTTGCCTGATATTCTCAATGTATTATGATTTGACATTTTTGGATGAAGCACTATATCAGCCACATCTTGCCTTCTTAAAGTTTCACAAAATATGGTGATCCTCCCTCAAATGTATGAAATACCATATCTCTTCAAAAATTCTTGCGTGATAAATTGCGATTGTCCCTCCAAAAATACCAGCCCTCCCCTCCGTAATTTGTCCCTAACTTACATAATGAGTAAACCTATTGTTATGTAAATTAGCTGATACTGTTTCGGTTATTCCAGGGGAGAATACTGCAATGGTTGGGAGAGGGTCAAATTCTAGAATGTCGGAAAAGGGGAGGGTCACATTTTAGACAGGAGGATAGGGCAGGGTCACATTTTACAGTACATGTGTACGCGGAATTCCCCCGGCCAACCCCTGTAATTACTGAAGGCTCCTTAAATGTAAGTGTCCTAAATTCTTAATTTTGCATTCGTACATCATTTGTTGGTGTCTTATATCCTTTGAACGGCGTTTTGCAGGCAAAACGATAGATGAGGAGAGCCCCAAGGGCCCAGCGATTGCCCTAGCCCTGAAATCCCGGCCTGAAATGTGAACACGGAGGTAGTTATCTTACCAGCTGATACAAATAAAAATACACCCCTTGGAAACAACATAGAGATGAATGAAACACATACAAGTGAGCTGTGCACTCCGTCTGCTAGCAATTGGACATATGTACACACTTCGCCCGTGAGTGTTTGCAGAACTCTTATATGCCGCTCATCATTCACAGCGCGGGGGCGTTCTGCAATAACTCACCTGACCTTTATTTCTGTTGTCTCGTCGTGGAAGTACGCCATGCCAGTGAAGTTACCGAGTAAATACCTGTGGAAGAACGAAACTCCATTTTCACGAAGAAATGAAATGTTAGAATATTGGAGGTGTGATGGTAAATCAAAAGACAGAAATCAAATAGTGTAGATGAAAAATTTGTCAGCTTTGCTACCTTTGCCAAAAAATCTCCACATCGTTGCAGAGTTAAAAACTGATGAATGCTGGGAAAATGTATAATACACACTGTGTCTTGTTTTGAAAATATGTAAAAGACCGACGGAAATCTACATTTCCTCGTGACGACCTCCTCTGCCAGATTTCAAGGTGGATCCCTGACTTGTACAATGCATTTGGTGGTGACTACACAGAACAAACGACGAAGTCAACGGCACTTGAGGTGTTAAAACCATTGATTGCTTTATTTGCACTGTAACAGCATCATGATGGAGAAGCTGTTGGCATTCACTGTTTGGCCTTAGAATCAAATTTTATTAATAACCATTGTCCATTCTGCAACCTTTCCAGCAGAAACTACATCACTTAGTAACAGAAAATTTGTTTCATGAATTACCATGCCATTACGCCATTGAAAAAAAGCAGCAAACAGTGGTTGATATCATTAATGATTAAAGTGAAAAACATTAAGATATTAAATATGAATATTCAGATTCTGATTATGGGGATAATATAAAATTTTGAAAGGGGTCACAATCAGACAAAGGGATGGTCAGGCGTATCTTGCTTGTGAAATATACCTGTAATAGTGCTCTAATTAACTTTAAATTATTAGCGTGTCAACCGTCCATCAGGGAAAGAAGATATGCTTTATGAGTAAATGGCATCTTGTTTTCTTCACGTATTCTGTTAAAGTGCCTTTAGTGTAAAATCGGCAGACTCTGATAACAAAAGTACAGCCTCACATTCGTGAGCTTATTTCAATGCTCAGGTAACAACACAAAGAGACTCCCATGAAATTATTCAGGATTATACTCAATCGTAATTAATCTGATTAATATTGAACAACGGAATCGCCTTCGAATATTCGTGATGCATGTCCGCGCGTGTGATTGGGAACTGTTGACATCAACGCTTCTTGACCAAAGAAGCAAATTCACTGCCGTCTTGATTTTGTAACTTCTTTGGCGAACCAAATTCAACGACTTCACCTTCACTCAACACCAGCACGCTGTCTGAGTCCAGAATAGTTGATATGCGGTGCTACAAATTAAGAAACAAAACATCACTCACTCTTATAAAAACTAAACCAAATGACTTTAAAAACTGTACATCGAAATCATTTATAAAATTTGTATTAAAGAGGAAAAGAGACTTCGCACTTCCTGTGAAAGTAAGCTTCGGATATTTTTTCAGAATTAGTTATATAATTTTGTTGAAAGTGCACGCATCGGCAAATACATTAACAATTTAAATAGTGTGATTTTGAACAGCGTTTTTAAATCTTAAATAGGAAAACTGACAAATCAGGAGGTGATTAAAACATTGTCTCGAGTCACAATTTTAAATTCCTTAAGCAAAGTTTCGCATGAATATGTGTAGCAAGACTACACTTGGGTGTTCTCACTTTTGTCGACAATGTTAAGAGTATTGATTTACCCAGAAGAAAATATTTTCTATGTCATATTTTATCAATGGATTGGTTTTGATCTATTTGTAATATGCAAAGTCACGCATTTTAGATGTGACCTTTCGAAATCGCCATAATCTCTTTCATTAAAACTGCTGTAAAACATACTTTCATAACAAATGGTCGTTGATAATCTTTTGTCAGTGATTGTGATCATTAACGAATGATTTACTTTTACGTCCACAGCTAAAATGCCTTCACTGACAGGAAGAATGAAATTCAAATGTGTACTTACAGCGATAGTTAACACTGTCCTGTCGGTGAAGGCGGTGGATATGACACTTTGTAATATTGCGTCCTGAAACAAAAACCAACCTTGAAGACAACTGCTACATTCAAATTATGTAGGCACAACGAAAACCTGAAATTATCAAAGTTTCTAGGTATACGAACCTATTTTACGATGTGCCAGTACAAAATAAAAGGCAAAAGTTTTGTCATTCGTCACGATGTTTTCTTTTGAAAGTTCGTATTATCAGTAAAATCAAACTCAACTGCAAAATGTCACAAAGAGTTCCTTATAAAGATTAGCCATGGCGAACCTTATGGGTAATGAAGAGGAGAAGTTGATGAGTCACCTTACAATTGTTTATATAAATAGTTGTACTGTGTAAGAAATCTCGCCATGAAATGAATCATAGTATCATCTCTCCAGACAGTCCTAGCGCCATGGGAACAGCAAGCATGATTTAAAATCAAATCAGGCAGGCATACACTAAGATGTGAGTGTATCGACTTAATGACACAACAACAGTAGAATACTACTGAGAAATTGAAGCCATTAAAGAAAGAAGGTATACTGGATCTTTTTCGATATCTACCGGTGATTTTAAGCATGTGTTTACCATAAAATGAGGGCAAAGAGAGATTTGACTCTTATTGACGTTTGCGGTCATCTTAGTATAAGCTTAATTGATTTCATTAAAAAAGATACTGACCGTCTTAACATCAATTGATGCAGTGGCTTCGTCCATAACAAGAATCTTGGCATTCCTAAGAAACGCCCTGGCAAGGCAGAAGAGCTGTCTTTGACCAACGCTGAAATTATCGCCTTCTTCTGAGACATCCGAGTCTTGAAGTCCAGGAAAGAATCAGCATTAGACAGATAGGCGTCAGGTTTGTTATGGTAAGGATAAATGGTATGCAGATGACGTGCAATAATACTCAGTATGAATTATTTTTAAAAATCGATAAAATGTTGTCGCAAGTTGTAGGAGGTTGTCATTAAGTTACTAGTCATAACGACCAGCAATGAACAGTAATCAGCAATAATGAGTAAGAATCAGATACATAATGAGCTAAAACATATGGTCTGTCGATTAATTAGACTGCGACCGCAGTACCCGCCAATCATGGAAATCACGCTCTCTACAACACCTTTAGAACTTACCAGTAGTGACCTGCATCATGGAATAAGACAGCATTAACTATTAGTCACAATAAATAACCAATAAGAACTTCCCAGAACTAACTGGAATAAGAAATCGTCAAGTAAGGTAACCTCCCTTCGATTTATCCACTTTGTCATAATTGTAACAGAATAATTCTCTTTGTTTCCTTATAGCGAAATAGCGGATAAAGAGCGGTTTGTTCGGTAGTTTTCTTCTGGTCTTATTGGTGATTCACACAAAGGTTTGGTCTATCTGCAAGGGCTGTGTTCTACCATTATTGATAACGTTATTATCTCAATGATAGGGTAGACTTGCATTCCTCTATTACTTTTTTCATGGTCCGTAAGAAACGCTGAGCTCACCCAGTCGATTGTCAAGTTCGGCAACAATCCCTTTCAACTGAGCTACTTCTAAAGCTTCCCATATTTCATCGTCAGTTTTCTTGTACTCGGGGTCAAGGTTAAACCTTCAAAAGAAATAAGCGATGATATACGTTAGCATCAAATACCTGGGTGAAGTCACTGACAAGTTGAACAATCCTGAAATTCGAGCCAAATTCGTGCATTCAGAGTAATTTCCATTCATTTGTAATTGCTCAACCACACGACCGTCAGTTACTATAAAGCTGTTTTCATTTATAATTTACCTGATCGTTCCGGCGAAGAGCACTGGGTCTTGCGGTATGATGACGAGTCTCTCACGAAGTGTCAACAAAGGCACGCGGCTGATGTCAATCTCATCGATTACAATGCGTCCTAAAGAGAATGGCAAATGGCAACATAAAACGAAACAAACATAAATCAGGACAGGATTCTTTCGTTTTTCATATTGGTTGCTCTGTTTTCCGTGGATTTTTCTTCTCTTTCTCGCGCAAAATCAGAAACATAAGGTCCATATTGCCAGGTACCTTTGAAAGTGTCGATGATCCTGAACAGCGCCAAGGTCAGTGATGACTTTCCACTACCCGTCCTGCCACAGATTCCAATCTACAAGAAAAATTGTAATACATTGTCATCAAAGACACTTTCAAGTGCATATCAAGGAAAATCTAAAAGGTCAAGGACACGTCAAGGTCACGTCACGGAAAATGTAGATATGACTTCTTGTAGCAACACCAACTAGAACCATACCTCTCAACTCTCAGGCATGTACGAAATGCCCTGTATTTATCTTATCGGACACTTTTCCTGCACGATGCATGCATGGGAAAATCGCATATTCTATTGCTTAAGGTTCCAAGACAAGAAATTTACCATTTTAAACCAACAATTCTCTAGTGTTTAAGAAGCTCAGAACCCCCGTAAATTGTATATTTTCGGAAAGCCTAGATATAGGGGAACATTTAAGTTACCATAGTATCACCATTGTTTACATAACTATCACGTGACAGGTAATTTGCATAACCTTTCAAAAATCGGTTTTCCTTATGTTTTGTTTCAATGCTTTGAGATATGTGGCTGAAATTTGTGTGAGTGCAAGCTGTTCTGAGGGTCTTTAAAAGAGTGTCTCAGAATTTTTTTAAACCTTCTACAACAGTTTTTATGCCAGAAAAACTTCCAGAGCAGTGAATTTAAGCGTAGTTGATTTCTTTAAAATTGTGCTCCAAAAAAAACGAAGCAAGATATAAAAAATCTGAGACACACTTTTGAAGAGCGTTGTGACAGCTTGCATATTCCAGCAAGTTTGAGTCAGATATTTTGAAGTATTGAGATAAAACATAGGGAAAACCGTTTTTTGAAAGGTTATGCAAATTCCGGTGTCACGTGATAGTTATGTAAACGATGGAGACACTGTGGTTACCAAAATGTTCCCCTATATCTAGGCTTTCAGAAAATGTATACTTTACAGGGGTTCTGAGCTTATTAACCGTTAGAGAATTGTTAGATTAAAAAGGTCAAATTTCTTGTCTTGGAACCTTAAGAAATGAATTTTGTCTACAATTCACCAATGATAACGTATATATACGTATTACAGGCTGTTGTTTGAAGATTATCGTCTGAGAAATGTCTTGTAAGTAGAGAGTGTATTCTCGACATGCTGAAGAACTAATATTTCCGTAATATTAACAGCTGCGTCATCCAATACAGGTAAAGTTATTTGTTGATGATTACGTCAAAATCAGTTTTAATTCGATCATCTTTAACCATTTAACTCCTGACCTTGTTCTGGCCCTTGGGCAAATTTTTAGTAATGCATCATGGTATAAGGCAGGGGTGAAATTCACAGCTGATATCTCTTCCTCACCGAACAGCATCATTTGCTATGTTCTAATGTAATGATTGTCAGTGACTTTTAGAAAGACATTGCAAATGCAAAATCAATCTAAAACGTCACAGCTGACGGTTCTTTAAATGGCATTCAAGTTGAAAACATTTCGTTGTACAGATTTTAAGACAAGAAGCAAATGGTTTCAAAACTTACAATTTGCGTGACAAAGACATGCATGTTCCTCTTGATTAACTGCATGTCGTCCTTTGCTGTTCATTGTGTTCTCTCTATTACTCGATCTATTGCCTCTTCCTAATTATTTGGCTTTGGTTGTGTGGGATATAGGCTAGCTAGTTATTCCCCTTAAAGAGCCTGCGTCATGCCCCAAGCATGCAGTATACTTTGAAATTTTCTCGGGGTATTCTGTCACTTTATGTATTGTATTGATGAGAATTTGAACGATGTATGCGTCACTTTAGTCTGTACAACAACTACTTAAACATTACGAAGATTTTCTGGATATTTTACGGTTACCTTTTCACCGGCTCTGAAATTAACATTGACATCTTTTAAAACGGGTTCTTGATCAGCTGCATATCTGACCGAGACGTCCTCAAATCGGATATTTCCCTTGTCTGGCCAGCCAGGTGACGGGATGTATGTCCCTTTTGAGGTTCAAATGAAAGATCATGAAGAAAAGTCAAATAGAGTTTGCTGATTGAAAGAAAACTATGCATAAAATGACTTATTGACGTCTTAATACCAGTAATGTCCATTGTGATGCAAACGTGTGACAGCAACCAAATAAACTGATCTTCTCATAGCAAATGAAGTATATTTAAAGCCAATTGAAAAACATACCTAAATCAACAACATCTTTCAATGTCTACTATATTATCCTTTCGTCAGTACACATGGTAAGTTCGATTAATTTCTGTCTACTCCTTCCAGTTGTGCGAAAGTATGTGTTTCCCTTGAATATTGTTAATGTCCTGCCGCCATGACAAGAATATACAAATATATGGTACATTACCTCTGTATTCCTCTGGTTGGATATTTGTATAGTGCTCTACCCTTTCCAATGCATTCATACTTGTTTCACATTCCGCGAACATTCTCAGCATCCAGTTTAATTCTCCACACATCTATTGTATATTGTATATTGACAGGAATCGAATGAGTGGTATAAGGCAATTCATTGAAAAACGTTTTCCACATCTAGAATTTCCCTAGCAATGCCAAAACAATACAATCATTGCAAATATGTACTCCCCTCACGGACCATAGTGGACGAAAGGAAAGTTGCACCATATTGTGTACGAGGCGAAGCAGTGTACATTATGTAGTGCAGTGTTTGCTTGAGCCGCATTTGCTTGGGCCTGGAGGGGTACATTATTGCTATTATTTTTACAGCTTTGGCAATGCCAGAGCAATTGTCGATTTTGAAAACATCCGGCGCCACAATATTCGATAATCGGAGATATTGCCAGTAATAATTTGGCGACGACTAGTATTGACAAAGCCGTACTGTAATATACAATACCTTGGCTACATTTGACGTTAATACGATTGGACGATGATCATCCAATGATGGTGAAATTTTACAAGAATTCATTTTGTCGGCTTGTGCAAATAAGATTGTTGTCGAACACCTGGGCCAGGAAATTGTGCAAACAAAGTAAACGTCCAGGGTATTCTTACCACCAACGCATAGTTGAGTGCCAATCCAACCCAGCTTGGTTGAATCAGTCCCAGTACACAGCTGATTAATGATCCTAATCCAGAAATTAAAACCACCATGGATGAGAGAAGGTCCTGTCAACGGGAAATGGCTGACTTAGCGAACGTTGAAACAGACTTAGTATACGATCATGTATTCAAAATCGTCATAACCCTGTCGATGCCGTAGGATAAGCAGTCATGTCTCTGTTGCATAGCAACATATTTTGCGGGATATCACTTTAAATTGTAGTAACGTTTTATATGCCCCGAGCAAGTTAGTCCTGCATGGTTGAATTTCTGGCTCGTGCTTTTTTCTACCAGATATCAATTTTTTCTGTTATTTAAAATCAAAGTAGCATATTTTTAATGATGGGTATAATCTGCTTTGTCAAACGGTCAACCGTAAAAGTTGAAAGGTTGATGGTAATTTTTGTGAGTTATTCCGGTCGGAACCATTTCTGAATCACATATGTTTACCAGCAAAGGTCAAGAAAATAAGTGAAAATTCTCACAAAACCTTCTATTATAAGCCAATGTTAATGTTAAATGCTAAAAAAGAACCGAAAATAGATTTTCGGGCCTATAAAATACGCCACGCTCAATGTTTTGCTCGCATCGAAATGTTGAAGTCAAATTGTGTTTGGGAAGCGTACTTAAGATGCCCGCACCAGTTGGTTGTCGCACAGAGAGAGCCTGTTGGAATGAAATCTAAAAAGTTTAAAACTCACATGTATAGTAATCCTCTTTTACAGAGCACATCACGTGTCGTCGACAGTTCCCGGAAATGGTGGATCTTTTAAATGACGAAACTTGAGTTTAACGAAAGGGTTTGTACGCTTATGCGACTGCTTACCAAGCATGGAAATTTGTCAAAGACATAAGAGCTGCTTCTGTCTGTCACTTACCAGACGAATAGATGACCAGTGAAAAGTGCTAAAGAAATAGAGTCGTGTTGTAGTATTGCTGTCGATGGTTTGTAGTATTCGCTTCCGAAAGCGCTGCTCGTCTCTGAATAATGACAATATAGAATTGTTAAAAGGCGTCAAGTGAGCATTCCGATAGAAACATAAAATTCAGTTTCATATCTTACTAAACTTAAGAAAATCTGCGACTGGCTAAAATGGGACAGGTTATATTTGTTACTTTTTAGAGGGTTCACCGAGACTAGCCGCGCGAACGTTTAAAAATGAACAATCGTTTCTGCAAAGCACTTACTTGTAACCAGTAAATGCATTGCGCATAGAGTCCAGACCAAATTCTGCGTCAGCTTGTCCACCATGGAATAACAGCTTATATAGGCTCACAAAACTTATAAAGGGCAAATACTTGGTCTACTATGTGCTGAGCGATTTTATACAAATAACGAACAAGAGGAATCATATCTCATTCATGCTAGGCATTGTCCATTCTGTTGACGAACATCTTATTACTTTCCCTGCTTCAAGCTAAAATACAAGTTACAGCAAGAACCGGACCAAGGTTGTAGGAAGGTCCTCTTCGACTGGACATAGTCAACGTACCTATAAGCTCTGATGATCGGAAGTCCCCCTAACGTCTCTGTGAAATGGGCGAAGATGGGCGATCTTGTGATATTATCCAAACGCTGAAGCTCTCTAATGACAGAAAATTTCGAATCTTGTAAGCTAAAACACCATGACTCGAAATGTGACTACACTCCCAGCGGATATAGAATATCCATCTGGAACGATATTCATGGACAGTTTTTTTCAAAACCTATGGGGTTATAGAGATTAATAAATACAAATCAATGATAATGATATTACAACTAACCGTATTTTGTTGAGTCTGTAGATTAATTGTGCTAATTTAAAAGTAATACATTCCCTCACTTTGTCTATCTATACCGCATTTGGGATGACAGTTTAAAAACCGACTGCAGGGACTTCTACCTACTCACCTGGACGTAGCAAGGTAGTATTTTTGGATCAGAAAGTATACTACAAACAGGGGCGCCACCGCCACTATGAACGCAGGTGTCACGATTGCGTTAACAACCAAACCGGCCAGAGATGATGCTGCAACATCGAGAACGTTTATGATAGCGAACCATATTTTCTGAAACACAAATATTTGCAAAAACTGAAAAAAATCGGAAGAGGAATCGCATTGCATTGTTTTGAATGGCACTTTTATAATCTGCATCTCGAACATGACAGTCACGATGTCTTTGCCTTCCAACACATAAGCCTGTCATCACACCGAATCTTCGGCAAAAACTCTAAACTGTGAAAACACTCTAACTAGTCGTATAGACTTTATATTTTAAAACTTTAGGCCGTAGAACTTGTCTTTGTTTAACTAGTAAGGACAATTCCCGGCGATATTTGATGATATGGGGATTCTTGGAACATGCTGGCGGTTCCTTGGTGTAAAATTTCACTTTTACCCGATTGATAAATTTATGAGAAACACATTGAGCTGCGCACAAGGCAAGTGAAGCAAATGAGCTAATTTCTGTAAAAAAACTCTTTATTTCAAATCATACGCAAACAGATGAAATGTTCGTTTGTATCAGGCTAAAAGCCGAGTATTTAAATTTTCCCTAAAACATAGACATTGATTATGCCTATAAATTTATGTCTGTACGTGTGGAGCATTTTATCCAAACGACAGTTGCACTTGGCGTTTGTCAATTCATTGCTTGGTCAATAGAGGTGGCTTCCTACATTGACGCGTTCTTCACCTAGGAAGTCGAAGTGCAGTGAGGTATTTTCTTGAAGAGATCATTTAATACTTCAAAATCTTGACCTTGTACGGTGAAAATCACACCTACCTGATCAATAATCTCTGTGTCATAGGAGAAGCGGTTCAATATTCGACCCATTGGAGTTGTATCGAAGAACCTCATTGGTGCGTGGATTATATTGCGTAACATTGCGAGATGGATACGACTCGCCGCCAATATGGAAAACACGGTCTCGGCAGCATATAGAGCGACCACAAAGCCAACGAAAGATAGAGTTAAGGCAGTGTACCCGACACGATAGTCGCGCGACTCTTCGTCGAGTTCGCCCTGTGAAAGAGCGTAATTATTTATATTTGGAAGTCGTGCTAATTTTGAAACGTCTTGATAAAGGAGAATAAAACTCAATACCTTTGAGTATTGTGAAATGTCTTCTATGAATAATCACAAATATTTCAATACGATCAGAGACAATCGTAAATTTTTTACTTTCAAGGTTTAGCCTTAGAAGTGACTGATGGAAGCATCGGGCCTGCCACACTCACTTCGGATAAACCATTGAAGACGACTGTTTGCTGGTAAGTCTTAATCTTCCGACCTCATTGGTATACCACTTTAGGACCTAATGGTGACTAAAGATGCACAATCTTTGAACCGCTTTTCAAATCGCAGTTTTGGCCGAAATAATGCTTTTAAGCAGTTGTTTTATTCTTTAACCTATTAGCGTGGGACTGTGTGTTTTGCTAGAATCATTTTGCAAGGCTTAGTTTCCAAATATGGACTGATGGGAACAACGAAATCTATGCTCTTCAATTTTGCTTACAACATATCATTTTGGACGTCTTCATGTAATACAGAGGACAAACCCTCGCTCTCACAAAAGATTGCACAATATATGGTGTACCATATCAAATACTACACATCGTACAAGGTTTAATCTTTCACGAGCCCTAGTGTCAATCTCTCAGTGTAACAACTTTTATTTGTTACACAGTGTAATGGAATACAGGGCATTAACAAATATCGATTTCACTGATGTTCACGTATTTGGATAAAATGGCTGTAATACCCTTGTCTTGGGTTAAACTCGTGTAACATTGGCTTATTGAATGCAATTACAATAAATGAAAATTGCGCTAGACTATTTTTGTAGAAACACGTGTTCGTTCTTTTCAAAAAACCCATCACTGCGTCTTCATAACGACTTACTTACACATAGGTAGACAGGTCAATACTAGTTTGTTTTCTAGTAATGGATGCACCATTGCATCTTAGGAAGATATGGTGACAGTGAAGATATGAACTTTCCACAGGGTTATATGACTTATCATATTTTGTTCATAGAGGGAAGGTCATGCATACATCCCTCACGTCGCTCTTAACTTTGGTAAGACTTTTGCAAAAGCAGCAGGGTTGAATATTTTGGCAACAATGTTTCGCTCCACGGATTTGAAAAAACATATACCCTCCCTAAATATTATGGCATATCTATATATCGTCTCTTCCTTTGATTTATCAATTTTGATCAACTGTGAACGTCTTTGATCTTAGTGTTTGTTTGCTTTCTTATTTACTGCCTAAATATTCACTGAGGCAGGCTACACATTTCTACCTCAGTCACATACCTGGGTTTTATTTCCGATGTCAACACCAGCTTCTGACCAGGTCGAGAGCCAGAAATTTGAAGCGGCGTAAAACGAAACTTGGGCAACAAGAAGTGAGAAAATTAGAGCTACGAGTGGATACTTGACTGCCTTCGCGTATGTCCTGTAAACCCTCCACGACACAGAACCTGCCAGCCTCTCCTCTTTTTCAATCAGTGCACCAACGGAGCCTGAAAGAAAACAGCGACATATCGAAGAAGAAATATCAATGTTGGTAGGAACGCAGTTCAGAAGCACGATAGACAATAATGAAATCACAGCTTCTTACGTATACTATATATGTGAATGTCTTGTATTGCTTCCTTTTGATTATTTACGAGTCTAGCTTGGTTCAACTGTTATCCTTTTATCCTGAATCTAGGACTCAATACACGGAAAGCATATCGAAATCCCGGTAAAGCAATTCCTGAGAAAAGGGCTAGCCCTAATGTATAACTTGGAATGAAAACAATAAAATTACATGAATTGCAGTTAATGGAGTTTTCTTAACAACACTTAAGTGGTTCTGAACCTAATCATATTATTTGACCGGTAATGATTGTAAGCACGTTACCATTTCCAGATAGTTTTTCTTGAGTTTCTTTGCCGGAGACACGTTGTCGAAGTTCAAGCCTTTCATCTTCTGCACTGAGAACACGTTCATCCTCTGATTCGCTGTCCCTATCAGACTCTGAAAGTACACGCAATGTTTCTTGCCAAGCTGCGAACAGATCCGGGTCATGAATTTGTATTTCTTTAAGATTACCCTCTTTACCAACCTTCCCGTCATCCATCAGAACTACCTGTGTTCGGTAAGAAGACAGAGACTGGTGACTGTAATTGTCTCGAATGCGAAACCGTGTTGCGTAGAACTGATAGTATTAGTCATTTGAAAGGAACGACACTTCTTTCGATCTTTCTTACAAATTGAAATACAGTTCAAAAGTTTGGGTATGGAAAAAAGAAGTGAAAAATGACTCGTCTATTGGTTTAAAAGAGATATAAGAGCATACACAATGAACTGTACTTCTCCTGACAGTCTTCGTGAACTCAAAAATATTGCAAACACCTGCCATGGTAAGTTTAGATTAGTAATTATATAGGCGTGATTCATTACTGTCCTGAAATTTTTTTCATGTTATGTAAAACTATTTTCAAAACCAATTTTACGTATATCTATGTATAAATATTATCTCGAACAGAACCCACAAATCTACATAATGAAAGACCAAATTGCTCAGCTACCTTTAACTTTCTTAAAGGTCATCTGTAAAGTCATTTGAATCGTCCGACAGGTGCTACAACAAACCGTTACCTTGTTTGCAAAGTGTAGATATTGGAGTTGGTGTGTAACCAGGATCACCGTTCTTCCTTCTCTTATAAGCATGTCCATAATCCCGTGTTCAACGAGATGTGAACCAACGTGAACGTCCAGGGCCGAAAGAGGATCATCCTAGGATGAAAAAGAATTAGGAATACATGTACATTGTCTGTTGGTCTTTGTTGTATCGTAGATATCAAATCCTTCCCCAGCCAATTGCCACAAAAATTCATAAAATATCAAAGCGACTAAATGTTCTGAATTTCAATTTAATGTGACAAATTATCTGATTCATAACACAAAGATGAATTTAATTAACTACAACTTCCGTTGATCTTTCGAAGCAAGCAAACGGATTATAAGATTCCTTATGACTTCCTTCTCTGGTGTGTCATTGGGTTTCCATGGCAATCAGGGTAAATCATGGTATATCAATTACCAGGAGCAGCGTATCTGTCTTCCTATACATAGCTCTGGCCATGCTGACTCGTTGTTTTTGTCCTCCACTAAGGTTGATACCTCTCTCGCCAATCTCAGTCATATCTCCAGCTAGTAGAATATCAATATCTGGTTGTAGTGCGCATGCTCTAATGATTGCGGAGTATCTGGTACAGGAAAACCGACCCGATATTCATTATTGTTTTCGTAACATGTACAGCTCTGTCATTTTTCGCAGATTGGTTTATTGTTAATAACATTTTGTCATATACCACACCCTAAAATAGTTTTCACCGAAAAATAAACTTTCTTGATTTGATCCATGTAACACTGACCTATTGTTCGAAAGCTTGACTACAAGACTCGCTGATTTTAGTTTGTGAAATCGAAGATGAGACATTTACCTTTTCTGGTCAAACATTTCCCCAAATAGGATGTTGTCTCTTAACGTGGCATTTTGTATCCATGGTTTCTGTGGAACATAGGAAACCGAGTTTTTCTTTCTGCAAAGTAAAATTAGACTTTGAATACTGATTTTCTATGCAATGCCTCTTTTCCATTTAGGAAGGTTAATGACACTTATCCAATCACATATCTATAGAATTAAGTTATGGCATGCTGATAGTTCGTGGAAATACCGAACACTGGCTTCCTTAATCTGTAACACTGCAGAAATATCGATCTAAATAGCAGACACTGCTTCGGTCACTTCGGAACATATCATTCTTAAATATTGCTTCCGTAAACTGACAAATCTGATCGCAGTAAGCTGACTAACTTCGAATCGCTGTGCTTAGGCTCTATGCACTTATACTGGTGGGGGCTGAAGGAATTCGGGGAATTTGTAAAATGTGAGGGTAGTAGAAGGGGACTGGAAAGTTTTGCTCTGCCTAAGGGGGAACCTGAAAATATTTTGGTTCTAAACACTTGAAATCATCCAATGATTCTAATGTTGGTAATAATTAAAGAAAATGTAGAACCATTATGTCGCATTTCATGACTAATATCTCGACAAATCTAAAAGTGTAATTTCGCAAAAATCAACCTGTTTGCCTTGCAACGGGGCAGAAGCTGCCACTGTTGATATTTTTTTCAATACGTCTGTGTAATGAAGATTCTTGCTAAGTCCCTAAAGCATGCTGAAACACAATATTCAGTTTGTCAACGAAGCCTGTATTTGTAAACAGTGGTGATGATTGAATTAGAGCCAAGCCTGAGTGTCTTTTGTCAATGATATGCATGGTACACGTACATAAGCTGTTTTGGCAAGTTGAATACTGGACAGTTCAATATGCAGTTGGGAGTAGAATAAGAATGCAGTTGTATGAACTGAGCAAATAAAAGTATTGTCAGAATTATCAAAGTTAATACGGCTACTGTCCGGCTGCTGCTCTTGGCAGTGTCGCTGTCATCTCATACCGGCAGTGACATTGATATCTCTGGCTCTGGTGTGGTTGAAGAAGAGTTGGAGTCATCTAGGACGCTCGTGACAGTGAAATATCCTTGTACTCAAGATCACTAGGCTTAGGAGACTTGTCATTATCAGGCATTTTTGAATTCGGGCATATCGATGACCCAGTACAAGAGAGGCGTAACTAACCTTTTCAACAAACATTATTAGAGGCGAATAAAGGTTTTAAAAGCGGTTTACTCTAAATAAAGTTCAATTTGTTTGTCGTTCATGGTTTTACTGGTAAAGATTATGTCATAGATATATAAATTGTCATAAATGAATGTTATAGTTATTGAATCATTTTTACGTTAATTGAGTTACGCCTGTCTTTCACTGGCATTTTGAACAATAAAGGAAGCACCTCATCATTTATAGGGCGTATCTTATCATATGTTACTTCCTTTATGCAAAGGTAGATTTTCTGTTTTTGATGAAATATATACAAAATGGGGTGACCATGCTATACGATGAAAAGGCACAGTTTTCCACGAAAATATATAGCTCTACAAACCGCTGATAAAAGGTAGTGTCGAACATCTGCGAGCAAAACTGCCCAATACATGTTTATTCTTTCTATGCATGCATCCCTAATAAAATGCGGCTATATGATAATTTGGAAGGGGAACTTGAAACGTTTGATCATAATGACCGGGGGACTTGTAATTTTTTTAGGCATTGAGGGGGACCCGAAAACAAAGGATTTCAATCGCGATTCCTCTAGTCCCTCTCGTCATTATTTTGAACGCAGCCTTACCTGTTAAACTGTACCATACCAGATGTAGTGGTCATTTCTCCCAAAATGGCGGACAGTAAGGAGGACTTGCCGCTTCCAACCAGCCCAACTACCATTACAAGAGACCCTGGTTTAATAATGACAATTAGAATAACATGACAGCGAATCGAATCGGCAGAAAATTTAGAATATGACATGTCAGTGTCATCGGTTCTCCTCCTTAAGGTAAAACGCTCCTCGAAACTGTAAGACTTAAACCTTTGCTCAAATTTTGTCCGAGAAAACTTTGTTTCTCTCTTTCAATATCGAGAACAAACCTCCAGGATCACCGTGCAAATGTTGATGGAAACAACATTCCCCAAAATTGACCGATCTTCACATATTCAAAATGGTCGTTATCCACGTGTTAATCTGAGGAATGATTAAAATTTTCAATTTTCACAAAAACAAGGTGGTGGTGAAAAAATTTAATAAATAAAATTTAATAAAAAAAGTTAATTTACTCCATAAGCTTGAAGCATAATAGGGATAGGACAGTAAAAGTTTGTGAATCAGAATATCTGTCCCTGAAACGAATTCTATTTTTGGCTGTACAAAATATTAGACTTACCGACGGGAATCTGAATGTTGATATTGGTCAACACATCTTTAGAGCCGTCTTGATTCCATGAGAAAGCCCCGTCGATTATCTGTCAATAGCACAGTGAGAAGAATCCCCGTTTTAAAACATAATCACACTTGGAAGACTGGTAGTTGATAGTCTTCACGACACGTTTTCATGTCTACGCATTTTGGCTAATTTGCAGCTGATCAGATGTAACCCTACGAGCCTCAGCACATTGCAGGCGGTGTTGGCTGATGTGTATCATACTCAACATTCCATATTTTAGGATTAAGCACCTAGGAGTATGTGATTAACGGTGCGTTGGCAATGCTGCGCAGAATTCAGTGAATATCATAATTAATTCGTATGATATTAACTGAACTGGTGAACTGGTGAATACCTATAGCGACGGAAATATTGCGTCAGCATGGTAATGAGGATGACACAGCGAAATCGCACAAATCAACTCCCAATACACAAAATACGTTACATCCGGGCATTTTCCCCAGCACCCCAATTGGTAAACAGTTAGGGAGCATTCCTTTTTTACAGGGAGGGGATTCGGTGGAAAGCAGGGGGTTGACTTTTATGAAACCGTTTTTCTGGGGGACAAATTTTACAATCAATGATTGAAATTTTACAAAGGTTTGTATGGAGTTATGGAAAAAATTGACTTTGGAATTTAACCAAAATGTTGCTGGATCCTCCATACATAATCTATGAGTATACTCAGTGTGACAGTTTTCGGACGATCTCAGTTTTCGGACATTTATTGACATGCCGTTCGTTGTTTTCATTTCGCTTCGTTTCGACAGCGTTTTGCAAGTCATGTGACGCTACAAACTTGGCGACGTTAGCCAGACTAAATACCACTTTCGTCGTGTTAACAGTTTGAGGATAAATACAATAAAGTTTCAAAAGGTAGTGCTCGTCATTTATGAAACGGCTTTTGGCGAAATTCACTACCCTGTCCAAAAAACTGTCACACTGAGTGTAGTTCCATGAGGAAACTATGAAAACTTTCTTTTAAATACAAAACCGGCCTAATGTGTGTATTTATAGACTCTTGATTATTGATATTAATGTATCTGATCAGACTAGGGTAGTTACCGGTGCATGTGTGAGCAAGAAATTTGATTTTGGAATCTCACCGAAATGTTGATTCACTATCTTGTCTATGAGGAAACTATGAATATTTTTTATCTAATACAAAACTAGCTAAATCTGTGTATTTATGTACGCTTGATTATTTATATTAATGTACTTGATTAGACTAGGGTGGTTACAAGTGGATGTTTGTGCAAGAAATTGGATTTTGGAATTTCAGCGAGATGTTGATTCACTATACATGTTGGTCTATGAGGAAACTATGAAGAATTTTTTTTCCAATACAAAACTAGGTAAATCTGCTTTATGTACTCTTGATTATTGATATTACTACCATTTGCAGTAATAGAGCGCGAAGCCATTGCAGTGAACTGCAATAAAACTGCTTACACTAATCAGCTGTAGCCGTGGCCACTTTGGTGTTGAACAGGGCTACTTGATAAAGACCAAAAAGTCTGCTTGTACAAAGGCAAAACTAGCTCTGTCTGAGGCTCGGGTTGTAAATGAGAGTTTACGATTGGCACCCTGTGTTCAAGATTAAGATACAATGTAACATTACCATGCACTGGTCCATGTACAAATCTTTTTTATTTCAACTTCCCCAGACAAACTGTCTGCATGGGACATACAATGTTGTCGACTTTGCCAGCTGGCTACAGCTGAAACTAATTATTGTGAGCAGTTTTATTGCAGTTCACTGCAGTGGCTTCGCGCTCTAGTACTGAAAATGGTTGTAGTGTACTTGATTAGACTAGGACGATAACAAGTTCATGTGTGTGCAAGAAATATTATTTTGGAATTTCACCAAAAATGTTGATTCTCTATACATTGTGGTCTGTGAGGAAACTTTGAATATTTTTAGTATGCAAAACCAGCTATTAAAATCTGTGCTTTAAAAAAGTTTGACTTGTTGATACGGACTGTGACATCTGGGGGAGGGTCGCTGTTTTTGTGCATGAAATGCGGGGTGGGTAACTCTTTTTCTTGCGAACACTTTTGAAGGGCCTAATTTTTCAGGCAAGGTGCCAAGGGTTAATGAATCAAATCTGATGATTTTTGGTGGTCACATTTTACAATTGATGAATTTAGGGGGGGGGGGTCAAATTTTAGAAATTTGAATTGGAGCGGGGTCGCTTTTTACATTTCATTTGTCGCTAATGTTCCACCGAAACCTCTCTCCCCGTAAAAAAACGAATGCTCCCTTACCTGCAACGCAATATCTTCAGGGACATCGCTTTCTTCGAGTGTTTTTTCAATGACCGAGGATCCAGGTTCGAAGGTCCCATACGCACTGAAGTAATCACTTTTGAGTAAAGAAGTTGAGTCAGATTGTCTAGCTGTCTTCAAGGCCAAAATGTTTCTCTTACTGCGATTGTGGCCATATGTTCCAGATACCTCTGATGAATCAAGCACCTACCAAAGTTGTCAAATATGAAATAATGTCATGTAACGGATAAAACACTCCCTTTCAGTTTGAAAATTTGTCGACTAGATCACTACAATGAGGACTTGCGGCGTTTGCTATCAACAGATCACATCGTCGCAATAAACGTCATTATTGTCTGCGTGAATTTTGGCATTTACCATCAAAAGTATTCAAGTGATTTAATGATATATGAAAAGATCAAACAAACAAATAAACAAACAGACAAACAAACAAACGAAACTATACCGTGCCCTGGTCGTTATCGACGACGTCATCACAGTCCTCCACAATCTGTTCATCGATATCGACGTCTTCAAAGCCCCTCGTCATCGATGGTAGTCCTTTCACAGCCTGTCCTATTTCATGTGCTTCGCAGAACGTTTGTATCCGCCTCATGGAAGGTATGGCTTCGGCAGTAAAGCGCAGACTCATTGTAAACACTGAGATTGGTTCCGCAATTTGAGCGAAGAATGCAAGCGCGACAAAGGCTAACTCGGGCGTCAACGGATGCGGGTTTAACAGCGAGTACGAAACAAATGACTATCATGATTAGCACATGCCAGAGGGAAAGGGAGGTTTAGGGATCGAGAAGACAGTCAATGACGCAACGAATATAGAAATTACGATGTAGACCAGCAAAGAGATAAAAGCATAGCGAGACAAGAACAAAAAAGATGAAAATAAGCGAAAAGCGAGAAGCAAATAAAAACATTAAAAAGAACTGGTTATAAATTCGTTGACACAATGTTCAGTAAAGGAACACCATGTGATAAAATCTTGGTAACAAACAAATCTATGATATTTATCAGAGGTAGAGCTGGAAACATCGTGCACCACACTGTCACGCGGTAAAAACTATCGCTATACAGAGTCAAAGATGTTCTTCTCTTTTCCTCTAGACTGAGTTCACTACGCAATAAAGCCCACTGAGCTCGAATCAACCCACATCGGAAATATGTTAATGAATTCATCCATAGGCAATATGCCGGAACTTACGATTAGCGTCACGATAGCGGTTAAAGTCTTCGCCGTAGAAACTGTAAGAAGAATTACGGTCTTTAATAGTTTGCCGGGGCTTTGGTATTATAGCTGGACGTCCGGACATTTTCAAACCAAACGGCATGATATAAATCAAAACGTTGACTTACGGTGAATCTGATTTCTCCGTGGTATGGGACCGTTTAATTTTTGTTGAAGGGAGACTATATATCTGAACATACATGTTTGCCTCTCTTCCAAGAACTTCGCCTACAGTATATTTGAAAACTGTTTTCCTGAAGTAAGTCTCCCTTGCTATCCCCCTTTATTTTCCACGTGTTCTCATATTTCGAAATGTTCCAAAGCAAGGTATATCCTCCCCTTGTGTATTCAAATACTCTAAACTTAAATTGAGAATCATTAAACAAATCTATCACCATACAAAATACTTGAAAAAATGAATAAAAACGTTTCAAATCGTCAGGACCGACATATCATTGCATGAAGTAAAAAACCCCAAATTTTGAACATGACAATAGATTGCATACTTACAACCAACAATCATATAAGCTCCCGATTTCATCATCAACTTGACTTGTTGCTCCCTGACTTTTTCAACGGAGGAGCAGAACATTTCTTCCCAAGCGCATAACTTCAGCAGCTTCATTCCCTGCAGTAGCTCGTTGATTTTCTTCAACCGTGTGTCCGAAGTTTTCTGACGTGATATGAAGAGCACATTGATATTATTATCGCTTCAGCATATGGCGGGTGGACAGTGGTCATATAAGGATGGCATACATGTCGACGCACTCGGATGGATTAAAAAGAACTGCTGTCTCTCTTTTCATATCCTCGGAAGCTCAAATGAACTGAAATCAGAAGTTCTGTAATTCAGCTCGGTCACTATGCGCGGAATGAAATGTTCACTACAAAAACCGAAAATCTTAGACTTTTCTTACAAGTCACTTCATGAAAAATTTGGCTTGGTATTCACTTTCGTAAACACGTATGCAATTCAGGCGTCATCGGTCAAATATTTACAAAATACCTGAAATTCTCTGATGTCGAAATTCAAAATAGTCAGCATTGTTTGTGTTTCCTACTCCATCGCACGCAAAAAGTGACATTCAAATTTCAGCAGATGAAAGTTTATTTTGTTTGCAAGTTATTATGTCGGCACAATTTAAATGACACAAAAAAATCGTCGGATTTTAAGATTTTGTAAATATCCGTTCCCAAGGCGCAGTGTGTCTAAAAGTGGAATGCGCCTTTGAGACAAATATCAAACAGATATCAAACTACCAAACTTTTGCAATACTCTTTTTATGTCTACCACTAATGTGGGCTCATTCTGAGGCCTAAGTACTAAATAACAGGCTTGATTTTTGGGTAAATCGAAAAATGTATCGTCCCACTGTGAATTAATAAAGGGATGGCGGCCATAATGAACTTCAAGTGGCGTTAAATATTTGTGCAGTTTGTTTCTCAGGCATAATTTTGCTCGGTGATCCCTGATTTTTTTTTCTTTTCATTTTTGAAAGAAATGGTAACCGTTTAAGATGGGAAAACTTGATAAAAGTTAACTTTAAACCATTTCTAATTACAATTTCGAGGCGGAAGTTGGCTCAGAGGGTTGATCTTCGCATGGCTTACTTTTACCCCTTAGCCCCAATTCAAATATGAATGCCGATGTAAGACTGCCATATGCGAAAAGGAAATGGAGTATGCGAGGTAAATTTATACTATTATTTCTCTGTAATCGTGCTATTGTTGGTTAATTACTTATTAATCATTTCTGTTCTTTTCATGGTGAATTTACTTACCAGTATGATGTTTTTCAGCCTTGCCAAAATAGCTGTAATCTTGTATTGCACTATGCCAAAGACGGGAATAAAGGCCGCACCAATCAAGGCGGACGCGCCCATTTCATAATATAACAGTATAATGACGACGACAACCTAGTAATTATTCGAAAACAATCTGTAAGATTTACAATTTAGCTCCACAAGCTTGTACGTGCATTTACAGGTATCAATAATCAGACAAACACCTGGTTAAACGATATGCATGGCACCACACAATACAACAAGATCCGTATGCTCATCATGATGGGGATTCCGTCTTTAGTGATAATACTTTGGTCAGTACTTTCATGTACATGATTCAAATATCTGATTTTTTTTCAATATGATGGCAATCTCTCGAAGGTAGTGCATCGTCAAGCGTTCATGTACCAGTTTTGCTGTTTCTACATGTCTTGGCCTGTTCCACCCATGAGCCAGTCAGGTATATCGAGATCAATCTGTTTAAATCTTATGTAGTGACGGCGACGTTACTACCTTAGCTTCCTCATTGCTTTTTTCGTTTAGCTGTGATAGTTGCGACTGTCAGCTAGACAAAACAGCAAAGAGAAAGCAAATTTGGAAAGGTCGCAATCATTACATAATTAATAATTTAATCAGATTGATGCGAGATGTACCACAGAAATAATCGAAAAGCGCCGTTTATGTGGTTGGGTGTATTTGAATTCACTTAAAACTCTAAAAGTTTACTTTAAAATGAAATTGCATTTATTGTGATGTGTTTCAAACAACGTTTTAGTATATTGCAGCATTGAAAAGTAATATTCCAATTTTAAAAATTGTACAAACAGATTAAAGTGACAAGATCGGCGTTTATATATAGTGGCATTGAAAAATGAGTTAATCAGACTGTTTTTTCCCAATCATTTCATGTCATGGCTCCGCTTTGAACGTCATAACTGATCGATCGATCGATAAATACACACACACACACACACACACACACATATATATATATATATATATATATATATATATATATATATATATATATATATATATATATATATATATATATCTATATAAATGAATATTTCTTGCCAGTATTGGTACACCCCATAACCATGGCTGGTACATTGTGAACCAAAAGATCGCAGTGGCATCCACCGACATGTGATTTGTTATCTGCCCAATAGTCATGTCACCGCTCGATAGACTCGAAGTCGACAGACGTAAAGATTTCTCGTAAGTTAGAGCCTGAAATACATAAACTTATTACTTCCATGAACAGGTACATTTTCCTTAAAGAACATCTGGGAACACCAGCTTTCCTTCGTTTTCATACATATACAAATCTTCCTACCATCCAATATCACTTCATTTCATTTCAAATGAACATTTTTACATTAATACATAGCTGTCTATAAATGCACTGTTGAGAATATGAATAAATAATTTTCTTCCGGACACTTTCAACGTCTATATTTTAATGTCAGCTCCATAGACGACGTCCTTGTTAAATCTTCCTCCTACCTGAAGGGCTGATTGTACACGTATAGCATACCAATCGAAAATAACACTTGAAAATCGGAACAGAATAGCCTTAGCAAGCGTAAACACACAGATCACAAGCACCAGAACATATCCGTTGCTGAAGAACTCGTTTACTGTTACGTAGCACACCTGCATGGATGATAAAAGTTGGTGTTTCCTATGAATTGCTTATGCAAGAGTCAACTTATCAGTTAAGATACAATAACTGCCATAGGACTAAGGCTACTACAGCAATATGAAATACTGGATCGACTAATCGCGAACAGACGCACAGAATAGCTTTCTATCTTTCTTGTCGTTCTTTTAATTACACGAAAATGTAAGGGGTGATTTTCGGTAAATCACGCACTCTCAACTGTACTAAGCCTATTAAACCGGCATGACAGAATCGATCACTTCAACTGACAACAACACTGTCAAACAAAGTTACCACTTTTATTATACAAGTCTAACGATCTCGTTCAAATAAAGGGCTGTGTAACCTGCAAACTTTACCATCCCCGAAAGCTTTGCTTACGTTTTCAGTTGGCTCTTCTTCGCTAAAGTACTCCCTTGTTGCGTAGCTGATTACGCCCCCAATGGCGAAAGGAATCACTATGAGACACATATCTGCGAGCACCCTTATAGAGACTCCTAATAACATCGGCCAACCGTATGCTCTTATGTAGGTCTTCCACAAAGACGGTGGTATGTTTTTCTGAAGAGCTCTTGCCTGAAACACAAGGTAGAACAAACACGATGTTTTCTGCAAAAAATTGGTATCAACAAATATTGATTTTGAAGACCGTAATTTGTGTGCAATTAAATGACCGATCGGATTAACCTACATTATCTTATCTCCATCATTATGTTACACTGGGACGTTGATGTAAATATCTAATTTGACAAACTTTAGCATCTTCACTAAGTGATGGTGTACTATTTCTCTGGCTGTGACGCATTTTATGCTTATCATTTCTAGGCGAGAAAGTGTTGACAAATACCAAGCGTTCATTCAAATTAAGTCATATGTTTTCCTTACGCGGGCTACCGTTTAAAATTTCAATCGTATTATATATGAAAGTGCGTAAACAGATCATGAATACTGTGCTCGACTTCGCAGAAAAGTGAATTTACAACAAAATTCCTCATACGAATGTTTATTTTACACTGAAACTTTTTGAATGTAGGAACATAAAGCAAAACCATGAAGAAAACCAAAAACAAAACCGGGTCCGACATGGTGGCAAAATTGTATTTCGCCGATTTATGATCTTCACTACCACAAACTGACGGAATACTATGAAGCAGACTTTGAATCAAACACAATTTTCTACAATTATCACAAAGCTAGTCACAAATGCTTAAATTATCAACTCTAGTATCGAGTAGAATGCTCCTCAGGGACAGATTTTTAAACTCTAAAAAATTTACAATTCTGTTCTGATATCTACTACTTTTGAGGGCTCATTTTGAAGCCCTTTGAATAAGAAAAAAAATCACAATCTTAGGTTTTTTTGGTCGAATTTTTTTTCCATAGAGTTAACAAGGGGATGGCAGCCATTTTAATTTCAAATAACGGTAAATCTACAGTAATTTATTTCTTTAGTTCCAAAATTTGCACGGTGACCACAGATTTTTATTCTTGATTTTGAAAGTGAATAGTTGAAAGATTCCTTGAGGAAAATTTGGACAAAAGTTTGTCTTTTTCTTTCGAAGTGCACACTAACTTCATTGTGACTTGTGAAAATTATTATGACACTTGTATATGCAAATCTTAGGGCAGTTTTGTTTCTCTTTTGTCAGAACATCATAGAGCGAATAATTTACCTTCTCTTCGTCATATGCTTGCTGGAAAACTCTGTATACGTATCTGCATTCAAAATCTGCAGGCAAGCATCCGAGATCATCCATCTCCAACGGTCGCTTGTACCCGAGAACGAACAACCAATTAAGAGACGAAAACATCGTCTTCGATAACAGATTACCGTAGTTGAAGCGGTAGAACATCCTCTTGTTATTGAGGTCGGTAGGATAAGCCTTTTCGTTGTAACACCAACCTAAAATCTATCCAATCACAGTTATTTTCGGTCTTTAAACTCTCATTGTGTACTGCGACAACCGAAAAGTACTTCAACAGGTTGGAGATAACGCTCAGATAAATGAAGTGTATGCATCCCAATCATCTTATGGGCAAATTTTCCAACTTTTTCCACATTGAATATAGGTTTGGACTGTCAATACACTTTGTAAAATGTAAATCCATTTTATTACACGTAAACATTGTACCAGTATTTTTGAGAGTAAATTTAAATGCCGAAAGATAATTGTATATTTGGCGACCCAATGGTGGCAGAAACACCATGTCAAGAATAAAACCTGACAACGAAATCGTTGGTCAATGACAACTTTGCACACGAGCGCTAAGTTTGACTTATCGTTGCAACTTTGACAGTTACAGTAGTGCCAATGGATGGGAAATGCAGACTGAAGAAAAGTGTGACTGTACTGTAGCAGATCATTATCGAATTCAGCTCGACTAAAATATCAGTAGTATACAGATACCATACACAACAACTAATAACTGAAAGGCTATCAAGAATATAACCTAATTCAAGCTGATAGCTGAAAGGTGTACTTTGGCTTCTTTTAAGACAACGATGTATCATGATGACGAGTGAATAGAGAAATACGTTCGCAAATAAACTAAGTCACATTTTGCTGCTTGGACAGATTTTAAAGGCTTACCTTTGTTCGTATTAAATTAAGTTCCAGACAGAGCATACATCCATAGATTACGATGCATGTAAGGGTAACCACTTGTCTCATCATGGTAATATCAAACCCAATTTCACCTGTTTGATTGAGCAGTCTTGCAACGTCAATAGCGACAGCTGACAGCCAATACAGAACCAACAACCAGGTCCAGTGAGGTCGCTTCCAATATTCAAGATAGTTATAGTACACTAAACTTGTTAGTCCACAGAGCATTGCACATGACTGAGGTACATAGAGATGAGGTTGTGTTACAGAGTTCCTGGTCACATCTGTTAAAACACCTTCACCAACGCCACAGAGTAACACTAAAATCAAGAGAGTGGACAATATCCATTTTCTTTTGTGTCCTGGATATGGTATAAGCATTTTCGATGAATAGTTTCGTAACGCTGTAAAACATCCGAGTATGATCAGCACCGAGGACAGGAGAAGGAGGAAGCACAGGTGTATGCCACAATATACAATATCGAGATTGCGTTGACTTTGGTGACAGTGAGTTGAATTGTCGCACATTTCAACAAAGCATGTCTGTTCGGACGATGCCATCTCAAGCCAGTGCAGAAGCGGAGCTGTAGTGCGATCGTTCAGCGTTGACTCGTTCACTTCACGAAAGGAATGGGGGTGATATGTATTAACTTCGTCGACGTGTCTAGTAATCCATATGCCACTTTCAAATTGGTGACCCGACCCGAATGAAAGGTGACCTTTTTGTAATGTGCAGTACCACGTGCAACTCTATGAATACGATGGTTTCAACCGGGCTCGAACCCACAACGCACGGCAACCAATCACTTAGCTCAGAGGCGAACAGACAAAACCGCTCGGCTAAATCCCCAATCTCAAACAGATTGGTTCAATAGCCGAGCTAAGGATGTTACAATTCTGACTGCGTATTCCTCACTAGTGCTAATAGTTGATCAATTATGTCACAAAATGCAATTATCGTTCAATGTATTTTACGGACTAGTGATAGAAATAATTATTTACAAATACGCAGAGTGCTCGAAGCAGTTTAACTTTCAGAAATTTATTCATACATTTTAAGATTAAAAAACTGTAAAAAAACAAAATACAGAAGATATCTATCGGGATGTGTGCAGACTTGTGGTCTGGCTTGCGAATTTGACCGAGGGACAGAAAGTGAAGTATGCCCGTCCCTTGGGAAACATATAGGAGGCCGGGCAGGACTTGTCCTATTCCCAAAGTGAAGAGATTGTTGTGCCACAGACGAGACAAAAGTACCTCCCATTAAGTGAAGGAGGGACATAAATGGGGAGGCTAAAATGATGCCCATACTAGCCAGGATAGCACTGTTGATGTATCTGCCAGCGCGAAGCAGGGGAAAAGATTAAAGGTACGTCCTGCGTGGGGTAAACCTAATTTAAACACCACAGGCCTGTGCCGCGTGCCACGTGCCACGATTCGCGATTCATGTTCTACAGTTCCCAGTTACTTAATCAATACATCTACACTGATAAATCACCATACAGGCTTCAACGGCGCCTTCTATATGCATGAAGTGGTGACCTGCGAAATGCGCGTCCTACATACAGGGGCATAGGTTACTTCACTAAGGGACTGGATATAAACTACAGGCAGGGAGGGCCGGGCTTTTGAAAATGACGTAAACTAGTGTCATTTCAAAGCGTCTGCAAGAAAAAACAGTGACCCTCCTCCTATCTGCCACAGTTCACATCAATAATATTAAGACCCTTTGTCTTGTGGCTATATTCGATTTTAACTTTAAAATTGATCTCATTTGCATAAAAATTGATCAATCAAAATTCCATACTTTAAGTTTGAAAACCTTATGGCCAGGCTGCTACATTGTAAACATCGAGGTCTTAAGCAATTTTAATTTTGAGATGATAATTTTGCAATTATTACATTTCAGATTTTTCGATGACTTTTTACCAACCCTACAGCTCTGCAGCTAAACTTTGGCTGTATCTTATTCTATATATGAGTCCGCTAGGGCAGGTATTTAGCAATTTAATTTATCTATTTAACAAATGGATTGTATGGACCAAAATGCGCACCTAAATTTTGGGATTGCTGCTGACCTTTGACCCCAATTTTATCCTGCAACTCATTAATTATGAGCATATCTAATCCTAGGCTACCCAATAGAGATTCAGGTCTGAATTTAGGTGGACAATTATTGTTATGGAAGGAAAAAATGCTGGAAAAAATATCAAGTGACCAGCATTACGCTTGACCTCGATTCACAAAAGTGAGTATAAATCAGTAACTATAAATGCTACAGCATTCATATTTGATGAGATATAGGATTTTGTTGGATGAAGTACCTTATCGCATTTTGTCTTTTTAACTCATAAGCTATGTCGATGTCCAATTCAATTCAATTCAAGTTGCCCATCTGCACTTAGATATCTCAAATCCGGTCATTGCTGCTATGCAGCTATGTTCTATTCTTGGAATTATACAGAAAAGAGCATGGAATGTGCTAAATCCAGATATTATCTCACTGGGTATATTATACTCTGACAGATAAATGTACTCTTATACAGAAACACTGGCCCTCCCTCCCTGGAATTTCTGCCAAGTCCCTTCTGTAGAATTCGTAAAAACACATATCGTAGGTCATCAATTCATGCATACAGAAGGTGTCGTTGAAGCCCTAATCTTGATTTATCAGTGTTAATGAATCGATAAAGAAAATTGTGTGAAAATGCATCTGTTTTTCCAAGCACGCAGCCCGTCTAGCTTGAATTAGGCTTACCCTCCTACACACACTGTTCACATGCCAATTAGCTGGGGACGAGGTCCTGTCAACATAACCTAGGGGACAGCTGTCTGGTTGGTTAATCAAATATTGTCAACTGACCGTTTTATCATTGTCACATTATATATTGAGTTGGTGAACTGTTCAACCATAGCTTTGGGTCATACTGCTTATTTTAATTCCCGCTAGAATTCCTCAGACCTCCGCTAGATTGGTCGTCTGCACTGACCGTGCCAACCACAGGTGCTTGCAGCGTTGGTTGGATAGTCGATCGAAGGCTCGAGATCGAATGCCGTAATGTAATGCGCAGAAGGCAGAAGGGCGAAGCTGGGTAGTCGTAGAGTAGTCGCGCCAGCGGCTGACTACCGATGTCCGGTTCAATACATATACTATGCGGGGTAAAAAGTGTATCAGCTCAAATCATCGGCGCCGCCATGTTTATGAATGATTGTAAAGAAACAAATACGAAACGTTCAAAGTATGATTTTTTAACTCGCCATCAATAAAACATCACTGCAATATCCCAGTAAGGGAACCGATATTATTTATGGCATGGGGAGGGAGTCGGAGGAATTTCATCGGAAACTCCGGCATTTCGAGTAAACCCCTGCCAACCATGATAAATTTGAGTCACCCCTCTCTAACTCTGAAATTTTGACAGACACCGACTTAGAAAAGCTAAATACCCATACATGTATTTGCGAAATTTACAAAATACAGCAATGGTAAAGACCTTTCATATTCTGATGTACCCTGCTGGATTATCATCAGTTATCTCATGACTGTTGAAAAAGGTGAAACCATCGAAATGAAATTCAAAGTCACAACAAAATACAGATATAAAAGCTCATGCCATAACAATATCTAATAATATAGTATATTGTTTAATTTTGATGGGTATCATGACAGGGTTTACACTAGGATATCTGACTGGGCAGAATTTGAAAGTTCAGGGGGAACACGCGAGAGGCTGAGGGGGAAAGTGTCAAAGGGGGCTTTGCCCTATATTGCATGGAAATGTTGAGATATTGATGTGTGCAATGACTGCGCAATCTGAGGGTGTTTTTAATTTGTTTTTTTTTACTAACTAAGCCTTTTAGAACATCCCAAGGGGAAGAGAGCGAGAGGGGAGTCCCCCTCTCGTATCGAAAATTTTGAGACACTGGTAATGATGCGATCTGAGAGGTGTTTCAATTTATTTTGCGCTCAATAAACCGTTTAAAAATGACATTGAATGCTGATATTTTTATTACATTTTGTTTGAGTCACAGTATTCAACAACCAAACAATTACAATACATTTTGTGAAAAACACTTCTCAGTTTGCCAGAGACTGGAGACAAATGAATGTGCAGGAATGGACAATCTGTTAGCTTCTTGTGTTATTTTCCCAGCTGCCAGCTTCTAATGAAAGCCTGGATATGGTATGTTAAATGTCAAAATTGTTATTGAATTGAGATCAATTAAAATATATGTTTCTATGATAAAGTCCTTTAAAGAAAAAGTCTTTGTTTGTCGTTTTCGGATTTTTAAAAAACCTACCAGCCAGCCAGGGGAAAAACACACACACACAAAAAACCCACAAGTGTGTTACCATAAACTCAACTTTTATTTGGTTTCCTTTGGAAAAATAATAGTGTTAACATTGTGTTTGTTAATTTTCTCTGAAAGCGTACCAGCACACGGACGACAAACAAAGATTTTTTAAAGCGCCTAATAAAGGATGAATTCACAACAATTCACTTTTGTCATAGATCCTAGGAAAATTTTTAGACATTGACGTGTGATTGTTAGACATTGACGCGTGCAATATTGCAGTCAAGTATAAGAATATCCCAAGGGGAGAGCACGAGAGGTTGGTGTCCCCCGTCTCGCATATAATATTTTGAGAAATTGATGTGTGCAATGGTGCAATCTGAGAGGTGATTCAATTTGTTTACCACAAAAAATTGAGTCTATTTGCACTGTAGAAGCATCACGACGGAGATGCCGCTGTCATTCACTGTTAACTTCTATCCATTTTGCAACTTTTCCAGCAGTAAACCACGTTACTAAGTAACAGAAAAATTGATTCACGAAGTACCATGTCAATACGCCATTGAAAGAAGAATAAGGAGGAACAATTGTTGATAATACTCATGGTTAAAGTCGCAAACATTAACATGTTAAATGTGAATATTCAGATTCTGATTATGGGGGAAAATATAAACATTTTGAAAGGATTCACAATAAAACAAAGGAATGGACAGGCGTATTTTGCTTCAGAATAATACCTAAAATCAAAATCGTACTCTAATTAACCCCGTCTTAAAGCATCAGTTCCTCTGTTCGTCAGGGAAACTGACATAATTTATGAATAAATGCATGGCTGCTTGTTTCTGCTCCTCGTAACCGTGAAAGTAATCTGCCTTTAGCGTAAGATCGGCAGCCATTGATACCAAAGGTGTAACAATAGAATGAGACTCCCTTGAAAATATCCAAGAATATACTCAATTTGCATTAAACTGATAATATTGAACAAGTCAACGGAATAACCTCCAAAAGTGTGTGGTACTAGTCCGTGCGTGTGATTGGGAATCGTTGACATCAACGCTTCTTGACCAAAAGACCGAATTCACTGCCGTCTTGATTTTGTAACTTCTTCGGCGAATCAAATTCAACGGCTTTACCTTCACTCAACACCAACACGCTGTCTGAATCTAGTACAGTTGATATGCGGTGCTGGAAATCAAGACACAGGATTTCATTCACTCTTACAAACAGTAAACTGGCTGACTCTAAAAACTGCACATCTAAATCATTCAAAAAAAATATGTATTAAAGAAAAATATATTTAAGAAGAGACTTCGCACGCTTGTCGTTCGGTCCAATACCTGTAAAAATTATCTTCGGATATATTTTTCTGAATTACTTTCAGAAGGTTATTTTGAAAATGCATGAATCGGCAAATACATTAACAATTTAAATGGTGCGATTTGGACAGTGTTTTTAAATCTTTAAAAAGGGAAACTGACAGTTCAAGAGATGCTGAATACACATCTTTGCTTGCAAAGGACTCTTGTTCGGTCAGCTTGATTCTTAAAGCATAGGGTCGCATGGGTATTTATCGCAAAAATACATTGGATTTTTCACTAAGTCTTTTGTCGACAACGTACAGATTCTGAATATTGATTTTCCCAGAAGAAAATATCATTTGCGTAATATATCTATCAATCGATGAGTTTTGATTTATTTGTTATGTAAAGTCATGCATTTTACGCGACCTCTAGACATCGCTGTGACCTCTTTCATTGAAACCGCTGTAAGACACTTTCATAACAAATGGTGACCTTTTGTTAGTGAACATTATCAAATGATTGAAGTTTACATGACTGAAATGCCTTCACCATTAGAAAACATGAAATTCGAATTTCATTACTTACAGCGATGGTTAGCACTGTCATGTCGGTGAAGGCGGTGGATATGACACTTTGCAATATTGCGTCCTGAAAAACACCAAACTTAAAGACAACTGCCACGTTCGCAAGAAGGCAAAACGTTAACTTGAAATCATCAAAGTTCCAACGTTACGCCGTAACAGCACAAAATAAAATTCAAAAGTTCCGTTATTCATCAGATTTTTTCTCGAAGCTCGTATTATTAGTAGATTTAAACTCGACTACAAAATATCACACAGAGTTACCTATAAAGATTTGTCATGACGAATCTTATGGGAAATAAAGAAGAGAAGTTGTTGAGTCACCTTCTTTTCTTTATAAATGGTTGCACTGTGTAAGAAATTGCCACAGTATCAATTCTCCAGAAAATGCCCGAGCGCCATTGAAACAGCATGATTTCAAGGTGAGTGTATGGACGGAAGGACACAGCAACAGTTGAATACTACCGACAAATTTTAACAAATGAAGATATATCGGATCTTTGTCAATATTTTCGGGTGATTTTTAAACAACGATTTCCTTCGAAGAGATACTGACCGTCTTAACATCAATCGATGTAGTGGCTTCGTCCATGACAACAATCTTGGCATTCCTAAGAAACGCTCTGGCAAGGCCGAAGAGCTGTCTCTGACCAACGCTGAAATTATCGCCTTCTTCTGAGACATCTGAGTCTTGAAGTTCAGGAGAAATCAGCATGAGACAAATATGGCGTCAATGTTATTATGGTTGTATAAACTCGATAAAATGTTGTCTCAATTTATAGGAGGTTGTAAATCAAGCTACTAGCAATAGCGACCAGCAACGAACAGTAATCAGCAATAATGAGTAAGAACCAGATAGATAATGAGCCAAAACATATGGTCTGTTGATTAATTACACTGAGACCGTATTACCGGCCAATCATGGAAATCACACTCCCTACGACACCTCAGAACTTATCAATAGTGAGCTGCATCATGGAATAAAACAGCATTGACTATTATTTACAATGAAGAACGAACAAGAACTTCACAGAACAAACTAGAATCAGGCGTTGTCGGGTAAGATAACCTTCTTTCAAGTTATCCACTTTGTCATAATTGCAACAGAATAAAATTCTTTTTGTTTCCTTCCTGACGATAGGAAATAACGGATGAAGAGCGGTTTGTTCGGTAGTTTCCTCCCGGTCTAATGGGTGATTAACACAATGGTTTGGTCTATCTGCAAAACTGTGTTCTACCACCATATATAACATTATATCTCATATGATGGGATAATCATTCTATGTGGACTTTCCTTTACGACTGTTTCTATGGCCCTTTAGAAATGCCGAGCTCACCTAGTCGGTTGTCAAGTTTGGAAACAATTCCTTTCAACTGAGCTACTGCTAAAGCTTCCCATATTTCATCGTCAGTTTTCTTGTACTGGGGGTCAAGGTTGAACCTTTGAAAGAAATAAGCGATGACAAAAGTTAGCTTCAAATACCTGGGTAAAGTTTCTGAAAAACGGAACAATCCTAAAATTGGGGCCAAATTCGTGCATTTAGAGTAATTTCTATTCATTTTGTATTGCTATACCACAGGACCGCTAGTTAGTGTAAAGGTGGTTTGATGTTTAATTTACCTGATCGTTCCGGCGAAGAGCACTGGGTCTTGCGGTATGATGACCAGTCTCTCACGAAGTGTCAACAAAGGCACGCGGCTGATGTCAATTCCATCGATTACAATTCGTCCTGAAAACAATGGCATCATAAAAAGAAATGAACACAAATCAGGACAGCATTCTTTCGTTTTTCATTTTGGTTGTTCTTTTTTCCGTGGATTTCCCTTCGCAAAATCAGAAACAAAAGGTCCATATTGTTCGTTACCTTTGAAAGTGTCGATGATCCTGAACAGCGCCAGGGTTAGTGATGACTTTCCACTACCCGTCCTGCCACAGATTCCAATCTACAAGTTAGAACAAAAGTAAAAGAAACTCATCAAATCTATTATTAAATGCAGGTCGAGGAAAATCTACAAAGTCAAGGCTTCACGTGGATAATATGAATATGACTTCTGGTAGTAACATGAACAAGAACCATGCCTCTCAACTCCAAAGCATTACGAAATGCTCTGTATTTATTACACTGGACTTTTTTCTAACAAGAAACATGCATGCGAAGTTTGCGTCTTCTAATTTTTAAGAAATTAATATACATATATATTACAGGCTTTCGTTTGAAGATTATCGTTCAAGAGATGTCTTATAAGTAGAAAGAGTATATACGTGACGTGATGAATAACTAATGTTTTCATAATTTTAATTGCTGCATTTCAGTGTGACAGTTTTCGGACAGGGTAGTGAATTTCGCTCAAAGCCGTTTCATAAATGACGAGCAGTACAAAATCTTATTACCACACCCTTCGAAACTATACTGTGCTTATCCTCAAACTGTTAATAGGACGGAAGTGGTATTTAGGGGATCAAAATTGCACAATTGTTAACCCCATGTTGAGTGCGTAGTAATCGGACTGCTATCGCAGTAATCGGATGTCGTATTTGGAATGTGATTATTGGGGCTAAATATTGATATTTTGAAACTTCAAACCCCCGATTTTCAATTTCGATGTGTTTAGAAAACTGTTAGTAAAAATATGTGACAAATTAGTTACGTTTAATCCATGGACGACGCAACTATATTTCGACGTGTATGGCGCTTAGATATCGGACATGGGCTGTCTCTGTGTGTTGCGTTCGACACCTTGTATCGTACGGTGTGGCTAACTTCGCCAAGTTTGTAGCGCCCAAAATAGCTTCTACCGAAAAAAAAAATCCAAAACGGGACAACAGCGTCACCTGACTTAATATGCTGTCACATGACTCGTAAAACACTATCAATACAGAGCGAAGTGAGTACAATGAACAGCATGTCATTAAATGTCCGAAAACTGAGGTCGTCCGAAAACTGTCACACTGAGTGTATTGCACTATTGATGTGCTCGGTCACGGGTTGAATTTGTAATCAACCCAACTCAATATTACTCATTTGCAGTTGTTGATCTTCGTTGGTGACCGATTTATGGTAACTGGATACCGAATCTAGCTCATATTAGCTTCGTCGCTACGTTTCTGACGCTGACGGCTGGTAAGATTTACGTCACGGTCGTGGGTCAAGCTCGACTGGTGGAAATACTCTCGAGTCTACGAGTTTCCGTTGTTATTGCCCGAAGCCAGTCAACTTCGGGACGCGTTTTCATAACGGGCGTTTTAGGTTTTTTGCGACCTGACGAGAGCTTTTACGTCTTCGGTCGAGACCGCAGCAAATCCTGCAGATGTCAACAGCTTATCGTAGCTCGGCGCCGGTACCGCTTCCATCGTCACAGTTTTTTGTTCCGTCCGTGCAGAGATATGAGTTTCACTTCGATAATAAAATTCTGATCTCATAAATGCAGTTCTGCCAATCGTAATAATTATTTTCCTCCAAAGATATACAATCCCCTTCAATATTTATTGTTGTTCAGGAGCCCCTAGCCGGCGACAATATTTACCAATAGAAAGCAGTACGGGATAATCACTAATTTGCATAATTTAGTGTGAAATAATTTCTTAACCATGGTTTTCTATGTAAACATTATTCAATGGCACGTGATCTGTTTTCAAAATGCTTTGCAGTTGGCAAAGCACGTAAAATATTTTGCTGAAAGCAAGCAATTAGTAAAATATTTAGAAGCGTGATAATCAACTCAATCAAAAAGCTTAAATACTTAGAAAAGTGTCACAGATTTTTAGAAAATGCAAAAACTATATAAGGACTATATTATCTCTATCTGTGAAAATACCAACTTTATTTCGCTGCCAACAGATTGGTGATCTGTGGTACATATGTAATAATCTTAATAACTCGACATTGCTTGCTCTTAATTTTGACTTTGTTGCGAGGGAGAAAGGTTGCCAGGGAAATAGATACGTCTTTCCCTTAATATGTCTGAGTCATACCCAAAGTAGCATTCTTTGACATTTTTCTCAGGTCCGGAGTGTTTTGTCATTTTATGTATTCTAACGACGAGAATTGTGAACGATGTGCATATATCCGTCACTTTAGTCTGTAAAACAACTACTTAAACATCACGAATATTTTCTAGGCATATTACGGTTACCTTTTCACCGGCTCTGAAATTAACATTGACATCTTTTAAAACGGGCTCTTGATCAGCTGCATATCTGACCGAGACGTCCTCAAATCGGATATTTCCCTTGTCTGGCCAGCCAGGTGACGGAGTGTATGTCCCTTTTGAGGTTTAAATGAAAGATCATGAAGAAAAGTCACATGTCGTTTGCTGATTGAAAGAAACTGTTTAAAATAAATTGTTACCAGTGATGTCGTTTTTGACTCAAACATGTGACAGCAACAGTAGTAACCAACAGTAGTAACAAAATTTGTCTTTTTATGGCGAATTAAGCATATTTAAAGCCAATTTGAAAGTATACTTAAGGTTCCAAGACAAGAAATTTACCTTTTTAAGCTGACGATTCTCTGGTGGTTAATAAGCTCAGAACCTCCGTAAAATACGTGTTTGTGAAAAGCCTAGATATAGGGGAACATTTCTGTTAGCATAGGGTCACCATTGTTTACATAACTATCACGTGACCGGTAATTTTCATAACCTTTCAAAAATCGGGTTTTCCCATGTTTTGTTTCAATGCTTTTAGATACGTGGCTGAAATTTGTGTGAGTGCAAGCTGTCCTGAGGATCTTCTAAAGTGTGTCTCAGAATTTTCTGAAGCCTTCTTAAACAACTTTTATGCCAGAAAAAACTTCCAGAGCAATGAATTTAACCGTAGTTAATTTCTTTAAAATTGTGCTAAAAAACTAAGAAAGCTGTACAAAATCTACGTCACACTTTTAAAGAGCGTTGTGACAGATTGTATTCCATCAAGTTTGAGTCAGATATTTTGAAGTATTGAATAAAACAGGGAAAACCGATTTTTGAAAGGTTATGTAAATTACCTGTCACGTGATAGTTATGTAAACAATGGTGACACTGTGGTTATCAAAATGTTCCCCTATATCTATGCTATCAGAAAAAGTATAATTTACGGGAGCTGTGAGCTTATTAAGCACCAGAGAACTGTTAGAATAAAAAGGTCAATTTCTTGTCTTAGAACCTTATATCTACAATATCTTTCATGTCTTCTATATCATCGTTTCGTCATTACACATGGTAAGTTTCATTAATTTCGATCTAGTCCTTCCAGTTTGTGTTTCTCTTGAACATTGTTATTGTCCTTCCACCATGACAAGAGAATACAAATACATGGAACACTACCTCTGTATTCCTCTGGTTGGATATTTGTATAGTGCTCTACCCTTTCCAATGCATTCATACTCGTTTCACATTCTGCGAACTTTCTCAGCATCCACTTCAATTCTCCACACATCTATTGCATATTGTATATTGACAGGAATCGAATGAGTGGTATCCACATCCATAATTTTCCCGGCAATGACAAAACTATAAAATTATAGCAAAAATGTACTCCCCTCTTGGACCATAGTAGACGAAAGGAAAGTTGCACAGTATTGTGTACGAGGCGAAGCAGAGTACATTATGGAGTGCAGTGTTCGCTGGAGCCGGGTTTGCTTGGGCCGGGAGGAGTACATTATTGCTATTATTTTTATAGTTTTGGCAATGCCAGGGCAATTGTCGATTTTGAAAACATCCCGCGCCACAAGACTCGATAATTGGATTCATTGTCAGTGATAATCTGGGCGTTGGCGTCACAAAGTTCACCGGTATTGACATAGCTGTAATATAATATACAATACCCTGGATACAATCGACGTTAATACATTTGGGTGATGATCATGAAGTTGAAATTTTACAAGAATTAGATTTTTACAAGAATTGATTTTGTCGGCTTGTGCAAACAAGATTGTTTTCGAGCAGCTAGGCCATGAAATCGAGAAAACAAAGTAAACGTCCAGGATGTTCTTACCCCTAACGCATAGTTGAGTGCCAATCCAACCCAGCTTGGTTGAATCAGTCCCTGTACACAGCTGATTAATGATCCTAATCCAGATATTAAAACCACTGAAGATGACAGAAGGTCCTGTCAACGCAAAATAGCGGATTTAGCGATCGTTAACACAGGCTTATTATGCGATGTATGCAAAATCGTCATGACATTGTCGATGTCGTTGGATATTATGTAGTCATGACTCTGTTACATAGCGACACATTTTGCGGGAAAAGGATGTCACTTTAAACTGTGGTAATTTTTACAAGCCCCCGACAAAATTAGTCCTCAATGCTTGAATTTTCGTTTCTTGTTTGTTTGTACTGGATATCAATTTTTACTGTTTCTATGAAAACCAAGTGGCATACTTTTCACGATGGGTATAATCTGCTTTGTCAAACGACAAACCGTAAAAGTTGAAAGCTTGATGGCTATTTTTGTGAGTTATTCCAGTCGGAACCATTTCTGAATCACATATGTTTACATGCACATGTGAAGAAAATAAGTGAAACTGCTAAAGTGCCTACTTCTGTAGGTCATGTTAATTTAAGGCGAAAAAGAACCGGAAATAGATTGTTGGGTCAATAAAATACGTGTAACGTTGCAGGCTCAATTTTTCGCTCGCATCGGAATTAATGCCCCTGTAGCTGTAACTCTTGAAATTTGTCGACCTGAAAAAGGCTTTCTTTTTTCTCTGGTTTTCTTTAAATTCTACAAATTTAAAGGATATAGTCTTTTACCACTGAAAAATTGGACAAGCAAATTTAAATTTTAACCGTTATTTTGATTTCCCGCCATTTTTAAAAATTGATAATATTACAAAGAAAACATAGCATATGGTGTCCCAGTGGAAAACATTCAGCACTATGCATTATATTTTGGACTACTCTGTTGTTTCTGTGAAGATTCCAATGCATATATGCACTGCGTACTGTGTTTTTGCTTTATTTGCATGAGGGCGCCATTTTATGTTTGGGCAAACATTTATTATTTATCTTGCTCAAAATTGCACATGTAGTCCCAGTGAACAGTTTATTCTACCTGTATAAACACCCCTCAATGAGTACATTCCCATGAACTTGTTTTAGTTTGGAAGTAAAATCACAAAAATAATGCGAAAAAGATACAGCTATCGGGCATCGGAATTAATGTTTCGGCGCCAGTTGGTTACCGCATGCAGACAGCCTGTCGGGATGAAATCTAAAAGTTTTAAACTCACAGATATAGCAATCCTCTTTTACAGTGCGCATCACGTGTCGTCGACAATTCTCTGGAAATGATGGATCGTTTAAATGACAAAAGTTGCGTATGCGACTGCTTACCAAGCATTGAATTTGTCAAAGACATAAGAGCTGCTTCTGTCACTTACCAGACGAATAGCCGACCAGTGGAAAGAACTAAAGAAATAGAGTCGTGCTGTAGCATTGCTGTCGATAGTCTGTTGTATTCGCTTCCGAAAGCGCCGCTCGTCTCTGAATAATAACAATATAAAATTGTTAAAAGGCGTCAAGCAAGTATTCCGATTGAAGCGCATCTTACTAAACTTGGTTGAAACCTGCGATAGGGCTAAAATTGGATAGGTTTTGTTTGTTATTCTCGAGATTGTCCATCTAGACCAGCAGCACCAACCTTTAAAAAATGACTAATTCATTTCTGCAAAGCAGTTACTTGTTACCAGTAAATGCGTTGCGTATAGGATCTAGACCAACTACTGCTTCAACTTGATTTCTAGGTACAAAATCAATAACTTGTCCGCCATAGGGTAATAGCGAATATGGGCTCACAAATCTGGTGAAGTGCACACATGTGGTCTATTTGGTGCTGACTAATTTTATACAAAAAAAAATTAACAAGAGGAATCATGTTTTTTTATTAAGCAATAACCCCCGCCGCAGGAGGGTATACACGAGATTTTGGTACAATGCGCGACATATAGCACGAGCCGATAGGCGAGTGCTATATGGAGCGAATTGTACCAAAATCCAGTGTATACCCGACTGCGAAGGGGGTTATTGTTATTATATTATATCAACTTGTGTGTCTTTGTCGTCTTGTTCGGGCATTTTCGTCAGTTTCAACCCAAAATGCAGAAAACTGACGTCTGAGAGATCGAACGTCGGAAAATCATCGCCCGAGACCGAGCATTTTTATAAGTTTGGATTACGTTGACAACACACGAACACAATATCGTACGATAACATACGCATTACGTTCATCAAAATTTCATTAATATTTACATGCAACACGAACTGCTTCAGACACAGAAATGGGTCAAGAGTTCAAAGCAAAAGAAAAAGTAACAATTTTTTTCGTAAATTTACATAAAAACAATAGCGCTGGCTTTTTTTGGCGTAGTACACTAAAAATAGATTTGTCTCATTCACTGTCAGTCCGGTGTGCGCCAATCGTCGTCGTAACATTCAGGCAGAGGAGGTGGTGCAGTGGGGTTTACAGGTTCTATTTTTGATGGATATTTTGGATGGACAATTTGTGCCAGAAAACGTGCAGTTTTGAAATAATCCAGACATGGATTACGGCGACTGTAATGCGAGCAGAGTGTGTTGCCCGATTCAGCGAGAGCTGGACGCTGACACAGCGATTTTCGTCGCAGTCGCCAGGAATGATAGCATTGTTATTTTGAACTTTTTCAAGTTCTTGGGCTACATCGTTAGAACATCCTGGTCTGTTACAGCCCAAACTCTAGGAAGGACTATCTGACGTACCGTTACAGTGAGGAAGTTTCAATTTATTTGTGTATGAATGAATACTAGTAGTAGCTTCGTTTTAAAGAGCGGTATGTCGCGTCTCGACTCCTGCTGAATCGATCAAGCAAACTACACAGTGCGCTGTTACTCTGTACAATTTTGTACATCATCATACCAAAATAAATGTGTTGCTTCGGAGATTTCTTTCATCATAGACCGCTTATTTTTACCAAGAGGTGAGTTACAGAACCATACTTTATCTCTGTATCGAAATTCGAACTCGTTCTTTGAAACAAAGCGGACTATTTCGGATTAAGTTCAGAGCTACATCGTTCAAATGCACCGACCGGGCAATTTTCAAAAATGCTGGTTTAGGGGCCCGTTTTACCACCGCTATCAGTGCTAAAACAATATTTTAGCATCGCTCTCGTCCAATCAGAATGGCGCATGGTAGCATGATATAATGTAATTTCATTCATGCTATGCATTGTCCGTTCTATATGGCTGAACGTTTCAATATTTTCCCTGCTTTCCCCCTAAAATACAGAAATAATGTAGTAGGAAGGGCCTCTTCGACCGGCCATAGTCAACGTACCTATAAGCTCTGATGATCGGAAGTCCCCCTAACGTCTCTGTGAAATGGGCGAAGATGGGCGATCTTGTGATATTATCCAAACGTTGAAGTTCTCTAATATAATATATGCGGAAAACAATGCCAACAAACAGAAAATTGTGATTCTCTTAAGCAAAAACACAATGACTCCAAATGTGACTACACTCACGGAGGAAATAAAATACCCATCTTGAGAGATATTCATGAAAAGTGTGGATTTTTTTCAAAACCTATGTGGGGTTATCGAGATTAATAAATAAAAATCGATAGTAATGATATTACTAAATTCTTATTTTGGTAAGTCTATGGATAAATTGTGCTAAAGCAATACATTTCCTCACTGTATTTATCTATACCATATTTGACAGGACAGTTTAAAAGCACTTCTCCCTGGACAAACCGACTGCAAGGACTTCTACAAGCTCACCTGGTTGTAGCAAGGTAGTATTTTTGGATAAGAAAGTATACTACAAACAGGGGCGCCACCGCAACTATGAACACAGGTGTCACGATGGCATTAACAACCAAGCCGGCCAGAGATGACGCCGCAACATCGAGAACGTTTATGATAGCGAACCATAATTTCTGAAACACAAATATAAATTTTGCAAAACCTAAAAAAAATGTTTTTCGGAAGAGGCATCGTATCGCATTGTTTAGAATGGCACTTTCATAATCTACATCTCGAACATGACCTTCACGCTGTCTTTGCTATCGAACAGGTAAGCCTGTCATCACACTGAATCGTCGGCTAAACATCCAAAGTGAGAATCACTCTAACGGGTCGTACAGACATAATACTTTCAAAACTTTATACAATAAAACTTGTCTTTGTTTAAATGGTAAGGACAATTCCCGGCGATATTTGATATGGGGATTCTTAGAAACGCGTTGGCAGTTCCATAGTGCAAAATTGCACGATCATAGTGACAAGTTAATGAGAAAGAAATCGGGCTGCGCACAAGGCAATTGATGCACATAATCTAATTTATGAAAAAAATTTTTGTTTCAAAACCTACGTAAATAGTCGAAATGATCGTTTGTAGTAGGTTTAAAGCCATGTATTTCATTTCATTTCCTAAAAAGTAAACCACGGACACTGTTTACGCCTATAAAGTTATGTCTTTACGTTTTGGAGCATTTTTCATCAAACCGACAGTTGCACATGTCGTTTAACAAGTCATTTCTTGGTCAATAAAGGTGGCATGCAAGAGCATTGACGCGTTCTTCACCGAACAAGTCGAAGTACAGATGTATTTTCTTGCAGAGATAATTTCGATACTGCAAAATCTTGACGCTGCGAAGCGAACAGCACAATTACCTGATCAATGTCCTCTGTGTCATAGGAGAAGCGGTTCAAGATTCGACCTATTGGAGTTGTATCGAAGAACCTCATTGGTGCGTGGATTATGTTGCGTAACAGCGCGAGATGGATACGATTCGCCGCCAATATGGAAAACATGATCTCGGCAGCATATAGAGCGACCACAAAGCCAACGAAAGATACAGTTAAGGCAGTGTACCCGATACGATAGTAGCGTGACTCTTCGTCGAGTTCGCCCTGTGAAAGAGTGTAATTATTTATATTTGGAAGTCCTGCTAATTGTGAAACGTCTTGCTAAATTAGAATACAACTCAATACTTTTAAGCATTGGGAGGTGTTTTCTATGAATGATGACAAATATTTTAATATGATCAGAGATACTCGTATATTGTGTCTTTCAAAGATACTTGTTAAACAAAGGTTTAGGCCTAGAAGTGACTGATGGAAGTATCGGATCTTATACATGCAGCTGGGGTAAAAATTGAAGACGACTGTTTGCTGTTCAGTCTGTTTAGTCTGAATCTTCCAATTTCATTGATATACCATTTTGGGACCTAGTGGTGCCTTGAGATGCACAATCTTTGCACGGCTTAACAAACTGCAGTATTGTCCCGAAACATGCTATTAAGCAGTTATTTCATTGTTTAGCCTATTGGCGTGGGACTGTGTGTTTTGCTACATTCATTTTACAATGTTTAGCATTCAAATAGCGCAAATGGACTGATGAGAACAACAATGAGACATGCAACACATTTCTACCTTAGTTCCATACCTTAGTTTTATTTCCGATGTCAACACCGGCTTCTGACCAGGTCGAGAGCCAGAAACTAGAAGCAGCATAAAACGAAACTTGGGCAGCAAGAAGTGAGAAAATTAGAGCTACGAGTGGATACTTGACTGCCTTGGCATATGTCCTGTAAACCCTCCACGACACTGAACCTGTCAGCCTCTCCTCTTTTTCAATCAGTGCACCAACGAAACCTGAAAGAAAACAGCGACATAAGGAAGAAGAATTGTCAATGTCGGTAGGAATGGAGTTCAGAAGCACGATAGACGATAATGAAATCACAGCTTCTTACTTCATATGTGAATGTCTTGTATTGCTTCCTTTTGCTTATTTACGAGTCCAGCTTGGTTCAACGGTAATCCTATCATTCTGAATCTGGGACCGAGTACACGAAAAGCATATCGAAATCCCGGTAAAGCAATTCCTGAGAAAAGGGCTACCCTAATGTATAACTTGGAATGAAGACAATAAAATTACACGAATTGCAGTCAGTGGGTGTAAACCAGCACTTTGGTAAGTGTTTGTGAACCTAATCATATTATTTTATGTTACCATTGGCATTTCGAGACAGTTTTTCTTGAATTTCTTTGCTGCAGACACGTTGTCGAAATTCAAGCCTCTCATCTTCTGCACTGAGAAGGCGTTCATCGTCTGATTCGCTGTCCCTCTCAGACTCTGAAAGTACACGCAATGTTTCTTGCCAAGCTGCGAACAGATCCGGGTCATGTAGTTGTATTTCTTTAAGATTACCTTCTTTACTAACCTTCCCGTCATCCATCAGAACTACCTATTATGGGTTAGAAACACAGAGAGGTGACTGTTACTGTTTTGAATGCGAAACCGCATGTTACATATTCTGAAAGTATTAATCATTTGAGAGGGAGAACACACTGGTACCATTGAACAGTACACTCCATTACGTTCTGTAGCAGTCAAGTTCGCTAGATTTAAAAAGAACAAAATTCAGCAAATTTTAATAGTGTTTTTACAGATGGAAATACAGTTCAGAAGTTTTGGTTTGGAAAGATGAAGTTGAAAATGACACGTCTATTGGTGAAAAGAAAGGCATTGGAACATACACTATAAACTGTACTTCGCGTGACGGTCTTCATGAACTAAAAAATATTGCTAACACCTTCCATGGTTAAAGTTTAGATGAGTAAATTTAGGGACGTGATCTACTATTCTAAGGTTTTTCATGTTGAGTAAAAGAATGTTCAAAACCAATTGCACGTAGATCTATGTTTAAATCTTCTTTCTAACAGAACCCAATAAATTTACATAATAAAAGACCAATCGCTCAGCTTTCTTGAATCATCTTAGAAACTATCAGTAAAGTCGTTTTGAATCGTCCGACAGGTGTTACAAAAAACCATTACCTTGTTTGCAAAGTGTAGATATTGGAGTTGATGTGTAGCCAGGATCACCGTTTTACCTTCTCTAACAAGCATATCCATAATCCCGTTTTCGACTAGATGTGAACCGACGTGAACGTCCAGAGCCGAGAGAGGATCATCCTGGGATGAAACAAGAATAAGGAATACTTTGTTGCAATTTGTTTTATCGTAGACATCACAGGGGAGATTGTCAAATCCTTTCTCAAACAATCGCCTCAAAAAATTCATAAAAATGTCAAAACGACGAAATATTCTGAATCTTCAATTTAATGTTTTCCGACAAATTATCTAATTCATGTCATTTTTCAAAGACGAATATAATTAACTGCAACTTTCGTTGACCTGTCGTTGCAAGCAAAATGATTATAAAATTCCTTGAGACTTCCTTCTCTGTTTTCCTATGGGGTTTCCATAGCAATTACAGTAAATCATAGTATATCAATTACCAAGAGTAGAGTATCTGTCTTCCTGTACATAGCTCTGGCCATGCTGATTCGTTGTTTCTGTCCTCCACTGAGGTTGATACCCCTCTCGCCAATCTCGGTCATATCCCCAGCTGGTAGAATGTCAATATCTGGTTGCAGTGCGCATGCTGCGATGACTGCGGAGTATCTGATACAGAAAAAATGACCGTATATTCATTATTGTTTTCATAACATTGCAATATGTGAAGTTCCGTCATATTTCGAAGCTTAGTCAACATTGCTAATAAAATGCTGTCATATACCATACCCTAACATAGTTTTCATCGACTCTCTCTATTCAGGAAATAAACTTTCGTGAAAGTTTTATCCGTATAATACTAACTTATTCCTCTAAAGCTTGATTACAAGACTCGCTCTTTGAATTTTTGGAAGAAGTAGAGACGCTTACCTTTCGTGGTTAAACATTTCCCCAAATAGAATATTGTCTCTTAACGTGGCATTTTGTATCCATGGTTTCTGTGGAACATAGGAAACCGAGTTTTTCTTTCTGCAAAATGAAATTAGACTTTGATTTTGGTTGAACTGCCTCTTTTCCATTTAGGAAGATTAATTACACTTATCCTATAACATATCCATAGAAGTAATTATTTGCTGATAGTTTGTGGAGATATCCGACACAGGCTTCGTTTATCTGTAATACTGCAGAAATATCGATATAATTAGCAGACACTGCTTCGGTCACTTCGTAACTAATCATTCTTAAGTATTGCTTCCGTGAACTGACGAATCTGATCGCAGTAATCTGACTAGCTGTCCGAATCGCTGTGCTTAGGCTGCATTCACAAATACTGGTAGGAGGCTGGAGGAAAAATGTGAGGGTAGTAGAGGGGTGACTCAAAAGTTTTGCTCTGCCTGTAAGGGGGAACTTGAAAATATTTTGGTTTCCAACATTTTTAATCATACAATGATTCTCATGTTAGTAATAATTAAACAAAGTCTAGTACCATTTTGTCGCATTTCATGACTTTTATCTCGAAAACATCTAAAAATGTAAGAATGCCAATGATTTTTCATAAAATCGACAGGTTTGCCTTGTAACGGGGCAGAAGTCGCAATTGTTGATATTTTTTCAATGTTTCTATACGATGTACCATATACAGTTTCCTGGTGCCTCCCTATAGCATGCTGAAACACAATATTCAGTTTGTCAACAAAGACTTTATAATAAATATTAGTGATGACTGAATTAGAGTCAAGCCCGAAAGTCTTTTGTCAATGATATGCACGGTACACGTACATAGACTGTGTTGGAAAGTTGAATACTGGACAGTTCAACGTGCTGTAGGGAATAGAAAAAGGAGGCAGTGATAAACTGAACAGAGTTAATACAGCTGCTGTCCTGCTACTGCCTACTGGCAGTGTCACTGTCACTGCATACTGTCAGTGACAGTGATAGCTGTGACTCTTGAAGTAGAGTTTTAGTCATAGGACGCTCATGACAGTGAAACATACTTGTACACGAAATAAAGCCAGATAGCAACACATGGAAGATCAGGACTAGGAGATTTGACGTTATGAGGGATTTTTGAATTCAGGAATACTGGTGGCAAAATATCACGCCACAAACCTTGAGATTGATCGTCTGATTTTCCTGACAAGACGGAATGAATACTTTCGCCGCTATGATGCTTTGAATGCTGACTACAACAGGATTCGCATTGCAGAAGCAGGTAACAAGAGGCTGTTCAAGATCATCGCTGAGTTTACTGATGCGAAGGCGATTCAAGCCAAAGAGCTACCTTGGCAATTTCCACCGAAGGAAATTCCATCTGAATTCATGAACAACTTCAACACAAAGGTTTCTAAACTTCGCGAAGGTTTACCCTGTGTCAGTGTTGACAGCGACTGCATTTTACTATGCCACACATTTCCAGCTTTCAGCAAAGTGTCTTCAGACCTGGTTAATACCCTAATTAAACGGACAGTCCCGAAACCATGTGTTCTTGATATACTACCAGCGAACTACATCAAGAACTTTGCCAGTGTTCAATCTCCATTCGTGGCTCATCTTTGTATTGTATTGTATTTTATTTATTAACGTGTCCTATGTGGACTTAAAGTTTACATTTGCTAACATGTGTAGTACAATATATGTTAAAACTTGACGCATCCAGCCCCTTGGGCTTATAAGACACAGAAAACCAATTTCAACAAGAAATAAATAAATAGAAAAAAAGAAAAAAGTAACAGTATTCTGAGTGAGAGGAGTTAATCTTTCTGAAAACAAGTCAGTTGTTTTAGGCATCAGTAGTTCAACCTTATCAGTAATATGAAGAGCACTGAACACTTTTCCAAATAATGTATCTCTTAGGGAATCATACAGAAAAGAAAGTGTTTCTCTTCTTCAGTTTCAGACCCTGGACAAAAATTACAAATTCTATCCTCCACTGGTAATTGCTGAAATCTGCCTGTTTCTACTTTTAAAGGTAAAATACCAGTTCTGAATTGTGCAAGAATTGAGCGTTTCGGTCTTGACAATGGTTGCAGTAAATAATTTTCTGTTTCATATTTTAATGTTTCATGTTTCGAAGTTACATAGGTTCTTAACTTGGGTTTTCTACACACATCTGTACACCATTTTCTTTCAATATATTTTAACTTACAAGAGGCAAAGTCCAAATTTAAAGTTTCAAGATTTAAAAAGTCATTATGTAAATTAATATCTCTAAATGCATTAGCTATATCATAAGACCAATTCTTGATTCTATCTCTTAGAATGTAATCCCACAGAAAAACAACTTTTTGTGATTCTGTCATTTGACATATTAACAACTCTGTTCTAAAACCTTAGGATATTCAGTTTATGTCTCACATATCACCATTTATAACAAGTTTTGGTGCATCTTTTCGATGAATCGCTGTCATCTGGAAGTGTGCCCACTCACTTTAATTGTGCCATCATCCGACCACTGCTCAAAAAACCGGACCTCAACTCAAACATCCTGAAGAGTTATCGACCCTTATCGAATTTACCATTCTTGTATAAAGTTCTTGAGCGCATTGTTGCATCGCAGCTGAGCAGTTACCTCAGTGATCACTCTCTGTTTTCCAAGTTCCAGAGCGCATATAGCGCTCATCATAGTACAGAGACTGCCCTTCTGCGTGTTCATAATAAAATCATGCTTGCTCTCAACGATAAAAACGACGTTCTCCTCATCATGCTGGACTTGTCGGCGGCCTTAGACACAGTTGATCATAAGATACTACTTCATAGACTTCAATTTCGGTTTGGTATCACAGGTACAGCTCTATCGTGGTTCAAATCTTATCTCCACCATCGCAATCAGTGCGTCAAAGTTGGCTCTGCAGCATCAGCTAGTACACATATGGAGTATAGTGTTCCCCAGGGCTCAGTTCTGGGCCCGATTCTTTTTACTCTGTACACATAACCACTTGAAGACATCATCGTCCAGCATGGTTTTAATCATATGATGTATGCGGATGATACACAGATTTATGTTGTGTGTAGAAGACCTGATGAAGTTCTCGTTTCTGTCGAGGTATGTGTCAACGTTATCCACTGCTGGATGAAATCCAATATGCTAATACTTAATGATGAGAAGACAGACACTGAGGTTGTTCACTTTTCGTCTCGTCTTAAATATGATGCAGTGAAAGGACAATCAAGAAGACATATGGGGTCACCATCCATTATAAGAAATGTACGATGAAAGTCACATTTTCACGAAAATAACTTGAAATCAATATATAAAGCCATCCATTTCAAGTTAATGCAGTGAATTAAATTTTCACATACAATTTCAGAGGTTGAAACGTTTAGTTGATGGAACGTTTTAACCTTCCAGTTTTGTCAATTTTGTAAAACTTTTATATGTAGCGTCTAAGTCATATATATCTCGTTACTTTTGAAAAACAAATCCGATAGGCGACTTTGCTCAGTTTTTCACATTTTTGCCAAAATGTAGCCAGGAATTCACAATTTGAATACTCTCTCATGATTGTCATTTTGTGTGCTCTTAAGCATGTGCCATTGACTTGCTTGAAGTTGGATTAATTCAAGTCGGCTTACGGTAGATGGACAAATCCAAATGCATTAAAAAAACAATTTAACAAATTGCCTTAGAAATAGGCTCCAAAAGCTGCTGATAAAAGGTAGTGTCGGACATCTTTGAGCAAAATTGCGCGATACATATTTATTTTTCTGTGCTTGCATATGCGGCTGTATGATAATTTACGGAGCTTGAAAATTTTTGATCATATTGCGAGCGAGGGGACTTGTACAATTTTGAGGGTATTGAGGGTGATCTGAAAAGACAGCATTTCAATTGCGATTACGCCAACCCCTCCCACTATTATTTGTGAACGCAGTCTTACCTATTGAACTGCACCATACCAGATGTAGTGGTCATTTCTCCCAAAATGGCGGACAGTAAGGAGGACTTGCCGCTTCCAACAAGCCCAATTACCATTACAAGAGAGCCTGGTTTAATAATGACAATTAGAATGACACGACAGCGAATTAGCCCAAAATTTGGTATATGATATGTCAGTGTCGTCGGTTCTCCTCCTGAAGGCAACACACTCCTCGAAATTGAAAGACTTAAGCCTTTGCTCAAACTTTGTTCAAGTAAACACTCTCTTTCAATATCAAGAACAACTCTCCAGAGTCACCAGGCAAATGTTAATGGATACAACATTCTCTAAAATTGACCGATCTTTACAGATTCAAAATTATCGTTATCCATATGTTAATCTAGAGAATAATTAAAATTTTGATTTTGTTACAAAAACAAGGTGGTTGTGAAAAGTTTATTTACTTCACAAGCTTCAAAATGAGGCCACACAAGGAACATAAAGGGAAAGGATTGTAAAAATTTGTGAGTCAGAATATCTGTTCTTCAGGCGAATTCTATTTTGACTGTACAAAATATTTGACTCACCGACGCAAATCTGGATGTTGATATTGTTCAACACATCTTCCGAACCGTCTGGATTCCATGAGAAAGCTCCGTCGGTTATCTGTCGATAACGTAGTGAGAAGAAACCTCGTGTTTAAACATAATCACAGTGTCACTTGGAAGATTGTTAGTTGATAGTCTTCACGACATGACATTTTCATCATGACTTATGTATGATCTTATGTCTACGCATTTTGACCAATTTGCAGCTAATCAGACGTAACCTATACGAACCATCTGCACATTGCAGGCGGAATTTTGCCTGATATGTAATGATTCAATATTCAACATTTTTCTTAGAAATATATGCGCACATAAGAGTTAGGAACGGTGGCAATGCTGCGCAGAATTCAGGAAATATCATAGTTGATTTTAATACTGGTGAATTGGTGACTACCTATAGCGATGGAAATATTGTGTCGGCATGGTGATGAGGATGACACAGCGAAATAGCACAAATCAATTGCCTCGGCAGCCTAATCGGCAGACTGTTACCTGCAATGCAATATCTTCAGGGACATCGCTTTCTTTGAGTGTTGTTTCAATGACTGAGGAATCGGGTGTGAATGTACCATACGCACTGTTGTAATCACTCTTGAGTAAAGAAGTTGAGTCAGATTGTCCAGCTGTCTTTGAGGCCAAAATGTCTCTCTTACTACGATTGCGGCCATATGTTCCAGATACCTCTGATGAATCAAGCACCTACCAATGAGATGTTTTCAGACATGAAATAATGTCATGTAACGAATATAACATACCCTTTCAGTTTGAAAATGTGTCGACTAGTTCCCTACAATGACGACTTGCGGCGTTTGCTTTCAACAGATCACATCACTGTAATAAACGTTATAATTGTCTGCATAAATTTTAGCATTTATCAACACAGGATTTCGAGTGATTTCATGATTTATAAATGGATGAAACTAATAAACAGACAATCAAACGAAACGATACCGTGCCCTGGTCGTTATTGACGACGTCATCACAGTCCTCCACTATCTGTTCATCGATATCGACATCTTCAAAGCCTCTCGTCATCGGTGGAAGTCCGGTCACAGCGTCCCCTATTTCATGTGCTTCGCAGAACGTTTGTATCCGCCTCATGGAAGGTATGGCTTCGGCAGTAGAGCGAAGACTTAGCGTAAACACTGAGATTGGTACGGCCATTTGACCGAAGAATGAAAGTGCAACAAAAGCTAACTCGGGTGTCAACGGATCCGGGTTTAAAAGCGAGTACGAAACAAATGACTTTCATGATTAGCAGAGGGCACAGCACAGGAAGAGAGGTTTCCGGATCGAGAAGACAGTCAAATGACGCCACGAATATATAAATTATGATGCAGAGCAGCAAAGAGACAAGAACAAAAAAAGATGAAGGTAAGCGAAAAGTGAGAAGCAAATAACAACTGGTTATAAATTCTTTCACACAATGTTCAGTCAAGGAACATGATAAAATCACAAGTCTTGGCAAAATTCAAATGTATAACATTTATCAGAGGTAGACATTGAAACATCGTGCAATATATAATCATGCGATAACATCGGTTATAGTTGTTGATGAAAACTATCGCTGCACAGATTCAAAGTCTTTTTCTCTTTTCCTCCAGTTTATGTCGCAATAAAGCACACTGAGCTCAAATCAACACTGGAAAGATGTTCATGAAATTCATCCATAGGCAATATGCCGGAACTTACGATTAGCGTCACCATAGCGGTTACCGTCTTTGCCGTAGACACTGTAAGAAGAATTTCGGTCTTAATAGTTTGGTCTTGCTTTTGCTATTTTAGTGTTGGACATTTTTAAACGAACGGCGTGATATAGACCTAAACGTTGACTGACGGTGATTCTGATTAATTGTTGTATGAGACCACGGTTGGATTTGTTGAAGGGAGACCATATCTGAACATGTTTGCCTCTCTTCAAAGAACTTCATCCACAATATTTGAAAACTCTTTTCTGAAATTAGTCTCCTATTTTCGTTTCGATTTAAAACTTGCCATCCCCTCTATCTTCAATGTGTACTGACATTTCGAGATAATCCAAAGCACGGTTTACCTTCCCTGTGCGTATTCAAATACTCTCAACTGAAACTGAGGAGTCATTTAAACGAATTGACCGCTGTACAAAATACTTGATAAAACAAATCAAACGTTCGAATCGGTAGGATCGACATATCATTTTATGAAGTCCGAAACAACCAAATTTTTGTACATGGCAATAATTATTATTGTATACTTACGACCCACAATCATATAAGCTCCCGATTTCATCATCAACTTGACTTGTTGCTCCCTGACTTTTTCAACAGAGGAGCAGAATATTTCTTCCCAAGCGCATAACTTCAGCAGCTTCATTCCCTGCAGTAGCTCGTTGATTTTCTTCAACCGTGTATCCGAAGTTTTCTGACGTGATATGAAGAGCAGGTCGATATTATGATCGTTTCAGCATACGCCTTCCATGTTTAAACAACATCTCAGGCGCAGAACATACCAAGCCAAAGTAAAATAGTTACATATTCAAATACTAGTAAAAACAAGGTAAGTGAAAGGTAATATGAGATTTAAAACATCATAGTCGTTAAAACAGCGGAACTCAGGTGAAAGCATGATGGTGCAGTTATCCAAAATAAGTTTCAATCGTGTTCACAATGAAATTATCACCCCGAAAAGAAAAATCTTGGCCCTTTGCTAACACGTTACTACAAGAAAAGTTTAGCTTATTCCATTTCGTAAGCCAATATCAGGCACTACCAATCAATTTTTTACAAAAATTACCTCCCATTCTCCTATGTTGAAATTCAAAATGGTCAGCATTCTTCGTGTTCGCTTCTCCATCGCAAGAAAAATAGTGACATTCCGATTTCAGCAAGTGAAAGTTAATTTTGTCGGCAAGTTAATGTGCCGGCACACTTAAACTAACAGAAAAGATCGTAGGATTTTAAGATTTTGTGAATATCTGTTTCCGAGGAGGCAGTGTGTCTAAAAGTGGAATGCATCTCCAGGACAGGTATTCGGACCATCAAAGTTTTACAATACTTTTAGTCTACCACTAGTTTTGGCTCATTTCATAGCGCAAGGAGAAAATGCATTTTTCGCAGGCTTGTTTTGTGTACATCGAAAAATGTATTGTTCCATTTTGAATAAACCAAGGAATGGCGACCATTGTGAATTTCAAGTGTCGTAAATATTTGTGCAGTTTGTTTCACAAGTTCTAAATTTGACCCCCGATTTTCATTCTTGATTGTGAAAGGAAATGGTGTAAAGTGACCTAACTGAAATTTTTAGGAGAAGCTGAAGTATTTCAATTTCGAGGCGCGACCCGAAGTTCCTGAAGTCGCCTAAGAGGGTTAATCTGCGCATATCTGACTTTTTCTCATTGGCCCTAATTCCGACGATCAATATCGATGTAAGATTGCCATATGCGAAAAGTAAATGCAGTATGCCATCCAGTCACATTTATACGTATGTTTTCTTTGTTATCGTGCTATTTATGATTAATTACTTATTTATTATTTATTTTCATTTCATTCTGTATTTACTTACCAGTGTGAGGTTTTTCAGCCTTGCTAAAATAGCTGTAACCTTGTACTGCACTACGCCAAAAACGGGAATGAAGGCCACACCAATCAAGGCAGACACGCCCATTTCGTAATATAACAGTATACTGATGACGACAACCTAGTATATTTTCAAAAATAATCTGTAATATTTACACTTTAGCTCCATAAACTTGTACTTGCATTTCCATGAATCAATGATCGGACACCTGGTTAAACACTATGCATGGCATCACACAAGAAGATCCGTAAACTATGCTCTCCATGATGGGGATTTCGTCTTTGATCAGATAAGATCAGACTTTGACAAGTAATTTCATGTTAATAATTTGAATATCTGAATTTTTTTCTCAGTATGACGACAATCTCTCGAAGGTAATATGTCGTCAAGCATATATCAGTTTTGCTGTTTCTCAACATCTGGGCCTGTTACAACCATGAGCAAGGTATATGTGAGATCAATCTGATCAAATCTGATGTAGTGACGGCGACGTTACCACCTTGGCTTCCTCATTGTTTTTCTCCTGTAGCTGTGATTAGTCGCGGCTGTCAGCTAGACAAAAGCAGCAAAGCACATCCAAAGTTGGAAACGTCGCAATATTGACATCTGATTTTAATCAGATTGATGTGAGATGTACCACAGAAATCATCGAAAAGCGCCGTTTAGATGCCTTGGAGTATTTGAATTCACTTGAAATTATAAAAGTTTTCTTGAAATTGAAATAATGTGTCTCAATCAACTTTTTTTGCTACTGCGACATTGGAAAGTTACATTTCATGTAATAAAAGTTGTAAAACCAGGGTATTGTGACAAGACTGGCGTTTTAATATACAGTGGCATTGCTAATGACTTAATCATACTGTTTTATCAGCTCAAATATTTCAAGTTATGGCCCCGCCTTGAAGGTACTAACTGATCGAGAGTCATACACTCACATAAACATATATATCTATATAAATTAATATTTTCTTGCCATTATTGGTCCACCCCAAAACCATGGCTGGTGCATTGTGAACCAAAATATTGCAGTAGCATCCACCGACATGTGATTTGTTATCTGTCCAACCGTCATGTCACCGCTCGATAGACTCGAAGTCGACAGATGCAAAGATTTCTCGTACGTAAGAGCCTGAAATACAGAAAGTTATAAATTCATTAGATTCTATTAATTTGAACAGAAATGCAGTGCTATGAACAGGTACATTTCCGCGAACAAACACATAAAATCTTCCTCCTACCTGAAGGGCTGACTGTACACGTATAGCATACCAATCTAAAATAATAGCTGAAAACCGCATTGTAATGGCTCTGGCAAGCGAAAACAAACAGATGACAATCACCAGAACATATCCGTTGCTGAAGAACTCGTTTACTGTTACGTAGCACACCTGCGTAGAGAATAAAACTAGTGTTTTCATAAATTGCCTTTTTGCAAATATCAAGAACACAATTGAAACTAATTCGGCAGAATAAGATATTTTAGTAATGCTAGTTTAAGCAGTTAATTTAAAGGCCCGCTGTATCTTTTTGCATTATTTTTGTGATTTTACATCCAAACTCATGGGAATGTACTCATTGAGGGATGTTAATACAGGTTGAATAAACTGTCCACTGGACTACATGTGCAATTTTGAGCCAGATAAATAATAATTGTTTGCCCAAACATAAAATGGCGCCCTTATGCAAATAAAACAAAAAACACAGTACGCAGTGCATTATGCATTGGAATCTTCAAAGAAACAACAGAGTAGTCCAATATAATGCATAGTGCTGATTTTTTTCCACTGGGACACCATATGCTATGTTTTCTTTGTACTATTACCAATTTTTAAAAATGGCGGGAAATCAAAATAACCGCTTAAAATTTAAATTTACTTTTCCAATTTTTCAGTGGTAAAGACTATATCTTCTAAATCTGTAGAAACCAGAGTAAAAAGAAAGCCTTTTTCAGGTCGACAAATTTCAAGAGTTACAGCTACAGGGGCTTTAAGCTCTTCTACTTTTCCTTTTAGTTTTAGCTATTCACTGTTTTGTAACAGTAATTCGTAAGCTGCAGGTCACGTCACACTTTTGAACAATGAAAAGATCACAATTTTTTGAAATTAGTTCAAGTCGTGTTCAAGATTTAATTGGCATTTATCAGTTATGATACAATAATTGCCAAAGGTTACTAAAGATATATGAAATGCTGGATCGACCAATCGCGAGCCAACAGACGAAATGAATGAACTCTCTTTCTATGTCGTTCTTTACACGAAAATGTTAGCGTGACTTTGGGTTAATCAAGTACACTCAACTGTATCAAAGCTGTCAACTAGGGAACTAAACCTGTCAATCAAGGAAACCAATACTATCAATCAACTGACAGAGCTGATCACTTCCGGAGTGGTAACGAAACTATCAAACAGAGATTTTTACCACCTTTATTATGAAAGTCTTATGATAGTCGTTCAAATATAACTTGGAGAGTTTTTCAAACCACCTTACCATCTCCGAAAGCTTTGCTTACGTTTTCAATAGGTTGTTCTTCGCTTAAGTACTCTCTTGTTGCGTAGCTGATTACGCCCCCAATGGCAAAAGGAATCACAATGAGACAGGTATCTGCGAGCACCCTAAAGGAGACGCCCAGTAATATCGGCCAGCCGTATACTCTTATGTACGTTTTCCACAAAGACGCTGGTCGGTTTTTCTGAAGAGCTTTTGCCTGAAACACAAGGTAGAACAATCACTTTATTATTTTTAAAATAATAGGCATCAACAAATATAAATTTTGATTACCACATTTTTCGTGTGATTACACGACCATTGGATTAACATATAATTATCTTATCTTCATGATGACCGGTTACACTGGAACATATCAGTTCCACACATGCAAATGTGTGAAATGCAAACGTCTCAGTAACTTCACAAACGTTTGCATCCCTGGTAAATGATGTTGAACTGTTTCTCTTATTGTCACTTCTCAGTGAAAAAATGATAAAGTGTTGACATAAAGAAAGCTGTCATTCAAATAAAGGCATGCATTTTAATTACGCATATCCCATTTTGAATTTCAGTTGTATCATAGAGTGCGTAAAACGAGATCAATACAGTGCTTCACTTCGCATAAAAGTGCATTTATATCAAACTTCGTTAACGAACTCGTTATTTTACACTGACACTTTTGAAAACAAAAAATAAACAAACAAGCAAACGAAAACGGGTCCGACATGGTGGCACAATATGAATGTATCTTGCTGCTTTATAATCTTCTCTACCACAAACTGATCGGATATTATAAAGCTGACTTCGAATCAAACAAAATGTTCTTCACTTATCACAGAGCTAGTCAAAAATGCGTAAAATATCAACTATAGCATATAGTAAGTACAGAGTGGTGCATTTACCTTCTCTGAGTCATATGCTTGCTGGAAAATTCTGTATACGTTTCTGCATTTAAAATCCGACGGCAAGCACCCAAGATCATCCATCTCCAACGGTCGCTTGTACCCGAGAACGAACAACCAATTAAGGGAAGAAAACATCATCTTTGATAGCAGATTACCGTAGTTGTAGCGATAGAACATCTTTTTGTTATTGGCATCAGTAAGACAAGCCTTTTCGTTGTAACGCCATCCTAAAATCTGTCAAATCACATTTATTGTCAGCCGTTAAACTATCATCGTGTACTGGCAACCGAACGGTACTTCAACAAGTTGGAGAATAACGCTCAGACCAGTGAAGCGTATGCACCGCTATCATCTTATGAGTAAAGCACTTTCTATGTTTTTCCAAGATGAATGTAAGTTTGGACTGTCAATACACTTTGAAAATGTAATCTATACTATTACACGTACAATCTTTAACTGTATTTATGAGAGTAATTTTAAATGTCGAGGGACGTTTGTATGTGTGGCGTCATAGAGGTGACAGAAACGCCCATTCTAGATCAAAATCTGACAATGGAATCGTTGGACAATAACAAATTTGCACACGAGGCATGACTTGTCTTCGTAACTTTGAGAGTTACCCTAGTATCAATCGATGGGAAATGTTGACTGAAGAAAAGCGTGACTGTGTCACATTGTCATCAAATTCAAGCTCGACAAAAACATCAATCTGTCGCACAGACGTCAGTAGTATACAAAGAAAGTCCACGTGTCACCCAGTGGTGGCAGAAACACAAAATCTGACCATGGAATCGATCGGAAATGCGAACTGAAGAAGATAGTTCGTGGTCTGGAGGAGCCCACTAATAAACCTACTACATGGGTATTTTTTTTGCTCTTTAAAACCTGCTGAACAAGAAAAACAATGTTAAGATTGGATATTTTGGGATGCACTACCTCTCAGGGGTAGTTTATGATTAGCATGTACCTCTCGAAAAGACAAAAAATGGAAGGGGGTAGGGGTACTCTATCTCTCCTAGATTAATTAGATTAATTAAACTAGCATGAAATTACGTAAAACTAATATTTTTAAAAAGCTCGGACATTGCTCTTTTTTCGAAACACAAACTCTAGTAAAATAAATTTGCTTATATAGGGTCAGACGATTTTTAAACAAGAAGTTTTTGGCGATTTTGAACTTTTTTACCAAAAATATCATGTATCGATTATTATTTCTTTTTATGAAGCAAACTTTTGAAAGAATTATGGGCCTAAACTATTTATTCATATATATTAAACAAGAAAACAAGTGTCAACATTTATACTTAACAATCTACTACTTCTTTAGAGTCACTTTTGAGATGTGTATTCTTATGGAGTTACGCACGAGCTAGGTGTAAGTGGTACTGTATTCTTTCCTAAAAGTGTGACTGTTGTAGAACTCGACAAAATTACCAGTCTGTCACGCAGTAATATACAGATACAATACACACCCACGTATATCGGAAATGTCATCAAGAATATAATTTAGGTCAAGCTGATAACGTGAATGTTCAGACACGGACATATGGCGAGTGAGTAAATACATATATTCGCAAATAAATGAAGTCACCTTTTGCTGTATGTACATATTTCAAAGGCTTACCTTTGTTCGTATTAAGTTAACTTCCAGACAGAGCATACATCCATAGATTACGATGCATATAAGGATAACCACTTGTCTCATTATGGTAATATCGAACCCAACTTCTCCTGTTTGTTTGATTAGTCTTGCAACGTCGATAACGACAGCTGTCGGCCAGTACAGAACCAACAACCAGGTCAAGTGAGGTCGTTCCCAATATTCCAGGTAGTTATAGTACACTAAACTTGTTAGTCCACAGAGCATTGCACACGACTGAGGTACATAGAGATGAGGTTGTATTACAGAGTCCCTAGTCAGATCTGTTAAAACACCTTCACCAACGCCACAGAGTAACACTAAAATCAAGAGAGTGGACAATATCCATTTTCTTTTGTGTCCCGGATAGGGTATAAGTATTTTCGATGAATAGTTTCGCAAGGCTGTGAAACATCCGAGTATGATCAGCACCGAGGACAGGAGAAGGAGGAAGCACAGGTGTATTCCACAATATACAATATCGAGATTGCGTTGACTTTGGTGACAGTGAGTTGAATTGTCGCACATTTCAACAAAGCATGTCTGTTCAGACGATGCCATCGCAAGCCAGTGCAGAAGTGAAGCTGTAGTTCGATCTTTCAGCGTTGACTTGTTCACTCTACGAAAGGAGGGGGCGATGATATGGCGTGTGTTAAATCCGTCGATGCGTATAATCATCCATATGCCACTTTCAAATTGGTGACCCAAATGAAAGGTGACCTTTTTGTAATGTGCAGTACCACGTGCAACTCTATGTAATGTATTCCACACTAGTGCTGATAGTTGATCAATTATATCACGAAATAAAATCGTTCCATGTATTTTACCGACAAGTGATAATAATTATTTACATATATACAGAATACTCGAATGAGTTGAACTTTCAGGAATTATTGATACATTTTCAAAGGAAAAGCCTGTAAAATACAAAATACAAAAGATACCTTTTGGGTTAAGTGCAGACATACGGTCAGGCTTGTGACTTTGACCGAGGGACAGGACGGGCAGGACTTGTCCTACTCACAAAGTTAAGGGATTGTTGTGCCGCAGACGAGAACGAAGCGCCCCCATGAAGCGAAGGAAGGAAATAAATGGAAAGGGTGTAAATGATGCCTATACGAGGCTGGATAGGAGCGATTGGTGTCTCTGCCAGTGCAAAACACGGAAAGAAATAAACGTACGTCCTACACTTGCCTAGATAGGTGGGGACGTGGTCGTGCAAACATGACCTAGGGGGTAGGTGACGCAAATTATAGACACCCGGCCTACTCAGGGATGGGCCATGCTATGGAGTTGTAGATTTTCGGCGCAAGAGGGGATGAAGCAGAAACCTCAACGAAACGTGAAACGACGTTAAGTTTGTCGCGCAATTAGTCTGGCGCTGCGTTCACAAATAAGGATTAGGGGGCTGGAGGAATCGCGATTGAAATCTTACTGTTTTCATATGCCCTCCCAGTACCCTCCATTTTTTTGGGTAGTTCTCCTCGCAGATGTTCGACACTACCTCTTATCAGTAGGTTGTAGAACTATTTTCCAAAGGAAAGCTCTTAAATTTATCCATTTTTAGACGCATAAGTGGACTTTTCGGATTCATCAGTCAAAGCCGACCTGAGTTAATCCAACTCTGGCCAGGTCAATGGCACCTGCTTAGAAGCACACAAAAAGATTATCATGAGAGAGTATGCTAATTGTGAATTCCTGGCTACATTTTACCAAATTGTGAATTTCTCCATAGGGAAACTATTGTACGGAAAAAAACGATATTGCATAACTTCATTAATATGCAAGCCACACAAACCAAAAATAAATCCAAAAGTCAACTGATGCATTTAAAAATGAATTAATTTGGTAGTGTCGAACATCAGTGCGTGCAGAACAACGCAATACATGTCTATTTTTACTCTGCGTACATTCTTAATAAACATTCGGCAATTTGATAATTTGGGGGGACTTGAAAAATTGCGAGCATATAGACGGGGGACTTGAAAATTTTTGAGGGTATTCAGGGGGATCTAAAAAAAAGATTTCAATCGCGATCCCTCCAGCCCCCCCCCCCCCATTTTTGAACGCAGCTGTACATTCATTGTGAAATGTTGTTCCGTGAAGAAATGAGCCAAATTTGTGCTGATGTAGTGTAGTGACATACAGACGCTAAATATTGCCTATTGAGTTGAAATGCTGTGCCGCGCGGGTTTGTTCACATCTTCTAGGCTGAGAACATAACCAAGAAAGCTAATACTGATGACATCAATTAGCTTGCAACAACTCTAGGGCCATAGCACTCCGTCCGGGCGATCGTCTGTGGTCGTTGGTTAAGTGACCTGGCAAATGAATTTATAACTTTGTTCTTTTCTGTTCAAATACGCTCTGTTCAAATACGCACTGCTACTATTTCAGAGAACATTGGCAGAGTAGGCTAATATTCTATTCTGGCGAAATGTATGCGTCATATAATGATTAAAAAGTGCAGTCGGCAGTGGCTGGTGCGCAATGGGTACAGCACGGTGGGTTGTTGTTAAAGTAGGGGACATACATGTCAATCACTGTTACGCCGCGTATTCATGGCCGGTGATCATTGGATGGCGTGAGCCTGTTATCCATAACACAAAACTGATCAATCTAGTGAGAACCATATTTCAGTGAAAATTCAGGCCAACTACACCGCGTTTCCCTTGTGTCGTGACAAGAACTTCCCGGCCGAACTTAGCTCAGCTGAGGCTGGAAGTGACCTTGACACCACCACATTCAACACATTCAGTGAAAACTGTGGACGATGTAGCATGCTCATATAATTCCGTTCACTGCGTTCAGTTGCAGCTCTTACCTTTCCGTTTGGTAACACTCAAACAACTGCTCAATGATGTCCCTACTTCTTAAAATATTTGTAATTGTTGATTGACTTCGCACATGTCGCACATGTCGCACTGTTCATGTGTTGTATGGCCGGCATGGCAGGACTCGTGTAGCGTGCGAAATTCACGCTAACCCGATGGCCCGAGACCAGCAGTTTTCATGCCGGACCAGTAACTCTTGAAAGATGTCCTGCTGTTCCTAAAGACGCGGGCCAGTAACTTTCCCTATGTACAAATTTTACCAGAATGATTTGCTAAGCTAAATACCTCACAAAATTATTCCAAGATACGAAATTTATTCTTCAAGAGATTTGCAAAACGTGAAATTCGCTAATAAAAAGTGAACAGACTGATCGGTACTGCATCAAAACGAAAGACCTTACCTCACTTTTTCTCACGAGCGCTATTCAATATGCTCCCCATTTGTTAATCATGTGTTAGGTTCGAGATCTCGTTGTGGTCATAATAGAGTCATTGTTTAGCGTATCGACCGTGTCGCATGTGCCAACTCGGGGGGTAAACTGGATTTCGAGGACATCGCAACATTGCACTTTTATATGATATCGGATATTTACAGCTACTAGACAACACAGTATCGAAATTAGAATTGTTTTGTCAGACATGTGATGTGGTGAAATCTCCGATATAGGATATTTACCCACCGTTTTACACAAGTCTAGTATCGTATAATGTAAGTTAGAGTCGGACTACGGAAGTCGCGTTGGCAAGACCGCGGGGCGAGATCTGTAAGGTGGTGATCTCCCCGATATACATTGAATATTTACCCGCGATTTGGCAAGTAAAGTATCGTCCAGTATCGAAGTTAGAGCCGGATTGATGAAGTCGGGCTTTGCAAGATCTGTAAGGTGGTAAAATCTCCGACATATATCGGACATTTGTCCCGAAATCGCCGGTAAAACTCGATTTTACATAGACAAGAAGTGCCCGAGACACAAGGCAAGTCATTCTAGTGTCGATATAGAGTCCCAATCGCCGATAAAAATCGAGTAAATATCTGTGATTCCACAGATCCGGTGTGTCGAGACGCAAGGCAAGTCATTCTAGAATTGTCTAGTATCGATTATCATATAGAGTCCCCAAATCGCCGATATGTATCAGCCTGAGGTAAAATATAGGCAATTTCGCAAACCCAGCGTGCCGCGACAGAAGGCAAGTCATTCTGGTATCGTCTAGTATCGATATTTGACCCGATATATAGATTTCACATGTTGGACGTCAAACTTCGCTACTGGAAAGTAAATGTCCGATATTTAAACATTGTGCGAAGTACCGTCTTCATTGTATTTTGACCTTGATGGCCATTTGCCTAGGTCACCTGTAAAGATTACGCTTACATTTTAAATTTGTGATTCGTCTTTCAACGTGGGTTTCGACACTTCAGTATTATTTCTCTTCATCAGTTGCCCTAATTTTTTTGTATTCCCTTCCTTGAATTTGACGATGAGTCCCTCAAAGAGGGGAAGCCAGAATCGTTTTTGAAAGAGTCAACTGTTGTATTTACTCCATTTGTGTGTGATCCGGTGTTTGTGCTGCCAAAACTTACCCATCGCTGATCGGAGTTCTTGACACTTAGCTTTTCCGTGTTTTGACATATTTCAAGCCCACGCTTGTGCTCGTTTTCACTATGTTCGAAATATTTGTTGTGAAAGGCTGTTTTGCGTTTGTGCTTAACCTTTCACTGATTTCATATGTTGTTTGGCTCTGAGATCAGTTGCCCAAACTTTGGATTTGATAGTCATCTTCATTAATTTTGCTTTCCTTTAAATGAATTAAACGGCAAAAAATCCAGTTTGATGTTCGCATGTTGAAGTGGTGCATTTTCAATTTTTCAATCGCATGTTCTTCGCCCCTGTACTGAACGCTGGTAAAAAATGTGCACTATTTTTGGATTTGACCTGAGGATCGGACCAGTTGATTTCCTTCAGGGCCAGTGATTGCTTCAAAGTTGCTGGCCCGCTTGGCCAGTAGAGATTTTGCGTGAGTTTATAAATAGACGCTAACAGAAGTGTTCAATAAAACCAAAGCCCAAGGAGCCCACGCAAATACTATTCGCTGAGCTGAAATATCACAAGAAAAGTGATGTCGAGAAACAAAATCTCGTAATTGCGAGAAACAAAATCTCGTAATTACGAGAATCAAAACTCGTAATTACGAGAATTTATTTTATTTTTTCTTACAAACGTAGCATGAATACCTTCCGTATACTGTCATATGGACGGCACGGTAAAACTTGCTTAGATGTGGTTGAGCAAGCGCGTTGGGGTCATTACGTTGCGTTTCGCGTGTCATTTTTCACTCATTTTACTGTGAATCGTATACGTTTGTGAGGCGGGCTGGGCATGCAAACCGTATACGATTCAAGAATCAATTATGCTCTACTTTCCCACATTAAATATGTCATTTTAAACAGAAATATGAAAATTAATTGTTATAAGTTAGCATTACTGGGGCCTTAACTCATCTGAGGACATGACTAGCAGTTTTGCTGATAAAGTCGACACTAGTCGATTGGACTAACATAAAAACTGCGTTTTGAATGGGGCTTACTCAGCTATTGTCGATAGGAGAGGAGGCTAGCGAGACATACGTCAACTAGGTGGAATGTCCGTGTGGTGGTGGATTATATGCATGCCGGGTCCAGCAACTTTATAGGCGAACAAAAAACATAACGTCAACGTTAAGAAGCGAGACCCTCGCCATCTCTGTTTAGTATTTCAAGGAAAACAGTCCATATCTGTTGACTGCCAACCGTAGTCCCCTTCAGTATTTGTTCCATCGATCACCAGCACAGGGGCTTATCGCCCTAACCAAATAACTCGTTAGTAGCTCAGAAAACCGTCTTACTTTAATGAATGAATTAATTAATTAATTAATTAATTAATCGATCAATTAATTAATTAATTAATTAATTAATTAATTACACAATTCATTCATTCATTCATTCATTCATTCATTCATTCATTCATTCATTCATTCATTAAAGTAAGACGGTTTTCTGAGCCGCTTACGAGTTATTGGGTTTGGGCGACATGCCTCTGTGCTGGTGATCGATGGAACAAATTACTGAAGGGGATATGAGCTGCTAAGGATGTTATTGTATCAGGGCGATAAATCCCCACGTTTGTGATAGGTAGAACAAATTAATGAAGGGGATTAGGGAGGGTAATAATTAAGAGATATGTACTACTAGAATACAAATATAGCAGGATAAAGTAGTAGGCATACATATGATACTTGCAAGGCTTTCGCATGCCATGTATTAAAATACATGGCATTTATTTATCACAACTCCCAGATGAATATTGTTTGCAATACACTGTGCTAGCAGTGAAAACGTGCACAATATTGTTTTTGAAACGAAGTAATCATTTGGTACCAATTTTACGGGATTACAGTCTGGCCATTCACCAACCCCGTGCAGAGCGTTGCTGAAAGACTGGCTTGGCCTTCGCAACGTTGCAACAATATTAGAAGTGAACGAAGGCGAAATCAAAGAATGGTCAAAGAATCTCAGCTCGGTCTCGATGTGATGACGCCAAAATGTAAAGAACAAAACTTTGTATGGCAACACTTGTCTTCACATTTAATATTTTTGTACTATATTGTTCAGTTTTTGCATGACATGTGTTATAAACTTAGTAAAGATTATTGCATTCTACTGGCAATAAACTTACTGACGATCATTGCATTCTACTGGCAATAAACTTACTGAAGGTTATGGCATTCTACTGGCAATAAACTTACTGACGATCATTGCATTCTACTGGCAATAAACTTACTGACGATTATTGCATTCTACTGGCAATATAAAACATAATTCTGTGAATTATTGAGTGCCACATAGCATCGTCGTTTGAGCTGTAATCATTTGGCATCATCATCATCATCATCATCATCATCATCATCATCATCATCATTTGTCATCAATCATTATCATCAGCATAATCATGATTACTATCGTCACTGCTATTGTCAAAGGTTGTTTTATTCTTCTACAAATTGTACGCTTCTGAAAAACAATACTCTTTTGATTTTATTTCCATGTTACATATTTTGATATGCCAGAGCACTGAATTTTGAATAATTCTTTATCAACATTCCAACTAGAATGTGACTCTTACAATTTTGTCTATTAAAAAGACCAATGCCGACTATTGACTAAAGAATTTCAAAAAAACACAGAAACCCTTCATACTAAATCCTTGACAAATGGCGTCTGCCACTTCTGATACTGTGATACTTGATATACTGTATTCTATACACCTGTTTTGACATTTATATTTTCGATTTGTAATCTCGATAATTTCAATCGTAATAACGCACAAGCCCTCAATCGTTTAACTGGAATAAAAAAGAAGTGAGATGCAAGATATCCACTTTTCGTATATCGTAAGTTTAATTAGAATAAATTTGAAAACAGAAGGGGCGCAAGATATTTCACTTTTCGTCGATTTTAAGACAACGGCATCAAGCTTTAAATTCAATAAGTCAAGTCGTCGTTTTGGCGTGACCAATCGCGTCCAGGTAATCACAGAGTAACATAGACAGAGTGGCAACACTTGCATACCTTTTGTTCCATGGTCGTCTCGGTAGACTATTGGCTTTTCATATTAAAATGAGCTTAAAAGGTGTTAAACTTTTTGGAGGCTTTGTTTGTGGTTGATAATTACACGAGATTATGCGAAACATACGACGAGATGGCATCGTACTGCCAGTCGCGTAGCAACCATAGTTACTTTGTGAGCTCTCAGGCCAGAAACACTGCTTCACGCCAATCAAACATAACACGACAGCAGTTTCATAAACATGTCCTTTCTTGACGCACGTGTAAAAGACGGTATGACTGACCGTAAACCATTGAGTAAAACCAGACAGTATCGATAAAGACTTTCAATTGGGTTTAAACACACTCATTATATATTCATAAAAATATGAGAGGAATTTTTAAAACGGTAAAACCCACTTTCCTGAAGCTCAAAACACTCCCGTTTTTGCCAGCACATCAATTCCGATCAGCACCACACGACAACAACAACACAAACTTTGTCGAACATACTTTCGCTTAACAATTGGTAAAAATCCGAAAATACCGAAGGGTGCATGGTCGGCACTCTTCGGAAAAGAGCGCCAAGAGCTTCGTGAGGCGAGGCAAACATGGATTGCTTACGTAACCGCTTCACGCCTTAAACAATAGCTGTTGCCACTCTGTGTATGTTACTCTGTGAGGTAATGTAACATCTGAGATCTGTGGTTAATTCTCAAAGAAACTATAAAATAGTGTACACTGCGTTTATCCCTTCTACACTCTGCAAATGTAACATGCACCAAGGTCAACTCATAATAATCGGTTCTCGCTATGACTTAGACCCCATTGGTTTGACCCGACGCACGCGCCTTTTATCGTTCGTTTTATCGGGACTGACGCCGGATTGCAATATAGTATTTTTAAAAAAATGTTTGTTACATTTTGTTGCTAAGTGACACGTTTCTTTATTGTTATCATTTCTTTCCCATCGTCCTCACTCCGTAAGATAGTGTGAAAGTACCACTTGTCGTATTTCTTAAATCAAAATTATTATTTCTAATGACCGGTCCTAAATTGTGCCCTGGATGAATAAATTCCTTGAATTTCTGATACAATTTTGATATCACCTAATGTTTACTATAATTTGCTTTGTCTCATACAATTGATGATTTAAACTACAAAACAGAGTGTCAAAGTGGGTGTAATTTTGTCATTTATCTGCTATTTTAGTAGCTTGGTCTACCAATCATTCTATATTCTTACTGGTGGAAGGCAACCCCTGATTAATAATAAATCGAATTAAGGCAGTATTAGCTGGTCATTATGGAGATGAAAAATCTTGTTTCAGATTACAGATTAAATTTATACCCACCCATTGTGATATCAGAATTTTATTAAAAACAAAAACCGTGGCATTATCGGCGTATCCGAAAGGAGTCAGCGCGGATTCTGTGAACGGATCTGGTACAGACACACGAAGAACTTCATGAAGAAGTTGCGATAGCTGGAATGAAAGTTTGCCCGTCGATACAGATGGAACTATGGCTGAGTTGCCCCGACCAAGATGAGCAACCCAATGATCAACGTTATGATAATGTCACTCGGGAGCAAAAATGTACCCATCTTTTTTAGGTGGACGGTCCCGTAATCTGATGTCAGCTCCGATCAAACGAACGTGCACGCACGCGTGTCGAGTCAAACGCATGTGATAATCGATTATGAGCTGACTTACTGAATATTACATTTGTAAAGTGCAGAAGGAATAAACGCAATAGGCAACATGTTATAGTTACTCTGTGAACTTTCAACAAAAGATTTCAGATTTCACTTCACCTGGACGTGATTAGTCACTCCAAAACGACAACTTGACTTATTGAATTTAAAGTTTGTCCCATTGTCTTGAAATATATGAAAAGTGGGATTCTTGCATCTCCCTTCTGTTTTATTCAAGATAAACGATTAAAGGCTTGCGCATTATTACAATTAAAATAATCGAAATTACATATCGAAATATCAAGACACGTGTTTCAGAATATGATATATCAGGTATCACAGCATCAGAAGGGGTGGACGCAACTTGTCACCGATTTTTACATTCCTTGAAAGGGTGACTGACAATAGCGCTCGATTTTGAACATCTACCGTGGGAGACCGTACATTGATCAAGCTACTTTATTATGTTTCAATGAGGTGGTGAATTGCAGAATTTCACATTCAGTCTGCTTTTACAGTGCCCTATAGTTGCCTACAGTTTCTCAAAACTGAATCAAAATTATCATGCAAATAACATAACATGCACCATAACTAACACAGTGACGAAAGTAGCGGAACTACAGGCAGTAAATATTTGTAATATGAGCAGCCAACGAATAAAACAATCTGATAACATCGCATTGGCCGATGTAACAGTTCGGCTGACTTGCAGCGTGTTTGCAAGGTTATATCTGATTGGTCGATTGGTCGATTTTCATTATTCACAGCAACTTAGGGAGTTTATTTTCATTATTCCATTATAATGGTGAGATTCTGCCAACCAATTGGATAAAAGCTTTCAAATCGCTGCAAGTCGCCCTAACAGTTTAAACCTTAAAGAATAGTTTTCGAATGTATTACTCGACGATTTAAAAGCGTTGCGGCCTTATTTTCAGGTCATTTTATTGGTACGATGTGTGAATTTCCTCTAGTATAATGCGAGAGGCCGAATTCCACCCGGTGTAGGCTTGGCCGTTTGATGACGAATCGGGACATCCTGAGAGACGGAATTCCACATTTACTCTGCCAGATGGTATGCCGAAACACAGCCCTTCGACTGAGGGAAAAAATTGCATTACGTTATTGTTAGGAGAGGAGAGTGAAACTCCGATCCATTAGAGAGATGGAGCTTATTTGATAATTTGAAAAATTATCTTCTATACATTTTTGCAACGATTAATTGTCATGGATTAATTAGCACATTGGCATGAGTCACACACTCCAACGTTAGCCTCTAACTCATAAAATTTGCTGATCAGAAATATAATCTTTTCATCTTTTTTTACTTGAAATTCGCCAACACTACCTGTGCCTCAAACAAGTGAGGCAACGTCAGACGTTTTCTGAATAAGCTGAACATGTCAAATTTTGAAACTTGAAGAACGACAAAACACGTGCCCACTTTTACAGAATTCATCCATACACAACACATCGTGTTTATCTGCTTCTCTTGATGAGAGTTTTCAAACATAGGGCAAATGTCCCTGAAGCTACTTTAGATGGTACAGAGGACACATATAGCATAATACCAGATCACAGACAAATAGACACAGACTTGCAACGGGTGTTTTTCAAGGCGTGAAGCGGTTATAACCCATCCATGTTCGCCTCGCCTTAGGTAGCTCTCGCCTCGCTTTTCCGAAGAGTGCCGACCATGCACCCTTCGGTAGTTTCCGGATTTTCGCCAATTTTTAAGCGAAAGTATGTTCGGCAAAGTTTGTGTTGTTGTTGTCATGTGGTGCTGGGCGGAATCGGCGTGCCGGCGAAAACGGGAAAGTTTTTAGCTTCGGGAAAGTGAGTTTTACCATTTTAAAAATTCCTCTCACATTTTTATGAATATATAATGAGTGTGTTTCAACCAAATTTGAAAATCTTCTATCGATACTCTCTGGTTTTACTCAATGGTTTACGGTCAGTCATATCGTCTATTAAAAGTTGGTCATTGAAGGGCGTGTTTATGAAACTGCGGGCGTGTTATGTTTTGATTGGCGTGAAGCAGTTTTTCTGCCCTGAGAGCTCACAAAGTAAGTATGGTTGCTACGCGACTGGCAGCACGATGCCATCTCGTCGTACTTTTTGCATAATCTCGTGCAATTACCAACCACGAACAAAGGTCTAAAAAAAATCTAACACCTGTGAAGCTCATTTTAATATGAAAAGGCCATAGTCTACCGAGACGACCATGGAACAAAAGCTATGCCGCGTTGCAAGTCTGTGTTTTCTATTTGTCTGTGACCAGATATAGTGAGTGCAGAGGTCCTTTGGCGATACAGTGTATTCTTATGGCAGAAGAACTGTTTCAGTATGGGTCATATCCATATACACAGACATTCATCAATAGCCAGCATAGAAAGCTGCCATCTGTGCCTATAAAAATGGCAAAAAGTGTCCCCAAAATACAAAATTGCAGATGTCATCATTATTTCAATGCTTCATAAATAAGATAACCCCTAGGAACCTGTATAGACAATATCAAACTTATCAGACGAGCAGTTTTGAGAGAAATTTCTTGACCAAAAAATGGAAAAAATTGCCCCAAAAATACATAATTGTAGATTTCATCATAATATCAGTATATCAAATTTATTCCAACTGTAGGAACCTGTACTAATATCAAAGCTATCAGACGAGTACATTTTGAGAAACAAAATTTTTGACCAAAAATCGCAAAAAATTGCCCCAAAAATACAAAATTGTAGATTTCATCATAATTTGAATATGTCACATTTTGATCATCCCTATGAAGCTATATACCAAATATTAAAGCTGTCAGACAAGCGGTTTTGGTGAAAAAAATTGACCAAAAATGTTTTAAAAATACAAATTTGCATATATTTGCACAATTTAAACAAATCTCAAAAAGGTCATCCCTAGGGACCTATATCCTAAATATCAAAGCTGTTTGATCTACAGTTTTGAAGGAGAAGATTTTTAAAGATTTTTTGACCAACAATGGCAACAATTGCCTTAAAAATACAAACTTGCATATTTCATCACTTTTTGAACAAATCTGAGTGAGATCATCCTTATCAAAGCTGTCTGACCAGTGGTTATGAAGAAGAAGATATCAAGTCTGTAAGTACTGCGGTTCTCATGATACTTGAGTGGACGGACATCTTCAAAAACGGACATACATACATACATACATACATACATACATACATACATACATACATACATACATACATACATACATACATACATACATACATACATACATACATACATACATACATACATACATACATACATACATACATACATACATACATACATACATACATACATACATACATACATACATGCATGCATACATGCATGCATGCATGCATGCATGCATGCATTTATGTATGCATGCATGCATGCATACATGTATGTATGTATGTATGTATGCATGTATGTATGTATGTATGTATGTATGTATGCATGCATGCATGCATACATACATACATGCATGCATGCATATATACATACATACATGCTGACGACGGGCTCCGGACGGATACCCATCCCAATAGCTGCTATAGACGATAGTCTACAGTAACTAAAAACTGCCGTGACGACACGCTTCATGTACTTTCCCCTTTGCCCACTTACTTGAGGTTACTCGATGACGGTTCTTATTGCTGTCAGAGTAAATTGCACTGTCTATGGGTACTGGGTTGCTGCACTGCTCGCCGTTAAAAGTGAAGTACCAACGAAAGCAGGCGTCGGATGTTGACATTACACGGAGATTACCATTCCACAAAACTCGGAGTGCGGTGATATCGGATCGTTTATTGAATTCGCACTCCTGCGTGACAGAATAGACAGCCCTGTTTAAGCATTGCCTCACACATTGCACATGTTTATAAAGCGTTGAAGGTACATGCCTTTTGGACAAATATTTGGGCTCTCAAACTTTTACAATATTTCCTTTGGTCTGCCACTTCTTCGTATTTAGGGACCGTTCAGTTTTTACGGCCTGGGGGGGGGCGGCAAAATCTTGTCGCCGATGTTCAAAAAAATATAGACCCCCTGCATTTCTCGTGAAAAAAGATGACCCCCCCTTGTCAGACAAAAAAAATTGATGACTCCCCCCCCCCCCCCCCGACTGAAAAATAACCCAAACCCATATGTTAAATTTACCCACACGGTTTGGATTTGAACTCCGGTACGCAGCGCACTTTATTCATGTAGCAGAGATGCCAGTGCACAAATTTCTCAGCTACATCCATGCAAACGTCTGTTAATTAGGACGACTGTAAGGCAATTTTTAACTTCATTTCCATAGACAACTTATTTCCATGGACATTGTATAAAGTAAACTTTATTGGAGTGGTTCGCAAAAGGCAGCCCTCCGGTTAAGAGGGTCAAGGTGGCCTGCCGGTAAAGAGGGTCGATCATGGCCATGGCATAAAGTGAACTTTATTTTAGATATTATGGTTTTGAAAATGTGGTGACCCCCTTTCCTACCAGTGAAAAAGCGATGACCTCCCTTCGCGGATTCCAAAATTACGATGACCCTGCCCTGGATTTTTCCGCCCCCCCCCCCCGGCCGTAAAAACTGAAGAAGTTGAAAGTTTCCTTGCAGTAACTTTGAGCAGAAGTTTTAAGTTCGAGGCGTGAACTGCCTTAATTACGTTTCGTATCTACCGCTGTTTCGAAATATAGTTGTTGTTTCTGAATTTCATTTTGTATAAGCTTATATTGTACGATAGGTACAAGACACCATGATACCAAGTGTATCTCCCGTAATGTGATTGCATTTCTTGTTGCTATGAAACTGGCAAAACAACATTTTATTGATTGAGCAGCTTTACTGTTACGGCCCTCTACATGCGAGCTTCATGCATGTTCACTCTTCTTTTGGCTTTTAGTTGTTGGGCTGGGAGTTGATGACTTGCCAATAGATTAATTACTGAGAACGTCAGTGGGTCTCTCAATTACTGTCCTCCGTTGGCAAATGGGTTAAAAAGTAAGCTGAAACCGGTTTTTTACATACCTTGATGATACCACTGGTACGGTCGTCGTTTATATTAGTCCATGCACACTGCTTTGTGTCATGATAAAATTGCCCGGTAGTTCCCACGGCTTCTCCAGGCGGTCCAGTGTCGCCCTTTTCACCCTTGACGCCATCACGGCCGTCTCGTCCTGGGCTGCCATGAGTGCCGGGAATGCCGGGAATTCCAGCAGGTGCAGTGCCACAGCAAGCAGTACAGCCAGAATTCTGTTATAATAACACAAAGTTAAGCGCGATGCCAGTTAACTTAAATATAAATCACGCGTGCTTGGAGCGTTGCTTGGATAGTTGCCCGGGATCGACGTTTGAGGCCGAACGCTAAACATCAGCCAGTAGTGTCAAGAATGGAAGATTTGATGCAACAAATCAGCCAGAAGTCCAAAACCAACAAAATAAACCATCCATCGTCAAAAAATCAACATCGGCAGTTCGAAAATACCTTGAAAATTTAAAATATTTACTCTGGTAATACATTTGACTTATATATACCAGATCTGAGCGAAAATTCTTCGCATTCACGTTGCTAGTCCATCGTTGGGAAGTGTACTTTCACTTCCATAATCCTTTGTATTTGAATGATTAATCCTCTGATTCCCTATGGTGAATTGGCAACGTGAATGCGGAGAATTGCCTGACAGTGAATTTTCGCATAGGTTTGGCATGTATCAGTCAAACGTAGTTACCGGAGTACAGATTTTAACTTTTGAAGGTATTTTCGACCGGCCAATGTTATTTTCTTAGGGTTGATGTTTTATTTTTGTTGGTTTTTGACTTTGTTGTGTCAAAATTTCCATTCTTTTTACTACTACCAAGGTCCGGCCTTCGGCCTCAAACTTGGATCCCGGGCCTTTGATCGATTATCCAAGCAATGCTGTGAGTACTTCTGATTTAAATCATTTAAACCATGATCTATATCGTGTTTTGTTTGGCCGACTGGTCAGAACTATTAAAGACAACTTGGCGCCGTGTAAACTTTCTTGCTTACTCTGAAATTCTTTTCCCTCTATGTCTACATTGCAAGTAATACTAATTTTAATTTCTTAAATTCACATCGAATATATGAGCTTGTGCACATTCCGTTTGAGTATCTTGTAAACTTGAAATGACAAATATGAGCATAGAACAATGTAATTTTTTGTGCATTGCGACAGCTAGGTTTTGAGCAACTTGAATTTAAATTGCCAGCAGATGAGCCATCCATTATACTACCAAGCTTTCATTACACACCACTTAAAGTGGAATACCTCAGGAGTCGATGTTCAAGCATGTTTACTAAACTCGCGTTTGTCAATATATTATCTTACCTGATTGGGCGGAGACGTATCCTGGGAATATGTTCCAGCGGGCATCAGAATTAAAATTACCGTTAAGATAAAACCAAAGTCGCAGTAACAGGTTTTCTCCATCCTGAAGAACTAACCGAGGTCAATTTTCGAAAGCTATGATCTTGAAGAAAGGTTGAAAGCTAAGCCAGATATTATCTGATTATGTCGACGTTTGTAAGATGGATGTTTTTTTTACGCGTTTTTGATTGGAAATAGAATGACCAGAGTCTGTGCGTCCGTAGACTGGCAGATCCGTCGCCCGAGGGCGCTTCTTGCATTCCTCAGGGGTCCGACGAAGTGCTGGGACATCCCTTCAGCAACGGATCATCGTCCACTCGCACGGGTCGTTAGTTCTGCTGCCCCCCACTGTTAATTTTGGGGAAAATCAGGCTGCCCGGACAAGAGACCATGGGAGGCGAAGATGTCTTCCAGTCGAGTACTTCAGACGCCCGTCGTTCTCGTTGATATTTTTTACTGATGATATATGACGGCGAGAAAAAGCAACCTGGAGTGCACTCGTGTTTAAAGCTCCATAAGCTCTATCTGTTGGCTATTTTTTTCAGAACTTTTGTTTGTGGTTTCACTACACTCTCTTCATTGAATCCCTAACCTTTAATTTAATGCCAAGTGTTTAGCATATCAACACAACCTACATGAGTATTATCTCCATTGTCATTGTTGAAAATTGTATTCAAGTCCGGACTAGAATTCATTTGTAAACAATAAACAATGGATCACTACACACATACAAGCTGTGTTGATAAAAAGAAAACTCGAAATTTCAGCATGACAAACGGATTAGGGTCAGACACGGTAGTTGATATACAGAAGCAGAATACTGAAAAACTTGCCACAAGTTACAGCTTATGTTCCTTAGGCTGAAAGAAGATATTTGATTTCCTCAAGGCATTTATTGGTAGATCTTTTAAGTCGACCCGAGGGCTCAACTCTGTTCTTGGTTGTTGTTTTCTTATTTTTTGTTAAAGAATGGGCGTCATATTGTCTAGCCACGATACAAGTCGAGAACATAAATGATTCACTTCAAACGTTGTCGAACAAGCATCGAAATAGTTGCTTCCATCTTAGTCTCTAGCAAGTTAAAACCGTTTTAAAGCAAACCTCGCGAAAGCAAAGGCGTGTTAGTCAACGTTTTAATGTTGCCAGGAAAGACTGCTTGTTCATACAGATCGAATGATTGCCCGGGGCTGATACAGATCACACCAAAAGGCTGTCCAAAAATGTGTCCGCAAACGGTATCTTAGTTTCACATGAGTGGTCAGATAGGCCAATAGGTGGGCATACAGTAGGGTTTATACATATGTAAGGGTTTGCCGGGCATATCATACCGCAGAGAGTGGGTTGTGAAATGAGAAGGGCCAGTGAAAAGTCTTCTTGTTTTCCTTTTGGAGAATAGGGTGGGAGAAACTAGTGGACGCCACGTGAATCTCTTCAAGCCATATTTCACGCGGTCACACACTATGTGACTTCCTCCCTTATAGAGAAATCATCTCGAAGAGTCCCTCACGTGACCAAAGCATGTGAATGTTGATTCAAGATCATACGAGAAGGAGATAGGAGATAGGAGATAGCGTCATACTTTTAATTAAATTGTTATAAAAGGTGAAAATTTTTGCAGAGTTGTGACTTATGAGTACTTGGGTATCACTATTGATAGTATATTTTGCTGGCGTTTTCATGTTGAAGCAATGTTGAAAAAGCTTAATTCCCGTATGTGTTGTCTTCGAAAATTAAGGTCTTTTAATGTAAGGAAAGAGATCCTGTCTGCATTTTACAATGCCGTTATCAGCAGTGTATAAGTTATTGTATTGTCTGTTGGAGTTGTAACATCTCAAAGCAAGAGAAAGCTAGGCTTGACAAAATCATAAAGAAGGTGGAAACAATCATCGGAAATTCACAGCGACAAGTTGACCTTATCTACCATGACCGACTTGATAAGAAAGTAACCCTTACTCTGACCGATGAGACTCATCCGCTACATCACGACTTGGTCGACAAACGCATTGTTAGAAGTGGCAGACTTAGGCCACCGGTAGCCCGTACCCAGCGCTACGCAAACTCTTTTATTCCACAAGCTATCAGTTTTTTTATCAGTTTTTTTATCGCAAAATTTAATCGTGGAAATTAACAGCCATGTTCATTTTGTCTCTGTTATCGCTTTCATGGCCTTGTGTTTTTTGTGTATTTTGACTTTTGAATTTTTTTTGTATCGTTCGTCAAACAGGCATTCAAATTGCCCTTTTAGGGATTTAATAAAGTTTTATCTTATCTTACCTTATCTTATCTTATCTTATCTTAATCATTTGTAGAAGTTAGATGAGAACAATCGACTACAGGATATTCCATGGTGTGATCTTGTTTAATGTTGAGAATCAATCAAAGACTGGCGAGAAAATTACCATGTGATGACCATTGTATAAAAATGACAATTTTGTAGTTATGTAAGTTTAGAAAAAGTATACAGCTTGGTAGCGAATGTACACAGTGGACTAAGACCCGAGACGTTGAATGTTACGTTTGCCATCTCGTAATAAAGTTTAAGGCTGTGCTGCAATCAACATATTGATGTGTCAGCTTCAGTTACATGCAGTGTCATGATAAATTGTGTGCATTGAAAATTACAGACTGACATTAACACATCTATATACTGATAAAATTACTTTTAATACATCTATAGTTACAGACGCAAGGTGCAGCTACTCTACCTATGAAAATAAAAAGAAAATCGGCTAAAATTCAAAATGCGACATATGATTGATAATTTTCTTTAATTTGTCTGGAGGGTGAGTGAACTGGGAGGACGTTACACTATTAGTGAGCGGTGTCAACATTTGGTTTCTATGCAGCGTCTCGGGAGCTTTCGGCCGATTGGTTGGCTCAAAATGATCGTGCTACTTGAATATTCCCAAACAGCCTATCAGATAGAACGTAACTCTAGTTTCAGACTCCTCAAGTTTCTGTAAATAATTAAAAATCTACAAATTAGATGAGCCTTAAAAGCCCCTGAACTTGCCCGGAAACACTGCTAAAACACAACACAAGTTGACATACTAATATGTGAAACAGGCCGCGGAGATAAACAATCTATAAGGCATCAAAGTGTAATGTTTAAGCTTAAATATAGCGGCGAATACGCAACTATGAAAGCGGAAACATTTTAACCTCTTGCGAACGCCAAATCTCTGTCTCCCCCTTCCCCATGTGCACTACACAAGCTGACGTATGAGGTATGGTGATATGCCGCTAGGGAATGTTTCAATCAGGGAGATCATCAGACAGTCTCAACAACTTGGCAATAACACAGCTATGACAGGCAAAGAGGGTAATGGCGACAATGTGAGACATTGACCCTGTTGGTTTGAGATATCGAAGGATGTTCCGAATTTTGGTATTTTGGCATGTTATTAATTGAGGTAACGCTTGGAACAATATGTGACGCTATTAGGTTGGCAGCATTTAGAATATTGGCGCCCAGTTAATTTAGTTCTTGATGTTATAAAATATTATATTTAAGAGTATCCTTTCAGAGAAAGTTAAGTCGACGAGTAAGCACCAATATTGAAAATGTCCCCCTCGCATACGGCTGTTGTTGCCATTGCCATATACGCACTTTTAAGACCTCTTAAATTACAAAAAAAATTCTGGAGCGTATACATCCAAAGTTTCCACAAATAAATCAAAGTACACTGTGACGGGGAATTTTTATAAAGACGTTGAAGGAGGAATATTCAAAATTAGCACTAACAGAGCAACCATGAGAGGTGGGTATTCCTTGAGAAGATGCGTTTGTGTAAGGATAAAGAGTGGCCCTTGGAATTACAAATACTAGTTTTTACTGAACCATGTCTACTGTAGAAGAGCGCCCTCTTACAACGAAGAATTTCTCACTCGAAAACAAGGAAAATCGAGGCAGCAATTGCTTGAGGCGATGAGTACTTGGGTTATCTTGTGTCAGGGACAAGTCATCTGATATTTTAGAAAAGAAACGACTCTCTAAGCAATTTCCTGGTGGCGGGCATGATGCATTTTGTCAGAGTTTCCTGTTAGGCAAACGTTTTTCAGGAGAATAGACACTGCAAATTTACAGCTGCACTGTCAACGCCACCTGTGGCCTGTTTTTAGAAAGCGGGTGCACGGCTGCCAGCATTAACTACAGCATGTGACACAAACTAAGCAATTTCGAAAGAGACCTATTATAAATGAACTCAAGGGTTTCATCAGTTAACTTGGACACTTTAATTTTCGTGCAAACACTTCCAGCTATAAGCAGTGCATCTGTGGTTCACATTTCCGTTATATAAATGAGATACGGTGGTCATGCATTTTCACTGGGTCGATTGCGGCAAACGCAATATATAACACATTGTAGCACAGTCAGCTTTTCGTGTGAAGAATCCCATTTTAGAATGGTGGGTTTTGTCCATAGTAGGCCAAGAAGGCTAGATATCATTGCAACTATGCCCATTTTTGTTTTATGTTTTCAAAAGAGCGTCTCTTCTAAATGAGTTGGAATTCACATGATTCTAAAATATCTTTGTATTTTTTCCTTAAATCCAAAGTTTACCGTTTCTGAAAGTGGACTCCTGACTTCATTTATTTTCCTTATAATTTGCTCATACAAGGGGCCGGTGGATTTAAAATCAAAACATTAACATGCAATTAAAATGACGAAAATACAGAACTAACTGCAATAAGATTTTACTGTTAATGAGCATTCGACAAATATAACATGGCGACAACACCTAATTACACTAATCGGGCTTCATCCACTATAAAGGTTGTTTTCGAATCCAGCCACTCGATTTTTGAAAGGTTTGGTAAGTAATGTTCGGCTCAGTGAACTAGTACGATGTGAGAATTTCCTCGACAATGATGCGAGAGGCCGAGTTCCATCCAGTATAGGCTTCACCGCCTGGAGATACGTCTGGACATCCTGAGAGACGGAATTCCACATTAACTCTGCCGGGTGGTATACCATAACACAGACCTTCTACTGAAATGCAAATAGGATGACACAGAGCGTAAGGAGAAGCGTTCCACGTATCACTCCCACTTATCAAAATCGATGAAAAGAAGGATTTTTATGACAGTATTGAACATGCAAAGAGAATTCATCTAGAAGTCAATTGTTCTGTTTCATTTCTTCATACGCTGAAAGCATTTGCCTACATTCACAAGAAAATAACTCCCAGGATTCTTTAATTGTTATGATAGGGTTTTATTGAAGGCGTTGAGTCAGCCAGTAGCCTGACTGACTGACGAGAGAGGTCGCGTACTTATTAGTCATAATGACCTTATCAGGGAAAACGTTTCGAGACCATTTCATATATTTTTGATCAATACTAAGGAAGAGTTGAGTTATGACCGGGGTGTACAAACACAGTCTAAGGGGGTTTCTGAAATTAGAAAAGTGCTAAAAGCTATTACTTTACAGAAAGCACACAGAAGGGTAAATTGATTCCCAAAGAAGTCCATCCATTTAAAAGATCCTGTTACAGTTTACAAAACTATTCAGGGAAATAATGGCGATTCTCGGAAAGCTTTCGCTCTGTGACGTCATCTCACCATAGTCTGAATACAAATAATATCTTATCAACTTATCAACTGACTTATCAACTTTTTGCGTTTCCAGTCTATACACTCGTGCCTTGCCCTACATTGCTAGCCTGCTTTGGCTGAGATAAGACTGGCCATGCATAATTGTACTGTTTAAATCTAAGTAAGTAAAGAAAGATCTGCATAAAACTTATCTTTGGAAGTTTAAAAATAGAGGAATATGAGAGTAAGGTATCTCTGGGCTCGAAATGTCCGAATATCAAGCTAAGTAATAGCGAGTAGGGACTCTTGCTACTTTATCGTGAGAACACCTGAAATATATTTCGTGTCTGCGATATTACACGTCCATCCTTGGCCATGACTGCCATAATCTGAGGTGCTGATAGCTTTACAAAATGTAGCGATTAGTCCCCCCCCCCCCCGCACCCCCGAAGAAGATGATCTCAGGATGAGTTTTTCGAGAAGCGTGACAGGGTCATGTTCAGTGAAGGAAGTTCTCCCTGTTTATACAAGGCATTCTGATTGACTATTATGCAAGATTTCTCGCGGCGTAGATTCCGAGAAGGGAGGCGAAGACCAATCGAAGACGAAATCAAAGCTTCAGGGCAAAAAAAATAATGAGCGCATTCCCTGTATCTGATTCTATTTGACTGGTAAGAAACGCAATGATGTACCATCTGTATTCCATTCACACTTACTTGATGTCACGCGGTGACGGTTTTCGTCGCTCGTAGAGGACACGGCACTGTCTATTGGCACTGGATTGTTGCATTCTTCTCCGTTGAATGTGAAGTACCAACGAAAGCAAGATTCTGGAACTGAACGTGACCTTACACGTAGATTACCATTCCACAGGACTCGGAGCGCGGTCGTGTCGGATCGTTTGGCGAATTCACACTCCTTCATTGAAGGGATATAGAACGACAGTTAACGATATGTTAGTCAGCGTTCAAATTCACAAACATCTATGGGGATGGTAGTTATATAAGATTATTTGAAGACACCTACCTCCCCCCCCCCCGCATCCCCAGGTATTCAAGTTTCTCCGCCATGCTCTTAAAGATTTTGAAGTCCCCTTCCTGACATACGCCCCGCCGACAAAATATGTTTTTGCTCTATATCGTTGTATGGATTATGAAGCACTGAAAACTGGCCTAAAATGTTCTAATCTGAATCTTTTACTTGTGTAATGCTGTAATTTGGCGCTATATATTTACTTTTACCAAAGTTATTGTCAAATTAAAAAAACGCAAGACATTTTCGGCAAAGTAAGCTTATTATATTCCGATTCACTCACTACAGAACTTTAGCTGTGTGTTAGTGTGCACTGATTTCATACCTGGTGATGTGGTATCATTCGCCAATGCAAGAAAAACGTTAAACTGTAAGACTTCCATATTTTTTGTTCTTTGAATCAACTTTACATTTTGTTCTACTCCCTATTAAAGAAATAGAGAGACATAATGATGGTCCTTTAAATCTTTCAATTCTTCGACATATTTGTATGTGTCAAGGCCAGAGAAAAAAAAAATCTTGATCATCGGATTTTTTGGACCAAGTCCCAGGAGCGGCGAGCGAAATTTTTTTTTTTATTTTTTTTTAGGCCGAAGGTAAACTCGGTTCTCTGGCATTTTTGCACAGATGCAGACAAGGCAAGATAATTGTTTCCCTTTTTACCAGAAACATCTCAGACAAGAAACACTGATACTGGTAACTGAATTCAATATTATATTTCCCAACAATAACATAGGCCATTACATTCACAAGTTAGTGTTTGCACAACATATTCTGAGCATTTCAACATTCTCTCAGAATAAAACTGAAATGTACAGCAAATCACTGAAATTCAACAATTCAGTATTGTCCTTTAATATTGTCCTGGTGGGACCTAGCATCTGAGTTTTTTCCTTTTACTTTGGCCCCATGTTTTGGCCTCTTTACCACTGTCTATATATACACATTTTAAACACTGTACTGTGATCGGAGTGAAGTTATATAGTCATCATTCAGATCGTACTTTAACATCGACGCAACCATATGTTTTGTCATTGCCGTACATTTTTATACTTTCGATGCAATTTTCATTCAATCGGATGCACCGTCCATCTGCTGTCACGATCTTGTTGAACAAATCGCCGAACGTAATATCAGGACAAACACTGAATATAGCGTCTCTGGAACTAACTGTTGGCCATCACGTCGAATGTTGGCGATCAAATTAATACTCATGATGTGACATGTACTAACCTTTACAAAACGAGCAAATTTCTGGCCAAATCGACCCACTTTGCGTCGTGATTCGCCAAATTCAGACGTCACAACAACGTGTTGGCGGTCAACTTAAAGTCCGAACATGTATGAAATCTCATTCAAAATCCCATGCCCGCGAAAACCCTACACAGTGTAGGGCGCCACCAGCGGCAGTACTAAAAATATTTGTAATGCGGAAGTAAGAATTTGCCGCGATCAAAAAAAAAAAAAAATTCCAAATATGCCAAAGTAGAAGCGGCGATTCCGATGAACAATTTATTTTTTCTTCCTGGCCTGATGAGTTTTTTTTTGAAAACAAAGAAGAAAACAGGATCTCTTTTTCATGTAAACCATTGCCTATGCGTACCTAGATACTCTGCTAAACAAGACCTCTACTAAACATCCCTTACTGTAGTGTTGATGTTACAAAAATGACCTAATTGGATACTTCACGACTTTTAATGATTTGATTGATAAGGTTTGCGATGTCGATGTTTTTAAACAATATCATTCAACATTTTAAAAGATATGTTAATTTGTTTTTGTAATTTGTTTTAAACCTACGTTGTTTTGAATTTTGCTTCTTGGCGATTACACACTGATAAAATTAACAGTGTGGCAACGTTCATTGCGATAAAAAAACAGCTGTGAACTTTTCACGACATTAGAGACACATGGTTCTCTTTTGTCCCGTGAAAGTGCCGTGAAAAAATGGTATTCGATATCGAATATTTCAAGTCCCTCTCTGCGACCACAGTGTTTTGTAACCACCCCCCCCCCTAGAGTGTTGCATTCCTCATACCCCTTTCCCCCTTAATTCACCCAGAGGTGTTCCTCAACGCTGTCAGTTTTTCCTTCATTAACAGGCGCCCTTATCTCTACCGCTAATTTCCGATACCATTTGCTGATATGAGATAAGTGCTGATATGAAATTTTAACCAATGACTATGATAAAATTGTACATTTGACAGTGGACATGGTAGCGAGTTAGACTACTTCTATGATGCCATGCCCCTTGAAGTCTCTTGCAAATGCTCTTAAAATCGAAGTACCTAGAAAATTGCTGTAGCAAAGCTTCGCGAGAGAAAAAACACAGATTTTGCTATACTTGGAGAATCGTCTTTCTCCATATATTTTTCCCCATAAATGACATTTTACAATGTACAAACTTACAGAATGATAACTTTTGTGTGGCGACGTAGAACAAAATCAATGTATTCCTTGGCAGGGCTGTAAGTACCAACCACTGAGTTTTAAGTTTGCTTGCAACTTTTCAAATAGATTTACAATTGTACTGGTACGATAACACTGTCCTGCGTTACCTGTCGATGACTAATAAGATAGAAATATAATAACGGAAGTCTGTTACCCTACCTTAATAATGCCATTGGGGCCAGAGTAGTTTATATTATCCCATGCACACTGTTTCATATCACGATAGAGAAGCCCATCTCCTGGGGTCCGGAATCACCTTTTTCGCCTTTGATCCCATCATGTCCGTCTCTTCCCGGGCTTCCATGGGTGCCGGGAATGCCGGGAATTCCAGCAGGTGCAGGACCACAGCAAGCAGTACAGCCAGAATTCTGCAGTGTAAATGCTAGTTAACACATCAAATATGAATCATTTAAACTTACGCTTCGCATCGTTTTTCTCTAACCAACAGATGAGCCCGGCGACAACTTGGCGCGGTTAAAAAATACAAAACCAATCAGCCCTATAGTACATACTCGTTACAAATTGCCCACGCAGAAATGTCTCTCGTGCCTATATCTGGCTTGCAATACCATATATTAAGCTGTGAAAACATAAGCTTTTGAAGATTACGTTTGAGTTTTTCCTAGCCTCTTGAAGTGGAAATCGTGTAATTATTGACATATTATCCTGGGTATACATCTGAGCAACTGTATTAAGTCCAAGATATGAACTATTATGTAAACCCGAGTTGAGTTGAATCATGAGGTTTCGACCACAACAATTTTATCGAACTGCGTGTACCATTGTATTGCGTGTTAACTTACTTGGTTCGATCCAGATGTACCCTGAGCATGTATTCCGGCAGGCATTAGCATCAACATTACAGATAAGACGAAACCAAACTTGCGGTTGTTTGCTGCCTCCATGATGATACACTTTTACAGCCTACAAAATCTCCGATGTTGAAGTAACAGTGAGGCTATGGCTAGCGATGCTCGCGATGGGCGTTGAGGTTGTGTTCCACACAGTCGTAATCGGCAATTTCAAAGCCGCTCGGTCTCTCCTAGCGCTGCTTACTTATGGAATGTGCTGAGTCAAAGAGTAAACTTAGCCAAGAGTGTTTACCGGTGGAAGATATTTCCAAGGCATTATATTTATACTTAATTGTCAAGTAATCTGCTCAATGAAGTGTTTGCACATCCCTTATCCATATCTACGACTTCAAGAATAACATTCCGATGTTGCTCCTAAACAGGGAACACCATCTCTTATCAAAATTTACGGTTTTAAGAATAACATTTGGGCATTTTCTCCTAAGCAAGATACACTATTTGGATTGGGCCAAACGAGTCGTGCTCAGCTTACACTTAATCTCCTGGCCTTTGTCTGGACTACTCTAGTGATCTATATGTGATTCAATTGTGTACAGAGATGGAATTCAAGAACTTGTTCTCGGGTTCCACCTCTTCCTACGTCAACTGAAGGAGCTCTTTGTGAAATAGTTTCATAAAAGTATGAAAGATTCAAGATACCGCTAACAAAAAGATGTTAAACAAACGTAGACAATCATTCACCCCAAAACTGTAGTTTTTTCCTTTTATCATTCATATAAACCACAGTCCCTCTATCCAGATAGAGGGACTGTGTATAAACACTGGATTTTCCGAATTCACACGCAGTGGCTGACATATACACAACCCACGTTTCGAATTGATAAGGAGGACGTCAATAATAGCTTTAATTGTTTTTTTTCCCTGATATTTTGCGACTTATATACAATTCATCTGATATCAAATTTGAAGCAAACAAGTGTGACAATTTATACTGTATCGTAACCAATAAACATGTACCCTTAACGCGGCTAATTTTTGACTTCGAAAAAACTTGCCACTGCAGACTAAACACCTCAGTGGAGTTGCACGCACCAACACAAATAAGTCTTTTCCTCAACAACTTTTCCATTTAATACACAAAAAGCTATGTATTACAATAAAGTTGAGAGTCAGAAAATCAGCTGAGGATGGTTCGTCTTCTGCTAAATGCAAACCTCTCGTCCATAATGAACCATGTACTTTGTCATTCACTTTAAAGTGATAATTTAACTTTCTTTTCTATCAGCCTATAGTCAAGGAGTTGCTTTCAGCAACATGTATTACTCTGGTGTTTCATTTCAAAGGTTTTGATTTATTTTGTTTTGGAGGCAATATCCATACGACGACGTTAGTATTTTGAAAGTAGTTCTGAAGTCTGTGACAGTGAAAGGTAAAACATTGTTCATCACACAAAGAAGGATGTCCTTGGGTTCACCTATAGTTAAACCCTTAGTGCTGCACAAATGCTTGCATTCGATGGCCAGGACATGGCAATCGTTAAATGCAAGGACTAATTATCACAGAGACAAGCGTTTCTGGTAAATCAGAGGCCCAGATAAGCTTTGAGCTACTTTGAATTGAACATGATCGCGAAGAGGAACGTGCTTAAAAAAATCGCTATCTTCAGTTTGTGAGACAAAACTGCATACCAGTTTTATTGTCGAAACTGATTTTAACTGTAATCAGTTTGGATACCTCTATAAAGAAATAAGCGGTAAACTGGCTCACATCTCCCTTTTACCTTTCCTCTTGGGAAGGACCATTAGATCTTGGAAGGGGGTGGTCAAAAACAGAAAAAAATTCAAAGCAAAAAGTTTAGGGAAAAAATCTTAAGACTAGTTTGCAAAATAAAAAAATAAAAAATCAGAACGCAAAAAATATAAACCTGAGTTTACTTAGAAAAGCACATCACGACTCGCTTGAAAAAAAATCAAATATTTACGATTGTAAAAAAAATATTCACATTCTGATGGTGACCACCCCACCCACAAAGATCTAATGGTCCGTCGCTTATGAAACGATTGAGAGCGCGAGTGTCACCCCACCTGTAACTTGAAACTGCTATGCTGTAAGGGCCAGAGGTTTTTCGCTCATTGCGTGTGTAGTATCGGAGCGGCAAAACAGTCAGCCGCAATCTGTCACAAAGTATCATCTTTCGTTGGGAACTTGTCTACTACCCGCTAATGCTTCAGCTTCCTGGTTTAAAATACCCTGATAATCAGACAGAGAGAAACTCTTTGTGTAGGCGAGAAACAACTTGTTCCAGTTTCCAGTTTCAAAGATTAATAATCAAACTAGAACGAGATAACAATGGTACCAGCCCAGTCAGGCTAAGCAAGGAAGTGCACAGAACAAATTTTTCTTCATAACGATTTCTGTCTGGTCAAAAATAACCGAAATAAATAGAAAGAAGGTCTACGCCTGCGTGAGGTCAGAAAATATCTAACATCATACGGAAACTACACTATACCGCTTGGCCAGATTTTGATTGTGTAGCTCCGAAACTAAAAACGTGCACACAGAGTCTTCAAGATCTTTGCATTGCTATTCCACTCAATTACAGCCTGACTCGTTACATTTTGATGTTATTTATCATTATTATTATTATTATTATTATTATTATTATTATTATTATTATTATTTGTGTTATTATTTGTGTACTCATGTTTTATTTTCAGAGGGTAGTCTGAGTTATAAAAATATTGTAATTTACATCAGAGCCCCATTAAATTAATCTGTTAAAATGCACACGCTAAAACGTCGTAAGTTACTAAGTCATACGTAGGCTTACAAATGAAATGACACACGACTATGAATATTCTGTGGATCACAGTAGAGCTACTTTAATGGGATAGAAACGGTCATTCTCAAGCGAAACGTCATTAAAAATTAGCGTTGAAACTTGGGCGTTTTTTTGAACTTAGTCACTCAATGTGTGAGGTCAAGCTTTGCGATCGAAATCTTAGAGTACAGTGTTACTTAATCTGCGAGGTGAATTTCCTCCACGATAATTCGAGAAACCGAGTTCCATCCGGTGTAGGGCTTGCCGCTCGATAATGAGGTATTTGGGCATCCTTCTGCGATACGGAATTCCACATTCACTCTGCCTGCTGATAAACCGTAACAGAGACCTTCAACTGGAAAGGAAAATGTAAAGACATAATGAGGCAGGTAGAAAGATCCCGTTCAATAAGTTAGATGGACTACTATATACTTATCATCAATCACATAAACATTGCTGCCTTGAAATACTCATGGCAACATTTAGGTGTAATGCACCTAGGGAACAGAGCGGGGACAGACTTAAATTTTTACAATTCTTCTCTCATCTACCACTTATGAGGCTAATTTAAAAGGGACAAAGTTGGCCATTTTTAATGAACTTTGTTTAATTCGAGATACTACTTATATTGTTTGATATGTTGAAAGATACTGAATGAATGGGTGACCATGCATATATTCGACCCCGGTTTAAGACACGATACATGAAACCATCGCGAGAATGAATAAATGATCATGAAAAATGACCGACTTTGTTCCTTTAAAGCTTTTGGAGTAAGGAAAATTTTCACCGTCATAGTTTTTGAAAATTCGAAAATTGATGTTTCTCTATAGAGTTAACACAGAGATGGCGATCATTTTGAATTTCAAAATTCGGTAAATGTCAGGTAATTGTTTCTCTAGTACCAATGTTTGCACGGTAATCTCTGATTTTTATTCTTGATTGTTTAAGAGTATGGTTTAACGTGTCATTGAAGAAATTTCGAGCAAAACTTTAAGTCTTTCATTTTCGAGGTTCGTGTTATCTTACTATAGAGACTTTGCAGAAATATGTGGCAGAATATAGACAAAACATCTTCAAGAGAATAACTGCGGCGTTTAATTATTACTCAATTATGAGAAACGATTTTGTTTGTTCACGACATCTGTTGAATCGACTGTTCTTAGAAACCAACAATATGCAGACCATTTCTTCAACAAATCCATACACTTTGCTATCATGTCAACAGGAAAAAATGTGGATTTTTTGAAAAGTTCATTACTTTAGCTTCAAACCGACCTACCATTTATCTCTAAAGCAAGTATCAATAAATGGAGATTTGCTTTGAATTCCTACAAAATTCAACATGTGAAGCATTACCTAGAGGGACTGACGATTGTAACATACCTTTTACAGAGTTTATCTTAGAAAATGTAAAATACAACTTTCTAGTTTCCATTGTCATTTTTGAGCGGAAAACGCATTAGCCCGTGTTCACATGTAATAAATGCCCTGGCTGTTATAATTATCTTGTCTAGGGTTTTTGCAGGGATTATTTGGCGGTCTAGGACCAATGGTTTGTATGTTATGACATCACGTTCACTACTTTCACACTTACTGGAAGTTTTGGCGTGACGATTATTTGTGGAAGTAAAGTACATGACAGCGTCTATGGGTAGTGGATTGTCGCACTCCTCGCCGTTGAAAGTAAAGTATCAACGAGAGCAAGATCCTACGCCATTAGTATCCGCCATCAAACGCATATCCCCATTCCACAGGACTCGAAGCGCTGTTGTGTCGGATCGTTTGGTGAATTCACATCCCTGCATAAAGAAGATGTAAACCCTAACTTATAACATTAACATAACTAACATTTATGGACACACAAGCTTGGGAACTTGTGATGTGATTAAAAAGGAATCATTTATATTTGGTATGTTTTTATCTTTCTGAAACGTTTTGAAAACTGAAAGAGTCATGACCGAAAATAAAAATTACTTTTTTACCTGTCATATTCCTTATAGTCTTGCCAGTTTTTGCCGAGTCATTCACACTTAAAGATCAATTGATATGAAATCTGCTCCAAAATGACGTTCATTGGTGATATATACTATAATACACAGGCTTTTCAGAGTTTTTCTTAAATATTTACTGTGATACTCAACAAATATTAAAAATGCAAGGCTTACGTGGACGAACCGGTGTTTCCAAGAAAGCACTTAGGTGGCTGTGTTTGCTTTGAATTTCAATCATAATCATTTATATATTTAACCTGGACAACACCCCTCCCGGGTGAATTCAAATTTGAGATTCTAATGGCTGATTTTGGCTACATGTATTTAAGAAAGTTTAATTAATGTAAAAGTGTAAAAGTCGCTCTTTCTTGAACATTTTCCATGAATGTTTTTGATACTAAAAGTAGTATATTTTAAAATACTGGTCAAATGTGTACAACGTCAGCTCTGCCTCAAGTCAGACAAGATGAAAGATTCAGTGATCATTTTACAGTCTCTACCAAAACAATCAGGTTCAATGCCCCATTTTCACCATGCACGGCTGATATTACATTTTTACATAAAAGTTGCACCTTATGCAAGTTTTTGAAATCCTTATTAGCGGCATCTTTCATACAGATAGGGGTAGCAGCTTTCCCTGATATTGTGGCAATGTCGCAGGAAAACAAGTTGGAATAGGTTAATCCATTTGACAGTGTCTTGAAGTCACAAACGAAATCATCTGTTAACAATCAGGAAAGGTGTAATTTTTAACTCTTTTGCAGTTATTTATCGTCGTCATTTTGTACACTGAGTGCCTTTATGCAGCTATTCCCGGTTTTCTTGATATTACCACAGAGTAACATCATGGACAGAGTGGCAACAGCTATTGTTTAAAGCGTGAAGCGGTTACGTAAGCAATCCATGTTTGCCTCGCATCACGAAGCTCTTGGCTCTCTTTTCCGAAGAGTGCCGACCATGCACCCTTCGGTAATTTTCGGATTTTCACCAATTGTTAAGCGAAAGTATGTTCGACAAAGTTTGTGTTGTTGTTGTCGTGTGGTGCTGATCGGAATTGATGTGCTGGCAAAAACGGGAGTGTTTTGAGCTTCAGGAAAGTGGGTTTTACCGTTTTAAAAATTCCTCTCATATTTTTATGAATATATAATGAGTGTGTTTGAACCAAATTTGAAAGTCTTTTATCGATACTGTCTGGTTTTACTCAATGGTTTACGGTCAGTCATACCCTCTTTTACACGTGCGTCAAGAAAGGACATGTTTATGAAACTGCTGGCGTGTTATGTTTTGATTGGCGTGAAGCAGTGTTTCTGGCCTGAGAGCTCACAAAGTAACTATGGTTGCTACGCGACTGGCAGTACGATGCCATCTCGTCGTATGTTTCGCATAATCTCGTGTAATTATCAACCACAAACAAAGCCTCCAAAAAGTTTAACACCTTTGAAGCTCATTTTAATATGAAAAGCCAATAGTCTACCGAGACGACCATGGAACAAAGGGCATGCAAGTGTTGCCACTCTGTTTATGTTACTCTGTGATATTACAAAAAGGTAAAAATGCGATTTTGTCCCTTTTATAGCGCTCTGGTAATTCGACTTTTAGTTACTATAACTTCTGAGCTGATTATTTTCGTTATTCGCGTGAGACTCCGGAATTACTTTGCAACGATAACGTTAATAAAGTCGTGGACAATTTGTAGGAATCATAAGCACGGCGACCGAGAAGTCACTATAAGGAAAATGAGGATGTACAGGTCTCGTGGGTGTCCATTGCCATCTAAGAGAGATACTAACATTTTTAAGGACGCTAGATTGGTGAATCGGAGGCGAAACGGTCGTCAACGACATACATTATCCCATCATGCCGACTGAGAGAAAGTACATATTCTCAAGGATGATATTATTTCGAGGAGAGTGACAGTCAAAATGTTTATATATATATTTGGCAACTCAAAAGAAAGCCTAAAATCCTATTTTTATGGTTTCATTTCCGAAAGTTCTCGAACTTGACATTAAGTGCTTTATTGGGATTTGAATCCAATAAGGAAATTACTCTCGAATTTTCTGTCCTGGTTAGTTAGTTCTGTTAGCGGACATAATTGTTCCGAAATCCTTTACTCGCGATGTATTCGTTGCTTTGATTGGGTTTATGTGCTATGTATGTATGTATGTATGTATGTATGTATGTATGTATGTATGTATGTATGTATGTATGTATGTATGTATGTATGTATGTATGTATGTATGTATGTATGTATGTATGTATGTATGTATGTATGTATGTATGTATGGATGGATGGATGGATGGATGGATGGATGGATGGATGGATGGATGGATGGATGGATGGATGGATGGATGGATGGATGGATGGATGTATGTATGTATGTATGTATGTATGTATGTATGTATGTATGTATGTATGTATGTATGTATGTATGTATGTATGTATGTATGTATGTATGTATGTATGTATGTAACATGTATGTATGTATGTATGTATGTATGTATGTATGTATGTATGTATGTATGTATGTATGTATGTATGTATGTATGTATGTATGTATGTATGTATGTATGTATGTATGTATGTATGTATGTATGTATGTATGTATGTATGTATGTATGTATGTATGTATGTATGTATGTATGTATGTATGTATGTATGTATGTATACGTATGTATGTATGCATACGTACGTACATACGTACATATGTACGTTACATACGTACGTATGTATGTATGTATGTGTCTGTGTGTGGTTCATTAAATTCCATGTTGATTCTCGACATACAAATTTCCAATCAATCGGTTGTAAACAGGTCTTGATTTTTGGCCATAAAAGGCCGATGAGTAAGCGGGAAGGAGGTTTCTGTTTGAACTCTTTTGGACATTCAAGAAAGAGCGTAACGTTCGGTTCTGTGCATAATAAGTGCCATGTCACTATTGTATTATTCTCGTTTACGAAGGTATTCTTGAAACAACGGCATCAACAAATTAGTTTTCTTCAATTTTATCAGCAAATAACAACATAAACAAGAACAACAATCAGATTTCTAAGTTCCATATGATCCCAATTGCTGAATTGGTCAACTGGAATTCAAGTAAGGATATCTGTTGAAATTTTCATGTTTTTTCTGACATTTATTTACCACGACCAAGAGATCACTTCTTAGTCCGATTTGAATTGTTGAAAGATAATGTCGACCGTGCTTGTGCGCACAAGCATTATCCGTTCTTTGCCAGTAAGTTTGATATGTAGAGATAAACTATTGACATACCTTGATGACGCCACTGGTACGTGCGTCGTTCAAATTACGCCATGCACAATGCTTCATAACATGAAACACAGGACCATTAGTGTTCTCTACAGTCCCAGGGGGTCCAGTATCACCCTTTTCACCTTTGGTCCCATCACGTCCGTCTCGTCCTGGGCTGCCGTGAGTACCGGGAATGCCGGGAATTCCAGCCGGTGCCGGCCCACACCTCGGAGGCTGCAAACAAAATATTCGCGAGTAAACCCTTATAAAAACACAGATGAAGGTCAGGCGGAGAGATTGCTGGCCAAATACAGGGGGTAATCGCAGTCTCACTTTCCTGAACAATGCAAATTCTTACTTTCGACAATCGTGTCAGTCAAAGTATGTTAGTATAGCCCCGTTCTAAAAACAGGCAAATACTTCATGCAATGCTTCTACCATTTTCAGTGGTACTGTTAGTGTTTGATGTATGGAGTCATTTTGTTTATGTAAGTGTTGCGATAGAGATATAAGTCATTTAGACCATGTACATAATATTATGACGGTCAAAATTAAGCCCATGTCATCTTTCTCGTGTGTTAATCATAATTGATGAATCAAAGCATCAACTGCTGTGTGTGTTCAAGTAAGGTCGGTCAAATATTTTCCATTTCAAACGGAACCTTTGGCCCTGAGAGGAACTTGGCATTAGATGGAAATAGTCGCTAACGGCCAGTCAAACTGTGTGAACTTTCATTGCATTTTAAATTGGATAAGAATGTGTGTCAGGATTTCAACTAAAGCTTAATAGTGTGAACGCAAACCTGACATTCAACGCCTTCCCATTTGCTTCTGCATGACAACATTATTGTGAAAGAGCGCTGGTCGCAGTGCGTATTTGACATTTTTTTCTGCTCACAAACCTTTACTTTATCCACAAGTCATCAGCAGTCTCTTTACGGCAGCCTTTTTGTTTATCCAGATTAGGAAAGTGTACGATTTCACATCGGTAAACGAAGGGGATAAAACTTGGCCAGCATTTTCAAAACTCTCAACATACCAAAAATATGCGCTGTATAGCTACTTTGATCGAAACATGTCAAATTGCACTTTATAACTGTCATTGTTGTCACTGTTCTTGACATGCAATGGCTAAATCCCTTAAATATTTAGTTTCTCATGCCCTGAGAGATTTCCTTAACCTTGAAATCTTTACTCGCAAGCCCTTAAAGTCAAATGTTGAATTATAACATCATATTTTAGTTCACACACATAGGTAAACAGTTGTCAATGGCTTAACAGAAGAATCTGTGAGAAAAACAACAGATTTCCATTCAGCAATTGTGACAGCGACATGACGATTTCATAAATCACAATTCAGAAGCTGAAGTAATTTATAATCTACTCTGCAAATTCCGTTATCGATATGGACTTTTATAGGTCTATAAAAATCCATACCGACACAACATATTGAGCTTGGCGTAAAACTGTAGTAGCCACAATATTAGTTGTCGTCTGTACAATACCTTACGAAGTGTCTTCAAACTAGAAATTTGCTACAGTTTAGGATGCCGGTAGAGCTATAAATTTGATCTTTGAACGGGGAATTTGAAGGACAAGTTAGGGAACAGTTATTCAAAATACTAAAATATGTACTTACCTCCGATGGCTTTGGCTTTTCTTCACAAGCGACGCCACCGTACCAGCGATAATTACGCAAATCGCTACCAAAATTGGAGAAAAGAAACGACAAGTGGACACCATCGTGATGCTGGTCATGATCGGTGAATGGTTACTCTATTATGTCCAAATGTTCCAGACCGAAGAGTTTATATTCGTTTTTGTTGGCCACGAACAGTTTTTCTCTTGTTACACAAGTCATTGCAAACACTGAATCGTTGAATTCGTAAGATCATAAATATTCATCGACATTTAGCCTGTTATTGCATCAGCTGAGTTGTGACGAACACAAAGTACCTTTTCCGTGTTGCTTCAATTTAATCACCTTGGAACATTTCCAGGCAAGCTTTGATTGTTTCTATTTTTATCACTTGATGCAGCAGCAGCAGTTCTTCAAACCAATAGTGTTTTAATTGACTTACTGAAAGGATAACGTAGTTGAAAGCACTCTAGCATACGCCCATTTTGTCTCCACATAGCCTCCGTTGCGTTGATTATCATTTTTGCTGGTCAGAGAATAGCATGGTTGGTTAGGATCACCCAACCCCTGCATCAGAACGGACTAAAACAACGAGGCATGAATACAATACAGAACGTGAAGAACTTCATTACTTTATGTGGCTTGTGTTTATGGTTTGAGAAGTTTTAAAATATGCAGCGCATATTAGACTTTCTGGTAAAAAGTAAAAACAAAGCTTTGGTCGGTAAATAATTATGTTATAGCTGTTGTTTATCCCGAGAACACGTGATCACAAGACGACAAATGCGGAAACCACTATTGTATGTGATTTTTATGAGAACAGATGAGACAAGAATTGTCAGTGTCACAGTTATGTGTTTTGATGTTCGTTTTAATAGCGGACATTGACATATGTAACATCTACAACATTGACTAGGTGACAGTTGTTGTAGTTTTCGTAGGTATGTTTGCCTTTGACAACGCCGTATTCAACCAACCATCGTCTTGTCTCTTTTTTCACTCATTTTAAAAATTTGTATGTTTTAATACAACACTTTAAACCCGACTTAATATTTGCGTAGAATATTTCAAAGACATCCTGTTTCTGTATCACAAAATAAATGAATACAAAAATAGGTAAAGTAAATTACTGTAAATCACTATACGACAGTGCCAATGTGTATCAGGCACAGCTCGATCCTACGCTCACGAATTGCACTGATTATCATTCAGTTACTGTTACGTGTAAAACTGTGAAGGAAACTACCCGACCTAATATTTAGTAGAATATTTCAAAGACAGCCGGTTTTTGTTATTTTGTCTATATATAAAAAATAGGTAAAATAATACTGTAAAATACTGTAAAATCACTCTACCACGGTACTGTGTAAAGCTCTATCATACTCTCACGAATTACATTGAAAATACTCGCGTTTGCCATTAAGTTACTGCTACGAGTAAAACTGGAGCACTATCGTCATTGACGCATTCTATGCACCAGCAAGACTTAGAATCACCCTCGAACGGTGAAATGGCAAAGCTGTTTCATAAAACCTAAATGCACCCGACGAAGTTGACATAGGGAACATGAGCACTTTTGCTGTCGCCGTTGTTTTTGTCGTTGCTATTGCTCCTGTTGGAAAATAGAGTAAAAATGGTATAAAATTATCATGTTTACATGAATATCCTTGAAGACGGCTGAATGCTGCTGTTATCAACATAGGTATGAAAGGTACAAAGCTAAAAACCCTATATGGTCCCTTTGGGCTTATTTTACATGGAACGTCGCCACGTCAGAAGGGTTGGATGCAATTTAGACGTATTCTGGTCCTTTGAAGAGCAAGAATAAAAATTTAATACTTATGAATACCATTCTTTGTTTACTACCGTTCGCGTTTTTTCATCTCTCTTTCCCATTTCTCAACATTCCCTTGTATTTACAGGTCTCGATATAAGTAAAAAATACTGTATGCAATTAACTTCCTAGGTATTATAATGGTCATGACAGCAGCTCCTAGATATGTCATTCCTGTTAATACAATTTGTCAGAGTTACACAACCCGTTATACACATACGTTTCTGTTATTGCTCTCTGGACAAGAGATTTCAGATTACAAACAGTAGCAGTCCCAATAATTTTCTCGTTGATACTTATATCAGGCATTGCCACATAAAATATTGGGTCACTTCCTTTCTCACAGTATGGTTCGAAATGTCTTCCATCTCACAGAAACTGAAGCAAGGTTGAAGTTCCTTTTTTCTCTCCTTTGGATTTTTGTCCATTGATTCCGTGCAGGTACCGATGAGGCAAACGTTTTTCGCTCTATTTGTTTTGAGCTGGCAGATTAAAACAAATATTCGTACAACCCACCTCATTATATTGACTTTCTGCTGTATAATTATTAACTCGAATACACAGAAAGAAGATAAATATATTTTGTTTACGCAAGAAACGTACAGGCAGTATTCATCTCTTTTTTCAAGTTATTGATTGATCCAAATAAAAAGAGAGAAACAAGTACCAGTCGAATTGAGGCTGGAAAAACAGATAAATAAATTTTCTCTCGCCTCGGCTTCTGCATGATTAAAAATAACCCGATAACAGAAAAAGATAAGGTACCCACCCTTGTTTGGCTAGAAAGAAACATTTTTTCTCCATGTCAGCCGCCGTCTTGTCCAAAGCTAACTCGATTAATTGGACAGGAATACCTAGAAGCATTATTTTATGACAAGTTTATCCCTCCGGGATTTTGCCCCTAGTAATTGTTGGAGCTCAAAAAAGTAGTGAAATACGGAAAACCTGGACTCAGAGTTTTCAAGATCTATGCATTGTTATTCCACTAAGTTACAGCCCGACTCGGTGTATTTTTATGATACTTAACTTTTTGAAATGAACACTTGGTCCGGTAAAATACCATAAGTTACCAAGTCCTACGTGTTCAAAGGTTGACAAACAAAATGAAACATGACTATAAATAACTTGTGGAACACAAGAGTCAGCTTACTTTTATTTGGATCGGAAATGTGTACAATACATTTTGACTCTTCATATGCTGTAACATGTAATGCATTCATTTTCCATAATTTTGCTCTGTTTGTATGTCGCAGTGCCTTGTTTCAATTTCAATACTGCCTGATTTTGTATTGTATCAAATGTTCATGCCGAACACCAATGTCACGGTCAACACTACAACTGCAAAGATATGCAGTGCGTTGGTAGGATCTATGGTATAATTTTCGGGAGAAGATAGACGACTGTTAAATGTTAGAACAAAATTGTGAAATGTCGAAAGTAACAGTTTCACTCCATGAAAGAGAAAAACTGCCTGGTTATTATGTCATCGTATAATTTTGGCACATTAAATGCACAGATCAAAGTGATGACTTTGTTGCAAATAAGTGTGGCTGTTAACAAGCGTAAGTTGATTAAACCTTCGTTTAAAAACTAGCATAAATTTCTAACTACGTTTCAGAGTGTGGGAGATTACGCTCGATAATCGAGATCTGCAATTGCAGTATTTCTACGGAATTACTTAATCCGCTAGGTGAATTTCCTCCACGATAATTCGAACGGCCGACTGCCGCCCGGTATAGGGCCTGCCGTCTACTGTGTAACCGTTGCACCTCCTGAGACGGAATTCCACATCCACTCTGCCAGCTGATATACCGAAGCACAGCCCTTCGACTGAGAAGAAAATATAAAGATATTAGAAGGCAGGTAGATTTCCAAGCTGTCAAGTAAGATGGACCCCTAAAACGCATCTATCATAGTGACATTCTTAATACACTCCTTGAAATTGAAAGACCTAAATGTTTGCTCAAACTTCCTGTAAGGATACTTAAAACTTTTAATTTCCTTTAAAAATCACATTAAAAAATTTTGGTCACAGGGCGAAATTTGGAACAAGGGAAACAAATAACTCAATGTTTTAATTAGACACCTGAAATTCAAAATGGCCGCCATCCCTGAGTTGACTCCATGGCGAGAATTAAATGTTCGATTTTCACAAACATAAGCCGGAAAACCTTAAGCCACCCCATGAGCCTGAAAATGAACTCTAACAAGTGGTTATACAAAGAACAGAATTATAAAAGCTTGAGTATCCGAAAATCTGTTCCCAATGATTACACATTAATTTGCAAAATGACGTAATCGGAACATCCGCTACAGTACATTTTACTCACTTATAGGTCTACACACAACGATATTGTTCGGTCGCAGCATAGATTGTACCATTTGCGCCTACAGGTTAACGGTGTAGACTACTGTTTAAACCACGTCATGCACTTTGGTAACATGTCAACCGGGAAAAGCCGTCGTGGCTTTTGTATCCGTTGAAATTTCCTGATTTGTGCATGTGAGGTACAGCAGTACATAATTGGTGTTTCAGAGTCACAAACCATTTATCTCTAAACCAAGTATCAATGGTGTCGTATTTCTGGATGTATTGATAAGCAACGTTTCGAAACATTGACAAATAGTAAAGGCTATTACAGAATTTATACATGGCATACCTAAAGAGTGGTAAAAACATAATGCCACAATTCTTCTACCCATTCATTGTTGCCAAGAAAAGGGTTCCGCCCTTGTTCACGAAAAATGAACACTAGCATCTTTGATATTCACCTGAACAGGGTTGTAACTGTTTGTGTGGTCTATTTGTCATGGCATAACATTTAATTCTAAGTTTTAACACTTACTTGAAGTTGTACGATGGCGATTATTGACACTATTTGAGTAAATATAGCTGTCTATGGGTACTGGATCGCTACATTCCTCACCGTTGAAAGTGAAGTACCAACGAGAGCAAGCTCCTACGCCATTAGTATTCGCCATAAAACGCAGATCACCATTCCATAGGACTCGCAGAGCTGTCCTGTCAGATCGTTTGGTGAATTCACACACCTGTATTGACGGAATTTAAAACCCTTGTTGAAATCAAAATTTCTTACAACTATAGACACGCATGTTTTGGTAAATGCAGTGTATTCAAAAGGGGTATTATTTACATTTTAACATGCTTACCTTCCACGTTTCTGAAAAGTGCTGAAATAAGCCAAACTAAATTTGAACTCTGTCAAACGCAATTCAGAAGTGGCTTAAATGTCCTGTTAATGTTTCAATTTGTTTATCTATCCACAGAAGTAGCAACTACTGCCTTTATAAAAATCGTCTTCCAAGTGCAATTGTGCTTGCTGTAGTATGATGAGGATTGATAGCTTTTGAGTAAGATTTCGAGTTATCGACAGCTTGGCATCTGTTTATCTGTTTTGAGTTTTCCGTATTTTGCTATCTTATGAGCCAATCACATTAAGATTGGCATTCGGTAATTTTATGAAAAATGGTTGTCGTTTAACGACTTAAATTTGAGGACAGAAATCTATTCGCATTATGATCACAACTTTAGATTTCATTCTGCAACAATCAAGTTTTTTTCCTAGCCCATTTATCACCCATGACTTCACTGCCAGTATCAAATGTACGAATGGTCTTTTGACATACCTTGATGATACCACTGGTACGGTCATCGTTCAAAACTGGCCACGCACACTGTTTCATAACATGAGTCAGAGGACCACTAGGATTCTCTACAGTCCCTGGGGAACCTGTATCACCCTTTTCACCTTTGGCCCCGTCATGTCCATCTCGTCCTGGGCTGCCAGGGGTGCCGGGAATGCCGGGGATTCCAGCAGGTGCCGGACCGCAGCAAGAAGTGCACCTGGGAGGCTGTGAACGAAATGTTCGAACGTATACCCTGATGAACACAGTTTAAACTCAGACGGTGAGATAGCTGGTTAGATACAGGGAATCGCCACCTATCCTTTCCTTTCCTTAACAAAGCATATTCTTATTTACGCAACAATGTCAGTTTAACCGTTGGCAATACGGGAACTAGACATACGGTCTAAATTGAGGGGTTGCCAACACCGTCAGGTGTAATTATCACCTAGGTGATCTTGCTGTGATGTTTTGACTACGTCTGACCTCCTTTCACAGAGTTGATCTCTTTGTGATCGACTGATACAACCGCATAATTACAACTGTCAGTGTTGGCAACTCCTCAACTTAGAGAGTATATCTAGTTCCCGACTTCCCAACGGTTCAACCCAAACCATTGTAAAAAGGGATGTAATGCTTCTACCTTACTGTAGTGCATTTGTTTTAATGTTTGATGTATTGAACTATTTCGCTTATGCAAGTGTTTCAAAAGGTATAACTCATCAGAACCGTGTAGATAATATTATGACGGGTGAAAACTATGCCTTGTCATTGTGCTTGTGCCCTAACCAGAATTGATGACTCAAAACACTGATTGCTGTATGTGTTCAAATAAAGTTGGTCGAGTAGTTTTCCATTTCAAACATAATCTTAGGCTCTGTATAAAAATAGTTCTGAGGCCAGTCAACTGTATGTACCTTCTTTTCTTTTTAGACTGGCTAAAAGTGTGCACAACAATAAGGGTTAATTTAGATAAAGATTTATAATTGGAGCGCGAACCTGGCATATCGCACCCTCCCATTTGCTTTACCGTGACAATATCGAATCACCAAGTGCGTATGTGACATTTCCTTCTGCTCACAAACAGATATTCTATCCGCAAGTCATCAGCAGTTTGTAATAAGAGCAAGTGGTGGCACGTTCTTTTTCCAAGCAAAATCAAAGCAACACTGCCCGTATTTAGTTGATCTACTTTTGGACAATCGATCTCTTGCATAGCTAAGTGATTTTATGATATAATGCAGAAATGAAAGACATGTCTCTTTATGGTAGCCTTGTTTGTTTATCCTGATGTGGAAATTGTCTATATCAATTCGGGAAACGAAGGTGATAAAACTTGGCGATCATTTTCAAAGCTTTCTCCTTATACAAAATTAGGCAGTATAGCCTCTTTGATCCAAACATATAAAGTTGCATTTTTTAATTGTCACGTTCCATCCAAGCTCTTGACATACTATGGGTGAATCCTTTAGAGTTTTTCGTTTTACTGAGAGATTTCTACAACCTTCAATTTTTTATCCGAAAACCCTCAAGTCAATTATTCAATTATAAAACTATATATTTTCAGTTAAGAAACCTTTGGGCTAAACTATTGTCAAGGACCAAATAGAAGACTACTTGAGATAAACAACATGTGTACATTCAGCAATGGTGACAGTGGCAAGACAATTTCGTATTTCAGAGTGGAGAAGAAGTAAGCCATAATTTACTTTTTATTTCGTTTCCTAAAACGGGCTTATAAAACTTCATACTGTTATATCATTTTGAGCCAGTGTCTAGACTTAGTAGTCACAATATTAATCATAGTCTATAAAATACCGTACGAAGCGTCTTCAAACTAGAAATTTCCCACAGTTTAGGATCCTAGTAAATGGGAAATTTATAAGCACTAGTTAGTGTACAGCGTTTGAATTATTAATACATGTACTTACCTCCGATGGCTTTGGCTTTTCTTCACAAGCGACGCCACCAGCGATAATTACGCAAATCGTTACCAAGATTGGAGAAAAGAAACGACAAGTGGACACCATCGTGATGCCGGTCATGATCGGTGAGTGGTTACTCTATGTATGTCCAAATGTTCCAGACCGAAGAGCTTATATTCGTTTTTGTTGGCCACGAACAATTTTTCTCCTGTTACACAAGTCATTGCAAACACTGAATCGTTGAATTCGTTAGATCATAAATATTCACGCTTTCATCGACATTTCCAATATAACCTGTTATTGTTGAGGAAGTAGAGGGCAGAGAAGACTTTACAAACCTTGCGGCGAACGATCGTCGAAAACTAAATAGCACTTTACGAAGTCTCTGTATCTGACATTCTTATTTCAATTTTTTATTAGACTGTGGCCATAATTTCCTCTTCCTTCCTTAGAGTTACTTTAACTTTACTTTTATGCAAGAAAGTGTTAGCAATTTTGAATAAAATACCTCTCTTGTTTTATTCCTTCAATAAAGATAAAATTTGTCAGCTGAGTTGTGATGAACACAAAGTACCTTTTCCGTGTTGCCTTATCACTTGTGAACATTAGGACCAGGCACCCTTTGATTGTTTCCATTTTTATCAATTCATACATCCGTAACAGTCCTTCGAACCAAGACTGCATAGTTTTTATTTACTTACTCAAAAGATAACTTAGTTAAAGGCATGAAAACATACGCCCATTTAGTCTCTAGAAAGTCTCTGTTGCGTTGATTATCATTTTTGCTGGTCAGAGAATAGCATGGTTGGTTAGGATCACTCAACCCACGCATGTATCAGAACGTACAGCAGACACAATGACTGAAACACGTGGCATGAATACAATATAGAACGTGGAGAGTTTAATTACTTTATGTGACTTATGTTTATGTTTTAAGAAGTTTTGTAATGTGTATTGCACCATCTTAACTGGAGAAAGTAAAAACAAAGCTTTGCTCGGTAAATAAATCATGTCCAGTATGGTTGTTGTTAATCCCAAGAACACGTCGATCATGAGAGGACGAATGCTGAAACCACTTTTGTAAGTGATTTTTGTGAGAATAGATGGGGCAAGAATTGGCAGTGTCGCAGCTATGTGTTTTCATGTTCGTTTTAACAGCGCACATTGGCATGTGTGACATCTACAACAGTAAATTTGTGACAACTGTTTGCAGTTTTCGTAGGTATTTTGCCTTTGACAACGCCGTATTCAACGAACAATCGTCTTCAACTTGTCTCTTTTTTCAATCATTTTAAATCCCTGTATGTTGTAATATAACAATTTAAACCCTACTTAATATTTAGTAGAATATTTCAAAAACAGCCTGCTTGTGTATGACAAAATAAATAAATGAATATATAAATAGGTAAAATAAATTACTGTAAATCACACTACGACGGTACTGATGTGTAAAGCTCCATCATACTCTCACGAATTGCATTGAAATTACTTGCGATTGCCATTCGGTTGCTGTTACGAGTAAAACTGGTAACATCTGACTCTTAATCACGAGAAACTAGCGCATTCACATGGATTGACCACTATCGTCATTGACGCATCCTAGATTTAGAGTCAGCCACTAGCGGTGAAATGGCAAAGCAGTTTCATCAAAATCTTGATGCAGCCAACAAAATTGACCAAAGGGAACATAAGCTATTCTTGTTATAAATTTGCGGTCCATTCGCTGTTGTTGTTGTTGCTATTGCTCCTGTTGGAATATAGAGTAAAAATCTATAAAATTACCGTGTTTGCATGAATATCCTTGAAGACGCCTAAATTATTATTCTACTGTTATCGACATAGTTGTGAAAGGCGCAAAGCTAAAAAGGCTATAGGATCTCTTTGGGTTTATCTTACATGCATCATCCCCACGTCAGAAGGCTTGGATACAATTTAAAGGGATTCTGTTCGTTTGAAGAGCAAGATGACAAGTGCAACACTTATGAATACCATTCTTTGTTTACTTCCGTTCGACTCATCTACTCCTTCCCTTTTTCTCAACATTCCCTTATCTTGGTATTTACAAGTCTCGATATAAGTCAATAAAACACAGTGTAGAATTAACTTTCTAGCGATGATATGCATGAAAACAGCTCAAGATATGCCGTTCCCGTTCATACGATTTGTAAGAGTTACAGAACCCGTTTTTCATACACACTCACTTCTCCGTTATTGCTCTATGGGCACGAGACTCTCGAGTACAAACTCTAACCTTCTAGTCTAAATTGCTTTTTCTCAATACTTGTATCAGGCCTTGCCTCATAACATATTGGGTTATTTCCTTTCTTTCAGTTTGGTTCGAAATGTCTTCCATTTGAAAGAAACTGAAGCAAGGTTGAGTTGCTCCTTTGTCGCCTCGGATTATTGTCTATTTGTGCCATAGGGCGCCATTAGGGCGAACTTTTTTTCTCTCTATTTGATTTGAGCGGGGAGATTTAAAACAAATATTAGGACAACTCACCTCTTTACATTAACTTCTAGTGTTTATTAACCACAGTAGACAGAAAAAATTAAATTTATTGTGATTAGGGCAGAAACATTACAGGCAGTACAAATTTGTCCCCTTCGTCTTTTTTCCAAGTTAATGATTCATCCAAATAAAACCAAGTACCAGCCGAATGTGGCTGGAAAAACAGATAAATAAAATTTCCCTTATTTCGGCTTCTGCATGATAAAAAATAACCCTATAGACAAAAAATAAGGTACCCGTCTTTGTAAGGCTAGAAAAAAGTAAACGAAACAATTTTTCTCGGTGTCTGCTTCCGTCTTTTTGATAGAAAAAGTAAAAAAGAAGGTACCCGCGCGTGTGAGGCTCGAAACATCCAAATTTAATAATTTTCTAAATTTATAATTTCAGTCTCCGTCTTGTAAAATGATAACTCCGGTAATGAGACAGAAATATGGCTGTAACTGTGTGCAAGCTAGAATCAAACAAATGGGACAAATTGCCAGTCGTTTTATCCCTTCGAGATTTTGCACCTACATCACGTGTAGTAGAACTTATGTAGGTCCATTAGGTAGCATATGGCCATTAAATGCTTCAAAGTCCCCAGACAAAAAACTTATATTAGCACATTGCTATTTTGTTATACTTCACACCAAACGTAAATGACAACAAGCTTAAAATCTGTCATTGAAATATTAAATTAAGACGATCGTTGGAGCCTGGGATTCTGATGTCTTAGTCCAATAAATCGAAAGAACTTTAAATATAAAAATAATAAATTTAGGTCACTCGTTTCAAAATTCAGGCTATGAAGGGGATTTTATCAAGTCACTCTTTACATTTGACACGTTGCTCAACGCACGATGCTGTCCTAAAAACTCGGATTATCGACTTCCATGGGATGATGTCTTCAAAAATCAAGTCATTTATTGCGATTTAAAGTATCATACTATCCACCTTGCTGAAATTCAGAACTGATGAGATTAGCCGAGTGGTTGTGTCTGTGGCCTCTCAGCTAGGCGACTGATGCCGTATGACTATGTTGTGGGTTCGAATCCGATTGAAAACTATCCGTATTCTGTTGGAGCTTTCAGCAGTTTTCTTTTTCATCGGAGAATTGCTTCCACGCACCACCCCGCCATTGTTTCATTCATCACGTGCATGCAAGCTCAACTAGTCAAATTGACGTAAACTGACACATTATGGCCATTTGTTTAATTGACATTACACAGAACTCCACCATTTTGCAGTGGTTACGGTGGTAAAGTGGTGACCTCAACTCACATCAGCCAAACAGGTTTGGACCATCGTTTTCGTGTTATACGTGACTTCATCTACTCGCCGACTTCTAAAAGGCTGTTGACTTTCGAGTAATATATTTTCCCATTATCGCCTGTGCATTTGATTAAACAGAATGGCACCTTTTACGTTCACCATACACCTAGCCTATCTACTGACTCTGACTTTCATTGTTGTTCAACGAAATAATTCATCGATTTCTGAATTTTACGGCTAGACTCAATTGATCGATCAACCGATAAGAATTACGGAAAACGCTGAGTCTTTTATTGACCATATCTTTGTTTACGATCCCAGTACTATAACACATGAAGTCTTTTACACCTCATTACCATCTAAGCGATCATTGACTAGTTTGTGTGACCCGTAGGGTATCATGCGAAGGTATTCGTACTAATAAAAACGATTCTATACGGTATTGGAATATGAAAAACTTTGATATAGAGGCATTCTTGTTGGATTTGAAATCTGCGCCCTGGTCCAAACTGACTTCACTTGATGACCCTGATAAAAGGGTGAACTTATGGATAAAATTATATTTGGCAGTACTTGATAAGCATGCACCCCTGAAAGAAAAACGTGTACACCATCCATGTCGTCCCAAATGGGGAATGCTGCAATCGCAGACGCCATTCGTAATCGTAACAAAAATAATAGCAAAAACGAATACGAGGTATATAAATTTTGGCGTTCTAAAGTGAAAAAGTTGATATTCCGTGCAAAGCGTTTTCATTACAATAACTTCTTTCTGACGATCAGAAGGATATTCAAAAATTTGGAGAGCTTCAGAGAATATTGTTTTTCCCTAAAGAACTGTCTGCTCAGATTCTTAATTGACGATAACTATATAAAATATCATACTGTTATTGCTAATTTATTTTATGATTACTGCAAATCGAATGTAAATGGTTTGTTACAGACAAACAGTTCTGGGAATTCTAATACCGTTGGTAACTTTGATAGACTCAATGAGTTTGTCGAATTACGCAAAAAAAAGTTTCATTTTTTTATATTCCACCACTGACAAATTATTTCGTCAGGTCACATTTTTATATCGCTAAGCACCAACAAATCGACAGGTACTGATTGTATTCCTTCTAAATTTCTGCGTTTGTCAGCATATGTTATTACATGAGTATAGTCCCGCGAGAATCTTACGATTTTCATAGAATCCAATATGGCTGCCAAGTCACGTGACTAATTAAAATTCAGGAGTTAGTTGCACCATCTCTCATTAGCCCTGATCAATGTGCCAAGTTTGGGAAGTGTACATGCAGCGGTTTTCCAGAGCTAGACTGGCAAAAAAATGACGGAAGAAGAAGAAAGAAGAATAATAATAATAGGGAGGAGGAAAAAGAAGAAGAAGATTTTTGATTTTTCAAATGAACGTTTATTACTAAAATTAATCTCCTGTACAGAAAAGTACATATCAAAATTCAAATTTGAGACGAAAAGCAAAAATGAGATCAGACAATTGTTTAATGGCAAAAATGATGGTCAATTCATACTGAGCAAAGTTGAACTATTAAAAAACAGCAAAAACTGCAAAGTGGCAAAGACACTGATGCTGGAGCGAGACGAAGAGAACTGGTGAAAAGGCAAACAGGTAGCTATAACACTTGCAACATGGGCAAAGAAACCAATTACATCTGAAAAAAGCACAATTTTGTTATTGACAGAAGGCAAGATGCGAGGTGCATGAAAAATCTCCACTGAATGGGGGAAAGCAAAAACAAACTTCGAAACAAGAAAAAGCGACAGAAATTTGCAAAGAAAAGGACAACAACACCTTACATCTTGCAGAAAAAAGCCACCCAACCGCCAATGAGAAGGGATATATTGAGAAAACTCCTCGTTGGCATACTCTAAGATGGCATGTACATGCCAATGAAGAATCTTCTCAACAGACTACCCCCTCCCATTCCGTGAGGAGTACGGTGCCCAGGACGAGTTAGGTATTGGCAAAAGGGAAAGTGTGCTTAGAGGTAAAAGCATCACAAAAGAAAAAAGTGTTCACAACAAAATTGAATCAATAGTAATTGTTCCATCAATGTCTACGGAAGCAATGACGTCATTAATACACCAAATGTTTTTGAAAGCACTTATGTTTGAATTGAGCGTGAAGTAATTATATTCTTCTAGAATGCGAGAACAAACTCGCCTTTTAAAAACAGAAACAAGCATATTACTGATTGAGGGATCATGACCATTAATTGCATTTCGTCTCGTCACATGAATTGCAATTTTAGCTGTCGTAAAAAGAAAATTTAAAAGCGCAAAAGTATTTTTGTCCATGTACGATTTATCGAAGGGTGGGCCTAAAACAAACCACCAGAATAAAATTTTGCATTCCTGACCAAGAAAACGGTGACAGAGTTTACGAAGGAGAATGAACAAAGGAGAAAGACGAGGGCATTCTAAAAATATGTGTAAAAGGTCATCTCTGGCACTACAGAAAATACAATCAGAGGATGAGCTATACCCAGAATGGAACATAAACGAGCCAGTTGCGTAAGCACCATGGAGAAGACGCCATTGAAGATCTCCTTCTTTTTTGGGAATTGGACTGAGATAACAAGAAGTGAACAAAGGTTTGATATTTTCAGAAAGTGAAAGCAGATCTCTCCAAACTGTATCTTGACGTTTATTGTTCCCATGAAAATTGGACATAATCAAGAATTTATAAATGCTACCCTTTTCAAGTTTATACAAGGGACAATTCAAAATAATATGGTCATCATTGTCTTTACAAATAAGTTCGAAAGAGTACGAAGGACGATGACAAGAATGAACGTCATCCAAATCAACTTCCTCTTCAAAATAACTGTGGATTTTGTTTTTCCAATCACAGGGAATAGAATCAACCAACGTCTTGACAGTATTTGTTAAAATTCTATCCGAATGAATAGAAACAATGTTTTTAAACTGGTTTGGGGAGCGCCAAGTTTTTTGGAAAGGGTCAAAAAGATCTCCAACTTTTGTAATGCCAGCACTGATAAAGTGATTAACAAGAGAACTATCAAGAGGGTTTGTAAAACTAACACAATCGTTGAAAAAAGGGCTTCATGGAAGATATCTTTGATTGAAAGGGGTCCACCTTTTTCTCAGGAAAAAACATGACTTCCAGACTCTCAAAAGCTCAAGATAAAAATTAGGTAGAAATTCTGGAACAGACTGAAAATTCACTGTAAATAGTTGAGAGGTGTACTTGAGATTGTCAACACTTCGAAAATAAAAATCAGCAAACAAAAATGAAGGATGATCCAGACCTGAATACAAGTATCTTTGAAGATAATTTAACCTGAAAGCTTTCACACGTGAAGAGAGATCGATAAGATTTTGCCCTCCTAACTTCAATGGAGCAAAACTGTTCGACTTGGCAACCAATGTTTTCCTTGCCAGAAGAAATTAAGAAATGTGTGTTGAATTCCATCAATGATAAAAGCAGGGGGACAGAGGCAAATTAAACGATGAAAGAGTTTAGTTGCAGCAAGTTGATAAATAACGATAACACGGCCTTGGAATGACATAGCAGGAGCATATCTATTCCACCAAGATAACTTATTGTCAATCTTTGTAACACACTCACTCCAGTTTTTTGAAAAATACTCGTTACTGTTGCCCAAATAAGTACCAAGGAGTTTGAGACCAATACTATTCCAAGAAATTTCAAGCGGACGATCAGCACGCCCACGCCATGAGCCGACCCAAAGACCTTGGGACTTACGATAGTTAATTTTTGCATTACTGGCATGCTCATAGACAGAAAACCAATATTTAAACCTCAAAAAATCAGTATCACAAGTAACAAGAGTATTAACGTCATCAGCATAAGCTGAAAGTTTACATTTACGATCACCTGAATTTGGAATCATAACACCTTTAATACTGTCATTTTGTCTTATTCTGTGTAAAAGAGGTTCAATAACAATTGCATACAGCTGCCCTGATAATGAGCAACCTTGCCTTATACCACGTGAAAACTGAACTGGAGCAGTAAGGGAACTGTTAACATGGACAAGACTATCAGTTTGTGTGTATAGAAGTTTAATAAAATTGATGAAATTTTCACCAAACCCGAACGCATGTAGAGTTTGAAAAAGATAATGATGACTGACACGATCAAAAGCTTTTTCCTGATCCAAAGAAAGAATACCAAGAGGAAGATTCATGTCATTATGAAAATGAATGCAATCTCTAATTAAATGAATATTGTCAAAAATCTGTCTGCCTGGAACAGTATAACTTTGATCTACATGAATGATATCTTGCAAAACTTGCTTCAAGCGAAGTGATAAAGCTTTAGTGAAAATTTTATAATCAGAGCAAAGCAAACTGATAGGTCTCCAGTTCTTAAGGGGGGAGTTATCACCTTGTTTAGGAAGGAGTGTGATAACAGCTCTACGACAGGACGTTGGAAGAAGGCCATCGGAGATTGACTTTTGAAAAACCTGGTGAAAATCGTTCCCCAATAAAGACCAGAATTTTTTATAAAATTCACAAGGAATGCCATCAACACCAGGTGTTTTACCATTCGCAATGTTCTTGAGTGCAAAGGTGTACTCGTCAAGACTAACGGGTTCATCAAGTTGCGTAACTTTGTCAGCAGGTAATTGAGGGAGATCATGAAGCAAAGTATTTTGTGCTTCAGGTGAAACAGGCTCAGCAGTAAACAGGTTTTGATAAAACTGGCGAGTGAGTTGACGAATTTCTCTCTGATTTTCAGTAATTGTATGATCTTCACGTTGGAGATGAGTAATGGATTTACGACAGCCTTTGTATTTTTCAAGAGAAAAGAAAAACTGTGAATTAGTATCAGAATCATTGAGCTGTTGAAAACGAGAACGAATAACTGCACCTCTGGTATCAAGTTTCTGAAAACTGTCTAACAGGTCTTTTTGCTGATGATATATTGTTTCCAGAGAAGGCTGAGTATGAATCAATGTTTCCAAAGTACGAATTTCCTCAATAAGCTTTTGTTTGGAACGTTTAAAGTGATGAACTCGTTCAACGCTGTACTGCTGACTTAATTCTTTAATCTTTTGTTTTCCTATATCCCACCAAGACTGAAGAGAAGAAAACCTATCCTTCTCATTACGCCAACCTTCCCAGAATTCCTTAATTAAAGTACAGTAATTTTCATCATTAAGAAGACTAGTATTGAGACACCAAACTGGATTTTTGTTGACACTCGAATTCATAGTTAAAACAAGAGAAACAAGAGAGTGATCAGATAAATCAGTAGGAGAGTCAATAGACACAGATTTAATTTTCGAAGTTAACCTCTTGTTGATGAAGAAAGTATCAATGCGACTTTTTTGCTCTCCTCTCTGCCACGTAAAATTTTGAGCCTGCTTATGAAAATAACGCCAGGCATCAGAAAGTTTACAGCGATGAACAAGAGAAGAAAAAACTTGCGAAGACTTAGGTGTGGTTCAATATGAGACGACCTATCTAAATCAGGAACAAGAGTACAATTAAAGTCGCCCCTATGACAATATTTTCATTATCAAGATCAAAATCAAGGAGAAATTTACGAAGACTTTCAAAGAAAATACAACGATCATCTCCACTTGAAGGAGCATAAATATTGAGCAAATGAAAGGAAGTGTCATCCATTTTAATATGCAAATGAAGTAGACGACCCTGGACGACACTTTTTACAGAAACAACATCAACATTTTTGTTTCGCGGAAACAGCACTGCAACCCCAGCAGAATTACTAGTACCATGTGAGAAATAAATAGGCGCACGCCAAACTACTTGCCACTGAGCCTGATTAGCCACTGTAGAATGGGTTTCTTGTAAAAAATAAAAATCAGCATAATGATTGGACTTCAACGAAGACAAAATGTTATACCATTTCAAAGAATCATGGCAACCATTTACGTTCCAAGAAATGAAACTTGCCATTACTAGACAAGCAAAAACAAGAACGATTTTACTTCCCATGTTTAGTAATAGCCAAGCTTTTACATTGTCTAACATGTTGTTGTAACTTTAAATTTGCCACAAGTTTATGGATACGAACGTTTTGTTGACTAGTGACAATATCTGACCTGCATAAATTAGAAAATGACTTTATGAGAACTTTAAAATGTGAGCAGTAATCTTTACATTTTTCTATCATATTTTTAAAGCCTTTAATGTCTTCTAAAAACTCAAGCAAATTAGATGGCTTGATTTGTAGCTTTTCTTGAAATTCTGATAAGTCAGAAATTTCAGACGCAACAGACTCATTGTCATGATCAGACATTTCGATGTTTTCACTCCTGACCAAATAAGCTGATTTTGAGAAACTTTTCTTGAAGACTCTGACTGAGATATAAACAAATCCTGAGACTCATTTACATTGATATCTGAAAAAGGAGTCTCAGGAAACTCAAGTGATTGGGACTGAATGAGTGAAGATGATGACGATGAAGGGGGGTCGAATGATAAAACGGGAGTAGAGGGGAGCGGAGAATACGAAGGTGAAGCAGGGGTTCGTACCCTGTCTTCATCGGCATGGACGTTGACACCTTTTTCTTCTTCTTGAGCGTCAGTGGGTTGACTGTTTTTGCTGGTGAGAGGTCTTTGATCAACAGAATTTTCATCAACAGATGTGACTTTGTGAGGGGACTCTGATTGTGCCTCATTGTTTTCAACAAAGCGAGTTGACGTTGAGGCGTTACTTGAAGTTGAGGTGTTAATTTCTGTATTATTGATATGCTGATTAACACCTTCATTTGCATTTGCTTCACTTTCAACAACATCCATTGAACCTAAGTTCAACATTTTCAGTGTCATTATCGTTGTTTTCTGACGATCTATAATCATGATAGTTAGGACAACGTTTACGGATATGACCTTTTAGTCCACAATGAAAACAACGCAGTTCATCAATAGAAACGTAAACGGAATAAAAACGGTCATCATATTTGATCTGAATTACACCACTGATGTTCTCATTGTGTAACAAAACATGAACTTGTCGTCTAAACGACTTCACATGCTTCAGCGAAGCATTTTTACAACCAAGAGGGATTGCTCTTAAATGTCCAACAACTCTACCAAGTTTCCATAAATGTTCCTCCAAAACTTCATCAGGAATGAAAGGAGGAACATTTGACAGAATTAATTTTGAGGCCGGTTTCACCATGTGTTCCACATCGACTAATTCATCAAACAAGGCAAACTTGGATTCAACAATACTTTCAACATTACCGAGTGTTGCTAAGAACACAACAACAGACTTATTCATTCTAGATGCAGCAATAACATTTTCACTTCCGACTTTCTTTGCAATCTCTTCAACATAGCTTTCAACAGGAACACCTTCAATATTAGTACACCTGACAGCATGCTTGCGTGTCAGATTCCGAAATGGCTTGTCCTCCCGGGCGGCCATATTGCCGACCACGGGTTAACAAATGGCAAAAAATAAAATCGAAGGAAATCCACCTAGTCGAAGATGAAACTGGTCCGGAAACAAGACAAAAATGAACTAAACACTACTCACAACGCAAACTGATGATAATTGACGAAGGATGGCACTTCTCACTGGTAGAAAATCAAAACAAGTGGGAGCCCTTCTTCTGCACGTCTGTCCAAGATGGTGGAAGAAGAAGAAAAAAAACCCCTATGAAACCAATAGGGGCCCAGCCGATAGGCTTGGGCCTCTAAAAAGTATGTTCTGGGTACGAGACCGAATATGGTTAAAACTTAAATAAGCTTGTCAATATTAACGCTCATAACGTTTTCCTTTTGTATCCATAATCATCAGTATTATCGTAGTCATCATGATCATCACTGTCGTCGTAATCAGTCTTTCAAAAATTTAACCTTTTCTCTGAAATGTTCTAAATACCTATACAATCATCTTGCATTTAATGTTTTTAAGGAGGCGGAGACTAAATTTTCAAGTACCGTTCAGAGGCATTCCAACCAAGCTGTACTAACATTTTTTACAATTCCATTGTCCAGGGACCATTTAAAACATCGGTACGAAATTCTAAGACGACGTAAAGAGCTCGAAAATCGTTTGTTGTGACATTTTAAACAGAACAAGCTAAACTGTGATAAAAGCAAAAAGGACCATGTGAACAGGATTAAAAGACAGTTGCTTTCCTGATTCTGCATTTTACTCAGTTTACGTCGCTTAAGCAGCTCAAAAATAAAACCGTAAACGATTCTGGATATAAAGTTAAACAGAAGGATAACCTTAATTTTATTAAAGAAGAGGCAGAAAAGACAAAATAGAAGGGAACACCCTACAACGTTCTCGTCTGGCAGTAATAATTGTAGGACAATAAATAAACTGATCAAAGAAACGGATCTAGCTATGGTAAAGTGACACTCTTCATTAAGCAAACATATCGACAAGATCAAACTTTCGGGCTCCATCTGCTGTAGTTTAAAGTCAGACATCCAATGTTGTTTCGTAATTCAGGAAGTCTATGTTTTAAAAATTATGTTTAGCTAAAAGAACTAGTACGATATGAACATCTCCTCAACAAGAATGCGAGAGGCCGAGTTCCACCCAGTATAGGCTTCACCGCCTGGAGATACGTCTGGACATCCTGAAAGACGGAATTCCACATTAACTCTGCCGGATGGTATACCGTAGCACAGACCTTCAACTGAAATGTAAATAGCATGACACTTAGTGGTGAGAAGAAAAGTCCGATATATCAGTTAGATGGGAAAGTGTAAAGTCTTTCATCAATAATATTATTATTGTTAGCATTTGAAAATACAATCGGCTATGCGACACATTTGCTTCAAACAAATAAAAGACAAGTAATGTTTACATAATTTAACAAATTATCTGCAACAGAATTTTTCCATAGTAAATTTATATGCCCACATGTAAATTACAAATGTTGCAGATAATTTATATGTCTAACTGCACAACAATTTATTTTCGATTGCCGCATCTATTGAGCTGTTACTGCTGTTCAGCAAAATGAATGCATTCTTTCCATGTCTTAAAGTTGGGTTATCGCTCTCATAAAGTATTGTCTATCGTTTAGAGTTCAGCTCTGAGCAGATGGAAATATCTAGAAAAATATCAAATTAGCTGATAATTGCATTTGTATCGTTGAAAATTCAATCTTATTCCAAGTCTGCATGTACAGACTGTTTTGCGAAGCCAAATACTACTTATTTCATCACATCTGTAAAAAGGTCGATGAATAGAAATTTCGACAAGTCGTCAAAATTTACTCTAACAATGGTATAGAGAGAGCCATGGAATTTCACTGAAACACTGTTTTCTCAGTGGATTACAAATACTTTTTGGCGTTGATGTTCACTAATTTTGACCGAGGCGCAATAAATGCCGACCCACCCGGCACCCTCGGTCACAAGAAGTGACCGCTCCTTAAAACGCAAACAAGTTTAGCATTATTCCCCTTGACATCCCGTAAATATTCACCAAAGCCCCGTAAAAGACAGTGTCAGTGTTTTGGAAGGACAACATGCAAGTGCGGGGGGAGTTCTCTGTAGATGTAAAGGACGTTCTTGTTGGCTTCTATGCATGGCGAAATTTCCCAAGGCATAGGTACGGACGCTAGGACCAACCATAGACAGGTGCAAAGGACAAAGCAAAGGGGAGAAACTAGTAAGTCTCTGCACATGATTTTTATCATATTGGTAAGAAGTGCAATGATGTAACTATTATTTACTTATAGTGTAGAGTACTCCATTCAGACTTACTTGAAGTTACGCGGTGACGATTTTCATCGCTGGTGGAGGAAACAGCACTGTCTATTGCTACTGGATCCTTGCACTCAATACCGTTGAAAGTGAAGTACCACCGAAAGCAAGAATTTGGAACTGAGCGTGACCTCACGCGCAGATTACCATTCCACAGGACTCGCAGTGCGGTCTTGTCTGATCTTTTGGTGAATTCACACTCCTTCATTGATGGGACATAGAGCATAAATTTAAAAACATAGGCATTATTTACAAGCAGCTCTAGAGGGGAGAATATATAAAGGTTCTTGTTTGTTTAAGATCCCATCTTCCGGCACCCTTTTATTTACGGTACTTCATCCTTATATTAATTTTGAAATCCACTCGTTCCTGATCTGACGAGTTAACGCTGGGCTGAGCACTGCGTCGCTCTAGGTTTCCGAATTCGTGCAAAAAGGTGAGCGATGTATGGAAGGGAACTTGCTATATAAAGTAAATATGTAGTGAACGTAATAAATACAGTAACTATAGTTAATACCTTCATGTGATAAACATGATATGGTCATTTTATTTGAATAAGGCTAACCAGCATACGCTAAACTTGGTGACGTTTTAAAGACCACATATAAAAAAAAACTAAATATGTACGAGACACCAACTTCTATAAAGGTAAGCACGAACAATCTGAGCTTTAGCTATAGAGCCTGAATTAATTTTGTGCTGGAAATCAACGGGAGTTCAGATTTCGCAAGGCGGCTCTTTCATGAATTTTTACGAAAGGTTTATAGGTAGCCTGCAAACGTTGAGTGTGTATAGGGAACTAAAGAATTATATGAGACAGTGCAGAGAGGTCAGGGTACCAAGTTGGTAGAAATCCTAATCTATTTTATTGGTTAGTTCCCGAACTGTCAATAGCGCTCACCCAACTATGTAATACAACCCTTTATGTAGTATCCCTTCATTAAGTATGTGGTGCTACCTTACCAACTTTGTAATGTCACATATTACATATTACAACCTTACTCAGTATTTGATACGACTCAAGTCACAATGTAATCCTACACCATGCACAATACCACTTGACCTGATATGTAACACCGACATGATTACTTTCAATACTATTTCACGTACTATGTAGCATTATTTCACCCAGTTTGTGTTACTAATTCGGTGTATAATAATTCACTATGCGATAGAATTTCGTCCGTTTTGTAATACTAGTTATACTGATCACGTACATGTGTATGTCATATCGGCTAACAAATGTTGTTAACTTCATGGGCTCTAATTATAGTAGCATTGTACTGACGCTATAATTAATTTGCATAACGAGGCCATATTCAAGAATCTAATTCAAGTTTAAAAACGACGTGTATGTGACTCTTTTGTAAGCATCAACCATTCAACATTTTTATGCATTCAAATTATTCACCACTGCATTGATGGGTCATGATTACCAGCGACTGTGTACCTTTGCTTCGTATGTATTCACTCCTTGGCGGCAATTGCGAAATATTACAGGACAATTTACAATTTGCTACATATCATGTCCCCAAATAATTAAGTGAAGGAGCAAGATTTAGGTGGTGGCACATGGTAATTAGTTATAGTTGGTGCGGAAGTGCTCGATATCATGTCTTGCTGGCAGCGCAGTGAGTGCCAAACACAAAGCGGTAAGTTTGCAAGTTTCACGTATGTAGGCTACATTTGCACGTCACCGTTACCAATCGTTGGCTCTTGTCTTAAGCTGGACATATCAGGAAATCTGTTGACTTACCTTGATAATACCGTTGGGGCCATGATAGTTGATATTGGACCATGCACACTGTTTTATGCGATGAACCGGGTGACAGTGAGAGTTCTGTAAAAAGATGATGGCACTTACACATGATGGCATTCAAACATGAATCATTGAAAAAATGTTGACCGACGGATGAACCAGATAATGACCAGGCAAGGTTAAAGATACAATTTCAGCCGCACGTACGTACGTTCTTTACAACTTGTCTTCACATAAAGTTTTCGTATTTATCTGACTTGTAACACTATTAAGCTTTTAAAGTTGAATGCAGTATATGAGCATTTGCACGTTAGATACGAAGAGTGGAAAGTACCTATCAATTGACACAGTTGCCCTTGTATGTGAACAACTTTGTAAGGTTTAACAAATAAACTAAGCGCTGCGTTTGATAGAATTTCGAAGTTTTAACTAAACACATTTATCTAACAGTGTAAACGATTGTATTTCCGTAAGAATGCATTCCGGCAGAATTAAAAACAGATTATAATTACCGATAGCGGGAAACAACAGTTTCAAATAGATGCTGATAGAGTTTACCAACTTGCAAAATACGCTTTATAAGGGTAATGGGCCTGGGTCAGACCACGTATACTCCAATAGTCGTTGAGTGATCAGTTCTACATACTCGCGAGCTGCAAATTGTGGCTGATATCAGTAAGTTGAAAGCCGCCCATTCTCTATTGCTGCTACTCACAAATGGGATGTGGTGCATCAAAACGCATTCGATAGTGTTACTTCGAAAATCCGTTACAAGAGGAACAAATAACCTGTTCAAAATGGCCGACATCCGTTAGTTAACTCTTTGGGGTAAAATTAAATTATCGATTTTCACAAAAATAATCCGTGAAAATTTAATTAACTCCACACGCTTTAAATGAGTTCCCACGAGCGGTAGACCGACGGCGCAATGTAAAAGTTTGACGGTCTGAACATCTGTCCCCGAGGACTGAAACACGTGGCATCAATACAATACGTTTCAAAATATTTGGCTTACATAGTTGAGGAAGCTTTAGTTCCTGCCTACGAGGTCGGGAGTGGGGATATTGGTCATGTCTGCCTCAAAGTCCCTCTACCAAAGACCAATGAAACATTGGCATTTTGTCATACAGCAATCGCAGACTTTAAAACAGCCAAACAGCCAAAGTAGGAATTTTGACCGTGTTGATGACAGGGCGCTTATGGGCCAATTTTCATCAGTGTTGCTAAAACGGCTGTTGAAAAGTACCGTAAAAAGAGTTTTTTTGAATTTGCAGGACAAGTATGGATACCTAGCCATCTTTGAGCGCCATTATGGCATTACCGGGTGTCAACCGCATGTTTTATCCTGATTGGTGAGCTTTTAAAATTAACATGAGCGCACACTAGTCCTAGACTTTCGACAATTCCTCGAGTCTTCTACGCCTAAATCACCGAAATAGCCATCGTTGCAAATGCACGTCGAATTGGCATAAGGCCGAGCTATACCGTCCACACACAATTTGGGCCTTGTCCAAAATCTAGGTCGGGTATTTTTCCAACACAGCACGTTTGTTTTGTACATGCAATGTATCTGTCTCTGTCGACCATAAGGGTTGGGTGCAATTTGGACAAATTCTAGTCGTTTGTAATGCGAAATTATTGATTTAACACTATAAATCTCACACTTTATTTGGTTCTTTTTGCGTTTGTTTCATCCAATCGAGAATTTACCGAATTATCTTTCCTTCTGTTGTGATAGTATCTCCAAATCTATGTGTTAGCAAATACTAATAAACACCACAAAAATTAACTACAAAGCCATTGTAACATGCATTACAACGGTTCCTAGATATGCCAGTCCCTTTCATACGATTTTAAAGAATCCGTTTCCTGCCATTACTTTATATAACTCTCTGATATTGCTCCCAGGACACCAGACTCAAAGTAGCAAATAATAACCTAATCGTCCCTCTCAGTTTCATGATTAGATGGACACAGTTGCTCAGGGCCAGTAAAACTGTGTGTACTTTCATTGCATTTCAAAGTGGATAAGAATGTGCGTCGGGATCAGGATTTCACATAAAGCTTAATAGTGTGAGTGCAAACCTACAGACTTTTTATATGCCTATAAAACTCCATACCGACACAACATTTTGAACTTTGCGTTAAGGCGTAGAAGTTATCGATAAATCATCGGCTGTATACCGTACGAAGTGTCTTCAAGTTAGAAACTCGCCACAGTTTAGGATGCGGGTAGAGCTATAAATCCGATCGTTGAAATAGGGAATTTGAAGGAAAATTTAGTGAACAGTTTAATAAAATACTAACACATGTGCTTACCTCCGTTGACCTTGGCTTTTCTTCACACGCGACGCCACCAGCGATAATCACGCAAATCGCTACCAAGATTGGAGAAAAGAAACGACAAGTGGACACCATCGTGATACTGGTCATGATCGATGAGTGGTTACCCTATGTATGTCCAAATGTTCCAGACCGAGGAGCTTATATTCGTTTTTGTTGGCCATGGACAGTTTTTCTCCTGTTACACCAGGCATTGCAAATACCGAATCGTTGAATTCATAAGATCATAAATATTCATGCTATCATCGACATTTCCGATATTACCTGTTATTGTTGAGGTAGAAGAGGACAGAGAAGATTTTATCACCCTTGCGGTGAACGACCGCCGAAAACTACACAGCACTTTACGAAGTCTCTGTGTATAACATTCTTAATTCTATTTTTTTATTAAACTGTGATCATAATTTCGTTTACTTACTTAGAGTTCATTCTAATTTAGCTTTGATTTTTTTAAAGAAAGTATCACAAATATTGAATAAAAGTATCGTTTATTTTCCCTTGTTTCATTCCTTTAAAGAAGTAAAATTTGTCACCTTAGTTGTGACGAACACAAAAGTACCTTTTCCGTGTTGCATGGACCAGGCAATCTGTTCGTGTTATTATTTTTATCAGTAAGTCGATTCGTAGGTAGCAGTCCTTCAAACCAACAGTGCAGAGTTTTAATTTACTTACTTAAAGCATACTTTAGTTAAAGGCAAGCTAGCATACGCGCCATTTAGTCTCCACATAGCCTCGGTTGCGTTGATTATCATTTTTGCTGGTCAGCGAATAGCATGGTTGGTTAGGATCACTCAACCCACGCATGTATCAGAACGTACGGCAGACACAAGGACTGAAACACGTGGCATCAATACAATATAGAACGTGGAGAGTTTAATTACTTTATGTGACTTATGTTAACACTTTAAGAAGATTTGTAATGTGTATTGGATATTAGACTTAACGGTAAAAGTAGAAACAAAGATTTACTAGGTAAATAAATCATGTCCAATATAGTTGTTGCTAATCCCTAGAAAACGTCGATCATAAGAAGACGTATGCGGAATCCACTCTTGTGTCTGATTTTTATGAGAATAAGTGGGACAAGAATTGTCTGCGTCACAGCTTTTTGTGTTCGGTTCGTTTTAATAGCGCACATTGACGTATGTAACATGTACAGCATTGACTTTGTGACAGTTTTTTGCAGCTTTCGAATTTTTTTCCCTCTATAACGCCATATTTAACGAACCATCGTAGCCTTCTCTTCTCTTTTTTCACTCATTTCGAATTTCTGTTTGTTTTAATAATACAGCAATTTGAACCCGACTTAATATTTTCGTAGAATATTTAAAAGACAGCATGTCTATGAATAAATAAATAAATAAATAAATAAATAAATAAACAAGTGTACAAATTAATAAATTACTATACGACGGTACCGATATGTATCAAGCAAAGCTGGATCCTACGCTCACGCATTGTATCGAAAATACTTGCCATGTCCATTCAGTTAGTGTTACTTGTAAAACTGATAACATCTGACTCTTACCAACGAGAAATTAATGCAAGGCGTGAAGACTACCGTCACTGACGCATTTTATACGCCTGAGAGAGGAGACGTAGAGTCAGTCATGAGCGGTCCAAATGGATAAGCAGCTACTGTGACATCAAAACCCTAGATTTAGCAAACGAAATTGACTAACGGGTACATGCGCTCCTATGTACTTGTTGTAGATTTGCTGTTGTTGTTGTCGTCGTTGTCGTTGTTGGTGCTGCTGATGTTGTTGTTGTACCATAGAGTAAAAGAGTATGAAACTACCGTGTTGAAAATAAATATCCTCGAAGACGTCTAAATTATGTTGCTACTGTTATCAATATAGGTGTGAAAGGCACAAAGCTAAACAAACTATAGGGTCCCTTTTGGCTTATTTTACAATGTAAATCGCCACGTCAGAAGGGTTGGATGCAATTAAAAGGGCTTCTGCTCGTTTGAAGAGCAAGATTACTTGTTCAACACTTATGAATACCACCCATATTTTACTTCCGCCCGCGTTTGTTTCATCTACTCTTTCCCTGTTTCTCATTGAACATTCTCTTGTCTCAGTATTTAAAAGGCTCGATATAAGTCAATAAAATACAATAAAAAATTGTTAATATTTATAATATGCATGACAGCAGCTCCTACTTATGCCCTTCCCATTCATACGATTTGTAAGACAACCTATTTTCTGCCATACACACACTTCTCTGTTATTGCTCTATTGACTCCAGAGTACAAACTGTTACCTTCCAGTCTAAATTACTTTCTCTTCCATACTTATATCAGGCATTACCTCATAAGATGTTGGGTTATTTCCTTTCTTTCAGTTTGGTTCGATATGTCGTCCATCTGAAAGAAACTGAAGTAAGGTTGAAGTTCCTTCTTTCTCTCCTTTCGATCATTATCCATTGATGCCGTACAGGCACGAATATAGCGAACTTTTTTCTAGTTGTTTTGAGCGGGCAGATTAAAACAATATTCGTTCAACCCGCGTCATTATTTTGACTTTCCGTTGTTTATTAACCCGCATAGACAGAAAAAGGTAGATATTTGCGCAGGCTAGTAACATGCAGGTAGTGCAAACTTGCTCTCAGACTCATTAGCCTTTTTTTCAAGTTAATGATTGATCCATGAAAACACAGAGAGAAACAAGTACCAGCCAATGTGCCTAGAAGACAAATAGAGCAAGATAAAGCAAAATTTCGCTAATTTCGGCTTCTGTATGATTAAAAATAACCCGATAACAGAAAAGATAAGGTACCCGCCCTTGTAAGGCTAGAAAGAAGAAAAGACATTTATTTTTCCGTCTTTTAAAGTAACTCGACTAATTTGACAAGTTTATTTCCTCCAGATTTTGCTTTTCAAATACGCGTCCATTCCAACCTAATTTGAAACCCGATAGCTTTCCTCAAAATGCTTCAAAGTCCAGAGAGAGAGAGAGAGAGAGAGAGAGAGAGAGAGAGAGAGAGAGAGGAGAGAGAGAGAGAGAGAGAGAGAGAGAGAGAGAATACCAGCCAATGGAGGCTCGAAAAAGACAGAGAAAACAAAATTACCCTGCTGTAAGTTTCTTTAGGTTCAAGAGTAACTCGATAAGCAGTAAAAGACAAGGTACCCGGGTATGTGAGGCTAGAAACAAGCTAACGGAACACTTTTCTACATTGTAGTCTCTGTCTTGTAAAATGGTAACAGAAATGGGACTGTCCATTTCTGAAACTCTACAGGTGGCAGGTCTCCATTAAATGTTTCAGAGTCCCTTGCAGCAAGCCTGGAACCAGTCATTGAAGTTGCAGAAGATGATCGTTTGAACCTTGAAATCTGGTATCATACTCAAATAAATCTAAAGATTTGTTAAAGGGAGGCAGTCGTCGGAACTCTGTCAAAGGTTACCAGGGACCCCTACGACCGATATAAACACTGTATCTAGGATACGTTGGCAATCGATGAAAGTTAAACATGTTTGTTAACAAGGGATATCGTAAATTTTAAATGTTGCAGCTATGTTGACAACATCTAGATATTATGCATGAAATACATTGTTTGTAAACAGGGAAGCCGCACACGCACACTTCTGATGACTACCTCCCTTTAATAATAAAAATTATTAAAGTTGGATCACTACTCTCAAAAAGCATGCAACAGAGGGGATTTATCAAGTCATTTAATCATTCTTGCGCGCTTAATTTCCTAAAGTTACGTCAAATGTTTCGGATATTTATTTTGGCTTACCATATAAGTAAAACGACGGTATTCAAGATAAACATTGACACGTGACAATGGCTCTCTGTTATTGTGTTCCGTAACTGATAATTAAAGGCCTAGGTTACCGTAATGACTATATTTCTTAATGATTTCATACATAATCATTTAAGATACCCGTCTCAAAATTGAATGACAAATATTTCTGAGACTATGCGTAAGAAAACGAATAAAACACGGCGTAACCGTGCAAAACGAATTATCCATATTTACCGATATTTCAAATTCAATATGACCTCCATTCTTTTATTAGCTATACGGGGAAAATCTCATTTTCGGCTTTCACATAAGTAAGCCGGTGAAAACTTCGGTTAAGGCAATTGTAAAAGTTTGTGATTCCGAATATGTGTCCCCGAGGCGCACTCTGCCTAAAAGAGGCGTATAATTCTCACACTTTATGATTCCTAAAGACAATTCAATCTCACCAAATGTTTGCAGATTTCTTCCTTCTCTGGTGCTTTATATCTTCATCGTTCTATCTACCCTCTCAGTTTCGATCGCTTTTATCGCAGGTATGCGTAATATTTTCTGCCTTGTGGCTTTTTTGAATGGCACTATCACAGCTAAGTTATGATAACCTCATTACCATCATCATCATAGAGTCAACGGAAAAATTAATATTAAGGTTAAAACTGAACAACGCCAATTACTTGAATTTCAAATTTTGACAATTTTTCACTTTTATTTGGACCTGGTTCCTGTATGACTTATGATTAAAGGTACACGGTCACCGTAAATTTGCATATCCCATATATGATAAAGGGGCGAGGCTTAGCGTACTACCCCGTAACACCTGTAGCTGTCGGTCCTCCATATTTTATACGTCAAAGAACATGGTAGTAGTCTACGCTGCTAAGTATGCCATGGCTGGTCGTGTGGAGGCGCCCTTTTAAAAAGCGGCCATTCGCGTAAAATCTGTGATTGGCTATGAAAAAACAGGTGACCGAATACCTTTAAGAGTCTGACGACCCTATTAAAATAAGCTGGTCAGGATCAACGCCCATATCTTTTTTCTTTTAGTCTCCATAATCATCAGCATTATTATTGTCATCACGATCATCGTCGTTATCATTGTCTTGAAAGATTTAACTCTCTCTCCAAAGTGTTCAAAAAACGTACAGAATCATTTTGCTTTTTGTGTTTTTAGGAGAGGTGTGTTTTCGCACGTACAAGGACTAAATTTCTAAGAACTGTTCAAAGGCATTCCAACCTAGCTTTACCTCATGTCTTTTACATTTCCATTGTCGGAGGACTACTTCAAGGATTGGCACGAAAATCTAAGGAGATGTAATTGAAAAAGCTCTGTTGACAGAATTAACACAGTTGATTTTCTGTTTTCATCGACAGTTTAACTGCTCTATTTAAGTTAACGTCACAGAACAGCTAAAAAAACTCCGGATATGAAGTAAAACAGAAGAATAATCTTAATTTATTGATATACGAAAGGAGCAAAAACAATAGAAAGGAAGACCTTTAACGTTGTTGTATGATCGTAATGATTTCTAGGACAATAACAAACTGGGAACTAACTACAATAAAGTGACGCACTCCATTAAGCAAACGTATCGGCAAGATCGAAACAATCTGGTACTATCTGCTGTAATTTTAAGACATCCAAGGTTGTTTCTGAATTCAGAAAGTCGATTTTTTAAAGGTCGCAAAGTAATTTTTCAGCTAAAATAACTAGTACGATGTGAGGATTTCCTCAACAATAATACGAGAGGCCGAGTTCCATCCAGTGTAGGCTTCACCACCTGGTTTTACACCGGGACATCCTGATTGACGGAATTCCACATTCACTCTGCCAGATGGTATACCGTAACACAGACCTTCGACTGAAATGTAAATAGCATGACACTAATTGGTAAGAAGAAAAGTCCGATATATCAGTTAGATCGGAAAGTGTAAAGTCTATCAGCAACAATATCATGATTGTTAGCATTTGAAAATATCACTGGCTATGTGACATGTTACGTTCAAGAAAACAAAATACCAGTTACTTTTATTTTAACTAATTATCGTCATGATATGTGGGGAATAACAGTTTTGTTCCGCTGCCTGATCGATTGCTCTGTTACTGCTAACCGAGTAAAGATCAGCCACCTTTTGCACAATCTATTCTTTGTGTCTCTAAAACTTTGGTTTTCGCTCCCGTTTCGCTTTCAACACTTAACAGATGCAAATAACAAAAAAATATCAAGACCAAAAAGTATATCATTCTATTAGCTGAAATTGGCCATTTGTATCATTGACAACGGAATATAATTCCAAGTGTGCATGCACTGTATTGTCAAACCAAATACTCGTCATTTCATCACATCTGCCATGAACACAAATATCGACAAGTCGTCAAAATTTACTCTAGGTACAGTCCCTTTGTCACCAGTCTGGCGTCACAGATTAATTTGCATCATATTGGTAAGATGTGCAATAATATCACGAATATATTTACTTATAGTGTAGGGTACTCCATTAAGACTTACTTGAAGTTACGCGGTGACGATTTTCATCGCTGGTGGAGGAAACGGCACTGTCTATTGGTACTGGATCCTTGCACTCATTACCGTTGAAAGTGAAGTACCAACGAAAGCAAGAGTTTGGAACTGAGCGTGACCTTACACGCAGATTACCATTCCACAGGACTCGGAGTGCGGTCTTGTCTGATCTTTTGGTGAATTCACACTCCTTCATTGAAGGGACATAGAGCATAAGGTAACAACATGATAGGCATTATTAACAAATAGCTCTGGACGGGAGAATATAGAAAAGGTTCGTCTTTTTAAAGATCCCATCATCCGGCATCCTAATGTTTTAAGGTGGTGTTGCACGCTACTAACAGAGTATTTTTTTCAAAGCAACATTTCTCATCTAAGATGACAAGAAAACATTCTCATAATATATTTAAAAAGCAGAGAATTTAAAAGTTTAGTATGGTATAAAATAGTTTACTCGAAGGATGAAAGGGGTATATATTATGGGTAGAAAACTTTAATATTGTATTAATGATAAAAATGAATTTATGTCAAACTTCCTAGTATTTTCTGAAATTTAATATTTCACTTAAAATAAAACTATATGTATAATAGCCTAAATGACTATTTTATTTTACATTATCTATCGTCATTCTAAAATGGCAGGGGTTAAAAGACTGACACCGAAAAAAGTGATTAAAATCATGACACTTTCATGAGCTGTAATTGTAGTTGCACTGTACTGACGCTCTGATTACTGTTATATAACGAGTGCACACTCAAAATATTTGATTCACATTCTCAAACATGTACGTGAATCTTCTGTAAGCGTCAACCAATCAACCTATTTACGCATTTTCGAATTACACACTACCGGATTGGTGGGTCATAACTATCTGCTACTGTGCACCGTGGATTTCTATGTATTCTTTCCTAAGTGGGAATTGCGAAATATTACAGGACATAACGTACAAATTGCAGCAAGTTGGTAATTAGCTATAGGTGGCACGAAATTGCTTGACATTGTGTCTTGCTGTAAAATGAATCAAGAAGTTGAATAAACAGTTTTGTGGCTATTAGAATGCATTCTCTAGCGATAAGTGAGATCCAAATACAAAGTGGAAAGTTTGTAAGTTTCAAGTATGTCGGCTAAATTTACAATCTCAACCGTCACTAATCGTTGGCTGTTAACCTAGACATATCAGGAAACCTGTTGACTTACCTTGATAATGCCGTTGGCGCCATAATAATTAATGTTGGACCATGCACACTGTTTTAAGCGATGAGCCGGACGACGACGAGAGTTCTATAAAAACACGATGGCAGTTACATATGATGGCAGTTCAAATCAAACATGAATCACTGAAAAATGTTTAACAACGGAGGAACCAAAAAATGACTTGGCAAGTTTAAAGATAAAAAATTCAGCCGCACGTACATATACGTTCTTTACGATTTGCCTTCAAAGAAATGTTGGTGTTGCGTATTTATCTAACTTGTGAGAATGGGTTCCCGTAACCTTTCAAATTTAAATTGAACATATAAGCACTTGCACACTAGACAGAGAGACAAACCTCAAGTACCCCTTGTGGTATTTACGTTATAACCTCCTACTATTGTACATAATTATTTATATATTTCGCAGGCTACTAGTTTGCAACCCACTTTAGGGACATATGCTCCAAGGCGTTTCTCAATTTACTATTTTCAGACACAAACTTCAAACAACCTGACATCACTTCTTTTGGCCAGAGGTCCATATATCTTTCTTTCATGGTTTTGAATTTGTTGTGTGTACCGGTGCGTCACTGTCTGTTCTGTACTGTTCTGTGTCAATGTTTATAGCTATTGTATTATGAATTTTGACCTAGGGTTTTCGGATTAAGGATTGGTATGATTGCGATTATTTTTCAAACCCTTTTCTCAAGAGTTTATTGGCGATTTTGTTTCTGGCGACAATCTTATAATTAATAATGGCAACAACATGTAAAATTGTCTTTCTTGTAATGGTTGTAGCTGTAGCAGTGGTTGTAGTAGTGGAAGGTTATCAAGTGAAGATACAATATACGATGTATCGGAAAAACTAGAAATTGCAAGAGTACACTGATCGAGCTAATCGATCTAATCGTGGAATTGGGATTTGTAAGAACAAATAAGCGTTCACTTCTGGAAATCAATAACACAGATACTTACAACCAGTGACTCAGGTTTTTCTTCACCTGCCACCCTACTGGCGATAACGACACACAACAAGACCAAAATCAGGGAAAGGAAACGACGGCTGGACACCATCATCTTGATGCTGGTCATGATCGACGATGTTCTTGGCTAAATGCTAAATGTTCAGGAACACAGACCTTATAAGTCATTTTCGTTGGACACTGACAGTTTCCTTTTGTTATGCAAGTATATGTATTCAAATTTTCTGTTAAAACTCGAGCCGTGCAATTCGTACGATCATAAATAACCAAGCTTTAATTACAATCAGCAATTCTATTTTGGAAGAGGCTGAGTGCAGTTAAGATTTTATGACCTTGATATCTGGCGAAAACTCAATCGCACCAGACCAAGTTCCATTAATTGATCTGAATTATTTTTACAAGAAAATAATCACTATTGCAATCAGTTGGTAGTTTTCATATCACCACCTTCTTATTTCTCTTGGAATCGATAACAAATTGCCAATTTTGACAAACAAACACATTTTTCGTCTTGCCTTGTCACTTTTTAAAAATATTAAGACCGGCAACTCTTGTTTTTCTCCGTTTTTAATCATGCACTTTCTAACAACTCTGTACCGTTAAATATTCTTGATTAAAATAGTAACATGGTAAATACTTGTTCAAAGCGTGCTGACATAAGCCCATTTACTCTCCAGATCAGTTCCGTAGCGTTGATCATCATTTTTGCTGGCCAGGAAATAGCATGGTTGGTTAGAATCACTCAACCCACCCCACCCACCCCAACCCCCACATAATGGAACACCGTAAAGCGGCATTGAAAACGTCGAACGGCGTTGATACCAAGGTATACACGTTTTCTCAAGTTTTAAACTTTGTACTGCATGTTTGACTTTGTGGTACCATGTAATTTTTTTTCATTTTCAGTGCTTAATTGCATCATTAATACTCTAACTTCATCAGAAGGCGAATGTTGTAACGACTGCCTATGTAATTTGTAATGAATTGTCTTGTTAAAGAATTGTCGTTATACCACTTGATCTTTTAAAATTTTCATTTAAAGTTTCATCAAGATGTAACTTTTAACTAACAACCGTGACCCATATAGTCTGCTGGTCTTCTTCCCCTTTTAGTCTCATTATTTTTTATTTCTGAGTCTTTGGATACCACAATTTTCGTCTGAGTTGACATTGTTATTCAACGTTAAGCTCTTCGCGGTGCAGCCTGTTTATCTATGACTAAATTTATTTGGTAAACCAAATTATCGTATAAGTCACAATGAGTACAGATATGTTCCAGACACAGCCGAAGTCTACGCTAAAATTGTATTGAAAACCAGATATGAACTGAATATGCTCACGTGTTTTACATCAGGTTCATTAATAGTGGAACACTTCTCAGAACAATACGATATATGTTATCACTGGTATCAGCAGGGTTTTTTTCAACTTCGCACAGTACTCTTAGAGTTTAATCACTAATTACAAAACTTTATTTAATATGCAAATGGGCTGTTAATTAACTTGACACTGTTCAATGCTTCATGGGACAATTTTATATCCATCAGATTAACATTTGTAGCACGTTTTATTTAATTTAATGCTGTACTTTTAGAGTAATGTCACTAATTACAAAGTTCATTAAATATGCAAATAAACCCTAAATTAACTTGACACTGTTCAATGATTCATAGCACAATTAAATATTTATCAAATCAATATCTGTAGCACGTTTCACAAAATTTGGTGCCGTTATTTCAGAGTTATATACCTAATTACAAAGTTCATTAAATATGCAAATGAACCCTTAATTAACTTCACACAACTAAATGCTCTACACCACAATTAGATATCTGTCGGATCAGTATCTGCAGCAGATTTCATCACATTTGGTGCAGTTATTTTGGAGTTATATCACTAATTACAAAACTTCATAAAATATGCAAATTACCTATTTGTTTACTTGACACTGCCAAATGCTTCTCAGTACAATTAGATATTTATCAAAACAATATCTGTACCCAATTTCACTGACTTGGGTGACGTAATTTCAGAGTTATATACCTAATTACAAAGTTCATTAAATATGCAAATGAACCCTTAATTAATTTCACACTACAAAATGCTTTACACTACAGTTAGATATCAGTCGGATCAGTATCTTTAGCAGATTTCATCACATTTGGTGCAGTTATTTTGAGTTATATGACTAATTACAAAACTTCATAAAATATGCAAATGACCTATTTGTTAACTTGACACTGCCAAATGCTTCTCAGTACAATTAGATATTTATCAAAACAATATCTGTACCCAATTTCACTGACTTGGGTGCCGTAATTTCAGAGTTATATACCTAATTACAAAGTTCATTAAATATGCAAATGAACCCTTAATTAATTTCACACTACTAAATGCTTTACACTACAGTTAGATATCAGTCAGATCAGTATCTTCAGCAGATTTCATCACATTTGGTGCAGTTATATTGGAGTTATATGACTAATTACAAAACTTCATAAAATATGCAAATGAACTTTTTATTAACTTGACACTGCCCAATTCTTCTCAGTATAATTAGATATATATCAGATCAATATTTGTGTCAAGTATCATCAACTTTGGTGCAGGAATTTCAGATTTATCTCACTAATAACAAAATTTCATTAAATATGCAAATGAGAAGATAATTGACATGACACTCACAGTATCATCATAATGTTCTGAGATTGTCATTTGTGAAAAGTTTCATGAAATTTTGTGCAGTATTTCTTGATATATGTCTACACTGTCATTACCGTCTCCATAGGGAAACCATTGTACGGAAAAAAACGATATTGCATAACTTCATTAATATGCAAGCCACACTAGCCAAAATCTAATCAGTTCTTGCAAGTAGCATATGGTACCTGTTTACCAAATCTGACCTGAATCCGTTATCGTGTAAACAGACAGACAGACAGACAGACAGACAGACAGACAGACACACACACACACACACACACACACACACACACACACACACACACACACTAACACACTAACACACACACACACACACACGGACAGACAGACAGACATCGCTATGACATTAGCCCACGTGTTTACACACGTGAGCTAATAAAACGATGGCTGGTTAATTACTATTACATGTAAAAGGCTTGACATTGAACGCCATCTATGAGAAATTAGTGCAGCCGCAAGGTGAGAACACTAACGTCATTGACGCATCCTTTGCGTCAGCGAGACTAAGAGTCCGCCACGAGGTGTGATATTGCAAAGCAGCTACATCAAAACCTAGATGCAGCCAACGAAATTTACCAAAGGGAACTTTAGCTTCTGTCTAGTTCATGTCAATAAGCTGTCATTGTTTTGTAACTAAGGTAAAAAAGTATAAAAATATCGCATCTTAAATAAATATAACATGAGCACGCCTAAATTAAGAGACTGCTGTTTTCAAGTATGACAGGCACAAAGCTGCAAGAGCTAAACAGTCCCTTTAGGCTTGCCTTTTATGAAGCGTCGCCAAGCCATAAGGGTTGGATGCAATTCGGGGAATTCTAGCCATTGGTAGTGCAAAATTACTAACACTATAAATCTAACGCTTTATTTAGCTCTATTTGTGTTTGTTTCATCGGATAGAGACTTTACCGAATTCTATTCCCTTCTCTTGTGTCATGTATTTCCAAATCTTTTTGTGAGTTAACAAAATACCAGAAAAAATTAACTACTAACAAAATCATTGTAACATGCATGACGATGACTCTAGATATGCCCGTCCGTTTCATACGATTTCAGAAATATCTTCCGTCTGAAATAAATTACAGCAAGGTGGATATTCTTTCTTTCTCTTTTCTCGGAATATTTTTTCATTGATGCTGTAGAGGCGGTAATAACCTTTGTTCTCTCTGTTTGTAGAAAAATTCATTCGAACCGCCTAATTATTTCAACTTTCTGGAGTAAAACGAGCCGAATAGACAGAAAGAATGCAACTATTTTGTTTAGGCCAGAAACATACACGCAGTATAACATTTATCCCCTTTAGACTTTTTTCAAGTTAATGATTGATCCAAATAAACACAGAGAAACAAGTACCAGCCGTAACCAAGTACCAACACAAACAGAGCAATGGGTTATTTCGTTGAAATTGTATTATTTTCATAATGCGGCAATTTTCAGGGAAGGGTAATTTTTCGCTTCTGCTTATTATTGAATATTGCGGGCGATGATATACCAAATTTGATGGTATATGCTGACAAATGGTAAACATTCGGAAGCCCACAACTTTGATTAAACACATTGGAAAGTACGAAGCTCGTGAATCATTTTTGTCCATATGAATGCTACGAATGAATGTCCACTTCAAGTTGCTGAATAGAGTCTGTGAGTCCGAATATATGGACGTCAATATTTTTTCTGATGAAAGGTAGTTTTATTTATCATTATTCAGATTGTCTTCCCATGAAAGAAACTGAAGTAATGTGAACAGTTGTGCTCTCTCATTTATTTAATTGTTTTTCATTAATTCTTAAGGAGGAAACGATCATTGGGCGAAATTTTGATTTCTCCTCTTGCTTCAAACAGAAAAAAATAAATTTGCACTACCCGCTAATACTCCGACTTTCTTGTTTCACATAAAAAACAGAGAAGCACTTTTGTAGGCGACCAACGCACATACACTACAAACGTCTTCGAGTTTCGGACTTTTTTCGTGTCAAAGAATTTTCTAAATTACATGGTACCAATGCGATGAGGCTAGCGAAGAAAAATATACAACAAATTTTCCCTCAAAATGATTTCTGTTTGGCCAAAAACAAGCAGAATAAAAAGGAAGGTCTTCGCCTGCATGAGGCCAGAAAATATCTAACGGAACAAACTTTCTCTTGTTTCAGCATCTATGATAAATTATAAATCAAATAATCATACCGTAAGAAGTTTGTACCTTTGTGGGAGCAAACGAACGTACAGGGCGAATTATCAATTATTTTCTTCCCTCTTTTGCCAGCGAGATTTTGAATTGGTCACTCGTGCTACTGTTTGTGTAAACGCTGAAACGTTTTTCGGTGTATTGTGCGTACAAAATACTTCTTTTTGCTAACAGATGGCGAATGTGTGATGCAGAATGACAAATTCAGTCTCCAGTCACAGTCGTATACCTTCAACTGGTAATTCACATAGACATGTGTGGTCATGTAATGACTGTGACCAACGTATACGTTACACCAAAAGGCAGCGAAAACTATTATTCCCTCTAAGTTGTTGGCATTTTCGCCCGGTAACTTTTTGTTGCCCTTTTGAATTTCTCATAATACGCATTTTCTTCGACATCAACCTTTATTACTGACGTTTTAGTCTTTTTAGTCGAAACATCACATGAAATGACGACGTTCCTTTTTAGCAGCAATTTTTTAAAGGCGTATTTTTCTCGATCAAAATACGAACATGCACTGGTAATCGGTGCCGCTCAGAACAGATGTGAAATACGGAAAACCATTTACATTCACTTTCTTATGTCTTTCTATTGTTAGCATAATGAAAAAGCTCTAATCAAAACTTTCAATGCGTGAACACTATCGTCACTGACGCATTCTATGAGCCAGTGAGACTCAGAGTAAGCCACGAACAGTGAAATAGCAAAACAGCTACATACAACCTAGACGCAGCCAACGAAATTGACAAAGAGACCGTGCACTCTTATGTAGTTGTTATAAATTTGTTATCGCTGATGTTGTTGTTGTTGTTGTTGTTGTTGTTGTTGTTGTTGCTGCTTTTGCTCGTGTTGGAATATAGAGTAAAAAGCTATAAAATTACCGTGTTTAAAAATGAATATCCTTGAAGACGCCTAAATAATGATGCTGCTGTTATCAACATAAGTGTGAAAGGCACAAAGCTAAAAAAGCTATAGGGTCCCTTTGGGCTTACTTTAATTTTACATGGAACATCGCCACGTCAGAAGGGTTGGGTGCAATTTAAAGGGATTCTGGTCGTTTGAAAAGCAAGATTACAAGTTTAACACTTATGAATACCACTCATTGTTTACTTCTGTCCGCGTTTGTTTCATCTACTCTTTCCCTTTTTCTCAACATTCCCTTGTCTCGGTATTCACAAGTCTCGATATAAGTCAACAATACAGCATACAATGAACTTCCTAGCAATTGTAATGTTCATGACAGAAGCTCCTAGATATGTCATAGGATATTGGGTTATTTCCTTTCTTTCAGTTTGGTTCGAAATGTCTTCCATTTGACAGAAATTGAAGCAAGGTTGAAGTTCCTTCTTTCTTTCCTTTGGTTTGTTATCCCTTAATAGGCACCAATGAGGAAAACGTTTTTCGCTGTATTTGTTTTGAGCTGGCAGGTTAAAGTAAATATTCGTATAACCCATCTCATTAAATTGACTTTTTGGTGTATAATTATTAACCCGAATACACAGAAAGAAGCTAAATATATTTTGTTAACGTCAGAAACATACAGGCAGTATTCACCCTTTTTTCAGCCAAAAAAACAGAGAGAAACAAGTACCAGCAAATATGGCTGGAAAATAGAAAAATAAAATTTCTCTCGTTTCGGCTTCAACATGATTAAACATAACCCGATAACAGAAAAAGATAAGGTACCCACCCTTGTTAGGCTAGAAAGAAATTTTTCTCCATGTCAGCCGCCATCTTGTTCAAAACTAACACGAGTAATTTGACAGGAATACATGTGAGTGAGCTAGAACAAGCATTATTTTATGACAAGTTTATCTCTCCTGGATTTTGCATTTACATCACGTATAGTCTATCAACTACTGGTCCATTCTAAGCTAATCTATAACCCTATAGCTTTGCTCCAAAGTCCACCCACAGAGAGAAAAAGGCACCAGCCCACTGAGGCTGGAAAAAGACAGTTAAAGCAAACTTTCCCACCTTTCGGGTACTTTAGAAGCCAGAATAAGTCAATAAACAGTAAAAGAGAAGGTATCCCAGTCTCTGTTTTGTAAAATGATAACTCCGGTAATGAAACAGAAATAGGGCTGTAACTGTTTGCAAGCTAGAAGCAAACAAATGGAACAAATTGCCCTACATTTTATCCCGTCCAGATTTTGCACCTACATCATGTTGGATCATTACTCTCAAGAAGCAGGCAATAGAGGGGATTTTATCAAGTCACTCTTTATTCAACTTTCAATACGGAATTTCCTAAAGATGCATCCAAAGTTTCAGATATTTATTTTTGCATGTTTTATCATATAATTATGACATTAGCAGGACTCGGCGGTACTCAAGATTAAATGTAACAATGGTTCTATGTTACTGAGTTACGTCACTGATATTTCATATTCAAAATGACCACAATTCTTGTGCGAACTCTGTAGGGAAAATTTAATTTTAAGCTTACATAAAAGTAAGCCGGTGAAACCTTTGGTTATACTCGGTTAACTTCCACGAGAGGCGTATGATTCCCACACTTTATTGATCCCAAAGTCAATTCAATCTAACCAAATGTTTGCAAATTTCTTCCTTCCCTGATACTTTACATTCCGATCGTTATATCTACTCTTACATAATCGATCACTTTATTCGCAAGTATATATAATATTTTCCTACTTTATGGATTCTTTGAATGGAATAAGCTAAATTTCCATTACCTCATTACAATCATCATTATAAAGCCAAGAAAAACATGCTCCGGGTGCGCGACCGATAATGTTTAAAACTTAACAAAGCGCAATCCCTTCAGATTAAATGGCCCTGGCTCCTGTATGAGATATGATTACAGTGGACGCATGAGTTATTGGCACACCAAATTAGATAATTACCCAACAACTTAGCTGCATGAGCAGTTTGCTATATGACCTGGCGTTTGCCTAAACGAGCCTCTGTTTTATTGTCTGAACACTGATAAGTAATCCATCAAACTCAGCAGGCAGCTTCTCCAGTGAAAGAAACTGATATGCCTATACTACAACAAATCATTTTCCACTAGCACCCGCTCCATTGGAGAGTTTGAAAGGGGAAACAAATATTGAAGCGTGTAAAACACTTTGTTGTACATGTAATTCAAAATATTATGTATCAAAGGAAATACAGGGCACAAAGTGACCATAACAGTTAATAACAGTTTTACACTCTACAACATTTTATTCCCCCTTCAAATCTTTCCAGTCTCGGCATATCAGTTTACTTAGTGGAGGAGCTGCCAGCTGAGTTTTCTGGATTCCTTACTAGTCTTCAGACCATAAACAGACTCTTGTTTAGGTAGACGCCGGATCATATAGCAAACTACTCAGCTACGTTGCTGGGTAACTATCTAATTTGGTGTGCCAATAACTCATACGTCCATTGTAACCGACTACCCTATCCAAATAAAGAGCTTAACAGGATCAACGCTCAACGTTTTTCCCTTTTGTCGCCATAATCATGAGCATTGTCAATGTCATCATGGTCATCACTGTCGTCGTTATGATTGTATTTAAAGATTTAATGCTTTCTCCAGTTTTTTCTGCTTTTAAGGAGACGCATGTTTTTGTATGTATGAGGACTGAGTTTTCAATACCTGTTCAGAGGCAATCAAACTTTGCTGTATCTCACATCTTTTACAATTCCAGGTAGCAGTTTAAACATTGGCACGAAAATCTAAGACGGCGTAAAAAGCGTTAAAATCCATAGTTGTGACATTTTGAAGAGAAATCGTTACTAACAGAGATCAAAGTAAAACGGAACCTGTGGACAGAATTAAAAGACGATTGATTTCCTCTTTTCACCTACGGTTCAACTGCTCTGTTTAAGTAAACGTCACAGAACAGTTAAAAAATAAAACGATACACGATTCTGGATATGAAGTTAAACAGAAGAATAATCTTAATTTATTGATATCCGAACGGAGCAAATTGATATGAAGTTAAACAGAAGAATAATCTTAATTTATTGATATCCGAACGGAGCAAAAACAAAATAGAAAGGAAGGCCTTCAACGTTGTTGTATGGTCGTAATGATTTGTACGACAATACATCAACTGGTCAAAGTAACGGACCTAGCTACAGTAAAGTGACGCTCTTCATTTAGCAAACATACCGAAAAATTCAAACCAATCGGGCACTATCTGTTGTAATTTTAAGACATCCGAGGTTGTTTCTGAATTCAGAAAGTCGGTTTTTTAAAGTTTACAAAGTAATGTTCTGCTCAAAGAACTAATACGATGTTAGAATTTCCTCAACAATAATACGAGAGGCCGAGTTCAATCCAGTGTAGGCTTCACCGCCCGGGATTACATAGGGACAATCTGACAGGCGGAATTCCACATTTACTTTGCCATATGGTATACCGTAGCACACACCTTCGACTGAAATGTAAAAAGCATGAAACTTAGTGGTGAGAAGAAAAGTCCGATATATTAGTTAGATAGGAAAGTGTCAAGTATATCATCAATAATATTGTCAGTGTTAGCATTTGAAAATACCATCGGTTATGTATTACGTTACGTGCAAACAAACAAAACACCTTAACAAATTATCTGCAAAAGAATCTGTCCATCGTAAATTGTTGTGTGAATAAATTACGATGGACAGATTCTGTTGCAGGCAATTTATATATCGGCATAACAATTTTTTTTCGGCTGCAGCATCGATTGTGATGTTACTGCTGACCGACTAATAAGGATCAGCCAACTTCGGCAAAATGAATGTATTCTTTATGTATTTACAAATTTGGTTATCATCTCATATAGTCTACCCTTTTCGCTTTTAACTCTTACTAGATGGCAATATAAAAAATTAAATGACCAAAAATATATAATGCTATTGGCTGCTGATTGCAATTTGTATCGTTGAGAATTGAATCTTGTTCCAAGTCTACATGTACAGACTTTGTTGCAAAGTCAAACACTGCTCATTTCATCACATCTGTAAAAACGCCATAAACACAAATATCGACAAGTCGTCAAAATTTACTCTAGCGATGGCAAGGGAGAGACCCATTGAATTTTCATAATCTTCTGAAAGGATCACCAATACTTGTTAGTGTTGGTGTTCACTAATTTTGACTGAGACACAAAAAATGTAGACCCATCTTCGGCTACAATAGGTGAATCGTCCCTCAAACACTCACAATTTGATCAAGTATTCCTCTCGATATCCCGCTAAGATTAACCAAAACTCCATAAAATACAGTGTCAGTGTTTTGGCAGAACTGCATGTAAGTAAGGAAAGTTCTCTGCATATGTAAAAAGCGTTCCTTTTTGTTGTCTATAAACTCGAAATTCCTACGTCATACGTTCAGGTCTCGAGGCGAGGACCTACCTGAGACGAATGCAAAGGGCAAAACCAAAGAGGGGAAAACGAGTAAATCTCTGCACCTGATTTTCCTCATATTGGCGAGATGTCCAATGAGATTAAGAATTTATATTTATAGTGTACAGTACTCCATTCAGACTTACTTGAAGTTACGCAGTGATGATTTTCATTGCTGGTGGAATAAACGACACTGTCTATCGGTACTGGATTCTTGCACTCATTACCGTTGAAAGTGAAGTACCAACGAAAGCAAGAATATGGAGCTGAACGTGACCTTACACGCAGATTGCCATTCCACAGGACCCGGAGTGCAGTTGCGTCAGATCTTTTGTTAAATTCACACCCCTTTATTGAAGGGACATAGAGCATAAGTTAACAACATGATAGGCATTATTAACAAACAGCTCTGGAGGAGAGAATGTTAAAAAGGTTGACTTCGTGTTTTTTAAGATCCCATTGTCCGACGCCAAAATTTTTACATTTGAAGTTATATGTACTCCTTCATCACTATATTAATTTTGAATATCGTCCCATTCCTTCCGTTCCCCCGATGAGTTTTAAGTCATTGCGTGGGTTCTGTTGCATATCGAGTGCATATTCATGAATCTGACTAACTTTTAGAATACAACATGTATATGACACTTCTGTAAGCGTCAACCGATCAACTTATTTATGTGATTTTCGAATTACTCACTACTGGATTGGTGGGTCATGATTATCTGCTACAATGTATTCCCTCCTGGACGGCACTTGCGAAATATTACAAGACACAATATACAATCTGCTACATATTCCCCAATAATTTAGTGCAGGAGCAAATGTTTCAGGTGATGGCACATGGTAATTAGCTATAGCTGGTGCGAAAGTACTCAATGATTTGCCTTGATGTAAAATGAATCAAGCACTTGGATAAACAGTTTGGCGGCTATGAGTGTGCGTTCTCTGGCGATCAGTGAGATCCAAATACAAAGTTGTAAGTTTGTAAGTTTGTAAGTTTCAAGTATTACCAATCGTTGGCTGTTAAGAACATATCAGGAAATATGTTGACATTCCTTGATAATACCATTAGGGCCATAATAGTTGATGTTGGACCATGCACACTGTTTCATGCGATGCGCTTTCGCCGGACGACAACGAGAGTTCTTTGAAAACACGATGGTAGTTCAATCAAACATGAATCATTGAATAATATTGAACGGATGAACTAGATGATGACTTGGATAGGTTAAGATAAAACAAAGGTTGTTGATATACGCTATTTCTGCAGTGATAGAGTATACCAACTCGCAAAATATCTTATATAAAATACTGCTGAGGGTTAGACCAACTTTACTTCTGGACAGTCGTTGATTAAAAAGTTCCATCCGCGAGCTGTAAATTATGGCTGATATCTGCAAGCTGGAAGCCGCTCATGTCTGTCTTGATGGTGTTTTCAGATGGAAGGCGTTATCTCGAAAATCCGGTACAAAACCCAATATTTACCGTCACTTAAAATTCAAAATGGCCGACTTCTCTGAGTTATCTCTTTGGGGCAAATTACATTTTCGATTTTCATAAAAATAAGCCATAGACACTTTATTTACTCAGTGGGCTTCAAATGATCCCCCTCTGGCAGTAGACCTAGCATGCAGTGCAAAAGTTTAAAGCTCCGATATCTGTCACGAGGTGCATTCTACCTTAACTGTTATATTCTTTTGACCTTACATTTCAGTTGTTTAGTTTACATGGTTGAAAAATCTTTAGCTCCTGTCGACGAAGTCGAGGGGGTTGGTACTGTTCATGTATGTCTGTCAATCAGCTTATCTCGGAGATACCTTCAATTATTTTTTTCAAAGTTGGTACAAGGACACAAGTCATTGGCATACATAATATGCTCGAAACTTCTTTCTCGATGCGATCCAGTACAGCTTCCAGGTGGTAATTATGTTTCTGAATTAGTAATTTCATGCTAAGGCCGTAACTAAGACATGCCTGAACAAATTTCTTTCAAAGTTGGCACAAAGGACATAAGCCTATCTTATTCAAGTGCACATTGGTTTGTTAATCAATGTGATCCAATATAGCAGCAATATAGCCATTTTGTTTTAGTTTTTTATATTTAGAATCGTACCTCAGATATGCCCAGACCGATTTCCTTCAAGGTTCAATAGTATCTGTCTCACATGTACTGTTTAATTTATGACATGATCATAATGTTCTTGTATGGGCACAGGGCCGCCGTTTGTCGTAATCTTTTCAGATGCAGTAATCTAACTTATTGATTCGAGAACCAAGTCATATATTTAACCAAAAAGAAGGAAATTGATATCGACATGTCTAGGCTGACAGACAAAACAAATTTTTCTTTAATTCTGCTCCTGCCTTGTCAAAAATAACGAAAATGACACATAAGACAGTGGAGTCAGCGATTTTTATATAAAACAAATTTATTTCATTTAATAGCTAACTCTAGGGAATTAATTTTTATATTATCTAGAAGTTACAAATCATTGTAAAAATTATAGTAGATAATTAACTGGACTAGGGGGGTACAAAAAATTCCCTTAAAGCAATATCAAGACGGACACTGAAATAGAAAACCAGTTCGTCTCTAGCTACTAGGTAGATTAAAGCTCTTTTGAACGCAGTACTATGAGTTAACAGATCGAAAATCTAAGTCTCACTAACTCTACGCCTAAAGTTTATAGCTAAATAGCATTTCTAGTGAAGTTAAACGTAAGGCCAAAAAAGAAAAGAAATGTTTCTGGTCAGCGCGCGCGTCACTTGAACAACAGCGCGTCACCCTTTTTTTCTGTTTGTGGCCGGCGGCCGTGGCTGACACCAAACCAAAATGGCTGAAGAGAAAGAGAAAATTCTGTGGGGGGCATGATCAGTGACTGCATGAACAGTATATATTGACTATATTGATAAAACTATAAAACTGACCCTCCTCCCTCCCTTGAGGGAAAAAAATGAAATGCGCGTCGCCGCACCATTTTTTAAAGGGAGACCTGACCAGAAACATTCTTCTTTTTTTTGGCCTAACCTAACCACAAAGATAATTACATTACGATTCGGAGAAAGGTCTAATGTTTGATATTTGTTCTCGAAAGTTTCTATCGATGTGCAAATTGCAGTGCTAAAATACTACATTTGGAGTTGACATGATGTTGAAGACTGCCTTAAACCTTCACTTTTCTTAATCAAACGTTCATAGAGAGACAATTTATCTAATCATCCTAATAATTACTCATGGCAGATAGAGAGAATCAAACGGAATGAATATATTTACTTTTATTTCAGCAAGATAAAAAATGAAACACGATATCAGGCATTAAGAAAAATGTAGCTGTGTACAGTCTAGAAACAAATGATGCTACATTTGCATTACAATTTAAGTTACGGCATATTGAAACTAACCGTCACCCCGTGATGTCTCAAAACCATTTGATACCCTATCTCAAGATCCCCATTCCCGGGTAACCTGGGAGCAGGTTTTCAAAAGTTGAAAAATAAAATAGCGCTCGACCGTAATATCTCGTCGAACACATGAAATTTGATTGGGTTTGGAAAGGTAGAGAAACGTAAGATAAAATTTGATGCGTTTGGCACGACAATAATTTTAATTTTCTTTGGTTTGTGAAACACCGATTTTTGTTAGGCCTACTCTCAAAACAATCTGTCGATACGCTAACAGTTTTCAACTTCCCCAGATAGACCGCGTGTGACTAATATAATTGTTGACAAACAAATTCAAGGACGGGCTGCCAAGATAACATTAATCGTTATACCAATCGACCACAATAGGATTCTGCTTGCGCTAAAAAGCCGTTTCTAGGAGCCCTCATCCCCTGCCTGATTACTATCACGGTTTAAGGGACCCATTGGTCGAATGCCAGCTGGCGTCTCGCGCTCGCTACTTGTAGTGCACAGGCTATCCAGAAAACAAGATAGAGTTCCACTCTGAACTTGATCTATAAATTGGAAGAAAATTGTTGACTTTGCGCGAAATCGGTCAAAGCTCAGCCAATTCAATGCCCCAGTCATGAACGTATGATGTATAAGAATGAATTTATCACGAAAATTCTACAAAGGATGTACAGCGGAACCTGTCTTTTAAAGGGGAAGTTCACCAAGGATGATTTTTACATATGTGCTAGCTTTGTGGTCACGTACCCCGGAAAAGCTATTTTCGCCATTTATAACTCGCAAGATTTTTTACAAAAACCGATAAAAATAGTACAGAAAGTTGCCCATGTAATTTGAATCATGGGAAAAAAGCTCCAAGCTTGGAGCTTGCATAATGTGATATGGAAGGGACCATTTTTCCATGGGTATGGCATCGTTCACTCACTCATGCTTAAACCATGCTGTCCGTATTTACATGACTTTTGTTTATACTGAGTATCCTTGCATAAACGATGAATCATATAATAAACTTTTCACTGTCAGATTTTGTGTTGCTGTTTACTACTGTTTTACTGTGAGTGGACAATGTGGGGGCCATACCCGTCCGAAGATGGCCCCTACCATATCACATTGTGCAAGCTCCAAGCTTGGAGCTTTTTCCCATGATTCAAATTGCATGGGCAACTTCCTGTACTATTTTTAACGGTTTTTGTAAAAAAATCCTGCGAGTTATAAATGGTTAAAATAGTTTTTCCTGGGGTAATGACCACAGAGCTACCACATATGTAAAAATCATCCTTGGTGAACTGTCCCTCCAAGGACACCTTCAGGAATGGAATATATAGTCTTCAATATAGAGGTGTCATTAATAGATAGGTTAAATTCTATTCAAAGTGTAACTTTTGGTTTGATAAATCTGTCCATTAATAAAGAGGTGTCCTGTTTAGAGAGGTTTCTGTAAGTATAGGTTTCACTGTACTCAACCATTGGCGTTGCTCATCGCCCGACGTGAACCTCTTGTTTCCTTTGTGTCATTTTCGTAATAACCTCCTAATATTCTACATAATTAACTATATAAATTTTGCTTTTGGACATATGCTCCAAGGAGTTCTCACTCTATTATTTTCAGACCAAAAACTTTTCTCGAGAGTTTACAGTCGATTTGATTCTAGCGACAATCTTATAATTCGTAATGGCAACAACATGTAAAATTGTCTATCTTGTAATGTTTGTACCTGTAGCAGTGGTTGTAGTAATGCAATATATTATACACCGATACACCCTATATTGTATAAATACAATATAGGGTGTATCGTCAAAACTAGAAATTGCAAGAGTACACTGATCGAGCTATCGATCTAATCGTGGAATGGAGATTTGTAAGGACATATTAGCATTCAGTTCTGGAAACCAATAATACCGTACTCACCACTGGTGACTCTGGTTTTTCTTCACCTGCCACCCTACTGGCGATAACGACACACAACAAGACCAAAATCAGAGAAAGGAAACGACGGGTGGACACCATCATCTTGATGCTGGTCATTATTAAACGACGATGTTCTGGACCAAACGTAAAATTTTCAGGACCACAGACCTTATAAGTCATTTTCGTTGGACACGAACAGTTTTCCTTTTGTTATACAAGTACATTCAAATTTTCTGTTAAACCCCGAGTCCTGCAATTCGTACGATCATAAATAATCAAGCTTTAATTACAGTCAGGAACTACTATTTTTGAAGAGGATGAGTGCAGGTAAGATTTTATGACCTTGATATATGCCGAAAACTAATCGTACCATATCAAGTCTCTAGGACGATCGTATATTGATCTCTATCAAGATAATCGTCATAATTGCTTCTACTTACAATAGATTTCATTCTCACTAAGCTCTTAATCATTTTACAAGAATATCAGCACTGTTGTAATCGATTGGTAATCTTCATACTTTAACCTTCGTATTTCTCTTAGCATCGGCAACAAATTGCTAATCCTGACAAACAAAACACATTTTTCGTCTTGCCTTGCCATCTTCTATAAATATTGAGACCAGGAACTTTTATTTTTCTCCATTTTTAACAATTCACTTTCTAACTAACTTTGTATTTGTTTAATTTTCATGATTAAAATAGTAACACAGTCTTACATATTCATAAAACATGCTGACATAAGCCCCTTTACTCTCCCGATTACTGCCGTAGAGTTTATTATCATTTTTGCTGGTCAGGAAATAGCATTGTTGGTTAGGATCACTCAACCCACCTCACCTAACCCAACCCCCACATAATGGAACACTGTAAAGCGCCATTGAAAACGTCGAATGGCGTTGAGACACCAAGTTATACACGTTTTTTGAAGTTTTAAACTTTGTACTGCATGTTTAACTTTATGGTAATGTATAATATATTTTTAAAGTGAATAGATCAAGCCCCTGGCCTACGGTTATAGTTATAGTATTTTCAGTGCTTTGCATCATTAGAAATCTTTCTTGACAACAAGGCGAATGTTGTGACGACTGTCTGTGCGATTTGTAATGAATTATCTTGCTAAAGAATTGTCCGTTGTTCCATTTTGTATTTTAAAATTCGTTTTTATAGACATTTGCGGATTTCATTTTATTACGTCAAGCTGCAACTTTTTAACCAACTATTGTGACCTTTGTATAGTCTGTTGGTCTTCTGCCTCTTTTACACCCGTTATTTTTTATTTCTGTGCCTTTTGGTACAACGATAGATGTTGTAATCTAACGAAGCTGATCAAGGCGCAGCCTGTTTGTATATGAAAGAGAATATTGGAATTAAATAAAATTATAATGTAAAATATTGGGATGAAATCAAATTATTGTGTAAATCTCAAAGTGGTACCGATATGTTCAAGACACAGCGAAAGTCTACTCTCACAAATTCTATTCAAAATAAAAGCCTGGTTAATCGTTGTTACATGTAAAACGTTGGACATGTAGCTCTATCAATAAGTGCATTCACAAGGCATGAACACTACAATTGACGTATTCTATCAATCTCCACACAGAGATTGAAGCGCAGTCCCGGGAGCGCAGTGGGGCAGCATCGCGGCGATGATAATTCGAACCAAGCTAGAAGGTCTCCGAGTCGTTGACCGCGCGCCCCCAACAATGGTTCTACTCCGGAATAAAAAGGACGCGCGATGCGTGCTACAGACTCAGTACGCCCAAATAATCACGTGATGCCGGTACAAACAAACCTACATGTGTAGTAGCGCGTATGGAAATATACGTGCGTCTATGCGTGTTTGCGCACATGGCTTTGTTTGTACCGTGATCGATTCGAATTCCGGGTTTGGCCTATTAGTGTGGCTACTGCTGAGACTCCCCAGCTAGGTTATAATTTTCCACGGCGCTACAATCTCTGTACGGAGATTGGTATTCTATATGTCAGCGAGACTCAGCGTCCGCCACGAGCGGTGAAATGGCAAAGCAACTACTTCAAGACCTAGATGCAGTTACCGAAATTGATCACGGGAACTTTAGCTTCTGTGTGGTTTCTTGTCAATAAGTTGTCATTGTTTTCGTAAGCGAAGTGAAAAAGGTATAAAGCATAGAGACGCCTACACGAGAATAATGTTGTTGTCAAAATAAGTGTGAAAGGCACAAAGCTACAAGAGTCAAGCGATCCCTTTATGCTTATTTTATAACGCCACGTCAGAGGGGTTGGATGCAATGCGGATTGATTCTACTCATTTGTAGAATTACTGATTTAACACTTGAATTCCACGCTCTATTTGGTTAAAGTGGCGTTTGTTTCATTCGATTAAGAATGTACCGAAGCTTCTTTCCTTCTCCGACTCAATATTTTCAAACCTTTGTATAAGTAAGTAAATAAAATAGCACGAAAATTTATTACAAAACCATTTATACTATCAATTTAAAGTATCTAAGTCTTGTAGAACTGTTTTTCTGAAGATTTCTTGTTAAGGTTGTGCTCTTCACTGTATCGCAGACTCTAGTTTTCTCACAGGCTATGGCTGCGTGCATAGTGTCACGTATTTGTCCCGTGATAATCTTACGCTGTTTTATCATGAGTGTGAATGCGCCAAAGCAAGCAAGTTTAAGTTACTAATCTGGGGACGCTGTCACTAGATTATCACCGGATTAACCTTGACAAAGTCAGCAACAAACTAACAAGCAAGGGTAAAATGGACGTGGTACGTTCGTTGTTGACTGATAATCTGCTGACTCCGTCCGCAGATTAGTAACTTACCCTTGCTTACTTTAGAGCTTTGGGCAATGTATCAGATAACAGACGCAGCACATTGATAAAACTTCGCGTAATATTGTCAAAGGACAAATACATGACACAGTGAAGGAGAAAATACATCTTTTCAAAACCAGTGCTAACAAAAGACCAAGACACCAAAAGGTTGGTACTATAAAATTTTTTATTAGCAGTATATATCTATGGAAATCCGGTCACGACATGCGACATGCGACCTGCGACTTCAAAACTGCGACCTGCGTCCTGCGAGTTTGAAACATGCGACCTGCGACTTCGGCATTTAGACCTAGGTATTACGTATGGGTAGATATTGGCGAGGGCGTAAACAACCTGCCTGACTGCAAAAGTATTTTGACCTGTTAATATTTTCTCAAAAAAAATTTCACCAAGTTGTGCAGTGTAATATGCCCCATCCAGTGAGGTTCAGATTCAAGGAATGTTCAGCCCCCAGACAAGTTATGATTCTCGCAAATTTGAAAACAAGATCGGAGATATTTCTTTATGAGTATCTTAAAATGAGGGCTGAAACTCCTCAGACATGAAATTGAATCTGAACCTCATTGGATGGGGCATATTACACTGTACAATTTGGTGACTTTTTGAGAAAATGGGTGAAATACTTTTGCAGTCAGGCATGTTGTTTACGCCCTCAACATCAAAACCAAAGCTATCGTTTTGGTGTCAAAGCCATCAGAGTACATTACAGCAGCTATCGTTTCCCTGCCAATCTATCCTGCACGGCGTCAAAAGGCTTTTTTCTTTCATCCCTGGTATACCAGTGTGCAGACCTGTCAAACCTTTGTATACAGGCATTCTGTGGGCCTTGTATGTAATTCTGTGAAGTGTTGTTTGATCTGTATGCTCGTATGATAAAATAAAGTTATCCTTTATTTGACTTAAAATTTAAATGGTTTTGTTGCTTCTGTCCGTGTCTGTCTGTCTGTCTGTCTGTCTGTGGGAACGATTTCTCAAAAACGGTTGACTGTATGTATGATCACAGTCACAGTCACGGTCACATCTCGCAGGCAGGCCCACGGTCGATCTGCGACTTACAAACTGCGAGATAAATAATGTCTAGGACTGGGTGGGTGCATGGTCACCGAATCGAAGTACAACAACCACAGAATACTTTTTTAGGCCTAAACTAGGTCATTTCGATCTGTGAAATAGCCACCACTTTAGGAAACAACATATATAACAACATGCTTGTTCAAGTAGGCCTATCAAAACAATTTTTATTCATAAAAATCGGTGATCAGTTGAGCATTGTCCCTTTGAAACAGGACTTTGAAAGCAACCGAACAACACGTAGGCCAACACAGCTGTGTCGTCGAAGCTCATCTCTTTCCTAAATGATACCACCTATCACTGATATTACTTGTGACTGCTTTTCATACTCTCAGTAAACACCAAATACCTAAAATCATGGATTGATCTCGCAGGCCGCAGTTTCAAACTCGCAGGTGGCAGGTAGGCCAGAGCACCCGAAAGTCGCAGGTTGCAGTTTGACAAACTCGCAGGACGCAGGTCGCAATTTTGAAGTCGCAGGTCGCATGTCGCATGTCGTGACCGGATTTCCATATATATCAACTATTCCAACGTATAAAAATAAACGATAGCAACAAAAAGCCTGTGCTGAGACAAACACAACCCTACCCCGCCCCCACCCCTGGGGACGGCCATTGCAACTGTCCCCTATGGATTTATCACACGATATGTTCTACAGGCTCAGTATGCAAAAGTTATCACATGATGGCAATACAAACCAACCTACGTGTTCAAACGTTCGTGGAAATACGCGTATTTCTGTCTGTATGCATGGATTTGTTTGTACCGTGGTTCATTTGAATACGTGTTAAGCCGTATGTGTGGTATGTCCAATTTTGTTACCGATAATTGAAATTTCGTCCAGACTACAATTCATTTGTCAACTACAATATTTCAAATCATTCACTAACATGTTGTGTTTTGCGAGGCTACTACATTATATTTAACATACTTTAAGGAGAAGGCTAAGGAAATGTGTTTGCCAGTTTCGTATGCTAATCGAGCTGCAAATCTGATCGTTTGCTTTTCTAAGGAAACATTAGTGTAAATGGAGCTTTAGAAACTGCCAATCGCTTTGGCCGTAACCTTCACACGCGATCCACCCGATTACAGTGATGCGAAGTGCATCCAAACTTAAAGACTAGAAATGACAAATAGGCTTCATCATGATGCTGTTTCTGATCAGTGAGTTAGTACACTATGCATTTCTATGCAATTCCCAATATTTCTCACGGCAAAGTTTGTCATAACTTTTGTAATTCACGAACTGTTTTCCTCCTGTGAAACATGTCATTCGAATTTTCTGTTAAACTGCCAGACATTGAATTTGTCAGCCTATCAATTATTTCAGTTTTCAATCGTATTTTCCAAAATGACCCGCTACTATTTAAGAAAACGGGACAGCTGACCTCATCACCCTTGTAAATCGAAAAGCGTAAAACTCCTTAGCTAACTCCTTAGACAGATGAATTCCCAAAACGTTCCCATGTGGATTTTAATTAGACTAAGGTTGTGGCTTCGTTTATTTACCTTAGAGTTAATTCCGATTTAGATTAAATCATACTTTTCGAAGAAACAATACAATTCTGAAATTTGTAGGTAGTTTTGAGAAAAGACAACACCTTGTTATTTTTCCCTGAATTTGTAAATATGACAGACAACGCAACGCAAGCGCAAATCACATTTTCCGCCTTGCCTTGCTACCTCAGAATATTAGACCGAGCACCTTTTGATGTTTCTATTTTTTAATCAACCATACATCGGTAGCTTATAACAAACTGTGCCGGCATAATGTTTAATTTGCTTAATGAAAAATAGTAACTTAGTACGCATGCTTACATACACCAATTTAGTCTCAGGTCCCCGATAGGTTCCATAACTTTAGTTTTTCAGTTTTGCTGGTCAGGAAATAACATGGTCGTTTAGGATCACTCAAACCAAATACAAATGGGAATAACGTCGAATTTCAGTTATCAAAAGTAAAAACATGCAAAGCAGAACGAAAAGACTTAAATATTGACGACCAACTACGTTTGTGTTTTGAGAAGTTTTGAAAATTGTATACACATTTGACTTTAAATTACTGACTAAATGTAAAATTTTGCTAGTTATAAGATCACGTCATAAGTACTTGTCTTTGTAATGTCAGTGATTTTTATTCTGAGTGCACTTACATCACGATAAGGCGAATTCGATTACAATTGCTTCTTTTTGCGATTTTTAATGACGTATCAGCGCAAGAATTGTCAATTTCTCCGCTGTATATTTTAATATTCGTTAGCATGTACAATAATATGAAATTTCAGCCGTTTTTGTTTTATTACATCAAGAGAAGCCGTTTTTAACGATCGAGTCAACAAGTTTTGCAAAAATTTGATCTATTAGAGGGAAAGCCTGTTTGTTTTTAGCTTAATATTAGGGTACATAAAGTTGCAAATAAATCACAATGCGGTAACGATACGCACCAGTCTAGTCTACGATGACGCATTGTATTGAAAATAACCACAACGGCCGTTAGTTACTATTACACATGTAACTTGCGACATTTAACTTACGAACCATAAATTAGCACAGTTCCGAGGCGTGCCGGCGTGGACATCACCATCAATTGTCTCACTGTTTGCGTCAATCGGGACTCAGTTTCAGCCTCGAGCAGTGAAAGAGCACAAAAGCTAAATCAAAACCCAGGTGCAGCCAACGAAATCGATCACTTGAGCGCTTGGGTTTCTGAGTAGTGGTAGTTGTCAACATGCTTTATGTAAATAAAGGAAAAGGTATAAAAGTATCGTCTTTGAAATAGATATTCGTAAAGGTGGCTGAATTATCATTTTGTTATCGATATAAATGATATACTGCAAAAAATCTGCTCATATAATCGAGACAAGGTCTAACCTCACCCTTCTCGATGTGTACACTATCCTCTGCTAGGACACAGGGGAGTGTACACATCGCCGTCGTTCAATGTGCTCAGGGACCCAATCACTACTATGTTGTTCGATGATTGTTGAGTAGACTTTTGTCGAGTACACTTTATCATCTAATGTTGATGACAATAGGAACATGATCTTTTTAACAAGATAGATACAGTTTTTATCTATACCGTTACACCATAGACGTTTTCTGGAAGTTTATGACTACACCAACAACGACATCATACGCAGTAGATAGAAACTTCACTTGAGTCCACCCTTGAATCAGCCCGAACTGTAAGACTTGAGGGCGCTTCTTTCAAAGCGAAAGCTCCAGACAAGCACGACAAATTGCCTACACAAATTCATATCCGAAGTTTTATTGTTTTTTGGTTATTTAATTTGAACAGCAAATCCGATCGGAAATAAAGAATATTGAAAAAGTGAAATGGCAAACTTTGGGATATTGTACATATTTTAAAAAATACCAGTATTTCGAAGGGAAAATGGGAGTCATTCAAAACCGCCCTCTACCTACTATTTGAAAATTTCCCTTCTGTCCATTCCTTTTCCCGCTCCCCATTAGGAAACCTACACACTCCCCCTCTCCCAACTAATATAACTCCCTACTTTCCTATCTACGCTCCAAAGCCTCCTGACCGCCTCTCCAAGACATATAATTTTGCCCTTTTCATTGACAAACCAAAGGACGAAAACCGAATCATACTTCGTGCCTGTCAACCAAGGTTCCTTTAAGTTTCACACTAAACAATAAACTGTGGTTTCCTCGCTCGCTGATTAGGAAAACATGCATTTCAAAAGGTAAAAAGTCGCAAGTGAGCTCTTTTGGTGATAAGCTTTGTCGGCGGTCGCTAACACGTTCCCTTTATCACATTATATAACTAGATGCCCATTGCGCATACTTTCATGTTTAAAAAGCGAATATACACATATTTCGTGGCAAGTTTCATGAACTTTAATCGAGTTTTTCAAGTAATATATAAGAATATTTTTTCAAAAAAACAATTACGCAGAGCAATGCAAGATCATACCCGTTTCTGGTGATGGATCTTCACGCCTACCAAAATCTTTTCTTGCTATTACCCGACACAATCTATGAAGATTTCATTCTCATCTTCGGTCCCATTATTGAGATATCATGCCTATAGACAGGCAGACGACAGACAGCCGGAGACTGGAAGCGGTAAGACGACAACTCATGTGTGTGAACACGTTAGCTAAAATCGTTTTAGGTTTTAATAGAAGCAATTTTTCTGCACTTTATGCATACATTGCGCTTGCAAACGTTACATTTTGTATTTCGACATTCTTTAGGTAGAAACAGAAGAAGAGAATGCATTTTTTGATAACAATTTTGAAAATGTTCTCAGAAGTTATAGCTCAGTCGTACCTATACCGTTTGAAAAGAATCATTTAGCCATCTATCGAAAAAAACGCATGCGTACCAGATACTAGTTTAGTGTTAAGTTTACCACATAACTTTTGTCAAACGGCACTCGTAAGATGATTATCAATTTACCAATTGATGTTCCTAAGAATGGCTTATTTCTGATTTCTTTAAAAACTAATGAGATATCTTGCAATGTGTAACTTGTTTTGGTCACTTGTTAGACTCCACTATCTGTAAATTCTCATGCATTTTCCGGTATTTTGTTGCGTTTTCTAGGATGCAGTTTCAAGTTCCACTGCGAAAGTGAATGCATAATACAGCGCAAATAATATTGAAACGCAAACTGGTGCTCCTTTCATTTTTGATAAGTCTCTCCTACAGTGCTACTCTGATAGCCAACATTTGGTTGTGAAACCTACATCTGACTTGATCAAATACAATCACGTTATCATTGACGCTATTTGTTATTTCTCGTGTTCTGTACATTTATTCACTATATTTATTCAATCTTAATTGTAGGGTATATAACCAAGGAGTGTTATACAGTCTGGTAAATTCACAAGTCGAAACTTTCATGTCCTCAGGATTTATGGAAGTCTGATTTTGCAAATGTTTGACGTTTTCGGTACTTTCGCACAATTTTTACACTTCACCATCGACTGTCTGTCAGCCGTAGTGTTCCGTTCCACCAACCCGATATATAACTTCTCTTATCCCTCCAGCTTGAAATGCTTAACACCCCAGATCAAGCAGCCTCTCCAAACACTTATGCAAAACACAATCCCGTGTTTGGACAAAAACTCCAACATTACTATTGGACTTGATTGGATACTATTGGACTGTCTACAGCTCCGTAACTTATAGTCAAACTTTGAAGGCATAGTGAGTCGTTACTTCTTCATCCAGTTCCAAATAGTCGCATGTGCTTGAGGAGGCGTATGGTCCTGACAACGGATATGTACCCAAGCCAAATGATACAAACATCATCGAAGTTGAAGCGATCACTTCTGATTGAAAGCCCCTCAAGTTTCAACAGTCACTAACTGAATTTCATACTTCAGTTTATTTACATCGATTCACAAAGTTGGCGCTAATAATGTGCAGCGTCTCAAACGTTTTTAACCAATCGGTTTGCTGAAACTCGTTGTTCTTCTTGGATTATTTTGGGCAGCTAATCCAGTGGAGAATAGTCCTATAGTGTCAGACTCCTTATGTTGCTATAAATAATGACAGTAAACTAAATAGAAATAATATTCTGAGACGCTGCACACTGTCAGCCAAGTGAATGTAAATGTATAGTCTGTGCATAGACTTAAAGATCTGTCGCTCGAGGACTCCCTCTACGACCCCCCTTAGAGGGGAAGCGTAGAGAGCGCCCTCGAGCGACGGATCTTTAAGTCTGAGTCTGTGCCCCAATCGGCAAGAAGCGATGGTGTCCCAATCAACACAAACTATTGTTTTAGTTTGTCACCGCCAAACAGACGTGGAAGGGCCTAAATTTTTCACAGACTCATCATTTCATAGTTTTGCGATGTTGCATATTTGCAGCATTTAAGTGGAGAATATCCAAGAATTCTTCACCAGCATTCAAGGAAAACAGCTCTTCATTTTGCTTCTAACTATTAAAGATTATTTTTGCATGACGTATTTTACACAGTTCGACTAAGTACAAACAACAGTTGGTGATACAGCAAAAAACAGGATGGTTGGACAGTCTCATATACATTACGTTTACTTTTTTGTACGTCCCACACAAGTTTGTAGATACATTGTAGATAAAAAGAACCGACTCATTTGAGTGAAATACTAATCATGTAACTCTCCACTCCACTGTTTATCCTTGTGTGTCTAGACAGATTGGCACCAGTACGTATACGTTGTATTATGTTTGTTTAGCCAGAGTGCTGTCCTAATTAACTTCGGTCTCTACTATCAACTCAATAACTAATTTAGCTATTCCCTGTGTGTGTTCTATCCAGACACTCAAATGAGTCGGCTCTTTTTATCTACAATGTTATCTACAAAACTTGTGTGCCACGTATAAAAAAGTAAACGTAACGTATATGAGACTGTTCAACCATCCTGTTTTTTGCTGTAGTTCTAGCTATAGAATATGACAACACTACGGGAAGCCTGCATACAGATAAAGTGCTCGCTCAAGTTCAAATCCAGCTAAACTGGCCCGCCGTTTGAGAGATATCGACTGCACAAAATCCATAATACACACACGCAGACATACTGGCAGACTTTCAGACATTACAGACACGCATACAGACTAACACACGCCAACCTGCGACATAGGCCCACTTTGGTAGGCTATGCGCACCGCATGGGCAAAAAATCATATCCCGGGTACGCGACCGATGATCTTTGAAACTTACCGATGCCAACCACTTCCGTTTAAAATTTTGACAGTTGTGCTCTTTTATTTCACGGTGTCTCCTTTCTGAGATATGACTAAAAACACAACGACCCTATCCATTAAAATAAGATTGCCAGTATCAACGCTTATAGTTTTTTTCCTTTTGTTGCCAATCATCAGCATTGCCATTGTAATCATGATCATCACTGTCGTCGTTATTGTCTTTGAAGATTTAATTCTTTCTCGAAAATATTATAAAACACGTATACAATCACTTTGCTTTTTTGTGTATTTTAAGGACATGAGGACTAAGTTGTCAAGAACTGTTCACAGGCAATCCAACCATGCTATAACTCACCCTTTTACAATCCCATTGTCCAGGAACCGTTTAAAAATTCGGGACGAAAATCTAAAACGACGTAAAACGTTTTAAAATCCTTAGTTGTGAAATTTCAAGAAATAAAGCTTCAAATTATGATCAAAGTAAAAAGCAATCTGTTGACATAATTAAAAGACTGTTGTTTTCCCGTTTTCATCTACAGTTTAATTACTTTTTAAATTAACGTCATTTAAACAGCTGAAAACTAAAACGGACTCAGGATATGAAGTTAAAGAGAAGAATGATTTTAATTTATAGACATAGGAGAGGCAGAGAAGAAAAAATCGAAAGGAAGACCCTTCAACGTTGTTGTATGGTCGTAATGATTTGTAGGACAATAAATAAACTGATCAAAGAAACGAAGTAGCTACAATACTACCATTACTCTTAATTACAGTGCGTTTCACCTAGGTACCGCAACTCAGCGTATGAGACGGACACAATCCACGTACGAAACACACAATTAGCTTCGTTATCACGGACACATTTCAAAGCCACCGACTCGTCGATTTATTACAGTAAACCAGCATGAGGCAGCCGCTGTCTAGACTGTGAGATAAACAGTTGACCAGACTTGATCTACAATGTAACTTTTTCTTGTACAATTTCAGCTAAGAGTTCAAGAGGTGAAGGTATTCTCAACAGAACTAACTAAAAAGCCATACATTGTAGATCAAGTGTATCTCTCAGTCTAGACAGAGCGGCTGTCCCATGCTGGTTTACTGTTACAGTAATAAATCGACGAGTCGGTGACTTTGAAATGTGTCCGTGATACCCAAGCTAATCGTGTGTTCAGTGCGTGGATTGTGTCCGTCTCGTACGCTGAGTTGCGGTACCTAGGTGAAATGCACTGTAAGCAAAGTTTAACATATCGACAGAATCAAACTAATCGGGCTTTATCTACTGTAGTTTAAAGACATTCAAGGTTGTTTTCGAATTTTGTCACTCGATTTCTTCAAAGGTTGCGAAAGTGACGTTCGGCTCGGTGAGCTAATACGATGTGAGAATTTCCTCAACAATAATACGAGAGACCGAGTTCCATCCGGTATGGGCTTCACCGCCCCGCGATTTGTCCAGGCATTGAGAGATACGGAATTCCACATTCACTGTGCCAGATGGTATACCGTAGCACAGACCTTCAACTGAAATGTAAATAACATGACATTAAGCGGCTAGAAGAAAAATCCTATACATCAGTTAGATAGGAAAGTGTAAAGTCTGCCGTCAATTATATTATGATTGATAGCATTTTAAGGTATCACCAGCTATGTAACTTGTTACGTAGACGGTTCAAACAAACAAAAGACAAGTCTTTTCATCGTAAATTGTAAAGCCTACATATGAATTGCAATGGGGAGATTCTGTTTCAGAAAATTTATATGTGGGCATAACAATTTTGACCGGCTGCCGCATTGATTGTGCTGTCACTGCTGACCGATGACGATCAGCCAACTTCGGCACAATTAATGTATCATTTTCGTCTCTAAAACTTTGGATATCGCTTTCATAAAGAATCGTCTACCATTTCGCATTCAGCTCTTGGCAGATTAAAATAACTAGGAAAAATTAAATGACCAAAAAGTACATCATTCTTTTTGCTGAGAATTGTCATTTATATGAAACATGATTGGAACTAATTTGGGATAATTGGATTTTCATATTTTGCAAATTTTTCAAAAGTGTTAGGTGCCATATAGCTCGGTTAAGAATGTCATGGGCCATTACGTAAAGTCAACTTTATTCTAGCTTGTAACGAGTGTCATGGGCCATTACATAAAGTCTATTTATTGTAGTGGGCCGCTGCAGGCGGCCCGCCGGTAAAGAGGGTCGATCATGACCATGGCATAAATTGAACTTTATTGCAGGTATTATGTTTTGAAAATGTGGTGAATCCCTTTTCCTACCAGTGAAAAAGCGATGACCCATCCCCCTTGCGAATTCCAAAATTACGATACCCCCCCTTGATTTGCCCCCCCCCCGCAGTAAAAACTGAACAGTCCCTAACGTCGAGGCATGTAATAAAATGCCGACCCACTTCGGCCACAATAAGTGAACGCTCCCTCAAACGCCTACCCACGTAAAGATTTGTGCAAAGCCCCGGCCCGTGAAAGACAGTTTCAGTGTTTTACGGAGGACTGCATGCAAGTGAGGTAAATTCTCTGTATATATAAAACGTTCTTTTTGTCAAGTTTAAACGCGAAATTTCCTAGGCATATAGGTAGGGACACAAGGACCAACGTGAGACAAATGCAAAGGACAAAACAAAAGAGGGAAAAACGAGTAAATCTCTGAACCTGATTTTCATCATATTGGTAAGAAGTGCAATGATATCCGAATATTATTTTTTATACTGTAGAGTACTCCACACTTACTTGAAGTTACACGGTGACGATTTGTGTCGCTGTCGGAGGCAACGGCACTATCTATCGGTGCTGGACCCTTGCACTCATTACCGTTGAAAGTGAAGTACCAACGAAAGCAAGAATTTGGAGCTGAACGTGACCTTACACGTAGATTACCATTCCACAGAACTCGCAGTGCGGTCGTGTCTGATGTTTTGGTGAATTCACACTCCTTCATTGAAGGGACATAGAGCATAAATTAACAACATGAAAGGATTTATTAACAAACAGCTCTGGAGGCGAGAATATAGATAAGGTTCGTCTTTTATTTTGAGATCCAATCGTCCGGCACTCTATTTTTTTTAAACTCTCTTCATCCTTATATTAATTTTGAAAACCAACCATTCCTGCCGTTCGCCCTGGAGAGTTTTAAGTCCTTGGTTGAGCTCTACGTCGCTCTAGGTTGCCGGCTTGATGCAATAGGTGAGCGAAGTATGGGAGATATGTGACACTTCTATAGCTTCAAGGCTTTTTACCACCCTGATTACTGACTAAAGGTAGGGAAAGCGATCCCAGGGATCGAGTTTGTACTAGTCTGTAAGAGGATTATGAAGGTGTCATACTTTTTGTTTTCAATTGAAATTGTAATCTAGTAAGTAAATTTCTTGGCAAGACAATCTGAAGCCTGAATCATGCCTTTAATAACGTACAATGTAGCATTACGTAACCCAGTTTGTGATACTATTCGATGTATAATAATTCGCTAAACGATAGAACTTATGCCGTTCATACACAGGCCATTGAAACGTCTCTGAAACGGTTCTGGGCCAATACTGACACAGAAAGTTATGTGTGTACACTCCGAAATGGTTCTGAAGCGTTTCAGATTTGAGACGGTTTAGTCGGCCCGACCAGAGCCGTTGTAGGGATTAACTCTATCCGCAAATCGCTGTGTGGACAGACTGAGCCGCTTCAGAAGCGTTTCAAACGCCCTCACGCGACAGGTATTTGTAACATAAAACAAACAACAACCAATATACAATATTCACTTTCGCCATGGCTGCCGAACTACATCTCGCGGTATACTGGTCCGACGAAGAGATAAGCTTGATACCAAAAACCCTATCAATTCGACCAGAAAAAATTCATTACGATTTGAAAAACGTCGAATTAATAGGAAATTAAAACTGCCGAAATAATTTAGTGGTCGAATTTAATTTGGAACGACGAGGATGAAATTTAAGCGAGACATTTTTGCCATGTTGAGACTGCTTCAAAGCATGGACTGTGAAATTTTGTGAGGTCGACAAATTTCGTAACAAAAAAACCTCAAACGCACGTTGGTGTCATATCAAAATCAAAGTGGCCGCGATTACAAACGGAACAATCTGTGAGACTGCCACCGGCCGCTCGACGGACGACACGTAAGTTGACATCGTGTGCCAGCCCTTGGAAATATATTGTAACTCCTTGACAGGCAGATGAGATAGTCTTATAGCGTTTGATGCATTGAAAGTTTGTAAAAATAATAAAAAATGACATCACCGATCATAAGAACACGTGGTGTTGAAGATAATAGTTTTTAAGAGAAGACAATGACGACCATATTTCTGTAAGTATTATCTAACTTTAGAAACCAACATCTGAAGATTTACTTCCACCAACACTTTTGGATTTGTTCCACTCTTTATTATAAGATTAGTCGAATTTCTGGAAAGTAGGTGTACATTTTCGATGTCTGTGTATCGTCTACACCGAAGTCATATCCGAAAGAGTATAATCAGTTCGCGACCGCGTGAACCTCTCTCTCCCTCTCTCTCTCGGCATTTCAATGTTTTATATTGTCGACATTTATATATCAGTCTGAAGTTTCAGGTCACTGCTCATTGCAAGTAGTTGATGTCAATTTTTTCGTATCGGGCATGGTCTCTATCGTCACTCTAATTGTTAGTGTTTTCCTGTTATATTCCATATCAAACTCAAAACACAACGTGAACAACGCTGATAATATATTGCATATTTCGTATCGAAAACCAGTAAAGTTCGTAACTGGTGACATGTCACGCCCTGGAGAAAGTTCATCACCATCGATCGAATGTCCGTGGCGCTTTTGCTTCCAAATAGACATATTGAAATGCACAGGGAACTTCGCGGTATGGCAATTATATGAACTTTACCTTGAAGAAAGTCTGTGACTTTAAACTGGCCGTACAACCAACAATAAACATGGCGGAGCAATGATACCGATTTCAGAGACTTCGATTTTTTTTCATTGCGACCTCGACCGCTGGTGAGAGCGAGTCGTCTATTTTTTCCCACTGGCTATTTGGCTTTGAATTTTCAATTGCCATCTTGCGCTAAGTTAAAGCTAAAAACAAGACGGGCGTTCTCTGTAAATCAATAAGCCTTTTGAATATGAAAAAATCGGACATCTGAACCTCAACACGCAGCTTGAAAGTTGTTCTCCGAATCAGGACAGGGACATCGGCCCGGGACATCGGTGAGGCCGGATTTCACGTAGTAGCTATGGAAACCGACGGCTCTGTCTATGGTTCGTTGTAAGAAACCATGCGATGTACGCTCCCTTGGGCCGTGGAATTTCGCCGTATCGCCTCTACAGACTACACCGTCTATTACCTAACCATGCTATTAAACAATCACACGATAGTTCAGTAACATATATCTTCATTAATCTACCGATCATCCACCGTCGAACACTTCGAAAACAATGGTCGCGGTCACGGATTCAAGGACGTTCACAAGAAGAAATTATCAATAAGTGGCGCGCAGAATTATTTTTACTGGTTTTGAGAACTTCTAAAATAACTTGTAATCTGTATATCTTCACACATCGAACCGATATTGTATACCTATCACCGTCGAGAACCGATATTGTATACCTATCACCGTCGAAGTTTATGTCTTTCACTGTAGAGTTCTTTTTATCCAAAACACATATTCAGAAGAGTCCCACAGAGCAGTCAAATGAAAGGATAATTGCTTCAAGCGAATGAAATTGCACGAAAGAATGAAAATCAACAGCACACCATGGACGTGATTTAAAACAATAGAGCTTGTGAATAGGACTATTTGAGTAAAAAGTGCCGTTTTTCTCGCAATTTTAGCAACTGTAACGACCCTTTATTCTTTAATACCTTTCCATAATTGAATTAAACTAGGTTTAGGGCTTATACACACAGTGTACACTGATGTACAGAACTTAAAAAGTATTCTGCTGGTAACGAACAGGGTTTACACTCTAATGGGCGCAGTAAAACAATGGTCACGTCCATCCAGGACGTTCACGGGGAGACACGATGGCAAATAGTGCAGTGTCGTAAAATTGCTTAGACTAGTTTTAAGAACAGTACAATATCTGGTCATCGGTGTACCGCTACCTGTGAATCGAAACGACAAGTGTAGACCTATAGCTTCGAATTTTATGGGAGAGACACCACGACTGAGACCGACAGTAGCATAACAAACTATTCCCAATTGTTCGTCGTGTTTAATACAGACATATCTGTAGGTGATTCTGGTTTCTCTTGAATCAAAAGTCCGACATTGACAAAATTGACATAAAATAAGTCCGAAAAGTTATGTTTTATTCAACTGAAATTCGACCTTCCTGCAACACTCTGTCGGTTGAGACGTTGTTTTTATTGATAAGAGTAGCAGACTTTATTGGGGCGAACACAGCAGGGATGTAATTAAATCTGTGTTTGTTTATATCAAAGCAGGCATCCAGTCTCAATGAGAGAATAGCGGGAAGATCATTCCGTAACTGACACTGAGCAAGACAACTTCAAGAAATCGTCAGTTTTATACTTGAGAGATAAATCGTCAGAATTCCGCTGCCGACTCTCTGTGTGCTTTATAATATATTGAATAAAAACGACAAAGTTTGTGTGTCATTCATCATAGTTTAATAACTCACAGAAGGCGGAACTCACATTTTCTTTTGACGCAGATCTACCGTACATAACACTTGCCAACTTGAACAAAACGTACAAAAGGTAAGGTAATTTGTATCGAACCATACTAACGGGAAATATATTAGCAAAGGTAACCAAAAATATCCTAAACAATCTAAAAGCAACAAAGTTCAGTTCATGCATACTGAATTTCGTACTCTACCATGTCGCAAAGTTTAAAGAGTCAGAACTGGGTTGATTGTACAAAGGTGTAGCCTAATAGCCGAGAGTTCAGTCCTTTCGCTTATAGAAAATGTACTAGGGCGCTCTGAGAAATTACAATGTCAATGTCAATGATGCAGCACTCAATAAATGCGTACTACTCGTCGTCTGAGTCTGGGGACGGTGCACAGTTTTCAAGGGGCGACTCGATTCGAAGTGGTGGCTGTACTGTCGCGGGAACATCGCTTGCCGACGTCGATGTTGCCGTCGGATAAGATATAATCCCTCCATGCATATGCCCGTCTGCTGGCACGTAGCTATATCCGTATGGCGTATATATTGGACTGAACTGCGTAGTCGGAGCTGTCAGTGTATGATCAGCATTCCACGGATATGGATAGAGTTGGTAGGGGTATCCCATTCCATAAGAATACTGTGCGTATGGACTGTAAAACTGGGTCGGGACTGGCGATATGTCAGCTGGTACAGTGCCAGATATGCCAGAGACTGTCGAACTGCTTGTTGATACATGGAGATTGTCTGCGCGATGAACATTGTTTGAGGCTTCCTTGACCTTGGGTGGAGAACAGACACGGCGATTTTCATTCGTCTGACCCGGTGCTTCGCGCCCCATCGCTGTCACATCACGATCGTGGGATCGGCCCGGTGACATTTGGACTTTCCTTTGTTTCAACATTTCTTGGATAGGGTCTGGCAATCGTGAGCCTGGGCGATATTTATCTGCACGATTGTGTTTACTATTAAAATTGTCAATAACAGTTTGGAACGTTTTTCCAGCCTGCGCAATGTTTTCCGGGACTTTGCCTTTATAATGTTTCTCAAGAATTGCACAGTCTTCCTTGATCATAGCGGTCCTCGGCATGATTCCTGACGACGTGCGCATCAAATATTTTCTCTTGTTAGAATTCAGTAAGGTACTGTACACGCGCGAGTAAAACGTTGTCGCGGTTGCTTCGTAAACAGTTTTCTTTAACTCGAGCGCAGATTTCTTTTTCTTTAGGTCAGTTTTCAGTTTGCAGACTATTTCATTTGCTGATGCAATTTCTTTCCTTTCCATGGGATGGTCGCCAAGTGAACCGCACTGTTCAACGGTAACACAAGTAGGAAATGGGCACTTCCGCTTATCATGTGATCCGTACAGATGACAGTTGGTGCATTTCTTTTGGCCCGCTTCTCTGCGTTGATCAGTTTGTCTGTAACGATTGTTCAAACTGTCATATTTCCTAGTAGCTTCACTGAGTTCCAGTTCCATTTCGGAAATTTCACCTTGTATTGCTTCCATCATGAGCTCGCTCGGCGATTGCCAAGTATAATTTCCCCATTCGGAGTCGTCATCCGTGTCCGATTCCGCCATTGCACGTACATCAGATGCGTCTCTCGGTGGTTCGCGGTGTCTACTTGGTCGTCTTTCTCTTTGTCGGGGAGATCGGGTTCGGAAGAGTCTTTTAGAAATTCGTCCACGACTCGAACCGACGACAGTGTCAGGACTCCTTTTCTGGTCAGTGCGATTCTTCGATAGAGGAGTCGGTAGATTATCAACGCCATACATAATCATCCGTTTGTGAGTCTCGCTGACACGGTTTCTGAACTTCGAAAAGTCACATTCTCTGAAAAACTTGAGCGAAGTCGTGGAAGTGAAATCAAGTTCTTCAAAATCAGACCGATATTTGAGCAGAGCTGGGCTAATGGAAACTAGAAAGTTCTCAAGCGTTGAGATATTGGGCTTACTTGGAGACTTTGATTCCATGGCCAAAGATTATCACAATTTTGTCCGGTAGACGCGTGTGCCAATGTTCACTGACAGTGTAACATATGTAACTTTTCAATTTGACAAGGTGTGAAGATTTGGAACGACTAGCTACATTTCATAGATGGGTGGGTCAAGGTGTATATTCAGTAAACGAAAGTTTCCGCGTCGTAATGACTTTATAGAGCAAGAAACGATGTGGTGAATAAATCATATTGCACAATTGGCGGATTTTGTCATGCTTTTTGCTTGAACTTGACCTTTCTCGTTACCAATTATATACACACGCCCCTTCCTATCGTGAATCTTTTCCAAGTCTCGACTGGTTTGTTCATGACCCTTTTTAGGGTATATGGTTTGTTCCAAACTAGCTCAGCGTACGCGCGTGAGCGGTGAAGCGAGCAAATTTTCCCGCGCTCACTTTGGCCACTTCCCTGCGACGGTTTGTCTTCTATAGCGCACAAGTATGGAGGTGTCTCAGACTGGACGTTCATTTTGCCGTGGAAAACCACTATCAAATGACTTGAGATGTATGATCAGAACGGAGATGATGTCACTTGGTGCAAATAACATGACTGGTTATTTTCCCTCTGGTAGTATGAGGAAAGTCGCAGAAAGATTCAAAGTGAACAAATCAACAGTAAGCCGCATTTGGAAGCGCTTTTGTGAAACTGGCGAAATCGTACCCGGTACTCCTGGTGGACAGACTCGAAATAAACTCACCGATCCGGACTTAGAATTCATCGAGGTGTTGAAAAGAGAACGACCCTCCATTACATACAAAGAAATTACGGAGCAACTCCTGCAATATGGCTCAGTTAACTCAGTCAGCGTCAGTACAGTGGGCAGAGCAGTTCGCACCGAACTAACCGGTGGGCCCTGGACATATAAGCGAATGTCGATCATCAATCAGCATCGTTTTACCGAAACAAATATGGATTACACGCAAGCATATTTAGACTATTTGGCTACCAAAACCCGGCAAGAGTGAAGTTTATGGATGAAAGTGGGGTGAAAATACAAACAGGACAACGTGTGTACGGCCACTCACAGCGAGGAGTGAAGACCTATGAGATTGGGCGTTATTTGACTGGGGCAAACAACACGGTGAATCTGCTTGTGGGACTTGATGGCGTAAAATATTGCTCTGTGATCGATGGACCATCTAATGGCAATGAATTCATTAGATACTTCACTGAAGCTACGACGGCGTTTACAGATGATGGTGAGGCCGCTTTAAACCCAGGAGACACTGTCGTGGTTGACAACGCCCCAATACATCACCATGAACCAGGTGATCATGTTAGGAATTTATTAGACGATATCGGTGTCGAAATTGTATTTTTACCAACCTACTCACCAGATTTCAACCCAGTAGAAAACTGCTTCAATAAGATGAAGTCACTTCTTAAAAAAGACTATTACCGTGAACTATTACACGACAATATAGCAGTGGCAGTGTACAATGCGGTTCGGATGATTACCCCAAACGACACGTCTGATTATTTTGCCGCGACTGGCTATTTACAAGTACCACAGCAATGAAATGTTTAAGTATCACCAGACAAAAATATCACAACAGCATTGATTTGTCAGCAAATAAAGTAAATAAAGTAGTTTTATTCAAGCATGAATGTATGCATCATTATGTGACGTGATTATTTTGGTTCTACACAGAAACTTTGTTTTTATTTCACATCAACTCAACGGCAGAGTTGCAAACTCTTAGAATTTCTTGAAGTTGCCCTACTCAGTGTCAGTTACGGAATGATCTTCCCGCTATTCTCTCATTGAGACTGGATGCCTGCTTTGATATAAACAAACACAGATTTAATTACATCCCTGCTGTGTTCGCCCCAATAAAGTCTGCTACTCTTATCAATAAAAACAACGTCTCAACCGACAGAGTGTTGCAGGAAGGTCGAATTTCAGTGTAACTGATTCATCTCCTTTGATATCCCCTATTAGCTACATGTAAACAGTCCGGAAAGACTGACATCGATGTCTCCCGGCCCCCATTTCTTCACCGTTTTGCAAAACATCTCATCAGCCGGACGCATGGGCAATATCTTTGTACGTTGGTCAAACTAATGACAGTATAGGTCAGGATGTAACATCGGTCAAAGTAATATTGAATATGGAAGACGAAAATGCTTTCATTGATTGACAAAAATGAGAGGGAACGAGTCAGTAAATATCGAACCATAAAGGGGAGATCGAGACTGCCATCCCCCATGATTAATCAACTGGGAACAAAATATATATTTCGATCAACAGACTTACACAACCAGAGACAGCATTTTATTCAGCTGTAAAATAAGTCACCGCCTTTCCTATAATAACACCCCGTTTGCGTTTCGATCTACTCTGCTCTGTCTCCAATCGGTATGGCCGTCCGGGTTTCGCCTGCCGTACTGACTGATACATGGTTATTTCTTCACATATTTTTTAATCGTTTGGCATAAAATACAGCATCTCTTTGGTGCACAAGGCAAATCAACGTTTAGAAGGAAAGTCACAGGAGGTTAGGATATTATATACCGTAGGTGAAATTAGAATGGAATGTTGAAGATGAAAAGACTTTTATCAGTCGACAAAAATTGCCATAAACCGAGAATTGAGATTGTCTATATGATTTATTAATTGGGAACAAAAATATTCGATTGAGTCATTAAGTTTGTGTTTGATTCGTTTTAAAATGTGTTCCTACATTCTTATCCGATTGTTTGTGTTAATAAAAATGTTTGTTTCGCCTCGGATATTTGTAGGGAAGTTTGGATTAGTGTGACGGTAATGTTTTGTTTGTGTGAGGAAAGCTTATGGCGAGGCGAAACAAACATTTTTATTAACACAAACAATCGGATAAGAATGTAGGAACACAATTTAGAAACGAATAAAACACAAACTCGACACAAAAACATTTTGGATAGTTCGGTGGGGAGCCTCTTTCACATTCTTTACAGCCAGTACGACGTCGTTCGTTTCAGCCATCTTGTTATGCAGTATGCTTGGCCATACATACCTTTGAACTCGAGAGGGCGCATTAAGACGTCTTAAATATCAAAACAATGGCTTAATTTTGTGAGTATGGACACGAGCGGACCCAAACTATTAATCCCCTGTGTTTACAAATCACAAATAAAGTCGCTGAAACGTTTCAATTTTTGCCTGTATGAACTAATACTAGTAACTATGTAATACTAGTAATATTGATCACATGTGTGTATGGCATATTTGGCCAAGGGATGTTGCCAACTTGATGAGCTCTAATTACAGTAGCATTGTACAGACGCTCTGATTACTATTGCATAACGAGTCAATATTCAAGAATCTGACTCACATTTAGAAAACGACAAGTATGTGATTCTTCTGTATGCATCAACCAATCACCTTATTTATGCAATTTTCGAACAATTCACAACTGCATTGGTGGGTCATGACTATCTGCTACAAGGGTACTGTGGCTTCGTATGTATTCTTTCCCGGGCGTCAATTGCGAAATATTACAAGATACGATATACAACTTGCTACATATTCAAAATAATAAAATGAAGGAGCAAATTCTAGGCGATGGCATGTAGTAATATTAGCTATAGCTGCAGCGAAAGTGCTCGATATTGTGCCTTGCTGTAAAGTGAATGGAGAACTTAGTAAACAGTTTTGCTTTTATTGGTGTGCATTCGCTGGCAGGGCGGTGAGTATCAAACACAAAGTGTCAATTTTGTAAGTTTCAAATATGTTGGTTATATTTTCACTTTCCACCGTATATTGGCTGTTAAGCTGGACATATTTGGAACATGTTGACTTACCTTGATTATACCTTCGAGGCCACTATAGTTGATGTTGGTCCATGTACACTGTTTTATGCGATGAGCCGGAAGCCAGAGAGAGTTCTGTAAAAACGTGATGGCAGTTACATGTGATGGCATTTAAACATGAATTATTAAAAATATTGACCGATGGATGAACCAGCTGATGACTTGGCAAAGGTTGAAGATAAAAAATTCAACCGCACGCACATACGTGCTTTACAACTTGCCTTTACAGAAATTTGTCGTATTTATCTGACTTGTAATACTAGTACGATGTTAATAAGCTTTCAAATTTAAACGGAATATATGAGCATTTGCACGTTAGATACTGAGAGTGGAAAGCTGCCCTTGCACCTAATAACTTGATAAGGTTTAAGAAATGAACTAAATGCCACGTTTGAAATAACCCCGATGTTTTGAACCAAACACATTAATCTGACAGCGGAAAAGATTCGTGTCGGCCCAGTAGTTCCCCGAGAATGCATTCAGGCAGCATTAAGGTTATAATTACCGATAGCACGAAACAAAAGTTTAACATAGATGCTGATAGAGTTTACCAACTTCAAAGTATCTTATATTAGAGTAATGGCGAGGGTTAAATCTACTATACGCTATAGAGTCGTTGAGTAATAAGTTCCACATACTGGCGAGCTGCACATTATGGCTGATACCTGCAAGCTGAAAGCCGCTCAGTTTGTCTTGATCATAAACTGCATGTGGCACATCAAAAATTTTCAAAAAGTGTTACTTCGAAAATCCAGTACAAAAGAAAAATATAACCCAATATTTGCCGTCACTTGAAATTAAAAATGGTCGATCTTCCTCAATTAACTCTTTGGGTCAAAATTAAATTTAAATTTTTAATTTTCATGAACATAGGTCGTGGAAACTTTATTTACGCCATGGGTCAAATGAGCCCCCAAAGCCGGTAGACCTACAATGTAATGTAAAAGTTTAATGTCCCAAATTGAATATCTGTCCACGAGGCACTTTCTACCTATCGCAAATCTAAGTCTAACCATACTTCCCAAAATTTATAGCTAAAACGGCATTTCTGGACAAGCCCTACATTATCTAATCCCAGAGATAATTACACCACGATTCGGAGAAAGATCTAATGTTGCTATTTGCTCTCGAAAGTTTGTATCGGTATGCAAATTTCAGTGCTAAAATACTCAACTATAGGAGCTGACATGACGTTGCAGGCTGTCTTGAACTTGTCTACACTTTAATTTTCTTATTCAAACGTTTATCGAGAGACAATTACCCAATCATCCCTATAACCACCATAACACACAGAAAAATCAAACGGAATGAAAAAATTTACTCTCATCTCAGCTTCTGTCTGATTAAAATGACTCACATCAGGCAGTAAGAAAATGTAGCTGTATGGAGTCCAGAAACAAGGCAAACATTTACACTACAATTTAAGTTAAAGCTTACTTAAACTAACCCTTCACCCCTTGACGTCTCAAAACCATTTGATACCTCCTCTCAAGATCCCCATTCCCGGGTAACCTGGGAGTAGGTTTTCAAAACATGAAAAATAAAATAGCGCTCTACCGTACATATCTGGTGGAACACATGAATAAGGCAATTTAAATTGGGTTTGGAAATGTAGAGACACGTGACATAACGTTTCGTTCACTGGTGCGTTTGCAACGATGATCATTCTAATTTTGTTCGGTTTGTGAAACACAGATTTTGTTACACTCAAACATATATGTGTCGACATGCTAACAGTTTTCAACTTGCCCGCATTGACTGCATGTGTCCAATGTTACTGTTGACAACTAAATTCTAGGACAGACTGCATAGAATTCATTTATTCATAAACGATAACATTAATTATTCTACAACACCAGGATTCTGAGGACTGGTACTTCGGCGTTCGGTACTTGTAGTGCACAGGCTATCCAGAAGAAAAGATAGCGCTCGACACTGAACTTGCTATAAATCGGGGAAATAAATCGATGGCTTTTCCCGCAAACAGTCAAAACTCGGATAATTCAATGCCTGAGTCACGAACGTAAGACGTATTATAATAAGTTATCTTTAAAATACCGCAAAGGATGTACTCGGGCATGGTCAACGCTCATCGCCCGACGCGAATCTCGTACACCCTTTTCGTAATAGCCTCCTAATATTGTACACAATTAATCATATAAATTTCTTGAGCAACTTCTTTGCAACCCACTTTAGGGATAGACACTCCAAGGAGTTTCTCAATTCATTATTTTCAGACGCAAACTTCAAACATTCAAGAGTTTACCGGGCATTTTGTTTCTAGAGACAATCTAATTTAATAATGGGAACAACATGCAAAAAATCCTATCTTGTAATGGTTGTAGCTGCATCAGTGGTAGAAATGGAATTTTATCGACTATACAATACCATATAGGTGTATCGTCAAAACTAGAAATCGCAAGAGTACACTGATCGAGCTGTCGATCTAATCGTGGAATGGGGATTTGTAAGGACAAGTTTGCATTCAGTTATGAAATTCAATAACACACATACTTACCACTGGGGAGTCTCGTTTTTCTTCACCTGCCACCCCACTGGCGACAACGACACATAACAAGACCAAATCAGAGAAAGGAAACGGCGGCTGGACACCATCATCTTGATGCTGGTCATGATCGACGAAGTTCTGGACCAAATGTTAGAATTGTTCAGGACCACAGACCTTATAAGTCATTTTCGTTGGACACGAACAGTTTTCCTTTTGTTATACAAGCACAATTTCAAATTTTCTATTAAACCTCGAGTCGTGCAATTCTTACGGTCATTAACAATCAAACTTTTATTACAATCAGGACTCCTATTTTTGTAGAGGCTGAGTGCATGAAAGACTTTATGACCTTGATATATACAAAAAACTCCATCACATAAGAACAAGTTCATAGGACGATCGTATTATGATCTCTATCAGTTTAGTCGTCATAATTGCTTCTACTTACAGTAGATTTCATTCTCATTAAGCTCTGAATCATTTTTACAAGAATATCAGGACTACTGTAATCGATTGGTAGTCTTCATACTTTCATCTTATATCTCTTCCAATCGATAACAAATTGCCAATCTGAGAAACAAAACATATTTTTCGTCTTGCCATGTCGTCTTTTATAATTATTGAGACCAGGAACTCTTGTTTTTTCCATTTTTAACAATGCACTTTTTACTAACTCTGTATCGTTTAATTTCTTGATTAAAATAGTAACATAGTCATACTAATTTAAAACGTGCTGACCTAAGCCCATATACTCTCCCGATTACTGCCGTAGGTTTATTATCATTTTTGCTGGTCAGGAAACAGCCTGGTTGGTTAGGACCACTCAACCCATCCCACTAACCCCAACCCCCACATAAGGGAACACCGTCGAGCGGCATTGAAAACGTCGAACGGCGTAGAAACACCAATTTATACACGTTTTCTGAAGTTTTAATGTTTGACTTTACGGTATCATGTAAACAATAACTTTTGAAGTAAATAGATCAAACCCCTGGCCTACGGTTATAGTTTTTGTAATTGCATGTGCTTTGCATCATTAGTACTCTTTCTTCACAACAAGGCGACTGTTATAACGATTGTCTTTGCGATCTGTAATGAATTATCTCGCTGAAGAAGCAATAGAGGGACTGTGGGCGAACTTTTGTTCTCTCTGTTTAACCGCCTCATGGTTTCGACTTTCTTGAGTAAAATAGGACAAATAGATAGAAAAAGGCAACTATTTTGTTCAGGCCAGAAACATACACACAGTACAAATTTGTCCTCGTTAGACTTTTTTCAAGTTAATGATTGATCTAAACAAACAGAAAGAAACAAGGACCAGACGAATGAGGCTGGAAAAAAACGGATAAATAAAATTGCTCTTGTTTCTGTTTCTGAATGATCAAAAATAACTTGATAACAGAAAACGAGAAGATACCCGCTAGAAAGGCAAGAAAGAAATAACGGAAACACATTTTGTCTATTTCAGCTTCTTTCTAGTTAAAAAAATTAATCACAAATTATTAAAATAACTTGAAGAAATACTGTGAGGGAACCAGGGAGCAGGGGCTCACAAGTTGACAAATAAGTAAATCATGACCAGGCATATCTACCTTGCAGAGCACATAACTAATGCTAATTTATTTAGTTAGGAAAATTAAAGAAAAACAAGTTACGATTCCGTTGTCTTGCCTTTTCGTGCATTTTATATTACTTTTGTGTTCGGTTTGTAAAACACAAGTTTAATTTTTCAACTACTGCGAATTATCATAGGGGACAGTTGTTATGTCCTTCCGCTGGGGTGGGGGCGTGGTAGGGATGTCTTGGTCTCAGCACATGTCATTTGTTGCTATTGTTAATTTTATACGGAGTATGATATGGATTGCCAATAAAGATTTACACTATCAAGCAACCTAAAGTGTCTTGGTCTTTTAGAACTGGTTTTCTGAAGATTTCTTGTTGAAGTTGTTCTGTTCACTGTATCATAGACCCCAGCTTTCTCTACAGGCTATGACTGCATGCATAGTGTTATACATTTGTCCTGTTTTATCGTGAGGTTACTAATCTGTGGACACTGTCACCAGACTATCACTGGATTGATTTCGACCATAGACATACATTGACAGACTCGCAACGGAAGCGGTTACGTAACCAATCCATGTTCGCCTCGCCTCAGGTTGCTGTCGCCTCTCTTTTGCGAAGAGTGCCGACCATGAATCCTTCGGTAATTTTCGGATTTTCGCCAATTGTTAAGCGAAAGTATGTTCGGCAAAGTTTATGTTTTCGTTGTCGTGTGGTGCTGAGCGGAATTGACGTGCTGGCGAAAAGGGAGTGTTTTGAGCTTCAAGAAAGTGAGTTTTTCCGTTTTCAAAATTCCTCTCATATTTTTATGAATATATAATGAGTGTGTTTAAACCAAATTTGAAAGTCTTTTATCGATACTGTCTGGTTTTACTCAATGGTTAACGGTCAGTCATACCGTCTTTTACACGTGCGTCAAGGAAGGACATGTTTATGAAACTGCTGGCGTGTTATGTTTTGATTGGCGTGAAGCAGTGTTTCTGCCCTGAGAGCTCACAAAGTAACTATGGTTGCTACGCGACTGGCAGTACAATGCCATCTCGTCGTATTTTTCGCATAATCTCGTGCAATTATCAACCACAAACAAAGTCTCCAAAAAGTTTAACACCTTTGAAGCTCATTTTAATATGAAAAGCCAATAGTCTACCGAGACGACCATGGAACAAAAGGCATGCCGCGTTTCCAGTCTGTCTATATTTGTCTGTGTTTCCACAAAGTCAACAACGATCTAACCAGCTAGGGTACTTCTACAATGAACGTGCACGTTCGTTGTTGACTTTGTCAAAGTAAATCTGGTGATAATCTGCTGACTCCGTCCACAGATTAAAGGCCAATGTTGGTGCCAAATTTTTTCATCAGAAAATTTACTTATTGGATTACAATTTCAACGGAAAACAAAAGGCTATCACACCTCCACAATCCTCTTACAGACTAGAACAAAGGCGATCCCATTGATCGCCAAAAGTATCTTTAATAACTTACCCTTGCTTGCTTTAGAGCATTAAGCATTCAAACGCATCAGATAATAGACGCGTCACAGTGATAAAACTCTTGCGTAAGATTGTCAAAGGACAAGTACATGAAACACTGAAGGAGAAAAATACAAAAGACCAAGACACTGAAAGGTTGGTACTATAAATCTTTATTAGCAATACATATCATACCCCAAAGTATAAAAATAAACGATAGCAATATAAATCTGTGCTGGGACAAAGACACCCCTACCCCCACCCCACCCCTGGGGATGGGCATGACAACTTTTCCCTATGGAATTATCTTGCGATATGTTCTACAGGCTCAGTACGCAAAGTGGAATCTGTGTTTTATCACAGATGTGTTTTGTGATTACACCTAGCTATCTGCCTTCCGTACATCTTCACTGTCGTCCCCTTAGCCAATCGGCTCTTCTACCCATGACTGTTATCAATCCTCCTTCCCAGCCAATCAGCCACGTTTGCACACGACACTACATATCAAGCCTTTGTCTCATCGCTCCCATTCATTTATTCATTCATTCAGCCGCTGGGTTCATGCCATACCAGCTCAGCCTATTACACTACGTCCGGAATCGTTTACGATCCCTTCAATCGAACAATCATGCCAGCCAAAGGACGTCCAAAACAGCCAAGAAATCTCAGTGTCCGAATGCTCAGCCTGCTTCGAGACCCCGCGTTCAGCGGTGCCGTTCAGCCCTACACAAGGCCGGCATTGATCCATGTCCCGCTCCGCTGCAACTGCACGTTGGATATTCTAGCTGCGAATACGGAGCACGTCCGCGGTACTAACGTAGTATTTCCACCCGGGCTCGCACAGTTTACCTGTCCCCCGGGACCCCCTCCCCCCAAGCCGTATCACCACCGCGGTGATCCCTTGGGTGCGAGAACCTTGTCTTGTTCCATCCACGTTTCCACCTGGGCTCGTACAGTCTCCCCTGTCCCCCAGACCCCCTCCCCCCAAGCCGTATCATCACCACGGTGATCCCTTGAGCACGAGAACCTCGTCTTCATTCCATGTTTCCACCCAGGCTCGCACAGTTTACCTGTCCCCCAGGACCCCCTCCCCCCAAGCCGTATCACCACCGCGGTGATCCCTTGGGTGCGAGAACCTTGTCTCCGTTTCATCATGTTTCCACCTGGGCCCGTACAGTTTACCTGTCCCCCAGGACCCCCTCCCCCCAGGCCGTATCACCACCGTGGTGTTCCCCTGGGTGCGAGAACCCCTCTACTAACATCATTCTCAATTTCTTCCCTCCTTTTGGGGGTCACTTCAGTCATACTTCCTTCGTTTGGGCTTTGGATTCCATCCTGACCCCCATTTCTCGGGAATTCCACTCCTTTCCCACATTGCAGCCTCTCAGGATGGATTCATCATCAAGGTCATTCAGACCTTGACCCCAAGGTCACCAATGACCGTTGCTCGGTTGCTTGACTGAAGGGGCCCTCTCCATATATTTTGCTTATATTTTATTATAGGTTAGTTTGCTACTTCTATTTTGACTGTTTTGTATTGTAAGTTTTGATAGTATTTAGTTTGAGATCTGCAAGGGCACTAGTTCTATGCCCTTTACTGCTTTATATTTGCCGTTTCATCTTGTGCTTTATTCTATACTTTGTTGGCGTTTACGTTCTCCTTTTTGCAATAAACCCTCCTGTCTTTCCTCAACTTAGCGGTGGTGTGTTCACAAAGTGGAATCTGTGTTTTATCACAGATGTGTTTTGTGATTACACCTAGCTATCTGCCTTCCGTACATCTTCACTGTCGTCCCCTTAGCCAATCGGCTCTTCTACCCATGACTGTTATCAATCCTCCTTCCCAGCCAATCAGCCACGTTTGCACACGACACTACATATCAAGCCTTTGTCTCATCGCTCCCATTCATTCATTCATTCATTCAGCCGCTGGGTTCATGCCATACCAGCTCAGCCTATCCCACCACCATCCCCTGTCTCCTCCTCTCTTCTTCCCTTTCTTTCAAGTGTCCGGGCTTTGGATTCCATCCTGACCCCCATTTCTCGGGAATTCCACTCCTTTCCCACATTGCAGCCTCTCAGGATGGATTCATCATCAAGGTCATTCAGACCTTGACCCAAGGTCACCAATGACGTCGCTCGGTTGCTTGACTGAAGGGGCCCTCTCCCATATATTTTGCTTATATTTTATTATAGGTTAGTTGCTACTTCTATTTTGACTTTTTTGTATTGTAAGTTTTGATAGTATTTAGTTTGAGATCTGCGAGGGCACTAGTTCTATGCCCTTTACTGCTTTATATTTGCCGTTTCATCTTGTGCTTTATTCTATACTTTGTTGGCATTTACGTTCTCCTTTTTGCAATAAAACCTCCTGTCTTTCCTCAACTTAGCGGTGGTGTGTTCACAAAAGAGATCACATGATGGTAGTGCAAACAAACATACGTATACAAACACATGTGAAAATTCGCGTATTACTGTTTGTGTGCGTGGTTATGTTTGATTGGTTCATTTGATTCTTGGGTTAAACCGTATATTTGTTATGTCCAATTTGTTACCGATAACTGAAATTTAGTCCAGACCATAATACTTTACACAACGTACTGTGTCGGCAAGGTTACTGCATTACACTTTAATATGTATTTGTTTTACCAAATAAGCCCAATGTAAATATAATAAAAAGTTTCAGATGTTGGCCTTTATAAATTCATCCACTCTCCACTTTGTGGTAAACTTTTGAGGACATATGTTCCATTGTAATGAATGCTCGAATTAATGACTCATGTCATTATTATCCGACACAAACTTAGTCTCAAGAGTTAAGCTGCGACGTTGGTTTTGACGGTATTCTCATTAATATTGGGAACAACAACATGTAAAATTGTCTCACCGTTGTCGAATCAGTTGCAACAGTGGTAGTATAAGTAGATAGCTAGGTTATCTACTATACAGTACCGTTATATGTGTCATCAAGACAAGTTATTTGCCAGTTTCGTATGCTTATCGAACTGCTAATCTGATCGTTGCAAATGAGTGGGTTATTTGGTATGTAAAAATTAGTGTACAGCTTTAGAAAATAATACTTGGCCATTACCATAACACACGCCCTCCTAGTGACAATGATGTAAAGTGCAACAATGACAAATGGACTTCATCACGGTGCAATTTCTGATCAGTGAATGGTACACTGTGCATGTCCAAATATTCCATCGTCGTATTCTACGCGCCTCTTTACGGCAACAGCTTAGCGCTACCCGTTGCGTAGGTCAGCGGAGCGGAAATTAGTGGAAATTATTGCTCTGGCTCGCGAGAATGAATATTTCTTACGACAGAGTTCATCATAATTTTTGTGATCCACGAACTGTTTTTCTCCTGTTAAACAAGTCATTCGAATTTTCTGTTCAACTCCCAGACGTTGAATTGTCAGCTCATCAACTACTCAATTGCTTTCAATCGTTATTTACATTAGGACCCTCTATTATTCAAAAAGTGAAGGACAGTGGATTTTATCATCCATGCGGCATAATACTTCTTAGCTCGAGTCAGACGAAATCCCCAGAACATGTGGATTTTAATTAGACTGGGGTTATAGCTTCCTGGCAAGCAGTAGAGGGAAATATGGCAAATCGCCCACACAATTTTATATCCTAAATTTTATTGCTTTTAGGTTATTAGTTTGAATATCAAATACGCCCGATGGCAACAAATATTTTATCAGGAAATTAAACAGCCGATTTTGAGAAATTGAGACTAGACTTTTTATTACATTTTACGCCCTTCTAATATTTTGAAAATACAGTATTTCAGAGGGAAATTGAAACCCTTTCGAAACTGCCCCCACCCAAGATTTGATAATTTCCATTTCTGCCTATTCTTTTTCCCCTTTTCCCCACTAGGAAACTTACCAGCTTTCCTCTCCTAACTAAGATTACTCCCTATATTCCTATCGCCGCTCCAAAGCCTCCTGATCGCCTCTCACAGACATTATTTTGCCCTTTTCATCGACAAACCCGCGGACGAAACCGAATCATACTCACTGTCGGTCCACCAAGGTTCTTTTAGTTTGCCGCTAAGCAATAAACCATGGTTTCCTCGCCAGGTTATAAGGACAAAATGTACTTTGACCCGACAAAAAGTCGCGAGTGATCAGTTTTGACGATCTGCTTTTCGGCGGTCACTGACACGTAAACTTTACCGCATTATATATCCAGTTGCGATTGCGCATACAAATAAAAGTAGGAATATACACTTATTTCGTGCCAAGTTTCATATACTTTATTCAAGTCGCTCAAGTTGCACATGAGAGTATTTCTGAAAAAAAAATTTCCACGCAAATTTGTATCAATGCAAGATGGCGCCGGTTTTGTTTTCGAAAGTAAAGTAAAAAAGGTATAAAATATCGTGCCTTAAATAGATAAAACATGGAGACACCTAAATGAGAATACTGTTGTTGTCGACACAAGTGTGAAAAGCACAAAGCTGCAAGAGCCAAATTATCCTTTTATGCTTATTTTATATAAAGCGTCGTCACGTCAGAAGTGCCGGATGCAAATTGTATGGATTTTAGACATTTGTAGTGCAAAATTACTGGTTTAAATCTCTTTGGTTTCATTCGATCGAGAATAATACCGTATTCTCTTTCCTTCTCTTATGTCATTATTTCCAATATATGCTATGTGGAAGCAAATGCTACTAAAATACCACACATCTTACATACAAAGCCATTGTAACAGGCATGACAACGGCTCCTAGATATGCCCGTCCCTTTTCATACAATTTTTAATAATCAGTTTCCTGCCAAACACCTACTTCACATAATTCTCTGATATTGCTCCCAGGACGTCAGACTGAAAGTCGCAAATAGTAATCTCCCGGTCCCTCTCAGTTTCTGCTGGATACTTATCTATCTAAGGCATTGCCACTTCAAAATATCTGGTTAATTCCTTTGGCTTTTGTTTTGTTTTGTTTTGTTGTTTTTGAGGTTTTTTTGGTTTGTTTGGGGTGTTTTTGAAATGTCTTCCGTCCGAAAGAAACTGAAGCAAGGTGAATATTCTTTCTTTCTCTTTTCTCGGATTATTTTTTCATTGATAGGCGGTAATAGGGCGTACCTTTGTTTTCTCTGTTTGTAGAAATATTCATACGAACTGCCTAATTATTTCAACTTACTGAAGTGAAATAAACCGAGTAGACAGAAAGAAGGCAACTATTATGTTTAGGCCAGAAATAAAAACGCAGTACAAATTTGTCATCGTTCAGGGTTTTTTTCAAGTTAATGATTGATCTAAATAAACAAAGAGAAAAAAGGACCAACTGGAAAGATACAGAAATAAAATTTCTCTCGTTGCGGCCTTTGCATGATCAAAGTAACTTGATAACAGAAACGAGAAGGTGCCCGCTCTTGTTAGGCTAGAAAGATGTAAGGAAAACCAAATGTATCTATTCAGTTTTTTCTAGTTAAAATTTACTCAAACATGTTTACAGAAATACCTTTGAGGGAACTAAAACAAGCATAAGTGGCAGGTTACCAGGAAGTAGTGGCTCACATTCTGACAAATGAATAGCTCATGACCATACAACTCTATCTTGTGGAACACATTAGTGGTGCTAATTTATTTAATCGGGAAAACTAAACAAAAGTTACAGTTCAATTGGTCGTACCCTTTCGTGCATTTTCCATCACTTTTGTGTTCTTTTGTAAAAAACAGTTTAATTTTGCAACTCCCGGAATCAAGTAGAAAGAGTTTTACTCCCAATTAACAAGGTCACGACATGGTCTACAGACTCAGTACGCAAAAGAGATCACATGATGTCGGTACAAACGCGTGTGAAAATTCGCGTATTACTGTTTGTGCGCGTGGTTGTGTCTGGTTCATTTGATTTTCGGGTTAAACCGCATGTTTGTTATGTCCAATTTTGTTACCGATGACTGAAATTTAGTCCAGACCATAATATTTTACACAACGTATTGTGTCGGCAAGGTTACTGCATTACACTTTAATATGTATTTGTTTTACCAAACAAGCCCAATGTAAATATAATAAAAGTTTCAGCTGTTGGCCATTTAAAATTCATCCACTCTCCAATCTGTGGTAAACTTTTGAGGACATATGTTCCATACTAATAAATGCTCGAATTAGTATCTTGTGCCATATTATCGGACTCAAACTTAGAACATTCAGCCTCGCGGGTTAACTTACGACTTTGGTTTTAGCGGTATGCTCTTATTAATATCGGGAACAATAACGTAAAATTGCCTCATCGTGTAATGGTTGTCGCATCAGTTGCAAGAGTGATAGTATAAGTAGGTTATCGACTATACAGTAACTGTAACTTTATATGTATCATCCAACCAATTAATTTGCCAGTTTCGTAAGCTAATCCAGGCTCCAACCTGATCGTTGCAATTGAGTGGTAGGGGGGGCCGTTGTAAGGAAAACTTGTCGTACAGCTTTGGAAAATATTACTTATTGCCGATGGCCTTAAACCAGACATCCTAAGTCACAGTTTTGTTCTCAGCAGTGATTATTTCCACGGTGTTTCTGTCAGAACAAACCCGGCGGTTCTGACTCTTGTGCATTTTGCAGTTTATATATGTAACTTTCAGGTTTGAGTGGTATAACAAAGTGCTGTCTCTTTTATTCAATGGCTGTGACACGTCATATCCCGTCAGTCCTTGTCCACTACCTACCGTATTTAAACGAAGCCTTACCTCCAAAGCCCACACTAACAAGACCGCATGACTATACCAGAATTCGAACGTACAGACTTTCACTCGAGAGCCCTGCACGCTAACCACGAACCCACGAAGCGATTTTGGCAGTATGTTTTTTTGAAATCAAAGATGAATATTAGACATGTAAAAAACACGACCTTGCTCGCTGTGACCAGGTGATACTTTCATATTATGCAAATTGTTATTAATCACCATTGATTTTTATCATTTGACTTCAAACAATGGAAACAAAGACTAGCCTGGTTGGTTCTGCAGAGCCTAATGGTAACAACCTTTGTCTACTTAGGTATATGGGATGGGCTAACACATCCAGTGGGGTATGTGATAATTGTGACCGTATGGTTTAAGCCAGGTAACTGCCGGCCCCACGGACTTTCTGGTTTAGAATCGCTTCAGCCTACGGCCTCGGCGATTCTAAACCAGAAATTCAGAGGTGCTGGTTTCAGGAGAGTTGCATTGTGGGCGACACAAAGCAAATGCATTTCAGGGTGTATTTGCATTTTCTCCAAATGTGAGGTGCTAATTTTGGCCCTGATTATGCGCCATACAATGATTATTTATTTTGTATGACATAAATAAGGCAAGCATTGGCAATTTGATATTCTAATATCAGCCGTTTTCGCATTATTACATCGAGCGACGGCGTTTTTCATCAACCAAGTCAACAAGTTTTGTATAAAGTTGACCTATTAGAGGGATAGCCTGTTTGCCTAAACCATAATAAATAGGTAAATTAAGTTTGATACAGCATACATCACAATACGGTACTGATACGTACCAGGCACAGCTCCAGCCTATGACGCATTGTATTGAAAATAGTCACGACGGCCGGTTAATTACTGTTACACACAAAACTTGTGATATTTAACTTACCAACGAGAACTTAGTGTGTATCACCATCAATCGACGCGTTCTATGCGTCAATTTGGACTGAGTGTCAGCCTCAAGCCGTGGAATTTGCACAAAAACTACATTAAGAACTACGTGTAGCCAACAACATTTGCCACTAGAGCACATGGGTATCTATATAGTCGTTTTCAATAAGTTGTCGTTGTAGGTGTAAATAAAGTAGACGGTACAAAAAGTATCGTGTTTAAAATAAATATCCATAAGGGCGACTAAACTATGATCCTGTATATATCAACATAGATGATGTACCACAACACAAAAAATCTACTCATATCATCGCAACTAGGTCTACTTACATTCAGCCCGACGTGTACACTCCCCTCTGCTAGTATAGAGGGGAGTGTACACATCGCCGTTGTTCAGTGTGCTCAGAGACCCAATCACTACTACATCGTTCGATGATTGTTGAGTAGACTTTCATCATCAAATGTTGATGACAAAAGGATTATGGATATATATTTTCAACAAGATAAGGAATATGAATATATGTTTTCAACAAGATAAACATACTTCTATCTACGGCTACACCAACAACGACATAGTAACGGGCAGGAGCCAAGTTCACCGTGAATGAACTGGAAAAGTAATTGCAATCATACCCATCCGTAATCCATAACACTGGGTCAAAATTCGTAATAGCGAGCGCAGCGAGAGCGGCCGAAGGCCGCTCGCGAAGCGAGCATTAAGACTAATGCGTGTACAAGAAATTTAGAATGGAATCTCTGTATACCTACGAGTTTGAAAAGAGAGCACCGTTCCATGGAGGCGGCCATTTTGAATACTTTTACAGGGATTGCGTGAAATTAAAGATATCATCTACCACAAAAACTACTCGACAATGTGTATTGCCGACAAAAGAATCTCTCTGTTCCAAAGAAAGTGTGAAATTTGTTTAAAATGACTATTTTCGATCACTTTTGAAGGCCCCGATCGGTCATCACTAGGCGCCGCCATTTTGAAACAAGCCTACTCTCGCCAGAACGAACGGTCAACTCACGCGAGAATTAAAAATAGTGTGAGCTAGCTATACTACCGACGCGAATATCAAGTACGTGTTTTACATTAGACTGCCTCTGTTCCCGCCCCTGTTTAATATAATAAACTGATCGGAATCATGTAATTTACCAGTTTTCAATAATTTTCGTTAGTGAACTTGGCATTTCCGAGTTAAATTGCTATAAATGTTATTCTAAAAAACAATTGACAACAATTCAACCTCAACGAGTCAATCACTCAATAGCTAAGTTATGAATCATGCATCAAACACAGAAATTAGCATGCTATTGCCTGAAAACATCAATGACGATATACTACGCTGCGCTCGCTCTCAGGTCAGACCTGTTACATATTACACCAGTTATAAACATAGACATAAAACAATGCAGAACAGACAGTAAGGCACCGGTACACACAATAAAGTCAAATTCATGAAAGAAAGATATATGGACCTCTGGCCCAAAGGCCAAGAAGTGATGTCAGGTGCTTCGAAAATAGTAAGCGCATCCTGCCCCACATGTGGCACCCGCAATATATCAATCTGTAAGTCAAATAGGTAGTGGTCACCAACTAAGGTCCAATGTCACTGATACCATCAGCGATTATTTATCTACCGGCTTGTGATTGTGACCTGCCAAAAACCGTTTGAATGTAGAGACAAGTCTTTCTCTGGTGTAACATTGATTTATGATTTTGTACAAGAGATGACTACGTCTGTCTACAAAATCACCATATGAACTGCATGCTCTTGCAGATCGAATAAGCTGTGAAATGTATACCCCATAAGCTGGTGAGAGCGGAATATTACTGATGAGGTGTGGCAAATTGATTATACTAAAATCCGCCATATGAGGGCGCTTTTTCGCAGGGTAAGCTCTTGGCAAGCACAAGCGGGAAAATTGGCAAACTGAAGTTTACTCACTTGCGCAAATTCCTATCCGACATTTTATTCCTTTTTGTTAATTTGATTTGAATTGCGAATACGCTCGGAAATGACGAATTCTTCAGTTTCCTTTTCCTTTTGACCGATTTGTTCACCGAATATTAGCTGGTCGAGCAATGCACGGACATTCATGTGCGTGTGTTAAGCTTACGATCGTAAATTTTCGATGCAGAAAGAGCTGGGCGCAAATCAAAGCATGAATATTTTCGTATGCTTCTTACGTTCTTTTGTATATCAATAAACCGTCTGGCCTGAACAGAAATAACAGACAACAAGACAAGGGGTGATACATTCGACATTGTTGCACTTGCAATTCATCACAAGGTCAATTTACATGAATTGCAGATTCCCATGGAGCATATGTTATTCGACGGCCTTGTTTGGCTAATAGGTTCAATGAGATTTCCTGGACATTTCAGGCTCACGACTCTGATGTCACCTTTACGCGGCAGCAAAAGAACAGAATCAACTACAGAATTGTAGAATTTAGAATTTAGAATGTAGAATGAAGAAACTTGTAAACTCGTGGTCATCAAGGATGAGTGTTCAGTTGTCCAAATAAAGGAAGATGACCGGGATGACAATATCATCAAGGTGAAGGTGCTTTCTATGCATCTTGTTGGATGGGGAGTATGTAATCATTTAAAGAACTTTATGAATCTTCTGGTTTTGATATCATAATCGAACAATTAGCATACAGAGGTCAAATTAATTATTTATTGTAAGAGCTTACATATCACAAAACGCATTTTAGGATTATAAAAAACGATGCAAGGATTGCAGTCTTGTTTTAATGAAATGCGTTTTTAATCGTGAAGTTTAGGTAGTTAAGCGGTCAATTTTGAGATATTGTGACCGGAATTGATATTCTGTTTACGCTCCTCTGGCACATTTTGAAAAATATCAATATTTCGTAGGGAAAAAAAAAGCCATTCAAAACTGCCTCGATTTGAAATTTATCTTTCTGTCGATTACTTTTTCCCTCTCCTCACTCGGAAACCTACCCGCTTCCCACTCTCCAAACGTTAACACTTCCTTTCCTTTCTTTCCTATCCCCGCTCCAAAGCCTCTGATCGCCTATCGCAGACATATTATTTTGTCCTCTTCATTGACAAACCCACAGACAAAACCAAATCATACTTCCTGCAGGACCACAAAGGTTCTTTCAAGTTTCCTGCTGAGCGATAGCGCTCACTGATTAAAAAAATGCGCTTCGACCCGACAAAAAGTCGCAAGTCAGCACTTTTGGCGACCAGATTTGTCGGATGCTCCTGGCACGTGAACTTCACCAGATATGAATGACACACACTTTCGTGTTTAAGAAGGCATGTAAACTTATTTGTGGCAAGTATCATGAACTTTAATCGAGCCTTTCAAGTAATATTTCTGAAAACCAATTATGCACAGTAGTATCAATGCAAGGTAAGACCCGTGTTTGGTGGGTCCGAGATGCAGGTCACGATCACTAAATCATTTCTTGCCATTACCCGACAGAATCTATGTAGATTTGATTCTCAGTTTACGTTGAGATATCGTCTAGACAAACAGGCAGACAAAAGGGTGTACAAAAGTAAACAAACAGAATCAGAGAGAGAGAGACAGAGAAGCGGTACGACAACCGTTCATTTGCGTGGATAAAGTCTTTCTACACTTCGTGCACTGTGTTTGCAGAGGTAACACTTTGTATTTTCATAAGTTTAGGGAGAAGGAGAAGAACAAGTATTTTTTCCCAAATAAAGAATATGAAAATATTCTCAGAAGATAAAGCTCAGTCGAACCTATAATATTTGAAAAGTGTCCCTTCACCATCTGTTGTAAAAATGCACATGTAACAAATTAAATATTCGTTATAAAGTTAACCACGTAACTGTTTTTTTAAAAGCACCCGAAAATAACCATGAATTTACCGATAAATATTCCGAGAGATGACGTATTTCTTCGAAAGTGATGAGATTTACCTGTTAGTAATGTGTCACTCGTCTCAGCCATTTGTTATAATCCAATATCTGAACTTCTAATGCATTTCTAGTACTTTTGTTGCGTTTTCTAGGATGTATTTTCATGGTCTACTCCAAAAGTAAAACTATTATGCAAAATTATCAAACTTAAGGTAGTGCCCCTTTAAATTTGTCTACCTAAATTGCTCGTCCGAGAGCCTAGAATTTGGTTCCGAAAACTATATCTGACTAGATCAAATGGAAGCGCGGTACCATTGACGTTAGTTTTACCTATGTTGTTCTCTAAATTTATTCAATCTAAATTGGAGTCATTGCAGGGTAGGTAACCAAGGAGTGTTACACAGTGTTGTAAATTCACAAAACTACAACTTCGTCTTCCCAATCATCAGGATTTAAACGAAAGTCTGATTTGCAAATGTTTGATTTTTCCATACTTTCGGATCACTTTCACACCGCATCATCGGCTTTCTGTCTGCCGTAGTGATCCATTCCTCCTGCCGCACACGTAACTTATCCAAACCCTACCCTCCCCCCGGCCCCCTTCGGATTTAAATCCTGAAAAGCCCAAATCAGGCATCCTCTCCAAAAATGATGTATGCATCCATACATTAAAACAATCACGGATTTTGTAAAAAAAACACACGCCAACTATTCTAATGGCTCTGTGAAAAGAGCTCTCGTTATTGTACTGTGCATAATTTAGCCGGTAGCAGTATCATTTAATAGTATTGAACAGTCATTCTGTGGATTCTCTACAGTGACGTAACCAGTATTCAAAGAACTTGATAGCCATTATAATTCCATGTACTTCAGGAGGCATATGTTCCTGACAATTATAGTTACCCAAGCCAATCCATACAAACATCGTCGAATTTTAAGCGACAGCCTTCGGGTTGAAAGCCCATAAAGTTAAGGATTTGCTTTTCAAAAGTCACTTCAATCTATTCACGTCGATCAACAATAATCAATTTCCTCGATTCGTAAGTTTTTGACCAATTGGTTGGCTGAGACTCATTCTTATTGAAATATATTCGAGCAGCCGATCAGATGGAGAATAGTACTGGTTTCAGACTCCCTAAGTGGCTGTAAATTATGAGAATCTACCGATTCGATATAACCTTCCGAGACGCTGCACATTGCCCGCCAAGTAAGGGTGAAGCCGTCTTTCGTTTGTTGATCGTTTATACGGCCAACTGTCGGTACTCAGATATGTGAATCAAGGGTACTGCTTGTTCCATTATATTTATTATTCATGATATGCTCACTCCCTCTCATTTGTATTCATATTCCCTTCTGTTGGATGTGTTATTTGGAATTACCAAAGCCTATTAAGAGTAAACGAATTCCGATCATCATATGGACGAGAAAAATACTGCGATCCAGTAATTGGACCGACCCTTAGTCGACGCGTATCATAAAAACTGCTGCAGTACTTTCGAGCAATTCTGCGTTGTTCCTTGAAAGCCTGGACCCTTAATGTAGTCCTGTACCCGTAAATATGACGAAAACTACGGCAAGCCTGCATGCAGATACAAGCTTATTCCTTTTCAACTGCAGCTAAACTGGTCCTCTGCAGGTTTTGTCACTTTAAAAGCTAACGAAATAAATAGCACACGATTCTCGGTATCAAGTGAGACACAATCAGAAAGATTATTTTATTAGGATTGACAACGCACAGAAACGACAGTAAAACTCCTACTTCTGTGTATTTGTGGCATAAAACATAAACTGATCAAAGTACCGAAACTTGTTGAAATAAGGAATTTACTTTTAACAATTTCAACAGATCAAAGATCGTGCCTATGTCAAATAAAGTCAGTTACTCTTACGTGAGGACACAGGAGTCTATCTGATCACTTAATGTAAAGTGTGAAGTTCCTCGATGATGATACGAGAAGCCGAATTCCATCCTGTATGGGCATTGCCAGTTGATACACCGGGACATCCTTAGAGACGGAATTCCACATTCACTCTGCCGGATGGTATACCGTAGCACAGACCTTCGACTGAAATGTAAAAAGCATGATATGAACGGGAAGAAGACACATGCAATCTATTATATTAATGAGATAGAGCACTTACTTCCAACAATAGCGGTATGAGGGTTTCGTTATCGTTGTTCAAAAGAGAATAATATTCCGGCCTCACCGTTATTATGTTGCATTAAAATGTGTTGGCCATACAAACACAAAGGAATTTGTACAATTTGCAAAGTTATCGCTCTAATAACGAATCCTAGTCCTGACTAGAATTCACATTTCATCAATGGCCGCTGCACACATTCAGGCTGTGCTGGCAAGCTGGACATCAGGTACGTCGACATCGCTTTTTGTGTTTGCAAAAGACTACTTTACAAAATGTGTGTACTCTAACAGTAGAGATACCTGAAAAATCGCTTTGTAATATTTGGAATTTCGACAAATTTTCCTCAATAGAATGAACGCAGCCTTAAATTTGAATATACCTATGCGATTCTGTTCGCTCGTTGTATCAATTGAACTGTTTGCATTGAAAAAACTAAGAGTGTATAAGATGATTGTTTAAAGGAAGTCTGTTGTTTAAGTGAGACAACAGTTAACATTTGCATTCGTCGTAATTCAG